>NC_090321.1:189464271-190106717 GCF_040869045.1 Eurosta solidaginis
TGTTGTGATGAGTTATGAAAAGTCGCTGCGATGTCAATAATCGCGCAGAGCGCTAGATTTTTTTTAGCTGCAAAGTCTTTTCAAGTTTTTCCCTGAGGTTAGGAACTGCCACCTCCCAGGATTTTCCCGACGTAAAGAAAAATTCATTCCTACGCGGGGAGAGTTTGTTTTGGCTGACCACTCTAATGTGATAATAGAAACGAGCATAGGCCAATTGGTCATTACGATGGGGCAAACTTTATATACACCGAAATGATTAATGCACAAATTAATGTGCTTCATTATTTGTACGTACCTCCGCCACATAACAGCAGATAAAATTAACATATTTAATATGAAAATAACGCTGACAGTTGCTGCAATATGTAAAAATATTTCTGTGTGCGTCTACTTATTCACTAAATTTTTCAATTGTTGTAATATTACTAATTGAAAATTAAATACAAAACTTTGCTAATCATTTCACCGCACTTAAAATATGTTCAAACGTAATGTATGAACTTCCGATATGTTAATCAAAAAGACAAAACTAAATATAAACTCATTATACTTATTATGAAATTAAGTTAATTTGACAGCCGGCAGCAACCACATATATAAAAAAAAAACAAAAAAAAATGTATTCAAATAACTGTACATACTAATTCATATCTAAATGTGATATAATCTAATACTCGTAATATGAAAGTATTTCAGTATGTACAATGTTTTTTAAGTGTACATGTGTATGTGAGTATGTGTATGTATGCGTAACTCATGTAGCACTTTATAGAAATGTAATTATTATCTTGTCATGCTAGAAGTCCCTCAACAAATGTCGGACATTCACAGACCATGTTCGTTGTAATGGAAATACAAATATATTACGTATACGCCATGTACACACTAAATTTGCTTATTCAAAAGGAAATGCCATTGTGAAGTCTTTATAATTAGAAAACATGAATACATACTTACATATGTGTATACCATGGGCATAGCTGCGGGTAGTGCAGTATATTGTGAGTGTATTACACTTCAGTTAAATTTAAGCAGTTTCAGGAATTTTTGAATGAGCACTAGCCCGAACTGTGATCTGTTGTCGTTAGCGACATAAACACATTTTCATTTATTTATTATGATAAGTAAGATTGCTTCACGCAACCAGTGTTGCCGTCTTGTTACAAATTCAATTTTGTTATACTTTTTTCTTTTCTTTTGAAGCATTTTCTGTGAAACAAGAAATAATAGACACATATGCGCATTGACAGATTTTGTCTAACTAGGAAGCAGCTTTAAAAGCGAAAACAACAACAGTTTGGTATTCAAACGGAGATTAACAAGTGCTAACAAGTTCTATATTGGACTGAGTTGGCCATTGAAAAGTAATGTAAAACTATGTAAGTTTCTAATGGAGGTGTGACTCCATATAATCCGCTGTTCGTGAGACGATGGGATTAAATTGTTGGAGACTAAAATTTTTGTGGAAGTTTTATTATCTTGTCCATGATAAATCAGCGAGTATTGAATGGTGCATAACGATGAGCTGTATGAATTGGCTAGGTGGTGTTATGCGAATGGAAGAAGACGCTTCGATCAAGAAAGTATTTCTATCAACATCGAAAAATAACTTGATTAGGCCACGCGCCTCTTTAAACACAGCAAGTTGTGCAAATATTAAGATATCTAAGCTTAGTTTGGTCCAGTGAATTATCTGAAAAAAAAATGGTTTTGAAAATGGTTCGGCCATTATAGCTCAGATTTTAACTATCTACTTATCGACATCGAAAATTTATACAAATGCAAAAACTTTTATTATTCAATAACTACTTCTGATGAAAAGCTGAAACTGCAAAATAGTTTCGTTCAATATCCCTATGTGTGGGGATCTATGCGAGGTGTTCCGAAGAAATCGGGAAAAATTGAGTGGTAGTTCAGTTTTGAATGAGTAAAATTCAAGGGATTTGGCAGCCGCTTTTGCAGTAGCTAAAAATATAGACTTTTTTGCCGAGGGGTGATCTCCTATCCAAAACGCGTCTTCTAGCTATCTGATACTTCTGCTTGGAAAACACAGAAATATCAGGTAATCTGAAAAAGAGTTGAAGGTCTCGAACCTTTATACCCCCACACTCAAACCTACAACCTGGAACCGTCGGTATATATGGAAACGCTGCTGTCAGCAGCGAATTGCCGATCTGATTGCAAACAATAATCCCCGCTGGGAATGTTTAACATAAATTTGCTCAGCGCAACTTTTGCAATTGCATAGCGGTCTGTGATTCGACGACGAAAACTGTATTGTTTAGTACGCTAGGGTATCATATGGTTTTGATAATCCAACTGGACGACTGCCTTTAACGCAAGGGCGACCTTGCCCCTACTCAGTATACTACCAGATACAAGGCTATCAAGAATGATCTGAAAAGCTTCGCTTGGAACTATCTTAAAAGTACCACTTAAGCTGATCATACTTGTCTTTCCACTTTTCCCAAAAATTTAGTTTTTACGCATTCCTTGGGCTGTTTATTATACGACAACCCCATCCGTATATACATATTGGGTGGCAATTCTCCATTTTTTGTCAAAAGCTTTTATAAGTGTATATTGTTAGTATTCTCTCTTCTGATAGTTTAGTGTATAAGACAAGCTTCACTTTATCTGAGTTGACGCTGAGTCCGCATCGGCAGGACCACAATGAAACAAAGAGCACTACTCACTGCATCACATGTCACCGAAAGTTTGAGGGAATTTGTCTCTGTAAGAAAAAGCTACGTCATCAGCATATGTATTCTGCAAAAACGTCTTAATTTTTTTTTTTTTTTTTGAATTACAATATACCTCACTGTTTTGTACTATACTTCACTTTTCGCTGTTTTGTGTTTTACTATACTTTACCGTTTTGTACCTTTTTTTACTGTACTGAACTGTCCTTTACTGGACTTTACTGTTTCGTATCTTAGGGTACTGTTTTTTACTATACTGTACTATACAATACTTTACTTCACGTTTTTGTTTTGTACTGTACGGTACATTACTTTCCTGTTCTAATTAATACTTCAATTTTTTACAAAGTTTTTACTTAGAAATTGCTGCACTTTTTCTCCAGCTTACGGCAACACTGGCTGCTCCCATATATCCCACTCATCATTTAGGTGATTTAATTTTGAATTACCCTACATATCAATACAATTTGATTACTCTTTCTGATTAAATAATGAGTTGTCATAAAATTGAACAAAAGAAATAATCAAATATTAATACTTTTCATGATGAAAAACTAAAAAGCATTTTTCGATCACTTTTCGGAATCATTTTTGAAGTCCTGTAATGACTATATTTTAATATTTCATAAAAACCAACACAAAAATAATCAAATATGCTTACCTTTGATGATCAAAAACTGAATATGGGTTTTCAATCACATTTTGGAATCATATTTGAATCAAATGTGTTTACTTTAGGTGATCAAAAATTTATAATCATTTTTCATTCAGCTTTCTGAATCTTTTATGAATATATTTGTTGACTGAGTAATGAATTTTATACTTGTTGAAATTTTACTTTTCATTAAAAATCTTATTTTTTTCACATACACATATTTTTTCAATCATGAAGCTAAGAAAAAATATATAAAAATTGTATTATTTATGCAAAGGATATTCTTTAAGACAAAACCAATGTGACGCTGCTCTTGAACGAAGATTTCCCCAACCACTTCTCCCCTTCAGCTTGCCAGAAAATATATAATAATTGGACAATACATAGGTTGTGAGCTATTTGAACCGCAGGTAATTGCAACTATCTTGACATACCTAGATACGGCTTCAACATCCCGTATCGTATCCGTATTTTAAGATGCAGACGATAATGCTGATGTTGGATGTTGTAGTCGCAGGTGTATATCGGTCAATTTTGTTTGCGAGTTAGCTGTGGTTCGAATAGCTCACTTTCGCATGCTTTCTTCCCCTGATGAAATAAGAATATTATGAAGAATAAATGCATTATAATGGCATTCAAAAATGATTCAAAAATCTCAACCAAAACGATTGAAATATATTCACGAATATGATCAGAAAATGACTGTGAAAAGCAGTCAAATATTACTCTAAAACTATTAATGCTCAATTTTACAATGATATCAAATATGAATAAAAAGCGTTTCGAAATAGGAATCATAAATGATTATTCAAGAATAATCACCTTTGAGGTACATTTTTCTCCCGACGATACGTTAATTTTCGAACAGAAAATGCTTTTAAATTTGAACGCTTTTAATCATGTTGGGGTATGATGTTTAAATACTTTTTGATCAAAATTTTCAAAAAATGCTGGCTGAGATGCTACTACAACTTGTGCTGTGAGTGTTAGGAATGTACTGAAAACCAGAAGAGTTATAATCGAGTTACTTGCTTACTTATAATCTAGCTGTATACATTTAATATGAGATGTTATTTTACACACATGCTATATATGCCGAAAACTCATAAGTACTTATGTGCATTGCAATTATTACAAGTCTTTTTGTCTAATATTGCATTGCTCGTCTGTTCATTCGATCCAACTCTGGGGTTTGAGTGGTAGGAAAATGAATTGGATCAGAATAAGCTTTGATGTACAGCAACGTAAAATTAATGTTTAACATTTGAGTTTAATATTGAAACATAAAAAAATAAAAAAAAAACATAGTGCTTAGTGATATGCTTGCTTATTTGCGTATGACCTACATTGTGTCATAAACATTATATAGTTAGACTTAAGCATATACATATATAAAGCAGTTGAGTTAAAGCATTCATGCTATACAGACATTGCACTGAATAGAAAATCAAATGCCAACATTCTTATGCGTGTCACCTTCATGGCCGATATAGACTGCATTTAAAGTGAAACTCAGACGAACCATTTGCTATCGATAAATGAGTCTCATCAAACAGGAATACAAAATTATAAATGTTCCCTGGTCAGGGTAACCATAGATTTAACTGGCTGGATAATGAGGACTCCATATAGCAATCTGAAAATTGGTAAAGATTTAATGAGGTATGGGAGTAAGAAGTGAGAATAGGAGAGGAATAGAAAGTAAGGATTGGAAACGATAGCAGAAATGGAGAAATAAAACAGAAGGGAATGGCTCTATTTCGAGGTCATTTCGAATCCCCAATCCTTTTGAGTCACTCTTGATATAAGTTCGCGAATGTTTTTAAAAAATTCCGTACTATTTTTGATTATTATGAGACTTTTTCACACCGAAAGTGTAAACTTCGCAAATAATAGCTGAGATAACTACTAGAATTTTCAATGTTAGTAGCAATCGAAGTTATCACTATTACTAAGAATTCATGGGCTTCGGCTATGTTTTATTACAAAATACTGTACTCTAAAATCATGTTTCATTAAAGACAATTTCTATATTACCGATACTATAATACATACAAGCCTACAAACGTTTGGGTACATGTGTGCGAATGAATGAACCTCTATATAAATATTTATTTTTCCATGCTATCAGTCTGACTGTTTCCAGCAATCACTCATTGAAATTGCCCTACCCAAAAGTTCGACCCAAAGGGGGGGGGGGGACATCAGAATTCGTTTTAGAGGTATGGTTCCTTCGGCAAAGTTTCTTATTTTGAATATATAAGAATATGATTTTCACAGAGCAATGAACGATTTTTAAATCGACCCGCCCTAATATATATATAGTTATGTATAAATATGGAAGCAAATTACATACACACATTCCTAATTATTTCCCTTTTGCTCCAAGTATGTATCGACAGCTGCCATTTCCACTATTCATTCGTCAAAAGAAAAGGTTAGCTCATATTAATTCTAGACATTTTGGTTGTGCTTGAAATGATTACAAGCTACAATACATTTAAGAATAAAACAAAGACCAAAACCAAGAGTAAGAGTGAGAGCAAAAGCCAGACTTAGAGCAAGACCAATAGCAAGACTAAGAGCAATAACAAGCCCTAAAACAGAGCTGAACCAATACTAAGGCCAAGACCAGACTGAGAAAAAGTCCAAGAGAAAAGCCAAAGCACGAGTAGAATCAAGAGCAAGAGCCCGATTAAGAGCAGGCCCAAGAGCATGACCAATAGGAAGGCTGAGTGCAAAGGAAGGCTAAACTGAAAAGCAAGAGTAAGAGCTTGAGTCGAAGAGCAATACCTTGAGCAAGGGCAATACCAAGATTAAGACCAAGACCAAAACAAAGACAAGTCCAGGAACTTGCCATTTGATCATTTCCACTCTGTCTCTACAACAATTCATTTGTTGAGTTTCCTTATCGCAAAAGTCTAAACTTTGGAAACTGCCCAGCGATATTCTCAATGTTGTTGCTGGCACCTAAGTTGTTAGTGTTTTAAAAACTTATTTCTTGTTTTCACTTCGCAGCTTGCTTCTTCTTCTTCACTAAGAGGTTATTTCTTTGGTGTCACCCATAAAAAATAAACATTTCGTGTAATCTTTAAATTTGCAAAAATGTGCGACGTCATTTACACTATACTAAATTCACACAATCGCTTTTTCACATAGATTGTAAGATATTTCGATGGCTTAAAGCATTTTGCAGCTTATAGAATTTAATTGTCTATAAAAATTTAGCAGCACAACTTCCGGCGGGCGTATAGTAAGTCGCAAGAGTTCACCAATTTAACGATTTTATGAGAAGATAGATAAGAAGTGGAAGGAGGACACCGAAAATGGCAATTATTAGCTACTAAACGACGGAAAATATTCATACATTTTTACAAGACACATTTGTGCATATGAAAAGAACCGCATTTGAGTTGTTGTGTGCATGTACATATATGTATAAGTGAAAACGCGTAATTTATGCAAAATCAAAATTACAAAACAATTCTACGTTAGTAATTTAACAAGTTGAACGTAATGACAAATACCAAGCAAGTCTTCGGCGAACTGCAGTAATCCTGAATTGGATAAAAATTTCAACTAAGATTACTATAATCACAATCTCGGCTCTCTGAGCAGCCGTGGTCCTTCGCTTTTCATTTGATTTTATATTTCCTCAAGGTGACCTTTCAAATACACATGCCTTATTTTAAAAAAATTTCTCATGTCCCGACATTAACTGCGGAAAGTCGGACAAGTGATCAGGTACTTCAACTTGTGATTTATAGAAAAAATTTAGCTTCCCGAACGCTACTAAAGCTCTTCCTTTACAACATTAGTCAGGCCGATATTAAAATATGGTTTAATAGTTTGGAACCTGACCTACCAAATTCGTATTTGAATCATTCCAAAAACTATTCTTACTTTGCTTACTTAGAGAGTTTCAGCGCGTTTCTTTTTATAATTTGCCACTTTATACTAATTGCCTGAAACTTATTAATCTTGTAGATAAAGTCAATTTGTCGGCATGCGAAACTTTGCCCTGTTTGGGTTAAAAGCAAAATGCTAGAGTGCCTAAAGTTGCGAGGCGCATAGGTCATATCACAATCAACAACTAATCTCAGCCCTATTTACTACCATATACATCGTCGTATGTTCAGCATGGAATTCAATGCCAAGCTGGCATTGTTGTTCTAAGATCGCCATTTACACCAAAATCAGTCTGTTTTACTACCACTAATAGTTTGTTGATTCTAGCGTTGTTCAAGGTGATCCACCAAACCTACACTCCTTGGAGCAGAATCAACTTGATTATCATCTTATAACGCCAGTGTACACCTTTTGCCATGAGTATACGGTTTATTATCTATCTCTCCATCTTTATTATTTAATTGTTTATCACTGATATCATCTACAGCGAGTTCGAATCCTCGCAATTCAGGATAATCCTAGGTGTTATTGTTTATAAACTACTAGTATGGAGGTTTTATATTCTAAGTGCTAATGATCGTTTTCATTTTGTCTACATACCTGGCAATATATAATATGGATTTCTGAGAATTAAAATTTTCACCACATGTGACGTTTCATACCGAGTACTGATTCCCATTTGAATATATTAGGCTGTTATATTGTGGCTTAATATCGATTAAATGTCCAAAAGTTGTGGATTACTTATCGCAAAAAAAAAGATATCGATTTGTTATAAAGGAGCTATCGATATCTTATCAGAGTATTAGCAATTGGTGATCGGCATATTATCGTCTAGTTTTCGAAATCCATCGAAAATATATCGATTTTTATTGAAAACTTATTGATATGTTATCGAAAAGTTATAACTTTTTCATACTAAAGGTATTGATTATTTTGGTATTCGCCTTGAAAGTTACGACACTGATAGCGGATAAAAATTCTAATCTATGAAAGGTTTCGTCTCTTTGGTAACCAACATTAGGTAGGTAGGTTGAACTGACCGGTCCATGAGGACCTCACATAGACTGATTGAGTCCGTAGTGTTACCAGAAGTTTGTTTTAACGACCAAACTGAAAAACCCTATCAAAAACCAGGACCTATGTTATATAACCAACATTAACAACGAAAACAATGTCAGCTTAGATATCAAACAGTGAATAACTCTCGCAAACATGTGCTCCATTGCAGGCAATTTAAAAGTAAAGTCCTCTCTCGATGGCAAAAAATCATGCTCCAGAAGTTACTCATCCAGTCATGAAATATGGCTCGGATTCATGAATGGTATTGTGAGGAGACGAGATGGTTTTTTGATTGACCAAGGAAAAACATTAAAAGTAATGATGATGATTGTAACGAATTTGATAATACTTTACTAGTAGCTATCGGTTCGTAAAACTTAACAGTCAAAAATATATATTCAAACTCTGATCACCATTAATAAGATTAATTTAATACTAACAATAATCGCGCAGATTTACACTTTATTGTTATGCCTATACTTGGAGTTGAAACAATAATAATAAAAATGTGGATCCCTAAGCTGATCACACAATACTAGGACCATAAGCTCCATTATCACATACATTTTTTCTTCTTTTTATTTTAAAAAATATTGTAAGTATTAGAGTTAAAAAAATGATACAATCTTTAAGAATTCTCATACGGGAAAAAGAAGAACATGTCCGTATCCATTGGTGAGGAAAGACAATATCTCCGACGTTAACAATAGTGTGCAATCATAGCGAATCGAACAGTATCCGCAGGGGTATAAAGAATACTGAAAACAACTAAAGACGGGACTGTCTTCGGCTGTGCCGAAGACTTCATACCTTTCATGAATGGGGCTGAACAATAATCTTATCCCGTTCGTAACCTCCAAATAATCGGATGTATAAGATAAGAAATATATAGTGAACCGATGTACATACCTAAAAGATTTTTAAGATAAATATAAAATAAAAAATTGCAAAAACCCCCTCAATTGAACGATCGCTTGTATGGGATATGTATTATATATAGCTCCGCTCGAAATGAGAAAATCTTCTTTGATATATTAGAGTATATATCACCAAGTTTCACGTTTTTATATTGGAAATTAACGGAGAAACGGCCAAAAATCTTTCTATCTGAACGATCGGTTGTATGGGATATATAGTATATATATCTCCGATCAAAGTGATTTTTTCAGGATATCTTCTACAATATATTGGAATAAATATCACCAAGTTTAACGTTTTTATATTGGAAATTAAGGGAGAAATTGCCAAAAATCTTTCTATCTGAACGATCGGTTGTATGCGATATATACTATATATAGCTCCGATCAAAGTGACTATTTCAGGATATCTTCTACAATATATTAGAATAAATATCTCCAAATTTAACGTTTTTATATTGGAAATTAAGGGAGAAATTGTCAAAAATCTTTCTATGTGAACGATCGGTTGTATGGGATATATACTATATATATCTCCGATCAAAGTGATTTTTTCAGGATATCTTCTATGATATATGAGAATAAATATCACCAAGTTTAACGTTTTTATATTGGAAATTAAGGGAGAAATTGCCAAAAATCTTTCTATCTGAACGATCGGTTGTATGCGATATATACTATATATAGCTCCGATCAAAGTGATTATTTCATGATATCTTCTACAATATATTAGAATAAATATCACCAAGTTTAACGTTTTTATATTGGAAATTAAGGGAGAAATTGTCAAAAATCTTTCTATGTGAACGATCGGTTGTATGGGATATATACTATATATATCTCCGATCAAAGTGATTTTTTCAGGATATCTTCTATGATATATGAGAATAAATATCACCAAGTTTAACGTTTTTATATTGGAAATTAAGGGAGAAATTGCCAAAAATCTTTCTATCTGAACGATCGGTTGTATGCGATATATACTATATATAGCTCCGATCAAAGTGACTATTTCAGGATATCTTCTACAATATATTAGAATAAATATCACCAAGTTTAACGTTTTTATATTGGAAATTAAGGGAGAAATTGCCAAAAATCTTTCTATCTGAACGATCGGTTGTATGCGATATATACTATATATAGCTCCGATCAAAGTGACTATTTCAGGATATCTTCTACAATATATTAGAATAAATATCTCCAAATTTAACGTTTTTATATTGGAAATTAAGGGAGAAATTGTCAAAAATCTTTCTATGTGAACGATCGGTTGTATGGGATATATACTATATATATCTCCGATCAAAGTGATTTTTTCAGGATATCTTCTATGATATATGGGAATAAATATCACCAAGTTTAACGTTTTTATATTGGAAATTAAGGGAGAAATTGCCAAAAATCTTTCTATCTGAACGATCGGTTGTATGCGATATATACTATATATAGCTCCGATCAAAGTGACTATTTCAGGATATCTTCTACAATATATTAGAATAAATATCTCCAAATTTAACGTTTTTATATTGGAAATTAAGGGAGAAATTGTCAAAAATCTTTCTATGTGAACGATCGGTTGTATGGGATATATACTATATATATCTCCGATCAAAGTGATTTTTTCAGGATATCTTCTATGATATATGAGAATAAATATCACCAAGTTTAACGTTTTTATATTGGAAATTAAGGGAGAAATTGTCAAAAATCTTTCTATGTGAAGGATCGGTTGTATGGGATATATACTATATATATCTCCGATCAAAGTGATTTTTTCAGGATATCTTCTATGATATATGAGAATAAATATCACCAAGATTAACGTTTTTATATTGGAAATTAAGGGAGAAATTGTCAAAAATCTTTCTATCTGAACGATCGGTTGTATGGGATATATACTATATATATCTCCGATCAAAGTGATTTTTTCAGGATATCTTCTACAATATATTAGAATAAATATCACCAAATCTAACGTTTTTATATTGGAAATTAAGGGAGAAATTGCCAAAAATCTTTCTATCTGAACGATCGGTTGTATGGGATATATACTATATATAGCTCCGATCAAAGTGATTTTTTCAGGATATCTTCTACAATATATGAGAATAAATATCACCAAGTTTAACGTTTTTATATTGGAAATTAAGGGAGAAATTGCCAAAAATCTTTCTATCTGAACGATCGGTTGTATGGGATATATACTATATATAGCTCCGATCAAAGTGATTATTTCATGATATCTTCTACAATATATTAGAATAAATATCTCCAAATTTAACGTTTTTATATTGGAAATTAAGGGAGAAATTGCCAAAAATCTTTCTATGTGAACGATCGGTTGTATGGGATATATACTATATATAGCTCCGATCAAAGTGATTTTTTCAGGATATCTTCTATGATATATTAGAATATATATCACCGAGTTTCACGTTTATACTTTCTAAATTTGGAATGACCAAAATCGTCTTATCTGAAAGATCGGTTGTATGGAAGATATATATTATAGTGGTCCGATCCTACCGGATCCGACAAATGTCTAATATAATACAAAAATACATCCTTGTGCCAAATATCATTGAGGTATCTCAAAATTTGAGGGACTAGTTTGCGTTCAAACAGACAGACGGACGGACAGATGGACATGGCTATATCAACTCAGTTCTTCGCCCTGATCAATTCGGTATACTTAATGTTGAGTCAATCTTCTATATTTCTCAACGTTACAAACATTGGACCAAAGTTAATATATTATTTCATGTCCATGAAAGGTATAAAAATATCTACACGATGGTGCCCGGAGCGGTATAAAAAGGACCTTTCCGACACTACCCATGCCGGCCTAAACAGGTTCAATTAGTCTCTTCATAGGACATGCTCAATAAAAAGGGATCACTGCAACTTATATAAATAGATAAAAAGTAACGATAGTTGCGAATTCCTTTGCAACTCATTTTGCATTCATCCTTGAACAATCGATTTTTTTTCAGGTTAAGTTGTCGTTGTTGTTGTAGCATAATGTGTCTTACATTGTATTGTGATGTGCGATACTTGATAATAAATTCAAAAAATGTTCGCACTTAAAGCAAATATTTTCATTAACTTACTCCTAAGAAAAATAAGATCTTAAGTTGTTAAATAATGCAGCGTAAGAAAGGTGAAGTCAGCACCTGATGGGTTAGAAAACATATTCACATCAGCGCAAGCCCTTGAAATAGGATCAGTTACACATAAATAGTTCTGTAAAATCAAATTTTTAAGGGTTCAAGCTGTCTGAGGTTTCTGCATAGTACATTGAACTTAATTTTATCAAATAGTGATGGACAATCAACGGTCCCTGAAATTATGCCAATGACAAATGAGCAAGATATAATGGATCGCCTATTTGCAAGCGTATTTAATTCAATTAAAAGGCATCAAGATTCATTCGAAGGCATTGGTTCAGAAAAGTTTAAAAATCGAAGAGCAAATCGTAAAAAAACTTTCTGAACAAGCGCAAGCCGATTTGGGAGGCCAATTCGGTAGGGTCTCCATATGACAGCCGCATACTCCAACCTCGATCTGACAAAGGCACAATACAATGACTTCATAGTGTAGCAGCTAGTGAATGCGGAACAATTACGACGTATGAACGCAAGCATTGCGTAAGATCGAGTTATGGCATAGTTTATATGCGTAGTGAAATTTAATTTAGTGTCAAAATACACCTCTAGGTTTTTGATTTCTTGAACAGATTGCAATGTATAGCCAGCGATACTATAGCCAGTACGAAGGGAATTAACTGATTTTGAAAAAGTCACATGAAAAGCATTTTTAATGTTTTGCTGGAAAATCACTTCGATTTCTACTTTTGGTATTCGGATACAAATTTTTTGTGTAAAAAATATGGGTATTTTGTCTTCATGTTTGGCAAAAAAAGTTTTGTCCTTAAGTTTTTTAATATTTAATGTGTGTAATATTTATAAACAACGGAATAAAAAGAAAGGAAAATTTACATACAAAAAGCGTCTAAATTTATTGACATTTCCTCTTGAGTTGTTAAACAGCACAAATTTGTGCGCATACATACATGAAAAACCTTATATACAAACATAAATACATATACATATGTATGTATGTGTATCTTATCCACATTTACTCTTTACTTTCCTAAATTTAGGCGTTTTCACTGAATTTCATGTCAACTCAAATAAACTTAAAAATCTGGAATATTTGAGTTGGGTTTTGTTGGCTGTCAAATAACACACGAGACATACAAACCAACTCGACAGCCAGCAGCCAACTAAAATTGGTAACCCTGTCAAGCAGTCAGCTATTCAGCTAACATTAAGCATATGCTAACGCATCGTTGACAGACGATAATGACGTTAAAACGAAAGAAATACACATTTTTTTTCCATAGTTTTGGCATGCGTGTGTGTACATAAAAAAATAAATTTGTTGGTTTGTGAAAGCATCACACATTCCGTGACTGTCCCTTATTTGCATATATATGCTCCTATTTAAATGTGTACTCTACATGCATACAGCAGTGTGTATAATTATGGCAGCCAAATTTTCTAAAAGAATTTTTTGATAATGCTTGTTTGCTTCTACTTTCATTAATTTAAAACATGCAAATAGCAAGCAATTTCAAACACGTTTTGATAATGTCCGGAATCAGAAAAGTTGGGCCTAATTCCGCTTTTAAAAAGTCATATAAATTAATATGGACATCTTTCAACAACCTATTGTATCAGAAAATATTATCAGGGCATATATGTAATACTCCTATATTGCTAATAGAAAATGCTCGCAATGTGTTTTGAATTCGAAATCAAAGCAAGACAGCCTATACAATTTTTGTGATTGTAGCAGCATAAGTGTGACAAGAAAAAATTTAAATTTAGGTATATTCGATTAATGAATACAAAAACATAAACATTTAAACAGCAATATATCGGCACTCTGATATTTGGGAATGTACCTAGCCTTTTGTAGCAATATAGGAGTATTACATATATATCCCAGGGCATTTTTCTTCAAAAGAACGTGAAACGAAGTTATAAGGAGCTATGTTTAAATTATACTAGTTTTGGGATTTTCGTCCCCTTTTTACTGAAAAGAAGGTACCATGGAAAAGTTTTTACGAAAGATTCATGCTCAACGTTGGAAACCCTTAAAGAAAACATTTGATTTTGCATTTTTTGCACTAAACTTACAGGGCGGAGTTTTTTGTGTCTTAAATATTTATGATCGAGTCATTAAAGGTGAGTTATCGGAGTAGTTTTGGACAGCATTCCCCAATAATGTTCAAAAATCGGATGTTCTAGGTTGTCGCGTGTCTCTTCATTTGTAAAATGAAATTATTTTCCGAAGTTTTGTCTCCCTCTTGTCGCTCTTTGCATATCCCAATGTATTTCGGTTTCCCTCGTCTTATTCCTATTCATACTCGTATCTATATCTCTAGCTCTATCTCTGTCCCTTTTCCTATTCTAATCTCTTAATCTATCTTTGCCACCTTTCCTGTTCCTATCTCTATCCCTAACCCTAGTCCTATTTCTACTGCTAGTCCTATTGGTATTCCTATAACTTTTCCTATTCCAATTGATTTTGATATTCCTATACCTATTCTTATTCCTAATTCCTATTCCTATTTGTATTCCTATTCCTATTTCTATTACTATACCTTTTCCTATTCCTATTCCTATTCTGTTTCCTATTCCTGTTCCTTCTCCTATTCCTCTTCGTATTCTTATTCTTATTCCTATTCCTATTCCTATACCTATTCCTATCCTATTCCTATTCCTATCCCTCTTCCTATTCCTTTTTCTGTTCCTGTTCCTATTCCTATTCCCATTCCTGTTCCTATTCATATTCCTGTGCCTATTCCTATCTAATAGTAATTTCTTGAATAATAATCAAGTTTACTGGGTTATCTTTCCCCAAAAACTATATTCAAGAAGATCCTGGGTTGAAGTATCGGGCAAAGCAACATCAAACCCTTCGGCAGTAAGTTGGCAAACACTCCAAATGTTTTTTTGTCATGAAAAGCTTCACAGTGAAAACTCATCTACATTGCAGATGCCGTCCGGGGTCAGCCTATGAGTTAACTACAAGTTGCTTTCAAATACTTTTTTTTTAATGATCTACCTATTTTTCAAAGACGACGGCCAGGAAAAGTCAGAGCTGTTTACGCGTTCATGACATGATAACAAAAAAAAAATTTCAACGCTGGTTCTTTTAGTAGCTACTCTGACTGAAATTGAATAAGAAACGAGTTAGCTTGTTCCTAATGATTGATATTTATTTTCTGTGACGTATGAATAGACTTATCATAGCTTAAACAAAATAATATTTTCTAAACAAAATGCTTCTGTTTTTTTTTCTCGCATATGTACGTATGTACATATGTTTCTGGGGCACTCATTCGTGTCAAAATGACGTTAACATCTCCGTTTTGTGAACTTCGATTTTTTGTTGCTGCTAAAATCTAACCCTTTTGAATGAAAAATCTTAACATTTGTACATATTCGTTGAATTTAAGCTGCTTTTTTTGGATTTCCCTTGGCAGTTTCAAAAACATCGTATCTTAGTATAGATGCAACACATTTTTATCCAGGGCATATGGGAATAGATGGGAATGAAAAAGCGGATGAACTAGATAAAAAGGGCGCATCCCTTGAAGCTTGCTCCGTAGACGTCCCAATTAGACTGGGTGAGATTAAGCGAAGGCGAGAGGTGCACATGATCGACCAAGCAGGAAGGTCGTGGGTTCAAGCGCGAGGCTGTAAAGTATCGAAGATTATGTGCAGATCTTACAACCTTAGACTAACAAAGTTGCTTCTATCATTAAAAAGAGAAGACTGTAGACTCATGACTGGTATTCTGACTGGACACTGCCTTTTGGCGTCACATTCCTTTAAATTAGGCTTGGTCAGTGATAGCAGATATAGGAAATGCGGGTTGGAGGAGGAAACGATCGAGCTCGTGCCCTGCACTTGCCAGGCTAAGACTCGAGCTATTAGGAGTGATACAGCTGTCAGCTCTAGAAGCAGCAATTGGCTTAAGTCCTAGGAAGCTTCTAGTATTTGCCAAGAGGATGGAGTTATTTTATAACATAGGTCTTGGTTTTTGATATGGTTTTTCAGTTTAGTCTTTAAAACAAACTTCTGGTAACACTACGGACTCAATCAGTCTATGTGAGGTCCTCGTGGACCGGCCAGTTCAACCTAACCTAACCTATGGCAACATTTATCTTAAAATATTACTTCTCCTACTCAAATATTATATGGCACCAAAGTTGAGCTTAACTATTTAGGAGGACGTGACCTTTACTACACTGCTCATAAGTAAGCCAACACTCAATTTAAAATATAAATAAAATAAACAAATCCTATCTTAAATATCTTTGCTTATTCAGTTTATCTCGTACTTCCCAAATATTCATGCTTCAGCAGCTTAAATGTTTTGTCACGCTTAGGCACTCAATTCCATTTTTTCTCGTTGTTAATTCATTTTGGGTCAACGGACTAAAATATCTTTTGACACGCGTGTTATCCTTTTTGGGCGGTATGCATTAAAAAATATTTTTTTTTGCAAATTTATTGGTATGTGGCGCAGTTCGCAAGTATTCCCGTTTATAGTAAAATATATAATTTAGAGAAAAAAGGATGTGAAAATAGAAAGAAAAAGAACAAAAAAAAAAATATAAAAAACAATTTCTAAAAATTAAAATATTCATACCACGGAAGGTGTTTGTGTGTTTGCTGTATGTATCTTTCTTTCGATGCAAGTGAATGTACTTTAGTGGGTTTCCGGAAGTCAGTGTAGTATAGTAGCTGAAGTATAAAATTTTTTTGCTTTGACAGGCATGTGTGAAAATTTAATAGTTGTATTAACTCAATTTGGTTGATATTTATGCTCTTGACAGAAGAATGAGAAGGGAAAAAGTGTTTTCTCTAACGGAATCCTAAATACTGTTAGAGTGAAAAATTTGTATTACGTATACGTCACGTACGCCGTAAGTTAATACAACCACAACGCCGCACAGTGTTTCGTGTAGAACAAGCTAGCTGGACAAAATTATTTTATGAGATTTTCTGTTTCATATGCAGTCATTTATTACAACTACGTCATTTTTTTTAGCCATATGTTCTTTTTTTTATTTTTTTCCAAAATTTTACTTCATATGCATACATTTGCTTATTTCATATACAGTAACTCATGTGAATAAGTGACATAGATCCAAAAAAATTTAAAGGACTTAAGAATATTACTTTATTGTACTTAAAAACTCTAAAAAATTTTAAAAATTCGGAAAAAAATTAAAATTTTTATGAAAATTCGTCGAATTTTTTAAATATAATTTAGTTTTTGTTATAGATCGTGACTAATTTTCTTATGGGAAATTAGTTAAAATAAATTTGCGAAGCGAAAATTGTAAGAATTATCCAAAAAGGGGTGTCTACTTATTTATGTGAGTGACTGTACATATGCACATACATATTTTTTATTTATTTGAGTATTTATCGTGGCACTAAAATTTTTACAGAATTATTTTATAGTACCAGTCAGGAATGTAAAAGTGAATTACAATAATAATAATAACAATGTAAATAATTAAATTAATTATGTCAAAATTACAAACTTAAAAGTAAAGTATCATACAAAGTAGAAAAGAAAATAGATTTAAATTGAATAAAACCTGATCCAACAAAAAGTTATAGCGTAGGTTATCTTTTATAATTATGTTATTATTCGCTATCATCACTTTCATTGGATGAGTCACTTGCGGAATAGTCATGAACATCAGCAACACTACTGTGAAAGCTTGAAACAACTGGGGTATTTATTGACTCCTCAACATTATCGGGGGACAGTAAATTTAAGACTTCTGAAGTCAGACTTTTAAATTTTTTCTTAGGTATCTCCCTAAAACTGTTAACTAAAGGATCCGATGTTATAAGCAACATATTCATAAGATCTCTATTCGTGGCTTCACGCCTGCTTTTGTGTGTTATAATGGCTGAATCGTCTCAAATCTTTGCTACGGGCTTCCTGTGCTTCCTCGGAAAGTTGACCAATAGGTAAAATTGCTGATTTTATAATTTCAGTACTATGCACTAAGAATTTATGAACTGTAACAGACATATTAAACCATGGATAGAGATCTATGTATAGTTTTTTAGTCTCGACCGCAAATTTTTCAAATCTTTGGATATTTATATTGTACCCAGATGCTAATGCGCGAAGGAGAGTGTCGAATCTTTTGATGAGCGTTACATCCAATCCCGTAATCTCAGCACTAGCCTCAGAATTTTCGAAAAACCTACGAGCAGTGTTGCCGTCATTGATATTGCCGAAACCTGGTTTTGGTTTATCTTCATAAATCCATTGTATGTACCTGTTTTTATGCCTTGGTGACTGGTGCGGTAGGTTGTGGCAGGTTGAAGTCAATGATCTTCGCCTTTTTGCTTTTGGTGTGCTCTTGTTGACCTTGCGCGTTTATTTTTGTATGTTTTATGGCTACGTGTTTATTCCCTGTAGCAGGGAATTGGTTTTGCCGTTTGTAGATCAGCTTTAAAGGTTCAAATATCTCGTCGGAGCTGGTACGTACATACATCCTATTTGATATGTAGAGATAACTAAATCTACAAAAAAAAAAAAAAATTTAAAATAGATGTGCAAAGAATTCGCAATGATTTTTTCTTTCGACTATTAGAGAATACTTGCGACTATAACATATGTAAAATTAAGCCCGGATGTCCGAGGATGTATGTAACTTTTTTGTCCCTAAATTTAAAAATAAAGGGAAAATACCTTTTCTTCTTAATAACGGAATGTTAAATATATTTAAAATACTCTAATTATGAATGAATTACTATTAAAAAATTTTACTTACCTTCGAGCTTAGAATCCATTAAAAAAATTATGTAAAAGTGTTCACTTAAAAGAAATATGAATCTTAATATTCAACAAGAATTTGCAAATTAATCAATGCATTTTACGTCCACTCCTGCCTTCTTACTTCAATTACTCAATATATATAAGAAAAAATCTCAAAAAAAAAAAGCAAAAGTCCCGTTATTTTATTTGTTTTATTTCATTTCTCATAACACTTTTCTTGGAATAAGAACTTTGTTTTTGTCCAGCTAGCTTGTTCTACACGAAACACTGTGCGCCGTAAGTATGCATACTAAACCTCTTCAACTTTGAAATGAGAACATTGCAATTGAATTTAACCCATTACCGTCCACCGTCCCCATACGAAGACACCTCTTCAAATTACGAAATGTGTTCTTAAACACCGAAAACTGATTACGTAACTGAAATAACGACATATAGATAGCGCAAATAGTATATGTAAACATATAGTATATGTAAACATAAACTTAGCTTGGTTGTGTCAATTTAAAGTGCTTCAAAGTTAGGCATTTGGTCGAGTTTATTATTGAGGAATATTTATTTATATTTTTCGAATATATTGTGTAACCACAGTAAACTATTTTCAAACAAATATTTAATTAATATTGCCCATGCTTTAAGAATGTGCTGAAAAAACCAAAAAGGGATTAATAAGGTATAGTTTTATATTGACGTCCCCACCTGGAGACAATTGGCATAACCATTACTTTTTTTTAAGGTTTACAAGGTGCTTTTGAAAGGCATTACTATGGCACATCTTAAGGTGTGTAAGGGTCAAAATAACTTTGGATAATGGAAAATGAAGACAATGACTGTGAGTATGATATATGTATTAGTTATCCTTGCTGACCCTGTCATTCTAAATGATGAAGAGGCCGTAAATAAATTTGACTTTGTATGCACTACCATGCCAAATGATGTGACTGGCAGAATTGAAGTAGTGCCATGTCTTCAAGATGATTCCGATTGGGATGAAGGTGATGATGAGCATGCATTCTTTGCTATAGGTGAAATGTGTTAATGCAGATAATTACGGTGTACCAGTTTGGACACGATTTTCACCTTATTGTAATATCGAATATCACTCCACTGATGTGGTTCAAAAACGATGCTTGGGCGCTACACGTTTTACTATGCAAAGTTGACAGTACATCCCCAGTGGATGAATTGTAATTCAGACGATACATTGTGCGAACGTATTTGGAACCTACTTCGTTCAGACAACCTCATCCGCTGTAGTCAATGTTGTATCAAAAACAACGGTCACAACCCTGAATGCTTGACAAACCACCTGCAGTGCGTAGTTTGTCACTATAAGTGCCACTGGAGAAGTGAATTGTGTAAAAAACACTTTACGTCGAAAGCAAGTGATTAGCTCAGTTCCATACTGAAACTTCCCTTTGTCCTCGGATGAGGACAGATATTTTTCTCGAAAAAGAAACAAAATCTAGTTTTTTTTATGTCAAATTTCTTTTTTGACAATGAATGAACTAATAACTAGCAATGAAAAATATTTCCTAGCAGCAGATTTGATTTGGGGGTTAATGGGTTAAACATAGGTACCTGGATTCGCTTCCCAAGGCAGTCGGTTCTATGTACTGGAGCGACTCGGGATTTTCCCAACAGCAGTTGCGTCCTAGCCTTTCATACCCCAAGCGTAGTCAACCGTCACTTACTCCCAGAGTGACGACGTCTCCCCCGTTGCACTTCAGAATTCTGCAGTTAAACTGTAATGGATTAACTGGGAAGATCACGGAGATAGTCGATTTTATGAAGCGGCACAACATCCGCTTTGCTGCGATTTAAGAGACTAAACTCACAGCAAGATCTGATCTGCAGACTTATTCTGGGTGTAATGTCCACAGAAAAGATCGCGAGAGCGGAAATGGAGGTGGCCTCGCGTTTATCATACACCACTCTGTGCAATACCATATATTTGATCCCGGGCTTATCTGTCCGGTCAGGCGATGCAAACTTAGAAATCATCAACATCTACATCCCTCCTGCCACCTGTTGCCCCAGTGGATACCGCCCTAAAATCAGCGCCTTACTCACTGGCAATAATCGCATTATCTTAGGCGATTTCAATGCCCATCATGATCTATGGCATTCAAACTTGCGGGCGGACAGTAGGGGTGAGATGTTGGCGGATCAAATAGAAGAAACGACGTTCTGCACAATAAACGGAGACGCCCCCGCACGTATGGTAGGAAGCTGTGACAGTTCGCCGGATATATCAATCGTGAGCGCAGACTCGTAAACTGCGTCAACTGGCAGCCGACGGTAACATTGGCATCCGACAACCTGCCTATACTTATTTCGCTTGAGGATGCCATCGGTCATGCTAAACCATCCAAAGCAGTGGGCCCCGACGGCATAGCCATGCCGATGCTCAAAAGCCTAGGGAAAGAGGGTTTCAAATATTTAGCGCATGTTTTCAACCTGTATCTTTCAAACTTTGTCATTCCCGAAATATGGAAAATGGCCAAGGTGGTCCCGCTACTAAAGCCTGGGAAACCAGCTAACATAGGAGAGTCATATCGCCCGATATCTCTCCTATCGCCAGTAGCCAAGACACTTGAAGCCATTTTGCTCCTCTACTTCAAAGCAAATTTGCAGCTAGCCTGTCATCAGCATGGCTTCAGAAAGGCCATAGTACCACCACCGCGCTAAATGCTATTAGCACCCAGATAACTTGCGGTTTAAATCAAAACCCCACTATAGAACAGTACTCGTTGCGCTAGAGCTATCAAAAGCTTTTGATACAGTCAACTATGCACGTTACTGCAAGACCTGGAAGGGTCTACCCTTCCCCCATGTCACAAAAGGTGGACCGAAAATTATCTGGGTGGTCGGCAGGCATCGGTGCAATTTATAAACGAAATATCAAAACCAAGAAGAATTAAAGAAGGGGTGCCACAGGGTGATGTGCTATTCCCACTTTTGCTTAATTTCTACATATCTAAGCTACCTGCGCCACCAGAAGGAGATACTATTGTTTCCTACGCCGATGACTGCACAATAATGACCACAGGCCCAGGCCCACAGATCGATGAGCTTTGCAACAGCACAAGCGGCTACCTTCCTGATCTATCCAGTTTTTTTCGCCTCGCGAAACCTGGCATTATCGCCGAGCAAATCCTCCGCGACCTTATTTGCAACATGGACGTCCCAAATGTCGACCATTTTGAACATCCACATCGATGGCACTACGCTGCCGACTGTCCCACACCCCAAAATCTTGGATGTGACGTTTGATCTGGATCTACATTTTGGTGAGCATGCAGTCGCAATTGTACCGAAACTCCAGAGCCGTAATAAAATCTTCAAATCTCTTGCTGGCAGTACCTGGGAAAAGGCAAAGAAACGCTCATTACCACTTACAAAGCAATTGGCCAGCCGATTGCATGCTACGCGTCCCCTATATGGTCGCCAAGCCTAAAAACTACTCACTGGAAGAAGCTACAGGCCTGCCAAAATACTGCTCTCAGAACCGCCAGGGGCTGTCTTCTTATGTCCCCTGAACACCATCTACATAATGATTCGAGAATACTCCCCATCAGTGAGAGAGATGAGATGCTAAACAAACAGTTCCTGTTGAATACGAAGAAACCTGGACATCCCAACAGACATCTGACTGATGAGCCAACACCGCACAGTGGCTTAAGGAGTCATCACCGTAAGCATTATGAGGAAATACGGCACCTGAGAAAAAACACAAGCAGTTCCTTAGGAACTCCGCAAACAGGCGTCGGACCTTTATGCCAGGATTTGCCCGGTGAATCCAGTACTCAAAGAACAGTACCCAAGCTTGCAGAAGATGAACGCACACTCCCCAGGGAAACGCGAGTCACTCTAGCTCAACTTCGATCTGGATACTGTAACAGGTTAAACTCTTGCCTATCCAGAATCAACCCCGACATACAAAATGTATGCCCTGCTTGCAATGTCTCCTCACATGACACCTCTTTAATTGTAATGTGGAACCAACGCCTCTAACACCCTTCAAATTATGGTCCACCCCTGTAGAAACAGCAAGTTTCCTTGGACTCCTGTTAGAGGATATTGATGAAAATTTGTGATCGGTCGCACCTATAAGATGGGGCAAAGCACTCCTACAACAACAACAAGGTACCTGTATTTAAAAAATTTTGTATGAATTTCGAAAAAAAGTTATTCAATTTCGATGATCGGCAATTATATAAACTATTTGAGAAATTTTCTGAAGTGTTTACAACTTTTGCCGATGGTGGAACTTTTTTTGTAAAAAATTGTTTTTGTTTAAAATATTTTCGTTGGCATCCTAATACATATTGTAACGAAATTGCTTGCAAATCCTCTTATTTGCAATCCTCTGCTAAGTTCGAATCACTAAACTGTTGAATAAATAACTCCAATATTGAATAATGGAAAAATGGCCTTTATTAAAGTACTTCACAATAACACTTATACTTTGCTACTCGCTGGCTTAATAACCAAACTGATTGATAACTCAAATGAAACTCTACTATTGGCCGCCAGATCGCGTGCTTAATCAAACTAATTGATAGCTCAACTCAAACTGAATTACTTCTTACTCGCCTGCCCCGCTTTTATAGTTTACGCTGCAACTTCTAGGCTCTTCGATTTCCAGAAGTTACTAGTTAGTTCGGCTACAAAATCGCCAGCCACAACTACGTGCACAAATTATTGCTCTCTCTTGTGTCAACTCAGATAAGATATATGCATGTGTTTGTGCATTGCCGCTCCGCTGCTCGTATACGTACATATGTGTAGACGCAATTATTTATTCGTTTATGTAGATACATAATGATTGAATTATTTATGTGAATGTTTGTAATTTACAGTCTCTCGCGCATACATAGGCGTATAAGTAAATGCATCTGTGTGTGACATCTTTCGGCTGCCTTATATATGTGTATACATGATTTGATTATTGACGTAAATACTGCTTATCGTGGCCTTGGCATCGCCTTAGTGATGGTATAACTTAGTGATGTTAATATCCGTGACAATATATATGGAGAAATGCGCCAAACTTTGGTTTTTTTTGGAGAAAAAAAATTTTTTTGAAACATGGTATCACGCAAATATCTTTTTGTTAGGAACATTGGGGGGTAAATTGGAGCTATAGTGCATCGCCGTTACTCGTCTTACATAATGCCTCAAAAAGATATAGTCAATAGATCGAGCAAAATATATATAAATTGAGGTCGTTTTATTAAATATACATTTATTTCAACACTTATGTACCGATTATATCGAAATTTTAACAAGATATGGTATCCCCATGCAACTGTTAGCTATGTAAAATTTTTTTGATATACGAAACCCGGTTTTGTAGATATCGGTAAAAATATAAAACCGAATAACCGCCAAATATTTTTTACTTCAAAATTTGCAACACTTTTATTTTAACACCTTTCTACCGAAACTTTAAAAACATATAGAACGAAGTATGTTTAAGTGAAAAAGTTTTAA
Organism: Eurosta solidaginis; assembly: GCF_040869045.1. NCBI lineage: Eukaryota > Metazoa > Arthropoda > Insecta > Diptera > Tephritidae > Eurosta > Eurosta solidaginis. The sequence continues at coordinate 189,488,910 of NC_090321.1, forward strand.
TACCCGAGATCCGGTTTTGGAGATATCGGTAAATATGTAAACCCGGAAAACCTTAAATTTGTTTACTTATTTAAATACTTCTTAATCGATTGTTTTGAAATTTTATCAGGATGCATATATCTATGTGGGGTATATTTAGTTAAAATTTTGTTGATACCCGAACCCCGGTTTTAGAGATCAAAAATATGAAACCGGGTAACCGTCAAATATTTCATTACCGTTTGTTAATTTTTTCTCTACACCACAGTAGTATACCATCAATTGCCTCATCTTGGAATATTCACGCAAGGAAAGTTATTGATGTTTGTACATGGGGCAAATATACGAAATTTGCGACAAAAATTGGCAATCGTCAAAAAGTGTAGAAAATTTTTTGTTTTTTGTTTATTTTAATTTTTGCACCAAATTTGTGTTTTGTTTCATTTACCTTTAAATAAAACCTGGTTTAAAAAAAAAAATTTTTTTCTACACTTTTTGAGGATTGCCAATTTTTGTCGGAAATTTCGGATATTTTCCCCATGTACAAACATCAATAACTTTCCCTACGTGAATATTTCAAAATGAGGCAATTGATGGTATACTACTGTGGTGATAAAAGTAAAATTGTAGCTGTGCCCACAAAAAAACATGCTCCTGAAAAATATTTACGCAACCAAGTGCTTCCACTTTTCTGCCTCTACCTTCAAAACTGAAAGGGGCACATCGAATTTGAAGCCTTAGGTATTTTAAGTCCCTGATAGGCTATTATCATGCATAATCCAAATTTCAATACTCAGTTGCCTCAAAAAGGTATAAGCAAAAAACTGTCAATATTGAAAATGACAAAAAAAGTATCGCTATTTTGATTGAAGGGCACATTAATTTTGCTTATACGTATAGAATCTCCGTCTCAAAAACAAGATTCAGTTTAAATTCCATAGCGTTTCAGCTATGCCTCATAATTTTATCGATAAAATTCCAAAAAAAATCAAGGGTAACTCTTGAAAAAGTGTAAAAATCGACGTTTTTTACGTTTCGAAGTTATGTAAATACTTACTATCAACCTTTTTGATTTTTAAAATCATCACATCGAATAGTTAAAAGGTCAAACTTAATGTCATTGTACTTTTTTCTGGCCTTAAGTTTTTTGCCCGTGTGTAAAACCCGAGTATCCAAAAAAGATAAAGTTTTTGTGATTTGCCCATATGTTTCTTCTGTACATGTCTTTGTGACTAAACTTCTCCTTAAAGAATAAACCGATGTTGATGAAATTATTCGAGCATATTCAAGAAGATTTAGAGATGCTTCCAATTAACTATTTAGTCTGTTTTCTCTATTATCTTTCTGTCAAGTGAAACACTATTCTAAATAAAAAGTATTTAAGTATGGTGCGATTTGTTTGAAGTTTGATACAGAGGAACTTCCTTGATTACTGTTTGAAAAACTTTTCTTTCAGGGGAGATGACCACGGATCAGACCAGGAAGTGAGCTCTTCCAAAAATATAATTTTGGTAGTGATTTGCTTGAAACTTTGTATCTTATTATTTGAAACTCTTTTTATTCCGGGAAGTAAACGCGGGGCCGATCTATTCTAAAAAAATCGTTTTCATAGTGCGATTTGCTAGAAATTTTGGTACATCGATACCTCCTTGACTATCTTATTCGAAAAACTTAAATTTTCGGCAAGTAGACCAGTGACCAGTAGTGTGGGAGTGCGAATGGCAGTAGTAGTGGGACTAGGACTGGGAATGTATTTGGGAGCGGACGGGAGATGAAAAGAATAAGGGACGGACAATAATAGTAAGGACAGTGGAACAAAGGTTAAAAGAGAATATGATAGATACTGAAGAGGCGAATCGTAGATCAATTTCGAAATGTAGGCAAACCAATTTTCAGGCAGAGCAAAGTCTTCCGGGTTCGCTTGTAAATAAATCCAAAGATACTGTGTCGATATAAATTATAGCGCTTTTCGTTTTCCGTCACAAGTTAAACATTTCTTTATAATAGGTGGTAGCTTCGGCTAATTTTGCCCATTTTTAGCACACTTATAAGTGATCCTGTTTTCTTAGTAAAGTAAAGCCCTCTATTAAAGAACTTAAATCATGCTCCATAAGACTCTCATAAAACCAGTCCTAAGAAATAGCTCGAAATCATGGACGGTAACTAGGGAGAATAAGAAAATGCTCGGATAAATTAAGAGGTAGGGAGATACTTTTACTGAGTTTCGAGATAGAGCAAAAGAAAGCTTAAGTGCGTGCGATTATATTTAGAACACAAGTTAATATAGTTCGTTTTTTGCTTAAATCATTAAATTCTATGGTTTTATGGTTTTTTAATTCCATATTCTTCGTTCAGTACTCTCCATTTAGTAAACTTCTATAAATTTGTCATCTCCAATGCAAAGCCATTATTTTTTTCTTGTTTCATTATTTTTTCGCTAAAAGCCAGAATTTTACATTATGAACTAATTTTTATTCTATAAAATGTATAATAAATTTTTATTTTAGTATTTTTTATCTTGAAAGCTTATTCCAATTTCCTCATTCTATATGAATTTCAAAATGTCGGGTTTTGTTTGTCCTCTATTAGCTGCCATTGTTAGTTAAGTGCATTCTATAGCGTATTATACCATGCCGTTTTGGCCAGTTGGCAACTAATTTGCATAAAGGTCAATATTTAAATAGGCAAATTGGCTAATTTCAAATACTAGTTTGTTGTACGTGAACAGATTTTTTTGCTTTGTTGCTGCTGTCCAAATTTAATGAATCCTGATTGTGTGCACAAAATGTGTCTGTGTGTGTGTGATTTGACTTTTTTAAATTGAGTACGCGGTTGGCACAGCAATGAGTTGAAAAATTGATTTCCAAATAAAGTTTAAGTGAGGTTTATAAATATATACAATTTTTAAGAATTCTTAAGAGGAAAAGCTTAGTTTTGTTAAATTTTTTCAGTATTTAGAGGCAAATTATGTATAATAAAACGAATCATTTTGTTGTCGTGTGAACTCAAATTCGTATGATATCACATCATTCGTTCACTTCAGCGAATGGCATTCACTGTCACTGAATGCCTTTATGAAATTTCTGGTACTATATAATGTTGAGTAGGAATGAGACTTGTGCCCTTTTGGCTTCCGGTTTTAAGTTCTAGGTAAAGGTCTCTCTTTCTTCTTCGCGTCAATGTACAGCGCGTTTCGCACGCAGCGTGACCCTACTGGCAGCGTATTTTTGTTACGTCGTAGCGCAATTATCCTCATCGTGCCAGCTGTTTTGCGGGCTCGCTAGACACCGATGATCACAGCAGAGAAGATCATAATCTCCGGAGCCAAGAGGAATATTCATCAGCTGTTTGTTTCGTGTGCGGCTCCCCAATGGCAAACCTTTCTTCTGACACTGCTTGTACGTTTGTATCACATAGAGTGCGATTATCTAGAACACTGGAGCTCCATATTTTCGTTCTTTTTTTTTTTGGGAGCCGAGTAGCTTGATTAATAAATTTGTATGCTAGAAACTGTTACTGCAGGTGAACATAGCTTGAGGCGTACCGAAGGCATTCAAGCTCAAGCCATTGAGTAATGTTACATCGTGTAGGCTGAATCTTATGACTTTTAGGCATGCTTGCCAATGGCATTAAAGTCCCCAAGCCTGATATTGATATTTTGGCGTGGAAGGCCAATGTATTCAGCGTGTTTTACACACAGAGTATATTAACTTTGATTGGATAACAGTTGGTTGTACAGGTATAAAGGAAAAGAGATAGATATAGACTTCCATATATCAAAATTATCAGTATCGAAAAAAATTTGATTGAGCCATGTCCGTCCGTCCGTCCGTCCGTCTGTCCGTCTATCTGCTAATACGATAACTTGAGGAAATATTGAGATATCTTCGCCAAATTTGGTACACGAGCTTATCTGGACACAGAATAGATTGGTATTGAAAATGAGCGAAATCAGATGACAACCACGCCCACTTTTTATATATATAACATTTTAGAAAACACAAAAAACCTGATTATAAAATTTTTTTAAGTGGGCGTGGCACCGCCCACTTGTGATAAAATCAATTTTACAAATATTATTAATCATAAATCAAAAATCGTTAAACCTATCGTAACAAAATTCGGCAGAGAGGTTGCCTTTACTACAGGGATGCACCTTAACGTTAAGCTAATCGTTTATCAAAAATTTCCACCGTTTCTGTTGAAACACTTCGAAATATTATCGATAAAGAATTGATCAAGATAAATTGTATCTCGTTTTTAACCGAAACGAAAAGCTTTCGTTAACGTTAAAAACGTTAACAAAAACGTGATATTTTATGTTTGAATTGTGCTGGCAATGCTATAGCCATGGTGAAGCCGGTAACAGAGAGCGGGCATACACACACAAACTCCATGTAATTTGTTTGTGTAATTCGTTGGTGATAATGTCAAAAATACTCTGAGAAATGTCCGTACTGTCAAAATTCATGAGAAAAGTTGCAATCAGCTTGGCTAATGCTTTCAACTTTAATGACTCCGCCATCAATCAGCTTTGCCAGCATAGTTTGAAATTAATAATTAACATAAATGATTTGATTTCGTTTTGATAAAGCAGAAAACGAAACAAATTCATTTCGTTAATTTGACGATCTTAACGTTAATAAACGAAACGAAATTACTTTGTTTCGTTTATTAACGTTAATTATTGTAACGAAATGATATCGGTTCGTTGGTTAAGCATGCCTGCTTTACTATAAGGAATGCTTTGAAGAAAAATTAACGAAATCGGTTAAGGGCCGCGCCCACTTTTATATAAAAGATTTTTAAAAGGGTCGTGGACGAAAACAAAAAGCTATATCTTAGCAAAAAAGAGCTTTCTATCAATAGAATTTCTAAATTGAATTATAACATTAAAATTTTTGAAAATGGGTGTGGCACCGCCCCTTTTATGACTAAGCAATTTGCTATGTTTCGGGAGCAATAACTCGCAGAAACTTTAAAATATCGTAATGAAATTGTGTACATATATTTTCTTTATAGCAGAAAATATTTCTAGTAAAAATGGACTGGATCGGTTAAAGACCACAGAAACTTAGATATAAAACAAGTTTAAAAGTGTCGTAGACTAGAATAATAAGCTATAACTTAGCAAAAAATAGTTTTGAATTAATGATATTTCACTTATCAAGTTTTACTTAAAGAGGAAATGGGGAGACTTTTTTTTTTAAACGGGCGGTGCCACGTGTTATATAGAAAAGTAATTTATCTGCAATGAAATGTACAATTGAAGCTCACGCTGAGTTTTTTTTGAAGTTCCTCATAGGATAAGTGCTTATCATTGTTGGCCACATCTTCAAATAGTGGTATGTCTTATTTCTCGAGAAATATTTGTTTGGAATATATGAGCAACTCTATGATGAAAGGGTTCCTTTGGTTCCATTTTTGGGAAGTGCGAATAAAACAATGTTTCAATAAAACAATGTTTCCGAAATCACAAAAAATCTAAAAAACTCAGTGTTCCCTACAACGTTATAAAAAAAACATGGACAACACAAGAGGAAACTTGCCCCTAGAAATATGCACCATATTTTTTAACTTTTGAAACATCGGTGATTTCAGTGCAAGTAATCAAATGCGAGCAATTGTTTTTTGCGCAGTTCGGTTTTCAATAGGCTTGAGAAATGTTTTGTCTCTTTTCTATGCTTTCGAAAATCTCTAGTAGCCGTTACATAATACACACGATAATAGATGACAATTTTGAAAATAATGAGGGGTGCGCCTAGAATCAAGCAACGACTATAAATATGTCTAACATATGATAACCGTTTGCTATCATCAGCTGATGGCTGCTGGTAGTATGTGAGACAAGTAAACTAACATTGCATGAAGTTAGGCGCATTTTATACCATTCGATATAAGGGATATTTTAAATATTACAAAATGCTCCTTATAAAGTTTAAGCAAAATTTAAATTTAAAAGGAAAGTCAATCGTATGAAATATAATCTTCTTTAGAGCTGTGAATTCTCTAATCATATTTCGTACTCCGAATTATATTATAAAAATCTTGGGTTCCGGCAAAGCTCAAAAATTGCTTGATAGAACTTTCGCAAAAGCTTGAATTTCAAAAAACAAATTTAATAATTATTTTTTTTAACAGAACTTTAATTTTCGTTGCGCCTTTGTTCTACCCTCATAGCCATATATATCCTTTTGCTCTACTTATAATCCATTATTATGCAAATCTCTTCTTAGTCTAATATTATTATTATTACTTATGTGTTGCTATTCTTACTGTCAATGGAATTTTGTCTGACTATGCTTTATGCTAGCTGTTGTTGTTGTAGTTAGCGCTGTTGCTATTCAAAACAAAACGTTGATTTTATTGTTGTTACCGTTCTTAAAGTCTCTTGTTAAAGTTTCAGTTTTTAACGCCTCAGTTAATGCTTTTGTTTTGCAGCGTAAGAAAATAGTAGCAGATTTACTTGTCGTGGTGGATTTACTTTGTTGTCTTATTTTTAACTAAACGCTTTATGTTGATTTTTCTTTTACTATCACACACTTACCTTACTGCTTTAGCATTGTCCTTTCGTCACTGCTTTAGAATTTCAAATACACCAGCAAACAACGTTTCTTGCTCAATGCATAGCATATTTTCAGTCGTGCTGCGACACAATTTGCTATTTTAGTAATTTGCATTTTGAATTAGTTTTTTTTTTTTACTTGGTTTCTATTGATTAGCGTGCAACCTCGCAATGTTGCGAGAAAGCAGCGGACAAAGTTCATAGCGTACATTTTAATTTGTTGAAATTATCATACTATATGTAGTCCTGTTAGCATTGCACAGCAGCCGATGTCCCGTGTTTGTGACGATAATACCGAAAATGTATACCTTTGTTCTATTTAACAGGTCCCCTGCTCTCTTTATATCTTCAATGGGTAATGTTTACATGGTTGTCGAAATACCGTTTTTAAAAGTACTAACTCCAATAATTGCAGGAATCTGCTAACCACCTCGTATCTGTATAGTACCGCTATTTTCCAAGAACGTCTGCCTCTTACGTGCTTTTACGGTCCCGTAGCCAAAATCCTATTACCCTTAGCTTACTAAATTTACAGGAAAAAAAGTTCTCACCTCAGCAAATATCTCGTCGCCATAAATATTACAAAGATTTCATAGCAGAGATCTCGTAGCCATCGCATCTGGCAAATAGCTATATCGAGATTTGCTAAATATGCCAAGGCGAGAAAATTTATCGGTCAACCATATGTCTAAGAGAACTTAATGATTCATCACAGCATGACAAACGATCACTTTATTAATACCCGCATACGACATAAATAGTAAGTTACGTATCTGCATACTACCGTCGATGTACTAATACATCTTGAGTGTTTTTTTTTTCAGCTTTTTGTTTCAATTTATCACGGTATTTCGTAGGAAATGTTGAAACGAATGTTAAATCTTGCTGTTCATGTAAAATAGTTGGTGATTTTCCAACAGTGCACTTTAGTGAATTTTAAATGAGCGTTGACAGAATAAATGTATGAATTCAGATTTTTTTCCTTTGGTTTCCAAGTTCTATGCTGATTTGCTGCCAAGACTTTTTATTAGATCGATGGCATTGTAAAGCAGGTTTGTTGAAGTGGTTTCTTTCTCTCCCGTTTTGTAAACGTGTTGTGTTTTTTGTACTTCGTAATCTTGTCTCTTCTTATTTACTTATGTTTTACGCTTAACTAATGTCCATTAACATGCATAAGAGGTCCTTGCTTGAATGTCACTTAAACTTATTCCTTTTAATGTACCGTTAAAAGCTTTGCTGACAGAATGCTTACTTACATACAAACATATTTTGTGTGGCTATAAGTATGCGTTGGTTGATGATGGTCGCGGTGCTTTGGTTTTTGGGCTATTTATATTTTTGTCTTTTATTTTACCTGGTTAGAGAGTTTTGACAAAAAAAGAAAAAAAAATTTAAATACATGGCAAGTGAAAATTAAAAAAAAATTTATTTATGTATATATGAATTTGTTTTTCAAAACTCATGCATAAGGCGCATTAGAAAAGCTATTTTAAGTGTGAGGTGTGCATATCTAATTATACACCATAATGGTGTACTAATCATCGATCATTGAGGTGATCCCAGCCATTGCGATTATTAAGTTATCTCGTATACCAGTGATCTACTGTCCAGCATTCTAGAACCATCCGCTTTCCACACGACAGTCAAGCTTCTATATAGTTTCGGGTGATAGGTTACTAGCAAGCAGCTGAATGGTGAAAAGAAGTCGTTTGTTTATCCAAACTGGGCATCGTCTAACGGACAACTGACGTTCTGACTTATAAGCCTGGCAGTTACCGCTTTATCCATTAAATTTACTGAAAATAAAAGTAAGCAGTTTTGAAGTGCTAACTTGCTAACCCTTCAGACCTGAATTCTAAATCTATTACAGTAAAATTTGAAGAGATACATTTGACGCGCTTCTGACAATCATTTAAACTTGTTTGTTTTGCATTTCATAATAAAAAATAAAGAAATAAGAATGTTGTTTTATTCAAAACCAAATATTACACACAAATAAATCCAAACAACCTGAAAAGACGGGTACCGATGCGTATACGTAATATATTTTTTTTAACCCTCCGATAGATTGTGGCGTCTGGCCAGACGAGAAGGCTTTATTTTCGTGAATAACTTTACTGCTATCCACTCCATCATGAAAGCTTTAGTGACTTTTTAAGTTTAGAGACGGTCTTTATAATCATTAGAAAATCGATATTTTTTATTTTATTTTTTTTTTTTGTACCAAGGTTTATTATGTCACATTTTAGCGTTGTCGTCTGGCTAGACGAACATATTTTTAAGCCTATAAGACCTCATAGTTCGTATTCATTTCAAAATTCATCAATAATTATTCAAATATTTGTGGATAAAGTTCAAGGTGTCAAATTTCGTCTGGCCAGACGACAACGCTTAGAATTTGTTGAATTTATTCACCGCTAATCGGAGGGTTAATTGTTTGGAATACAAGTGAAGCCAATAGATGCAAGGAGATCAGGGCTATTTTCTTTCTTAATTTGCGTAGTACTTGTTCTAAATTTTTTCCTACAAATTGTCGTAATGGGACCTTTTATTCCGATTAAACATAAGCAAGTCATACAAATACACTCAATGCCGAGAGCGACATCGATTAGAAAAAACTTTCTAGAGTATTTTGATATTTGGTTTTTGTGGGATTTGTGCCCAATATTTTCGATGTGGTAGTCTATTATGCTACCATAATGGTTGCCATACTACTTATAATAGACGTAGAACCTTCATTATATTCACAACGCACAATCATAATCATCAACATTATGTTTGTGTTTAAGGACACATTTTCCTCTGCGTTTTGATGAATTTATGTAAAAGTAGTGCTGCAAACTTTTGTGTCTCCTTTTCGTTTTCCCTCTATGTTAAATTGTCCCGGTGGTATGAACTTTGTGTGAAGATTCATGTTTGTACGTTAGTAGCAATTCTCTTAAAAACTTGCCGCTGTAATCTCCTCTACAAAAATGTGTTGATCTGTGCATCTCGAGCGGGACCTTTTGTGGGAGGTAGTGTACGCCTCTGAAATTCGGTTAAAACTTCAAGTCTCTAACTTGCCTGCCAGGAAGTCATGTAAACAAAGATCGAGGAATTCCAAATCACTTTTGAATAGTTAAATCTTACTAGCTTCTCGTTTACGCATTAGGTATTAAATTTGCAGGTTAAACGAAGCCTCTCAAAAATTGATCACAAGACTACTTCCGATCTGTACGATTTTCCGCGCAAAATTTAGCGAAACTTTTTGCCATATGTGATACATTGTTTTTATTCCTCAATCACATGTTAAATTTTAAGTTTGGAACTTAAGATTGGTATGAGTTTTCTAACAATCTTGACTCGTGCGCCACCGAGCGTTGATTTAGTTGCTGTTTTTTTACGTTGTTGTTGTCGTTATAGCGATAAGGACCCCCGAAGGCCTTGGGTGGTGTTATCGATGTTGATGGTCCTTTGCCAGATGCAGATCCGGTACGTTTCGGTAATAAGCACCATAAAGGTACTAGCCCAACCATCTCGGGAACAATTTGGTATAACCACTTGCAACCTTCTAGGCCATTACGCCCTCCCGCCCCCTAGATCCATCAGGAGTTCGGGCTCGCCAGAGCCTCGGCTGTTAATGAAACAGGATTTGCCACGGATAGATGAGGTTGACAATTGCGCTGACAACTCCTTGACAGGATTGCAGCGCACAATCCCTTGAATAAATTTGGTCTTTCAGTTCTCGTACCTACCGCGGGTATATTCTCAGCCCCCTAACCCGCTTGTTATGTGTATTGCTGTCCTGAACGAAGTGTAAGGTTTTAAGATTCTAGCTCAATGAGAAGTTATTCCAAAATCGATCGTAATAATATAATTATAATTTTTATAGCCACAATGTTTAAAATTTGTTTACACAGCGTATAGCTGTACACAAGGCTGTTATAATTTTTATAATAAAACGTAATGCGTTGTTACAGAAATCGAGAAAGATATAGACTTCCTTATATAAAAATTATTAGCACTGCCAACAGCATAGCCAGTTTCGATTGAGCCACGACTGTCCGCCCGTTTTCCATCCCTTAACAGGATAACTTGAGTAAATTTTAGATATATCTACGAAATTTGTTATGCTGGATTATCTGGGCCCAAAATGGATTGGTTTTGAAAGTGGGCTGAATAGAACGATATCCGCGCCCACTTTTTTGATATAGGAAATTTCGAAATATCTACAAAATGCGATTATTCATTACGAAAGAATATTGTAAATTTTCAATTGGTGTATATAGCAGTGACAACATTCCCGCCAAATTTCAACATGATATCTTCTTTGGCGCTTTTATAAAATTTATATTTTTCGTCATAAAGTCAACTTACATATCAAATTTTATCATTTCCGGTCCTTCCGTTTTTTTTTTTTTTTAATTTCGAGAGAGATTTTTCTTAGATGTGGCCGGCGTCTCTAACCGATTTCTTTAATGTTTATAGTGTGTATATACAGTGGCAAGTAAAACCCCATTTCGAAACGCTAGGACGAGAAATAAAAATTTGGAAAAATTTTCTGAAATAGGCGTGACATTGCCCACATTAAGAAGAAGACAATTTTAAAGAACTAAAAGTCGTAAATCAAAAGCCATTAGATTTGTCGTATTCAAATTCAGCATAGAGGTTGTCTTTTCCGCTAAACATGCTATAAATTGAACACCACTTTAAATATATCCTTAATAAACATATATATATGAGACCACACGCTGGGTATATATTGTGCTGTTTCGGCCTAACCTAGACTTCCTTACATTTTCTTAGCTAACTTCATTTCAGCTAATTAAGTCTGAATAAGGCTATGTTATTAACTGAATGAGTTTCCAGAATATCACTTTATTGTTGTTATATTCTTGAGCTTATGAAATATTAAAATTGTATGGCCCTAATTCTACTTAATAGCATTTGTTATGGCGCTTATTTTTGCCTCTCTTCCTTACCGCTTGCTAGTGTGCTGCCATCAATGAAGCCTCATAAAATGACGAGTTAATACGCCACACAAAATCACGTACAATAAACTGTCGACACACCAAGTCGGGCACACGCTGTAAATATGTAGGTATGTTTGTATGCAAATACAAATACATACATTTCCATAAACTTTCACTAAAGTACCTCTTCGTTTAGTCAATGCGGAGTGTCAGTGCTGCTAGGCACTCAATGTCGCTCCCTAAGCACGTGCTTTGATACACACACACAATTATGAGTAAAGATATGTATATTTGAGTCATGTACGTGGTTTGATTAAAACTTACAACACACTTCACTTATTTACATAACACAAATATGTTACGCATGCAATCCTGCCACAACATTCATAGCTACAGTATTTACCCTACAAAATCTTTATTGTACATGACTCTGTAATTACCTTCTCATCACAAAATTGCCTACCTTTCACATTTTGTTTATTTTACGCATGTAAACGTACAGTGTGATATGTGTGTGTACGTAGTAGTTTTTCTGTTCATGGCAATAATGCCACGGTCAAAAACAATAACAACAAAAACATCTAGCGAAAAACTGTTTGTAATTGGCATTTACGTCCAAAGTGACATTGATGTCAATTTGTGTGTGCGTGAATGACTGTGTCCAGAAGCCACTGGCCACTGGCTGTGTATACTTCGTTGAATTATGCCACAAAAATTAGCAAGCAACCAGTCCAACCACTCCAATTAGTGAAGATATTTATCATATCGAATGAGTAGGCCAAAAGAACGTGAATTTTGGAAAGAGAGATAAAATAAAATTTATTTAGTTTTTATATTCAGCGCCCATTCTGATTCACAAATATGAACATTGCTTTAACAAAATCAATGAAGGTTTACATAATAAGTTTTTTTTTTACAATTAAAAATGTACTGCTCAAGTCTCTTAAATAAACCTGTACAGCGGTTAGGTTAGGTTAGGTCGACTGGCCGGTCCGTGAGGATTTCACATAGACTGACCCACCATAGTGTTGCCAGAAGTTTGTTATACTCAGCTGAGCAGAGCTCACAGAGTATATTAATTTTGTTCGCCATTTAGCCATGCCCGTCCGTCCGTCCGTCTGTCCGTTAACGCGATAACTTGACTAAATTTTGAGGTATCTTAATGAAATTTGGTATGCAAGCTCCGGGCATTCATCTCAGATCGCTATATAAAATAAACGAAAACTGACAATAACCACGCCCACTTTTTAATTTAAAAGTCTTGCAAGATGTAATTTGGCATCTGAGTATGTAATGTTCGGTTACACCCCAACTTAGTCTTCCTCACTTGTTTAACTAAAAAAAAAAAAAACTATTAAACTGAAAACCCCTAGCAAAAACCACGACCTCTGTTACAATATAACTCCATCCGCTTTCAAAATATTAGAAAATTTCAAGGACCTTTACCAATTGCTGCTTCTAGATCTGATAGCTGCTTCGCTCCTTTAAACTGAAGTCTTAGCCTAGCAAGCGCAGTACATTAGCATAAAATGTGCTCGATTGCTTCCTCCAACACACTCTTCCTACATTTGAAGCTAGATTCACTTCCTGAATTCGAACCCTGCTACCACTGACAAGGCCTTAAAAGCAAATGACGTCAGAAGACAGTGGCCAGTCAGAATACCCTTCGTTAGCCTAGAGTACCCTCTTTTGTTAGTCTAAGGTTGAGAGACCTGCACATGATCGTCGACACTTTGCGACAACTTTGCATGTGCAACTCTTGTCTTCCCTTATTCTCGCCCAATCTCATTGGAATGTCTATGGCTCATTCGGGTTTTCACTTCTAATTATTAACATATGCCAAGAAGATAGATATATATACCTCCCTAAACCGATTGTTTCCAGGGATTGCTTCCACTCTAGTTGTTGTGTTTTGAAAGATTTTAGCCTTAATTGTTGCCTTAATGTCAATGTAAAAGTTAACGCGGATGCAGTTTAAGTTACTTTTCTCCAATGCTTTAGTCACGGGTACTACTTCCGTCTGAAAAACACGTGCTTATTTCCCAATAAACACTTATCTCTTTCACATTGGCAAATTCTCTGTTCTGTTATGTAAGTGTGGCCAACCATTTGTATCAGAAAGTATGGTTTACACAAAGTTCTTAGTTTTATTATTTATAGCACCAAAAAACTTGCTTCACGATAATACACCCACCTACTTATCGTTGAGACCCTAACTAATGTGGTCTCTTTTTTTGCTTATCGTATCATAGTTTTTTGGGATAGCGGAAACCTGAGAATTGTTTTAGCGTCTGAGTATGAGAATGAGAAAAATGCTTCCAGAACGTTATAATTTACATCGTTCGCTCATAAAATGCATGCAAAAACTGAAGTTAGAGCGGAGTGAATATATTTCAGCTATTGTGAACAGTTCAAAGATGCAATTTCTGTGGAATGAATTTTAATGTGTTCGAGCTTTGTCTGCTACCAAGTAGTAGCGCACTCTTGAGCACGGTTAAGCACGTTCTGTTTTCATGTCCTGCGCTCGTCAGATCAAGGCTCCAGCTATTAGGGGCGGCAGAGTTGCCAGATCTTGAGGCAGCAATTAAGCTGGGCCATAGAAAACTTCTAGTATTTGCCAAGAGGACGGAGGTATTCTATAAAATATGTCCTGGCACCTGATTGGAGTTCTTCCGTTTGATCGTCAAACACATTTTGCTAACACTATGGACACACTCAGTCTATGCGAGATCTTTATCGACCGACCAGTTAAACCTAACCTAACCTCTATCATGACTTTATCGTTTTCTATTCACGCGTTCTCCGGACTTGGAACTACACGTAACCATACTTCGGTACAAGGGGAATCATTCAAAAAATTTTAGTTAAGAAAACGAAATGAAAAAACATTTTTATGCATACATTTGAAAAACAAAAGGTTCGATATGTTTATTCATATTTATTTCTATCTTTTTTTTCCAGATCATGTCAAAGATTTCAGTTGTGGTCCCCTACACTATAAAACATTTCATTTCGACGAGACCAATAACTCGCTTTATGTGGGTGCGATGTAAGTACAAAACCATAAATACTTTTTTGACTTAATTTAAAAAATTAGTTTACTTACATAGTTAATAAAGTGGTTTTTATTTATTTGATGTGGTGGTGAATTTTGATATGAAGTTTGCTTGAGCTGGCTTGTCAGGTAACCTTTTATTAATAGGCAAATATGCCCTTCGGAATTGAGATCGAACAATATTTGAAAAGACGACCAATGAATGATGCCAAAATAAATGCAAGACAGAAGCTAGTTAAATGAACTAAATGTCGAGTTAATACGTCCTAAATTTCTCCAAAGTTTTATGCAGCAGTTGAATGTTCGCATAAACTGTTTTTCTTAATTGACCGTTTCAACAGTCAACTCAACAAAAAAATAATCAAACGCATAAAAGTGAAGTTAGCAAATCTCGAATCTCGAATCCTGCTTCCACACTAAGCTCGTGTGGCCTGAATGGGACGCGAGACGTACAAGGAGTCTCCTTCTTCTTGGAAGGGGTGACATATCTCTGGTGGTTGGACTTATAACTGATCACATAGCAATCTGGAAGCATGCACAACGGCTGGGTACTCCTTATAATGATTAGTGCAGGAGCTGCAAAGACGAAGAGAAGATAGAAAGCGTCAAGCATTTTCTGTGCGATTGTCCTGCGCTTTGGCGCAAGAGGAAGAAATCTCTAGGATCTCCCTTCTTTGACGATCTTTGTGATCTGGCTTAGAGGGAACCTAAGAAATTCCTGACATTTGCTGAATCGACCTGTTGGTTTTAGTAGGGGAGAGATCCACGTGGTATCACAATGGGACCTTTTTGTGCCTAAGTGTACTGGTGATCGCACCGGTGGCCACTCTAATTTAACCTAACCGAAGTTAGCGAAGCGTATTTCAACATATGTTGATAATCTGCTGCATGTAGCTGCACACAGCGAATAATAGCTAGTTAGCTGCTAAGTGAAAAAAATTTTTGGCGTTTTTTAAGTGCTTTTTTGAGGTGCATCGCAAAGTTCACGAAGCACTCAAACAAAAAAAAAAAAAAAAACACCCATGAAAGAGTTACACAATTCCTCTTTTCACAACTAATAAGCGCTAAATACACAAACAAATTCTAGCTACATCACATTTAGATCACCGCAGAGCAAGCTAATTTTTGAGAGGGTGCTTCACTAACTTCACATAAACTTACCGAAGCACCCCAAAAAAATATTTTCAGTGTAAGTCGTTGTTAAATGAACACACCACTTTTTTTTTGTGAGCCAGTTTAGTTATCCATTAAATTAATATTTCTTGCTTAGTCTTATGCAATTTTTAGAAAATCAACAAATATCATAATTCTCTTTTTTTTTAAAGATATTGTATGAACTGATCCCAAGCACATGAAATCATAAAATAATTATATTGTAACGAATTTACTGCAATTCCCTTTATATGCAACCTTCTGCTAACGTTCGAATCACTTAATTGTTGAATAAATAACTCTACTATTCAATAATGCAAATGGACTTTATTAAAGTTCTTCACAACTACTATTGCTCGCCAGATAGCGTCTTAAATCAAAACTGATTGTCGCGCCTCTACTCTTGCTGCTTTTATACTCTGTGATTTCTCGTTTGCATACTTCTAGGCTCTTCCAGAATTTAGTTAGTTACTGTCATATAATTATAACTATAGATGCACGTATATAGCTTCTCATATGCGCGTGTATTTGTGAGCGACACTTCCACAATTATAATTGCATACTTTTGGGCGCATCTAAGATAAGATATCTGCATGTGTTTGTGCGTCTCTTTTCCGCTGGGTGTACGTACATATGTGCAGACATAATGATTGATCTATTGATGTGCATACAAGTCACTGCTTAGCATAGCCTTAGAGATGATAGTATCCCTTAGTGTTGCTAATATTCGTCACAATATTTTACATGATTTACGAAATTTGTTAAGTTGAATACGGTGCGAAGTACTCTGCACCTCAATATATTTAGAAGCTTCTGTTAAGCAATTAACGTACAAGCAGCAAAAGGTTTGAATGCCAGTTGGTAAAATATTTAAACATTTTGCAAACATTTTTTTTTCCATTCGACTAACATTAACAAGCCAACATCAATTTTTAATTAAGTATGCCAATTGCGTTGCTCAAACTGCTCAACAAAATATCAAATTTTACCATTTTTCGCACTTAATTCTCTTAAACTTTTCTGCATTTCACTCTCATTCCGCATTAATAAGACCGTCACGTTTAATTATGAAATATGTACAAGCTCAAACACTTTTCAACGGTATCAACTTTCACAAGCAATAGATTACATAGACATGGAGTGTAGGGATCCAGTTGAATGCAGTTATGCTGAAGTGTAGAGGAATGAAGATAATTAATTGTAGCCCAGCTGGAACCAAATTTGCTGAGTCTATATCATGCCACTGGTTATAGCACTAAGTGGTCATAAAAATCATAAAAACAACAATGCGAATCGCTGCGAAATCATAAATGGGTTCATAATGATTTGAGAAATGACAGCAAATTTGAATTTGCGAAGTTTAAAGTGTTGTTGCCCTAACACATGCCATTATTTAAGCTTGCATACGCCACCCATTAACAAACTTATATGGACCAATCTGCGTACACAACAATGAAGGTTTCAATATACCCACGTAGCTGATTTGCAAAGTACAACATATTTTATAGTGGTCTTTGGAAATGGTGACACTTACTTATTAGCAGACGAAAATTTCTCCGGAAAATATGTATATGGTACCCTGCAGGAAATGAAGCTACTTTATAAGTCACTTTCAATTGGTGTCGGTAGAGCCTAGTGCTGAGTACTGTTTGTATATTATAATAGATTTGGATAAGCTATTTTTACGAGGCGATGGCCAAAAACGTGTCAGTTATCATTACCTCTGCATGACCTGTAAACTAGATATTATAAAACTACCTTTACCCACATGATAATCATGTCTTCCTTTGACCGGTTTAACGCTAGCTTGCTTTTACTAGAAACTAATTACTTACGTGTTGCCCTTTGGGAGATATGCTTATATTATTTGAGTAAATTAAAACTTTTTAAATTAAAACCTCAAAACTTAAGCTTTTCGGTAAATTACGCTATCGAAGTACCATTCTTTTATTTTTTGCCTAAATGTTTTTTCTGCTCATGGTGTTGCACATAGAGGTTAGACACAACCTTCGGAGCGATAAATGCAACAGAGGCAGTCAGTGTTTCTTGCACATTATTACTAATATTTCGCAGTCGATTTAAATACACTTCTTTTTTGTTGTTTTTTTTTTTTATCAACCTACGCTGATTTATTCCACTTGCACCTTTTTATACTCAGCTGAGCAGAGCTCACAGAGTATATTAACTTTGTTCGCATAACGGCAATCCATAACGGTATAAACTAATCGAGATAGATATAGGCTTCTATATATCAAAATGATCTGGGCGAAAAAAGAAATTCTTTTAGCCATGTCCGTCCGTCCGTCCGTCCGTCCGTCCGTCCGTAAACACGATAACTTGAGTAATTTTTGAGGTATCATGATGAAATTTGGTATGTGGTTCCTGGGTGTTCATCTCAGATCGCTATTTAAAATGAACAAAATCGGACTGCACCACGCCCACCTTTTCGATATCGAAAATTTCGAAAAACAGAAAAAGTGCGATAATTCATTACCTAAGACGGATAAAGCGATGAAACTTGGTAGGTGGGTTGACCTTATGACGCAGAATAGAAAATTAGTAAAATTTTGGGCAATGGGCGTGGCACCGCCCACTGTTAAAATAAGGTAATTTAAAGGTTTTGCCTTTTTTTTGTTGTGCCAGAAAAATGAATGTGCCAAATCTCGGAAAATGGAAGGAATGCGAGCAGAGAAATTATCTCAGTTGAAAGAACATAGTGTGAATATAATATGTAGATACATTTTTACATTAGAAACAAATTCTTCTAATTTTGAGAGAGCAATAAACTTTGAAACTCGATTTCCCAACATTTTCATTTTGGCATATTCATGCTTCCGGCAAGCGGGCGACGATATATTGAATATTTATTTATTTACTTAGAATTATTTCCATTTCAATTTGTCAATTTAACAGGCCACCATTGCATGATTTTGAAACAAGTTAATAGCTGATTTCTTTTAATTCACTAAAAGTGAGTAACTTTTCGGAATCCCGCCAAATAGTCA
This sequence comes from Eurosta solidaginis, assembly GCF_040869045.1. NCBI lineage: Eukaryota > Metazoa > Arthropoda > Insecta > Diptera > Tephritidae > Eurosta > Eurosta solidaginis. Next base: position 189,507,618 of record NC_090321.1, read on the forward strand.
GCTATTAGTTAGCTTGCAGGGTATTTCATAATGAACGTGAAGTTAGCGTGATACCCTCGTCAAAACTAACATACTTATATTACACTGATCGAAGCGCGACATTGCTGGTATTTTGTCGCGTATTAGCTGCTAATTATTTGGAAAAAGAGAAATTATGTCACCCTATTCTTTTGCTTAAACCTATTAATTTTTTGGTCCCTACAAACTTCAAGTTCATGCGCTTTAAATGATGCCAAATCCGTTTATCGAAGTAAATTTAATAAATTGTTGTACAAGTGATACGCAGATATGAACATGGCTGGTTAGTTTCTATGCTACCGGACCAGAGAGATCGAGTTCATATAGCCTTTTCGGCTGACTTTCTCTTGGAAATAACATCAACTTAAATTATTTTGTTAAGTTCAATATAACCCCATTTGTTTTTGTACTCAGCTATGCAAGGCCTAAGACTTGGTCTCCTCGAAAGCAAAGCCGTTTTATTAGGGCGGATCCAGAGAAACATTTTGTGAGTAACTGCAAGAACAAAAAAATCCTACTTTTTCGATAGCCCCTATTGATTTGACCGGTCTAACAATTTGAGATAGCTGACTTAAGTCAACCGAAAAAAAAAATTAGCAGTGCTTATCCATTCATTGGTCCATCCATCAGCTGAGCCCAAGGAGTCATCCTCACAAGTTTTTTTGCTATAAATTTCATTAAAAAAAATGTATTGCCATGAGATTTTACATAAAACTTGTTCTGACCGTGTCTAGGACTCCTGCTAAAAATAGGGTTAGCAAGCATGCAATCGCCACCCTTTTTTATTTATAAAATACGAGCCAGACTCGTGTGCATCTTGCGCAACAAATATAAAAGTCTCTTATCAAATATCAACCGAAATCAGCTGTTCTATCAATCAACATAAAATTACAGCTTGCGCTGCCATCTGGTGACTGGTAGCAACTGCCGGTAATGCAGTGCAAATATTCACAATAGTGCCATAATGCAAATAGATCAATCGTTTATTTTTGCAAATTATTTTAATAAAATGTAGCTAAACAAAAGCGCTACGACCAAAATTCCCCAAAGCTCGCTAATAGTCCGAATCTCCATCTTTACAACCAAACTTTTATTTATAAGTTTGTAATCCAAATAAGAGTGAAAAAGGGACCTGCACATAAAAATAGCAATTAGAAATAATATATACGATTATCTCAAAATACAATGTAATTCTGTGATAATTTAATACCCAGACTTTATTTATCAAATTTAGAAAAAATAAAAAATTAAATCAAATAAAAATTTCCATAAAAACCAAAACCCAAATTGCTTATTCTAAGTGGATTAAGTACACAAAATCATGCGAATGCATATGAATAATCTTTGCGTGAAATAAGTTTATATATGTTGGGTTAAACTGGCCGGTCAATAAACACCTCACATAGACTGATCATCTCCATAGTGTTAACAGAATTAGTTTAACGAGCAAACAGAAGAGCCCCAATCAGGTACCAGTCCTTTTTTTATGGAATAACTCCGTCCTTTTGGCACTAAAAGTTTTCTAGCACGTAGCTTATTTGCTGCCGCAAGATCTGGCAACTCTGCCGCCTCTAATAACTGCAGCCTTGATCTAGCGACCGCAGGACATGAACTTTTATATATATGTCGATTAATTTCTAAATTGTATTTAAAATATAGGCGTAGCAGTACCCTGTTTTTTGAGCAATCATTCTTCTACGTTTTCGGAGCCAAATTTGGAAAGAGAATCGACGAATCGTGAAAAAACTTCTGTACACTTTTTTCCTTTATGCAGAGGAATATTTCTACCAGATATTTGCTAGGACTGTAGGCACGCATAGAAAGTGGGCAACCCTTTCTTTCTCTTGACTGTAATTCCTACAATCATTCAAGAGGATTCCCATTATTTCTGGGTGCAGGTTAAACGCAAGCCTCGCTTGAGTTGTGACCTCACAGGTTTTCATCGAGTTCCAAATTCCAATGGCAATTTTCTTCTTTTTGTAAATTAATGTAAGCGAACTATGCACTGCAGTCGACTCAGTGATATTCAACAATACCCTGGTCCTTGCTAGGTCATAAGGCACTATCGTCAATTTTACTGTGACAATGTATACAGAGAAGTGTGTTTTTCGTCCTCAATAATCACTTTTCTCCATTTATCGACTTAGAGGATACGAATATTTAATCTAAAATAAGTAACTAGCTTTTCTCAGTTCAGCTACCGTTTTTTGTATCGATAGTCTGTAACCCATTATTAACTTTTGTTAACGGAATTGAAGCCACTTTCTTCCATTAAAATTAAAAATACTGGGGTTCTTTTTCTCTTCTGGTGATGATAAAGAGACGTATAGAAGGTTTTAGGGAGTTTTATCGTTGTTTATGGTCGTTCGCCTAATTTTATCCGGTTGGTTCCGAAAAACAGCACCATTAAGGTGCTAGCACGACCTTTGAGGTAACGATTTGATATGACAGCGCTGAACCTTCTTGGTCATTCAACCCCCTTTTTGTGTGAAAAACTTAGGATTGATCATACAACGACCACAGAATAAGTGAATAAAATGTACCATTGCCTTCTTTAGATATCCTGCTTTGTTTGGTCTTGCAAATTCCCATTGTTCAGAAAATGTCTATAACTTTTACAAGTAATAAATCTTTGCGCCTTTTAATTTTTTTTAAGCTCAAATCAACGTAAATATTTCATGCGGGTGCAACTACAAACTTGCGTTCATCGTCTCTCTGCATTACCATTTGTTTAAATGTCAACTTCTACTTGCCAAAGAGCATCAGTGAAATGAAGATTAATGATTACAGTTTGACAACAATTTAACCGCATTATGCTTGTAAATAAAATGAATAAAAAATAAGCTAGTAAGGAAGAAATTAGGAACTTATTATCAAGTACTTTGAACGAGCATTCCATGGGAATCCGTAAATTTTCGCCGAATTTCCGGAAAGTTTTCATTGTTGTTGTTGTTGTTGTTGTTGCAGCGATTAGGTTACTCCCCGAAGGCTTTGGGGAGTGTTATCGATGTGATGGTCCTTTGTCGGATACAGATCCGATACACTCCGGTAACACAGCACCATTAAGGTGCTGGCGCGACCATCTCGGGAACGATTTATATGGCCACATTGAACCTTCAGGCCATCCCTCCCTCCCCACCCCCAAGTTCCATGAGGAGCTTGGGGTCGCTAGGGCCTCGTCTGTTAGTGAAACGGGATTCGCCGCTCGAAGGTGAGGTTGACAATTGGGTTGGAGAGGCTATATGTTGCGCTACACAACTCCTTGAATCCCAGTTTTCATTGTTAATTTTCAATGTCAATATATTTTAAATATATTACACCTCAACATTTCAGGGAAGACGAATTTAAATTTAGTATCAGGAACTGTCTGATCAGACCTGTCTTCCAGTACCCGTTGCAGTATGAAGAGGATCCGTCCGAGACTACTCGCTCAGGCATACAAATGTACAGTAAGTCTCTCAAACAAACTGGATCACTCCAAACCACTTAAAAAATCAATATTAACATTTTTCACTGAATTCAACAAAACTTATGATTTTATCTTCATTTCATTAACTCACGCTTTTATCATAGTAAAATTCATTAAATTCTTTTTCGATTGCTCGTATTTCAACACCCAGTATTTTCTACGCTATCAAGCAAACACTTTTTTAATCACTAATCACTTAAACAAATTTTTTTTTTTTAATTTTATTCTATTTGAGCTAGACCAATAGTATTCTATTTCTACGTCTTATATTGTGGTTTAAGGATTGTGTAAAAGTGAGCAGTGCTAGCCTCTCCTCCCTTTGACGGGATCTTTTCTGAACTTTAAGGGAACACATTTTGTCTGCTTCGAAATCTAACGGAGCTTCTATGAAATCATTAAATCTTTGGGGAGCACTTTCCTAAAGGTGTTGGCTTGTTTTCCGAATTAAATTTGCTTGGTTAATTTTTTCGATTTACAATTGTTTCGGTACTCCTTAATTTGGCGCTATCGCCTAATTATTGGAAATATTTCGATATTGTTTTTGGTTACTTTGGGGACCATTTTGGACAGGATTTCGGGATCAATTGAAGAACGGTTTTGGAGCTATTTCGGTATCGTTTTTTGGGTATCATTAGGGATCATTTCGGGACTATCGCTCGACTCTTTTGTATTATTTTTGACATATTTTCGGCTGTTTTCGAGATTATTTCGAGATTTTTTCCGAATAATTCCATTCATTTCATAACTAAGAAGCATCCTGGCTGAAATGAAAAAGTATGTCAACTTACATTTTCATACCGTAGCTTAAACAAAAATATTTGCAAAAAAACATGTAACGATAAGTGCGCAGAGGAAAAGGCTGACTGATACACAGACGGATATATAAGCAATAGTAACTTAATTATACCTTTCGTGAACATGAAATGGTATATTAACTTTGGTGATGATGTTTGTAACGTTGAGAAATATTGAAGATAGACTCACCATTAAGTATACCAAATTGATCAGGGCGACGAACTGAGTTGATATAGCCATGTCCGTCTGTCCGTCCGTCCGTCTGTCTGTTTGAACGCAAACTAGTCCCTCAAATTTTGATATATCTCAATGAAATTTGGGACAATGATGTATTTTTGTTATATAAGACATTTGTCGGATCCGTTAGGATCGGACCACTATAACATATATTTCCCATACAACCCATCGTTCAGATAAGACGATTTTGGTCACTCCTTCCGCAATTTAGAAAGTATAATCGTGAAACTCGGTGATATATATTTTAATATATCATAGAAGATATCCTGAAAAATCACTTTTCTCGGAGCTATATATAGTATATATCCCATACAACTGATCGTTTTGATAGAAAGATGTTTGGCAATTTCTCCCTTAATTTCCAATATAAAAACGTTAAACTTGGTGATATTTATTCTAATATATCATAGAATATTTCATGAAAGAATCACTTCGATCGGAGCTATATATAATATATATCCCATACAACCGATCGTTCAGATAGAAAGATTTTTAGCCATTTCTCCCTTAATATCCAATATAAAAACGTTAAATTTGGTGATATTTATTCTAATATATCGTAGAAGATTTCCTGAAAAAATCACTTTGAGCGGAGCTATATGTATACAGTATATACCTATCCCATACAACCGATCGTTCAGATAGAAAGATTTTTGGCCATTCTCCCTTAGTTTCCAATATAAAAACGTGAAACTTGGTGATATTTATTCTAATATATCATAGAAGATTTCATCATTTCGATCGGAGCTATATATAATATATATCCCATAAAACCGATTGCTCAGATAAGGGGGTTTTTTGCTATTTTTTATTTTATATTTATCTTAAAAATCGTTTAGGTATGTATATCTGCTCACTATATATTTCCTATCTTATACATCCGATTATTTGGAGATTACGAACGGTATAAGATTATTGTTCAGCCCCGTTGATGAAAAGTATGAAGTATTCGGCATAGCCGAAGACAGTCCCGTCCTTACTTTTTTTTTTTTTTTGATTAAGGCTTCCGAATTTTTGTGTCGAGGTTTCCGTTTTTGCATAGTCAAAAGAGCTTACTTTTTATTTTGAAGCAAAGCTCATTCATACGCGAGTCCGGGTCTACTGCTTTTGTTGTGCAGCCATCTGATATGGAGGCCATGGGGACTCATTAGATATTGCTAAAATCAGGTTGAACTATCTTTGCTAATGCACTAACATCAAAAATTTGAATGGAAATCAAATACTCTAATTTTTGAGAGTATTTATCTTTTAGGTTTATTTGTTTAAGATTTGCTCTTTGACGCTTGCATCGTCTTAGTTATTAATAAAATATTTTTTAAAAACAATATTATCCTTTGTGCGATTTAAATTCATTTGCTTCTAAAACATTTTTTGTAAGCACAATTTAATGATGCTTAATATTTATATGCAACAGCTTGCCAAAGTACTTTAAAATTCCTACAAACGCTTACTTAAATTCTTTTTTGCTTTTGAGTACAAATTATCACCACAAACCTCTTAACACTTGTTTAGTGAAAAATTAAAAAGTTTTCAACTTGACCATTGCCAAACCGTTTGTGCATAAATCAGCTCAACTTGCGCATTTGTACAACAGTTATGTAAAGAATATCTGTACATTAAGTTTATCTTTTAGAGCTCTAAATTTTTTTCACACATTTTCGAGCAGCCCAGGCATTCGAGCAACGAGTACGCGCGCACTTGGAGGATTATACTGTAAATCGATTCGAAAGGAAATGCAATTCGAAAGCTGTCAAATTAATTACCTTTTCTTTTTCAAATCCGAAAGATGTTTCTTTCGAATCGAGTTACAAAATAAAGCCTCTGAGCCCCTATCGTGTTATACCATCCATGATCGCTATAACTTCTTTTTTAATCACAATAGATCTGAAATGGTGGATCATATTAATGAAATATGTGAACTAGCGCCAAATAGTACTACTTTGATCCATAATCTATTAAAAATTTAGAAATAGTTTGATAGCTACATAGCTATCGCTGGAGTGAAAATGGTTTTCATTCACTGATCGTAAAACTAAATAATGCTTATTACTCGAAAATTGTCAAGCTTGAAATCGAGTGTTCTGAGATTTTTCGATTGAATCGAGTAATTTTTATTTTCATTTCTTTTGACTTTTTCGTCAGAACTTTATTTGTAGTTAAGAGACTCTCAAGATACATCCTAGGGTCAAAGGCATGCTGCGTCGATTCTGGGAACTTTCGATTCGACAAGCTTGTTGTCTGTAAAAATCGTTACGTTACTTAAGGTCGGCAGTCGATCGTCTGGTGTATTGCGCTAATTGATGTCTATTGCCGAGCTATGTATCTGCATCGACCACGTGGTAAGGGAAGGTACAGATTCCTTTCGGTAAAAGCAGTAAATCAGCTCATTTGATCACACCATATCAGTCACCACCAGCCCAGAGAATTGAATAATTATCGACGTAAGAGTTCATCCTTCCGTTTATTTAGAGATCGTGATTTAGTCTATACCCTGAAAGCTGAAATTTGAGCTACATTATGAAAATATACATTATAATTACCATACAGTAAATATACAGTAAAAGTAATAGTTCCAGTTGTATTTATATTGAGTACAATCTACATCCAGTTACGAAGCCAGATATAACATTTCGAGGGAACATAATACGCCAAGCATAATCAAGACGTATACAGCACAGCTGGGGGTAATTTTTAAACGGTTTTATTAGCTTGAGTTGACAGGCAGGCCGCATGCACGGCCGTTGTGAACGAATCTTGTAATTGAAATTTAAGTAACTTCCCGATAAGCTACAAGCTTGAATCTTGGAATATAGTTCAGAACCCGATAACAATGCAATAATAAGAAAAAAATCGCCGCTAGATGGCGCAAGGATCGAGATATTCGCAAAATTCGCATTTGTGATCCGATTTGACTCATATTTGGAACATATAATACATGCAAGAATAGAAATCGACTCGTTAAAAAAATCGCCGCTAGGTGGCGCAAGGATCGAGATATTCACAAAAATCGTATTTGTGGTCCGACTTGGCTCATGCTTGGAACACATAATACATACAAGAATAGAAAGCGACCTATCAAAAAAATCGCCGCTAGGTGGCGTAAGGATCGAGATATTCAAAAAAATCGTATTTGTGGTCCGATTTCATTTGGTTCATATTTGGAACACATAATACATATATGAATAGAAAGCGACCTATGATGCCCGATTTGGCTCATATTTTATAATACATGCAAGAATAGAAATCGATCTGTTAAAAAAAATCGCCGCTAGGTGGCGCAAGGATCGAGATATTCACAAAAATCGTATTTGTGGTCCGACTTGGCTCATGCTTGGAACACATAATACATACAAGAACAGAAAGCGACCTATCAAAAAAATCGCCGCTAGGTGGCGAAAGGATCGAGATATTCAAAAAAATCGTATTTTTGGTCCGATTTCATTTGGTCCATATTTGGAACACATAATACATACATGAATAGAAAGCGACCTATGATGCCCGACTTGGCTCATATTTGGAACAAATATTGCATACAGTCCAGCAGAAGTGACATCAAAATATTTTGGATTTGGAGGAGGGACAAACATACGTGGCGCAGAGTCGAGTAAAGTCTTTGGAAGGATTATGTATTGAGGACTTAGGTTGTAATAAATTGTCAGGAAAGAGTCCTTGTAATAATGAGTCACTAAATGAACTAAATATAATGAGAAATAATAGGCAATTAAATAAAGACTAAAAACTTGAAAATAAAATAATTAAAAAAAAATTTTTAAGTTAAACGGTTTTATTGTAAACAATACTTACATGAAATAATAATAATACGAAAAGCTAGAAAATAATTAGGTAGGTCCTAGGTACTAGTCATCACATTCCTTATCAATCTAGGGCGTTGATCAGACAATTAAATAAAAGCGTTGGGCGCGTCAAATTTCTATTGATAGTCATAAGTAAAACCGACTGAACTTTAATCAGGTTATGCTACGCCTCACATATTTAGAAATTTCACGCGTCCAACGCTTTTATTTAATTGTCTGATCAACGCCCTAGATTGATAAGGAGTGTGATGACTAGTACCTAGGACCTACCTAATTATTTTCTAGCTTTTCTTATTATTATAATTTCATGTAAATATTGTTTTCAATAAAACCGTTTAACTTAAAATTGTTTTTTAAATTATTTTATTTCTCTTAAATTGATAGGGATTAAATATTAAAAAATTCAAAACTTTTTAAATAACAGCTTGATTGCGACTTCAAACTTTTCAAATATATAAAACTATAGCCAGTAATAAATAAAATGTACAATAAAAGAAAATTTTTATTTTCTTACAGGGATCGCATTTTTCGATTAAATCTACAAAATATAAGTCAATCAATATGCGAGGTAAGTCAACAAAGAACTAGTAATGTAATAAGTTAAAAAATGCTTCTTAAATATAAATCGACAAATAGAAGGATAGATACAAAATAAAAATGCATACAAGTTGTTCTTATGCTCCGATGGATATGAAAGCAATTTTTCTACTACAGTGTTCCCAAAGCGACTAAAGAAATGAGGCGATAACGATATCAAAAACACACAAAGAAGTATGTAGAATATAGCAATGCAACGGCAGTTATTTTAAATAAAAAAAAACAGAAAAAATTATAGAGGCACAGCGAAAATAATAAAAAAACGTTGAAACGGAAAAAGTATTGTCATAGGAAATCTTTGCAATATTCACACAGTTTTGCTTAAGCAAAATTGTTTTCGCAATTTTTATTATAATACAACGTATAAATATTTATTGATATCAACCAAAGTTAAAGATCTTACGCAAAAATCGCGAAAACTCGAATTTGAAACACGAATCTTCAGTAAAACTTCAAAATTTTCACAAAAAAATGTTAGTGTTTTTTTGAATATGCAGTTTTGTAAAACATTGACTTTTAGTATAAAAAAGTGATAAAGATTAGATAGCCACATAAAAAAATTTCCTGCATATTAGTTTTTTGTTCCCCAGCTATGTTGAGCATATTTTTCCAAGTAGAACTCGTCAGCCAGAACAAAGCTAACTTTCAAAAAATGTTTTAAGCTTTTTGAAAAGAGCATCGCCGAGCTTTTATCTGTTTGTTATAGGATCCGATAAGGAATCGATACTTTTCCGATAGCAAGTAGATCAATTTTTAATAAAACAAGTAAGGAAGGTTAAGTTCGGGTGTAACCGAACATTACATACTCAGTTGAGAGCTATGCTGGCAACATAAGGGAAAATAACCATATAGGAAAATGAACCGAGGGTAACCGTGGAATATGTTTCCATGACATGTGTATCAAATGAAAGGTATTAAAGAGTATTTTAAGAGGGAGTGGGCCATAGATCTGTAATGCGTTTGTACAGTATGGGTGTCAAACGAAAGGTATTAATGAGTATTTTAAGAGGGCGTGGGCCTTAGTTCTATATGTGGACGCCTTTTCGAGATATCGCCATAAAGGTGGACCAGGGGTGACTCTAGAATTTGTTTGTACTATATGGGTATCAAACGAAAGGTGTTAATGAGTATTTTAAAAGGGAGTGGGCCTTAGTTCTATAGGTGGACGCCTTTTCGGAATATCGTTATAAAAGTGGACCAGGGTTGACTCTAGAATGCGTTTGTGCAATATGGGTATCAAATGAAAGGGGTTAATGAACATTTTAAAAGGGAGTGGGCCTTAGTTCTATAGGTGGGCGCCTTTTCGAGATATCGCCATAAAGGTGGACCAGGGGTGACTCTAGAATTTGTTTGTACTATATGGGTATCAAATGAAAGGTGTTAATGAGTATTTTAAAAGGGAGTGGGCCTTAGTTCTATAGGTGGACGAATTTTCGGAATATCGCTATAAAAGTGGACCAGGGTTGACTGTATAATGCGTTTGTACAATATGGGTATCAAACGAAAGGTGTTAATAAGTGTTTTAAAAGGGAGTGGGCCTTAGTTCTATGATTGGACGCCTTTTCGAGATATTGCCATAAAGGTGGACCAGGGGTGACTCTAGAATTTGTTTGTACGATATGGGTATCAAATGAATGGTGTTAATGAGTATTTTCAAAAGGCGTGGGCCTTAGTTCTATAGGTGGACGCCTTTTCGAGATATTGCCATAAAGGTGGACCAGGGGTGACTCTAGAATTTGTTTGTACGATATGGGTATCAAACGAATGGTGTTAATGAGTATTTTAAAAGGGAGTGGGCCTTAGTTCTATAGGTGGGCGCCTTTTTGAGATATCGCCATAAAGGTGGACCAGGGGTGACTCTAGAATTTGTTTGTACTATATGGGTATCAAATGAAAGGTGTTAATGAGTATTTTAAAAGGGAGTGGGCCTTAGTTCTATAGGTGGACGAATTTTCGGAATATCGCTATAAAAGTGGACCAGGGTTGACTGTATAATGCGTTTGTACAATATGGGTATCAAACGAAAGGTGTTAATAAGTGTTTTAAAAGGGAGTGGGCCTTAGTTCTATGATTGGACGCCTTTTCGAGATATTGCCATAAAGGTGGACCAGGGGTGACTCTAGAATTTGTTTGTACGATATGGGTATCAAATGAATGGTGTTAATGAGTATTTTAAAAAGGCGTGGGCCTTAGTTCTATAGGTGGACGCCTTTTCGAGATATTGCCATAAAGGTGGACCAGGGGTGACTCTAGAATTTGTTTGTACGATATGGGTATCAAATGAATGGTGTTAATGAGTATTTTAAAAGGGAGTGGGCCTTAGTTCTATAGGTGGACGAATTTTCGGAATATCGCTATAAAAGTGGACCAGGGTTGACTGTATAATGCGTTTGTACAATATGGGTATCAAACGAAAGGTGTTAATAAGTGTTTTAAAAGGGAGTGGGCCTTAGTTCTATGATTGGACGCCTTTTCGAGATATTGCCATAAAGGTGGACCAGGGGTGACTCTAGAATTTGTTTGTACGATATGGGTATCAAATGAATGGTGTTAATGAGTATTTTAAAAAGGCGTGGGCCTTAGTTCTATAGGTGGACGCCTTTTCGAGATATTGCCATAAAGGTGGACCAGGGGTGACTCTAGAATTTGTTTGTACTATATGGGTATCAAATGAAAGGTGTTAATGAGTATTTTAAAAGGGAGTGGGCCTTAGTTCTATAGGTGGACGAATTTTCGGAATATCGCTATAAAAGTGGACCAGGGTTGACTGTATAATGCGTTTGTACAATATGGGTATCAAACGAAAGGTGTTAATAAGTGTTTTAAAAGGGAGTGGGCCTTAGTTCTATGATTGGACGCCTTTTCAAGATATTGCCATAAAGGTGGAGCAGGGGTGACTCTAGAATTTGTTTGTACGATATGGGTATCAAATGAATGGTGTTAATGAGTATTTTAAAAGGGAGTGGGCCTTAGTTCTATAGGTGGACGAATTTTCGGAATATCGCTATAAAAGTGGACCAGGGTTGACTGTATAATGCGTTTGTACAATATGGGTATCAAACGAAAGGTGTTAATAAGTGTTTTAAAAGGGAGTGGGCCTTAGTTCTATGATTGGACGCCTTTTCGAGATATTGCCATAAAGGTGGACCAGGGGTGACTCTAGAATTTGTTTGTACGATATGGGTATCAAATGAATGGTGTTAATGAGTATTTTAAAAAGGCGTGGGCCTTAGTTCTATAGGTTGACGCCTTTTCGAGATATTGCCATAAAGGTGGACCAGGGGTGACTCTAGAATTTGTTTGTACGATATGGGTATCAAATGAATGGTGTTAATGAGTATTTTAAAAGGGAGTGGGCCTTAGTTCTATAGGTGGGCGCCTTTTCGAGATATCGCCATAAAGGTGGACCAGGGGTGACTCTAGAATTTGTTTGTACTATATGGGTATCAAATGAAAGGTGTTAATGAGTATTTTAAAAGGGAGTGGGCCTTAGTTCTATAGGTGGACGAATTTTCGGAATATCGCTATAAAAGTGGACCAGGGTTGACTGTATAATGCGTTTGTACAATATGGGTATCAAACGAAAGGTGTTAATAAGTGTTTTAAAAGGGAGTGGGCCTTAGTTCTATGATTGGACGCCTTTTCAAGATATTGCCATAAAGGTGGAGCAGGGGTGACTCTAGAATTTGTTTGTACGATATGGGTATCAAATGAATGGTGTTAATGAGTATTTTAAAAGGGAGTGGGCCTTAGTTCTATAGGTGGACGAATTTTCGGAATATCGCTATAAAAGTGGACCAGGGTTGACTGTATACTGCGTTTGTACAATATGGGTCTCAAACGAAAGGTGTTAATAAGTGTTTTAAAAGGGAGTGGGCCTTAGTTCTATGATTGAACGCCTTTTCGAGATATTGCCATAAAGGTGGACCAGGGGTGACACTAGAATTTGTTTGTACGATATGGGTATCAAATGAAAGGTGGTAATGAGTATTTTAAAAGGGCGTGGGCCTTAGTTCTATAGATGGACGCCTTTTCGGGATATCGCCATAAGCGTGGACCAGGGTTACTCTAGAATGCGTTTGTACAATATGGGTGTCAGACGAAAGGTATTAATGATTATTTTAAGAGGGTGTGGGCCTTAGTTCTATATGTGGACGCCTTTTCGAGATATCGCCATAAAGGTGGACCAGGGGTGACTCTAAAATTTGTTTGTACGATATGGGTATCAAATGAATGGTATTAATGAGTATTTTAAAAGGGCGTGGGCCTTAGTTCTATAGGTGGACGCCTTTTCGGGATATCGCCATAAACGTGGACCAGGGTGACTCTAGAATGCGTTTGTACAATATGGGTATCAAACGAAAGGTGTTAATGATTATTTTAAGAGGGCGTGGGCCTTAGTTCTATATGTGGACGCCTTTTCGATATATCGCCATAAAGGTGGAAGAGGGGTGACTCTAGAATTTGTTTGTACTATATGGGTATCAAATGAAAGGTGTTAATGAGTATTTTAAAAGGGCGTGGGCCTTAGTTCTATAGGTGGACGCCTTTTCGAGATATCGCCATAAAGGTGGACCAGGGGTGATTCTAGAATGTGTTTGTACGATATGGGTATCAAATGAAAGGTGTTAATGAGTATTTTAAAAGGGCGTGGGCCTTAGTTCTATAGGTGGACGCCTTTTCGAGATATCGCCATAAAGGTGGACCAGGGGTGACTCTAGAATTTGTTTGTAGTATATGGGTATCAAATGAAAGGTGTTAATGAGTATTTTAAAAGGGCGTGGGCCTTAGTTCTATAGGTGGACGCCTTTTCGAGATATCGCCATAAAGGTGGACCAGGGGTGACTCTAGAATTTGTTTGTAGTATATGGGTATCAAATGAAAGGTGTTAATGAGTATTTTAAAAGGGAGTGGGCCTTAGTTCTATAGGTGGACACCTTTTCGAGATATCGCCATAAAGGTGGACCAGGGGTGACTCTAAAATGTGTTTGTACGATATGGGTATCAAATAAATGGTGTTAATGAGTATTTTAAAAGGGCGTGGGCCTTAGTTCTATAGGTGGACGCCTTTTCGGGATATCGCCATAAACGTGGACCAGGGTGACTCTAGAATGCGTTTGTACAATATGGGTATCAAATGAAAGGTTTTAATGATTATTTTAAGAGGGCGTGGGCCTTAGTTCTATATGTGGACGCCTTTTCGATATATCGCCATAAAGGTGGACCAGGGGTGACTCTAGAATTTGTTTGTACTATATGGGTATCAAATGAAAGGTGTTAATGAGTATTTTAAAAGGGCGTGGGCCTTAGTTCTATAGGTGGACGCCTTTTCGAGATATCGCCATAAAGGTGGACCAGGGGTGACTCTAAAATTTGTTTGTACGATATGGGTATCAAATGAATGGTGTTAATGAGTATTTTAAAAGGGCGTGGGCCTTAGTTCTATAGGTGGACGCCTTTTCGAGATATCGCCATAAAGGTGGACCAGGGGTGATTCTAGAATGTGTTTGTACGACATGGGTATCAAATGAAAGGTGTTAATGAGTATTTTAAAAGGGCGTGGGCCTTAGTTCTATAGGTGGACGCCTTTTCGAGATATCGCCATAAAGGTGGACCAGGGGTGACTCTAGAATTTGTTTGTAGTATATGGGTATCAAATGAAAGGTGTTAATGAGTATTTTAAAAGGGAGTGGGCCTTAGTTCTATAGGTGGACACCTTTTCGAGATATCGCCATAAAGGTGGACCAGGGGTGACTCTAAAATGTGTTTGTACGATATGGGTATCAAATAAATGGTGTTAATGAGTATTTTAAAAGGGCGTGGGCCTTAGTTCTATAGGTGGACGCCTTTTCGGGATATCGCCATAAGCGTGGACCAGGGTGACTCTAGAATGCGTTTGTACGATATGGGCATCAAACGAAAGGTGCTAATGAGTATTTTAAAAGGGAGTGGGCTTTATTTCTATAGGTGGACGCCTTTTCGAGATATCGCCATAAAGGTGGACCAGGGGTGATTCTAGAATGTGTTTGTACGATATGGGTATCAAATAAATGGTGTTAATGAGTATTTTAAAAGGGCGTGGGCCTTAGTTCTATAGGTGGACGCCTTTTCGGGATATCGCCATAAACGTGGACCAGGGTGACTCTAGAATTTGTTTGTAGTATATGGGTATCAAATGAAAGGTGTTAATGAGTATTTTAAAAGGGAGTGGGCCTTAGTTCTATAGGTGGACACCTTTTCGAGATATCGCCATAAAGGTGGACCAGGGGTGACTCTAAAATGTGTTTGTACGATATGGGTATCAAATAAATGGTGTTAATGAGTATTTTAAAAGGGCGTGGGCCTTAGTTCTATAGTTGGACGCCTTTTCGGGATATCGCCATAAACGTGGACCAGGGCAGGCATGCTTAACGAACGAAACGATATCATTTCGTTACGATAATCAACGCTAATAAACGAAACGAAGTCACTTCGTTTCGTTTATTAACGTTAAGAACGTCTAATTAACGTTAATTTCACGATCTTAACGTTAATAAACGAAACGAAGTGACTTCGTTTCGTTTATTAGCGTTGATTATCGTAACGAAATGATATCGTTTCGTTCGTTAAGCATGCCTGGACCAGGGTGACTCTAGAATGCGTTTGTACAATATGGGTATCAAATGAAAGGTATTAATGATTATTTTAAGAGGGCGTGGGCCTTAGTTCTATATGTGGACGCCTTTTCGATATATCGCCATAAAGGTGGACCAGGGGTGACTCTAGAATTTGTTTGTACTATATGGGTATCAAATGAAAGGTGTTAATGAGTATTTTAAAAGAGCGTGGGCCTTAGTTCTATAGGTGGACGCCTTTTCGAGATATCGCCATAAAGGTGGACCAGGGGTGACTCTAAAATTTGTTTGTACGATATGGGTATCAAATGAATGGTGTTAATGAGTATTTTAAAAGGGCGTGGGCCTTAGTTCTATAGGTGGACGCCTTTTCGAGATATCGCCATAAAGGTGGACCAGGGGTGATTCTAGAATGTGTTTGTACGATATGGGTATCAAATGAAAGGTGTTAATGAGTATTTTAAAAGAGCGTGGACCTTAGTTCTATAGGTGGACGCCTTTTCGAGATATCGCCATAAAGGTGGACCAGGGGTGACTCTAAAATTTGTTTGTACGATATGGGTATCAAATGAAAGGTGTTAATGAGTATTTTAAAAGGGCGTGGGCCTTAGTTCTATAGGTGGACGCCTTTTCGAGATATCGCCATAAAGGTGGACCAGGGGTGACTCTAGAATTTGTTTGTAGTATATGGGTATCAAATGAAAGGTGTTAATGAGTATTTTAAAAGGGAGTGGGCCTTAGTTCTATAGGTGGACACCTTTTCGAGATATCGCCATAAAGGTGGACCAGGGGTGACTCTAGAATTTGTTTGTACGATATGGGTATCAAATGAATGGTGTTAATGAGTATTTTAAAAGGGAGTGGGCCTTAGTTCTATAGGTGGACGAATTTTCGGAATATCGCTATAAAAGTGGACCAGGGTTGACTGTATAATGCGTTTGTACAATATGGGTATCAAACGAAAGGTGTTAATAAGTGTTTTAAAAGGGAGTGGGCCTTAGTTCTATGATTGGACGCCTTTTCGAGATATTGCCATAAAGGTGGACCAGGGGTGACTCTAGAATTTGTTTGTACGATATGGGTATCAAATGAATGGTGTTAATGAGTATTTTAAAAAGGCGTGGGCCTTAGTTCTATAGGTGGACGCCTTTTCGAGATATTGCCATAAAGGTGGACCAGGGGTGACTCTAGAATTTGTTTGTACTATATGGGTATCAAATGAAAGGTGTTAATGAGTATTTTAAAAGGGAGTGGGCCTTAGTTCTATAGGTGGACGAATTTTCGGAATATCGCTATAAAAGTGGACCAGGGTTGACTGTATAATGCGTTTGTACAATATGGGTATCAAACGAAAGGTGTTAATAAGTGTTTTAAAAGGGAGTGGGCCTTAGTTCTATGATTGGACGCCTTTTCGAGATATTGCCATAAAGGTGGACCAGGGGTGACTCTAGAATTTGTTTGTACGATATGGGTATCAAATGAATGGTGTTAATGAGTATTTTAAAAAGGCGTGGGCCTTAGTTCTATAGGTTGACGCCTTTTCGAGATATTGCCATAAAGGTGGACCAGGGGTGACTCTAGAATTTGTTTGTACGATATGGGTATCAAATGAATGGTGTTAATGAGTATTTTAAAAGGGAGTGGGCCTTAGTTCTATAGGTGGGCGCCTTTTCGAGATATCGCCATAAAGGTGGACCAGGGGTGACTCTAGAATTTGTTTGTACTATATGGGTATCAAATGAAAGGTGTTAATGAGTATTTTAAAAGGGAGTGGGCCTTAGTTCTATAGGTGGACGAATTTTCGGAATATCGCTATAAAAGTGGACCAGGGTTGACTGTATAATGCGTTTGTACAATATGGGTATCAAACGAAAGGTGTTAATAAGTGTTTTAAAAGGGAGTGGGCCTTAGTTCTATGATTGGACGCCTTTTCAAGATATTGCCATAAAGGTGGAGCAGGGGTGACTCTAGAATTTGTTTGTACGATATGGGTATCAAATGAATGGTGTTAATGAGTATTTTAAAAGGGAGTGGGCCTTAGTTCTATAGGTGGACGAATTTTCGGAATATCGCTATAAAAGTGGACCAGGGTTGACTGTATAATGCGTTTGTACAATATGGGTCTCAAACGAAAGGTGTTAATAAGTGTTTTAAAAGGGAGTGGGCCTTAGTTCTATGATTGAACGCCTTTTCGAGATATTGCCATAAAGGTGGACCAGGGGTGACACTAGAATTTGTTTGTACGATATGGGTATCAAATGAAAGGTGGTAATGAGTATTTTAAAAGGGCGTGGGCCTTAGTTCTATAGATGGACGCCTTTTCGGGATATCGCCATAAGCGTGGACCAGGGTTACTCTAGAATGCGTTTGTACAATATGGGTGTCAGACGAAAGGTATTAATGATTATTTTAAGAGGGTGTGGGCCTTAGTTCTATATGTGGACGCCTTTTCGAGATATCGCCATAAAGGTGGACCAGGGGTGACTCTAAAATTTGTTTGTACGATATGGGTATCAAATGAATGGTATTAATGAGTATTTTAAAAGGGCGTGGGCCTTAGTTCTATAGGTGGACGCCTTTTCGGGATATCGCCATAAACGTGGACCAGGGTGACTCTAGAATGCGTTTGTACAATATGGGTATCAAACGAAAGGTGTTAATGATTATTTTAAGAGGGCGTGGGCCTTAGTTCTATATGTGGACGCCTTTTCGATATATCGCCATAAAGGTGGAAGAGGGGTGACTCTAGAATTTGTTTGTACTATATGGGTATCAAATGAAAGGTGTTAATGAGTATTTTAAAAGGGCGTGGGCCTTAGTTCTATAGGTGGACGCCTTTTCGAGATATCGCCATAAAGGTGGACCAGGGGTGATTCTAGAATGTGTTTGTACGATATGGGTATCAAATGAAAGGTGTTAATGAGTATTTTAAAAGGGCGTGGGCCTTAGTTCTATAGGTGGACGCCTTTTCGAGATATCGCCATAAAGGTGGACCAGGGGTGACTCTAGAATTTGTTTGTAGTATATGGGTATCAAATGAAAGGTGTTAATGAGTATTTTAAAAGGGCGTGGGCCTTAGTTCTATAGGTGGACGCCTTTTCGAGATATCGCCATAAAGGTGGACCAGGGGTGACTCTAGAATTTGTTTGTAGTATATGGGTATCAAATGAAAGGTGTTAATGAGTATTTTAAAAGGGAGTGGGCCTTAGTTCTATAGGTGGACACCTTTTCGAGATATCGCCATAAAGGTGGACCAGGGGTGACTCTAAAATGTGTTTGTACGATATGGGTATCAAATAAATGGTGTTAATGAGTATTTTAAAAGGGCGTGGGCCTTAGTTCTATAGGTGGACGCCTTTTCGGGATATCGCCATAAACGTGGACCAGGGTGACTCTAGAATGCGTTTGTACAATATGGGTATCAAATGAAAGGTTTTAATGATTATTTTAAGAGGGCGTGGGCCTTAGTTCTATATGTGGACGCCTTTTCGATATATCGCCATAAAGGTGGACCAGGGGTGACTCTAGAATTTGTTTGTACTATATGGGTATCAAATGAAAGGTGTTAATGAGTATTTTAAAAGGGCGTGGGCCTTAGTTCTATAGGTGGACGCCTTTTCGAGATATCGCCATAAAGGTGGACCAGGGGTGACTCTAAAATTTGTTTGTACGATATGGGTATCAAATGAATGGTGTTAATGAGTATTTTAAAAGGGCGTGGGCCTTAGTTCTATAGGTGGACGCCTTTTCGAGATATCGCCATAAAGGTGGACCAGGGGTGATTCTAGAATGTGTTTGTACGATATGGGTATCAAATGAAAGGTGTTAATGAGTATTTTAAAAGGGCGTGGGCCTTAGTTCTATAGGTGGACGCCTTTTCGAGATATCGCCATAAAGGTGGACCAGGGGTGACTCTAGAATTTGTTTGTAGTATATGGGTATCAAATGAAAGGTGTTAATGAGTATTTTGAAAGGGAGTGGGCCTTAGTTCTATAGGTGGACACCTTTTCGAGATATCGCCATAAAGGTGGACCAGGGGTGACTCTAAAATGTGTTTGTACGATATGGGTATCAAATAAATGGTGTTAATGAGTATTTTAAAAGGGCGTGGGCCTTAGTTCTATAGGTGGACGCCTTTTCGGGATATCGCCATAAGCGTGGACCAGGGTGACTCTAGAATGCGTTTGTACGATATGGGCATCAAACGAAAGGTGCTAATGAGTATTTTAAAAGGGAGTGGGCTTTATTTCTATAGGTGGACGCCTTTTCGAGATATCGCCATAAAGGTGGACCAGGGGTGATTCTAGAATGTGTTTGTACGATATGGGTATCAAATAAATGGTGTTAATGAGTATTTTAAAAGGGCGTGGGCCTTAGTTCTATAGGTGGACGCCTTTTCGGGATATCGCCATAAACGTGGACCAGGGTGACTCTAGAATTTGTTTGTAGTATATGGGTATCAAATGAAAGGTGTTAATGAGTATTTTAAAAGGGAGTGGGCCTTAGTTCTATAGGTGGACACCTTTTCGAGATATCGCCATAAAGGTGGACCAGGGGTGACTCTAAAATGTGTTTGTACGATATGGGTATCAAATAAATGGTGTTAATGAGTATTTTAAAAGGGCGTGGGCCTTAGTTCTATAGTTGGACGCCTTTTCGGGATATCGCCATAAACGTGGACCAGGGCAGGCATGCTTAACGAACGAAACGATATCATTTCGTTACGATAATCAACGCTAATAAACGAAACGAAGTCACTTCGTTTCGTTTATTAACGTTAAGAACGTCTAATTAACGTTAATTTCACGATCTTAACGTTAATAAACGAAACGAAGTGACTTCGTTTCGTTTATTAGCGTTGATTATCGTAACGAAATGATATCGTTTCGTTCGTTAAGCATGCCTGGACCAGGGTGACTCTAGAATGCGTTTGTACAATATGGGTATCAAATGAAAGGTATTAATGATTATTTTAAGAGGGCGTGGGCCTTAGTTCTATATGTGGACGCCTTTTCGATATATCGCCATAAAGGTGGACCAGGGGTGACTCTAGAATTTGTTTGTGCTATATGGGTATCAAATGAAAGGTGTTAATGAGTATTTTAAAAGAGCGTGGGCCTTAGTTCTATAGGTGGACGCCTTTTCGAGATATCGCCATAAAGGTGGACCAGGGGTGACTCTAAAATTTGTTTGTACGATATGGGTATCAAATGAATGGTGTTAATGAGTATTTTAAAAGGGCGTGGGCCTTAGTTCTATAGGTGGACGCCTTTTCGAGATATCGCCATAAAGGTGGACCAGGGGTGATTCTAGAATGTGTTTGTACGATATGGGTATCAAATGAAAGGTGTTAATGAGTATTTTAAAAGAGCGTGGACCTTAGTTCTATAGGTGGACGCCTTTTCGAGATATCGCCATAAAGGTGGACCAGGGGTGACTCTAAAATTTGTTTGTACGATATGGGTATCAAATGAAAGGTGTTAATGAGTATTTTAAAAGGGCGTGGGCCTTAGTTCTATAGGTGGACGCCTTTTCGAGATATCGCCATAAAGGTGGACCAGGGGTGACTCTAGAATTTGTTTGTAGTATATGGGTATCAAATGAAAGGTGTTAATGAGTATTTTAAAAGGGAGTGGGCCTTAGTTCTATAGGTGGACACCTTTTCGAGATATCGCCATAAAGGTGGACCAGGGGTGAATCTAAAATGTGTTCGTACGATATGGGTATCAAATGAAAGGTGTTAATGAGTATTTTAAAAGGGCGTGGGCCTTAGTTCTATAGGTGGACGCCTTTTCGAGATATCGCTATAAAGGTGGACCAGGGGTGACTCTAGAATTTGTTTGTAGTATATGGGTATCAAATGAAAGGTGTTAATGAGTATTTTAAAAGGGAGTGGGCCTTAGTTCTATATGTGGACACCTTTTCGAGATATCGCCATAAAGGTGGACCAGGGGTGACTCTAAAATGTGTTTGTACGATATGGGTATCAAATAAATGGTGTTAATGAGTATTTTAAAAGGGCGTGGGCCTTAGTTCTATATGTGGACGCCTTTTCGAGATATCGCCATAAAGGTGGACCAGGGGTGACTCTAAAATTTGTTTGTACGATATGGGTATCAAATGAATGGTGTTAATGAGTATTTTAAAAGGGCGTGGGCCTTAGTTCTATAGGTGGACGCCTTTTCGGGATATCGCCATAAACGTGGACCAGGGTGACTCTAGAATGCGTTTGTACAATATGGGTATCAAATGAAAGGTATTAATGATTATTTTAAGAGGGCGTGGGCCTTAGTTCTATATGTGGACGCCTTTTCGATATATCGCCATAAAGGTGGACCAGGGGTGACTCTAGAATTTGTTTGTACTATATGGGTATCAAATGAAAGGTGTTAATGAGTATTTTAAAAGGGCGTGGGCCTTAGTTCTATAGGTGGACGCCTTTTCGAGATATCGCCATAAAGGTGGACCAGGGGTGACTCTAAAATTTGTTTGTACGATATGGGTATCAAATGAATGGTGTTAATGAGTATTTTAAAAGGGCGTGGGCCTTAGTTCTATAGGTGGACGCCTTTTCGAGATATCGC
Source organism: Eurosta solidaginis (assembly GCF_040869045.1). Classification (NCBI taxonomy): domain Eukaryota; kingdom Metazoa; phylum Arthropoda; class Insecta; order Diptera; family Tephritidae; genus Eurosta; species Eurosta solidaginis. The sequence goes on from NC_090321.1 coordinate 189,529,747, forward strand.
CATAAAGGTGGACCAGGGGTGATTCTAGAATGTGTTTGTACGATATGGGTATCAAATGAAAGGTGTTAATGAGTATTTTAAAAGGGCGTGGGCCTTAGTTCTATAGGTGGACGCCATTTCGAGATATCGCCATAAAGGTGGACCAGGGGTGACTCTAGAATTTGTTTGAAGTATATGGGTATCAAATGAAAGGTGTTAATGAGTATTTTAAAAGGGAGTGGGCCTTAGTTCTATAGGTGGACACCTTTTCGAGATATCGCCATAAAGGTGGACCAGGGGTGACTCTAAAATGTGTTTGTACGATATGGGTATCAAATAAATGGTGTTAATGAGTATTTTAAAAGGGCGCGGGCCTTAGTTCTATAGGTGGACGCCTTTTCGGGATATCGCCATAAGCGTGGACCAGGGTGACTCTAGAATGCGTTTGTACGATATGGGCATCAAACGAAAGGTGCTAATGAGTATTTTAAAAGGGAGTGGGCTTTATTTCTATAGGTGGACGCCTTTTCGAGATATCGCCATAAAGGCGGACCAGGGGTGATTCTAGAATGTGTTTGTACGATATGGGTATCAAATGAAAGGTGTTAATGAGTATTTTAAAAGGGCGTGGACCTTAGTTCTATAGGTGGACGCCTTTTCGAGATATCGCCATAAAGGTGGACCAGGGGTGACTCTAGAATTTGTTTGTATTATATGCGTATCAAATGAAAGGTGTTAATGAGTGTTTTAAAAGGGCGTGGGCCTTTTTTCTATAGGTGACGTCTTTTCGAGATATCGCCATAAACGTGGACCAGGGGTGACTCTAGAATGTGTTTGTACGATATGGGTATCAAATTAAAGGTATTAATGAGGGTTTTAAAGGGGAGTTGCCCTTAGTTGTATATTTGAAGGCGTTTTCGAGATATCGACCAAAATGTGGACCAGGGTGATCCAGAACTTCATCTGTCGGGTACCGCTAATTTATTTATATATGTAATACCACGAACAGTATTCTTTCCAAGATTCCAAGGGCTTTTGATTTCGCCCTGCAAAACTTTTTCATTTTCTTCTACTTAATATGGTAGGTGTCACACCCGTCTTACCAAGTTTTTTTCTAAAGTTATATTTTGCGTCAATAGACCAATACAATTACCATGTTTCATCCCTTTTTTCGTATTTGGTATATAATTATGGCATTTTTTTCATTTTTCGTAATTTTCGATATCGAAAAAGTGGGCGTGGTCATGGTCGAATTTCGGTCATTTTTTACACCAATACAAAGTCAGTTCAGATAAGTACGTGAACAGAGTTTAGAAAAGATATATCGATTTTTGCTCAAGTTATCGTGTTAAAGGCCGAGCGGAAGGACAGACCATCGACTGTGTATAAAAACTGGGCGCGGTTTCAACCGATTTCGCCCTTTTTCACAGAAAACAGTTACCGTCCTAGAATCTAAGCCTCTACCAAATTTCACAATGATTGGTAAATTTTTGTTGGACTTATGGCATAGAAAGTATCCTAGACAAATTAAATGAAAAAGGGTGGAGTCACGCCTATTTTGAAATTTTCTTTTATTTTTGTATTTTGTTGCACCATATCATTACTGGAGTTGAATGTTGGTATAATTTTCTTTTAAAATTTGAATTTAAAAAAAAAATTTTTAAAAAGTGGGCGTGGTCGTTCTCCGATTTTGCTAATTTTTAGTAAGCCGACATATAGTAATAAGATTAACGTTTCAAATTTCATCATGATATCTTCAACGACTGCCAAATAACAGCTTGCAAAACTTCTAAATTACCTTCTTTTAAAAGTGGGCGGTGCCACGCCCATTGTCCAAAATTTTACTATTTTTCTATTCTGCGTCATAAGCTCAACTAACTTACCAAGTCTCATCGCTTAATCCGTATTTGGTAATGAATGATCGCACTTTTTCGATTTTTCGAAATTTTCGATATCGAAAAAGTGGGCGTGGTTATTGTCCGATATCGTTAATTTTAAATAGCGATCTGAGATGAGTGCCCAGGAACTTACATACCAAATTTCATCAAGATACCTCAAAATTTACTCAAGTTATCGTGTTAACGGGCAGACGGACGGACGGACATGGCTCAATCGAATTTTTTTTCGATACTGATGATTTTTATATATGGAAGCCTATATCTATCTCGATTCCTTTATACCTGTACAACCAACCGTTATCCAATCAAAGTTAATATACTCTGTGAGCTCTGCTAAACTGAGTATAAAAATCTATAAACTTTCTATAAAAAGTGGTAATTTTTTGATAAAATATCGTTAACTATCATAACTTTTTTCTAGTAACTCGATAGCGTTTGGACAACTTATCGATAATTTTTTATATAAAATCGATCACTTTTTGATAAAAAATTGATATTTTTTCGATAAAAAATCAATGTATTTTCGATAAAAAGAAAGAAACCGCCGGCAACAAATTGTTAACCGACGCATAACAAATCCATAACTTTTGGGTAACAAATCAATCATTTTTTCCAGGTAATCGATATATTTTCGATAATTAGTCCATCATTTTTCGGCAACTATCCGATAGATGCTCGTGGTTAAAAACACCGTCTCCAATCGGGACCAAAATTTACATATATGTGAATTATTGATCTAAGTCTTATGGTCGAGCCACAATGAAGTTTTTTATATATGTATGTAGATGCTTTCAACGCAATATTATGCATGATGGGCAGATTGCACGTATTTTTATAGAGAATGGCAGATTGACCGACACCACCACTATCTGACATGAAAAAGTAGCCACCTTCCAACTTTTGCTGCAAGCAAGGCATAAGAAGAATAATTTGACATGTGTTCTGGCTATGAGTGCTTTCACACTTTGCAAGTGGAATTCTTTTTCCCACTAATTGGTACTTTTCTAAAAATTTTCACAGTTAGAAACTGCATTGTGAGAATGTTTATAACAGTGCTTCGCGAAATTTTGTGTGTGAATGGCAAGGCAAAATAGGCTTTAATTGCTAAGTCTGAAGCCTTTTATGTTTACGGATGCAACATTCAGCGTGATTGTGGTGATGTTACTGGCATGCATACGATTGCGGTAAACACAACTATATGAAAAACTTCATTTTGACTAGGTCATAAACGTCCGAAAGGATGAGACTGGCAAAACTCGTATATCTAATTTTAAAGGAGCACCCTATTATACATGACTTTGTACATGTATCCATATCTTATATATTAAGTACATATATGTAAGTCTTTCTTAACAACGTATCTTTATATTAAAGTTTAGGTAAATATACAATGTGCATAAAGAAAGTAATAAAATAATGCAGCTGGCTTAAGTGCTTAGCATATGCTTGGTTTGATTTGCGAGTTATGGCGCCGCATAACTCAACTCAAGCTTGAAATGCAAACACGAGAAATAAAATATGTACAGCGGGGAGAATGAAGTTAATGCATAACGAAATGCGAGTAAGATCCATACGTACAAATATGTACATATATCTTGTGCGATAGTCAAAATAACAAACATTGCATTTTTTAAAGCATTCGGCTACAAGATAAAGCAGATGAATCTTATGCGGCAGTTACCCACCGACTTGTGCCGTACGTAAGGACGTTTGTCGTACGAAGCACGTTTGACCGAGCTCTCAAGCCCATAGGAATCAATGTGTGCGTCTGTGTACGTGTACATAACATATTTGTGTGTGTATTGTTTACAACAAAGCACTGTTGCCATTGGCCAGTTTGCATGCATGCTTATGGAAACATCAACTTTTTCCAATTTAATTTTTGATATTGTAAAAGGCCGGAATAAATATTAAATAAGTATAAATAGATTACATATTTATAATCTGCACTTTTACATAATTATTTCGAATTATTTCCACAATTTTTCAAACTTTAATTAGGTGTTTTTGCATAAAAGTGCAAACGGTCAAAAATTAGCGCACAAAAGTTTACTAGGCAACTCTGTCTAGTGAGAGAGCGATCAGCTGACACGTTCTTACGGAAAAAATCAAAATTGTTTTGATTTCTACGTTCCGGGCTACGTACGTACGGGCGTTGCACGTCGGTGAGTTTTCGTTTACATTGCACACTCATAAGATAGGTCGTGTCAGCTGACACGTTTTTGGTACGTACGTTCGTGAGTAACCACGGTTTTAGCCAACATTTTTGAGTCTTGCTTACTCTCTTCAACTCTTTACCTCTTTCTTGCATTTTTTTGGTTTTTTGGCATATTTATTTGTAGGATTATTTTTGTGTGACGCGTCTTGCTGGCAGCCATACTACTACGTTCCGGGAATGATTTAATATGACCCTCTAAGCCATCCCGTCCGAACCCGAAATTTTCAATTTTTCAGCACTGTGCGACGTTACGTATACGTAACATTTTCATTTGTAGATCATTGAATGTTAGTATAGCAAAATGCTTATCTTATTCCTTAAACATTTTTTTTTGATTTTTGACAATTTTTTGTCAGCTGAGTTGAGCAAAATGCACAAGTAAGCTAAAAAAAATTTAAAAATGAGGAAATTATTTAAGGGGATTAGGACCAACACCATATCATACTAAAATTCAATGGCCTACATAACTGCATACTCAGAGAATTTCTAAAAATTTTTAGTGAACATTTCGCATTTCGAATTGGAATTTTCGCAAATTTTGCTTAAAGTCTTGAACTTTAGCTAACATGGATTTTATTGTATACTTGTATCATTTAAGCAGGTAAAAACTGGGATAAATCCAATACTTTTTGACTATCTACACCTCGTTTTCTCTCGCAATTCAGCTACTCTTATTTTCTTATATTTCCGCAATAAACAATTTTCTCTCACATGTTCTTCCTCGTTTTGAAGTAAAAACTTCATCTTTTACTCTATGTGCCAGTTTTGAACTTATAAAGAGTATTTTTCATTTTCAAAAACTTTACATCAGTTTTCTTAACCAATTTTAACGGCTCCAATGAAAAGGTTGATACATTATTTCTGGCACGCATATCAACCAATAATTTATGTTTTCAATGCGACAGATATATATTTTTATATTTTTTTTGTAAATGAAAGAAATTATTACCTCTTAGAAAAATGGCAGCTTATGTATGTATATATTTTTTGAATAAAATTCAAATACCAATTACGTATGCCAAGTTGAGCTATATTATTTTTAAGAAAAAAAAACAAAAAAAAAAAAAAAAAAAAAATGGTCCCCTCTCCTTCTAGAAGCAAAAACACAAAAAAAAAACAAAAATTATTTTCAATGCACAGTGACTTAAAACTATTATTTTCTGATCATAATGTACATTTTCTTGCAGCATAATATCAATTTAAGATTTTCCTGCAGAGTTCGGGGCCTAGGCACGAATAATAAAGCCTACATGGCATAGAATTACATATTTCGTGTTCGAAACAGCAACTGTTTCAAAAAAGATTATGTCACTACTCAGTACAGACAATTTTTACAGATTTTTTTAAGTTAACTGAGCGATCTTCAGTCAATTGTTTGATGATTTATTGCCAGAAGGTATGTCTTTTTAATAATTACTAATAAATTATTTAATTGCATGATTATAAAATTATTTTTTTTATTTTTTATTTTAATTGTTTTTGATTATTATTAGTTACAAAATTGACGTTATTATTTGAATAATGTGAGTTAGTTTAGATTATTTTAGTTATGTAATCAATTTAATAACTGCTTGATTATTATTAATTATTTGATTAATTATAATTATTTGATTAATTTTAATTATTTGATTATTGCTTATCTTTTGATTGTTTTTAATCTAAAATAATAACTAATTTTTCCAATTATTTTCTATATTTTATTTTGATTCTTTTTAATAATTATTAGTTGCTAAGTCATCCGAAAATGATTAAAATAAAAAAGTAGAGGAAGCGACCATTCTTATTCTCAATGGTAATTTAAAAGCTCTGCTATGAATAGAAAATTTCAGTTTTGAACCACTGTGTAAATAGAGCTATTTCATCGCTGCTATTTGAGCGTTCTTGTTTCCTGATGAAAAAAAAAAAATTTCTTCAACGAAAAATCGAATTCAATAAACAAACGCATAACGTGATCAAAATACCAAATAGCATTTTAAATAGCGGTGCATTCAATAGCAATCGATGGTTTTATCAAACGCTTTTTATTCTTTTTTTTGTATTCAATACATGTATTTATGTTGTCTTTATTTCCAATTCTAAAATGTGTTTGTTTCTGCTTTAAGTTCAAAGGACAACGTACGTTAAAGCTTTTGAAATGAAATTGAATATATTCTTATTTTGAGTCGCGTACATTACCTTATGAATATTTCTTTTTTACTATTACGCTGTCGCTGTTTATTCAATTGTTGCATTTGCTTGGGCACATTCAGTAGACGTGACTTTATGTAGGTATTTTATATGTTTTCGTTTATTTGGTAGACATTTTATCACGATTTAAATAAAAGGAAATATTTATCTAATATGTTTTTTCGTTATTTGTGTATATGTAAAGGATAACATGATTACATACATAATAATGTCTGTAGGTACATATATACCAAAGCAGGATATCAACAGTTCACCGTAACATAATGTACCAAAAAAACACAAAGAAAAAACGTAAAATTCTTTTCAAGCTTGTTTTCTACCTTTTTAAGATCTGGTTTACATATAACGAAAGTATCTTCATTTTCGTACTTAACTCCTAATCGTTTATTATATAACTAAATTTCCCATATGAATTTTTCCTTTCGATATTCAGTAATTATGAATAATTTTTAGAGATGCGGATTATTTTTTCATAGAAAAAGTTTCACCTGTAGATTGTAATCTCTAATTGGAAGTATAAAATAAAAGAGAAACGTGAAAAGTTGACAGGAAATAGTCTAGTTCCCAGGAATGGAACATATGTAAGAACGTAGATTACCTATTGAGGATTTATTGCAGATTATTGCATATAAACGTGGTCTAATTTTTACACTCTGTATATAACCGCTTTTGATCTAGGTTAGGCATATAGAGCCACTTCTTAAATTAAAAAATCTCCCTTAGCACTAACCCTATTACACGGCAATGAAAAAGCGGATGAACTGGCAGAGGCCGGTACTTCGTTAAAAACCTCTAAGGTAGTTACGATGCATCATCCACTAGCACTAATAAAGAGCGAAAATCTTATGAATCTCAAGAAAACCGCGATTCGGAATTGGTACTTTAGGGTTACCTGCAAAATTACCAAGCAAACATAGCCTGACTATAACCAGTGAAAAACAGAGTCTCTATTAAAAATGTCTAGGAAAGAAGTATTCAAAATCACATCCACCATTGCAGGACACTGACCATTTAATGAATGGGAATCGCCTTTCACGACAGATGCAGTAGCTGTAGTGTGTCCAATTGCAAGGAAATGGTCACCCATTTCCTCTGCGAGTGATCGGCCCTGGCGAGAGGATGCGAGCTCTGGTGCTGCCCGACCTGGGAGGGCGGTGTCGGAATGCTCCATAAAGGACGTCAGAAGGTTGGTTGATCAAAACAAATGTTTTGCGTAAACAGGCAGAGTAAAAAAAAAATAGTGACAAAGAAAGGCAATGCAAGGAAACGCAGGACAAGGCGAGTCAAGGCAGGCAAAGGAAAGGAAAAAAATGTTTTATGCGTGTTATTGAATAAGTATAAACAAGTTATTTTTTTGGTATTAAATGTTTTATATTTGCTATCGATAACAACGGTTAGCAATGAGTTGTCGTTTTTATTTATCGAAAAATTACCGATTTATTATAAAAAAAAATGTGAAATTTTATCAATTGGTAACAACCTCTTGCGAATCGAAGTAGTTCCGAAATAGCTCAAAACTATTGTATTAATAGACGGTACTCGCTTTATTTAGTGCTTTCGACTGACCCTTTCATTGTTGTGATGTCCTACGAAAGGACAATTGCCTCATTTGTAGATCTTTTAAATACGTCATATACGAGCTCAGTTGCAAATGTTCTTAAAAATTTGCAGCATTTGATTAATGTACTTAAATACTAATAGCTCAAGCTACAGCGCCGATGCTAAAAGTCTGGTAGGTAACTGTCTGGCTCAGCATCCGATTAGCACCAGTTCGGTGGTGGTTCCTAAACCTCTTGTGCGAAACTGTCGCTCTTCGTGATTGTTGCCCATAATTGCTGAAGAATAATTTGTTTTCCGGCTATTACCGATTTGTTATCGAAAATTTATAGATTTGTTTATGGAAAAGTAGTGGATTTTTTATAGGTTTATTATCGATACCTTTAAAACACTCGATAAAAGCCGATAAGAAAACAATAAGAAGCGACTAATTCGACGATAATAAGATAATAACAAATCGCTAACTCGACAATGTTTTTTCGCTATCTATAATAAGCCGATAATAAAACAATAACTTGTTGTTATCGATTCAACCGATTTTCTGCAATAGCCTGGAACTATTTATATCTGGTGAAATTACCTCTGTTGTGATTCAGTTTCAACCCCTAGGCACGTATTTCTTTCGAGTGCTGCCAAGGGCCATCCCACCTTCTCTCTACCCCATTAAATATACCGGCACATGCATGACGCATACGACGGGTATGATTGGTGAGCGTTATTTTTGTTCGTAGAGGGATGACTTTTCTTCCAGTTATCTACTAAAGAGTTGATGGATTCCTAAGCACTTAGTAGCATGCACTCTTTTCGCTTTTAATGCTGATTCCGATATGAAGTCGCCCACAGCAAACTGCCAACTTCTCAAAAAAAAAAAAAAAATTAAAATAAAAAAACGATTAAATTACCAAATTCAACAAGTAAGGAAGGCTAAGTTCGGGTGTAACCGAACATTACATACTCAGTTGAGAGCTATGGAGACAAAATAAGGGAAAATCACCATGTAGGAAAATGAACCTAGGGTAACCCTGGAATGTGGTTGTATGACATGTGTATCAAATGGAAGGTATTAAAGAGTATTTTAAGAGAGTAGGCCATAGTTCTATGGATGGACGCCATTTAGGGATATCGCCATAAAGGTGGACCAGGGGTGACTCTAGAATGTGTTTGTACGATATGGGTATCAAATGAAAGGTGTTACTGGGCATTTTAAGAGGGAGTGGGCCTTAGGTCTATAGGTGGACGCCTTTTCGAGATATAGCCATTAAGGTAGGCCAGGGGTAACTCTAGAATGTGTTTGTACGATAAGGGTATCAAATGAAAGGTGGTAATGAGTATTTTAAAAGGGAGTGATCCTTAGTTCCATAGGTGGACGCCTTTTCGAGATATCGCCATAAAGGTGGACCAAGGGTGACTCTAGAATGTTTCTACGATATGGGTATCAAACGAAAGGTGTTACTGAGAATTTTAAGAGGGAGTGGGCCTTAGGTCTATAGGTGGACGCCTTTCAAGATATCTCCATTAAGGTGGGCCAGGGGTGACTCTAGAATGTGTTTGTACGATATGGGTATCAAATGAAAGGTGTTAATGAGTATTTTAAAAGGGAGTAATCCTTAGTTCTATAGGTGGACGCCTTTACGAGATATCGCCATAAAGGTGGGCCAGGGGTGACTCTAGAATGTGTTTGTACTATATGGTATCAAATTAAAGGTATTAATGAGGGTTTCAAAAGCGAGTGGCCCTTAGATGTATATGTGAAGGCGTTTTCGCGATATCGACCAAAATGTGGACCAGGGTTATCCATAAAATCATTCCTGCCAAGATTCTGAGGGCTGTTGATTTCGCCCTGTAGAACTTTTTCATTTTCTTCTACTTAATATGGTAGGCGTCACACCCATTTTATAAAGTTTTTTCTAAAGTTTTATCGTGCGTCAATAAAACAATCAAATTAGCATGTTTCGTCCCTTTTTTCGTATTTGGTATAGAATTATGACAATTTTTTCATTTTTCGTAGTTTTCGATATCGAAAAGTGGGCGTGGTTATAGTCGGATTTCGGCCATTTTTTATACCAAGATAAAGTGTGTTCAGATAAGTGCGAGGACTAAGTTTAGTAAAGATATATCGGTTTTTGCTCAAGTTATCGTATTAACGGCCGAGCGCAAGGACAGACGGTGGACTGTGTATAAAAACTGGGCGTGGCTTCAACCGATTTCGCCCATTTTCACAGAAAACAGATACCGTCATAAAATCTATTCCCCTACCAAATTTAAGAAGGATTGGTAAATTTTTGTTCGACTTATGGCATTAAAAGTATTCTAGACAAACTAAATGAAAATGGGCGGAGCCACACCCATTTTGAATTTTTCTTTTATTTTTGTATTTTGCTGCATCATATCATTACTGTAGTTGAATGCTGACTTAATTTACTTATATACAGCAAAGATATTAAATTTTTTGTTAAAATTTGACTTTAAAAAATTTTTTTATTAAAAAGTGGGCGTGTTCTTAGTCCGATTTTTCTAATTTTTATTTATCACATATATAGTAATTGTAGTAACGTTCCTGCCAAATGTCATCATGATATCTTCAACGACTGCGAAATTACAGCTTGCAAAACTTTTAAATTACCTTCTTTTAAAAGTTTGCGGTGCCACGCCCATTGTCCAAAATCTTTCCAATTTTCAATTCTGCGTTATAAGTTCAACCCACCTACCAAGTTTCATCGCTTAATCCGTCTTTGGCAATGAATTATCGCATTTTTTCGGTTTTTCGAAATTTTCGATAACCAAAAAGTGGGCGTGGTTATAGTCCGATATCGTTCATTTTAAACAGCGATCTGAGATGAGTGCCCAGAAACCTACATACCAAATTTCATCAAGATACCACAAAATTTACTCAAGTTATCGTGTTAACGGGCAGACGGACGGACGGACATGGCTAAATCAATTTTTTTTTTTTGATACTGATGATTTTGATATATGGAAGTCTATATCTATCTCGATTCGTTTATACCTGTACAACCAACCGTTATCCAATCAAAGTTAATATACTCTGTGAGCTCTGCTCAACTGAGTATAAATACACATTTTTAGTCACATCGAAAATTAAACAACACCTTCGTTAAAAAAAAATGAAAATTTTAGATTTAAGCATATTTTGAATAAATTTTAATAATTTTGAACTCACAAGTTGTTTAACATTCATTATTTAATTGGAAAATGCTGCAGCCAAATTTTTGGCTCGTAGTAATTTAATCCTTTCGTTTGCAATCAAATTTACATTTACAGGATTGCTGATAGATAAAGAAAGAAGAGGAACAAAACTTTACCATAATTTATTCGACAAAATGCACTTAAGTAGAAATTGCGAATGCAATTCAATGCAAAATGCGCAAATTGCTCGGAAGGCATACGACCTGTGATCTTACAACGGTCTCCGCCCACAAGCATTAATATTTATTTTTTTTGTTCACTGTCTCTCTCTCTCCTTTTTATGCTCTATGATGCACTATTTCCAACGCCCATCGATACTTTAATATCCAAATCGTTTAAGTATATAAAAAGAAAAAAGTGCTACAGTTAAGCAACTGACCAAAATTACTTCCTCAAGAGGAAATGCATACACTTACAATATAGACATTAGACCCATTTAAAACAACGACAACCTTTTTCTGAAAGAAAATAGGTTCACAGCTTTACAGTTGTAATTCAACACTAGGCATTTTGATAGATATTTTTTTTGTAGATTCAGGATGAAAAATGTCCTGCGTCAGGGTCCCACTTATTTGTTCCGAGAGCATTTGTAATAGATGTCCTCGTCTGTATAATCGTAAACGGTCTCCAGCTTAGGCGCTTCCTTTTCCTTTTTGTTTATATTGCGATACTTGCCATCAAATCTCATAGTAAAGATAATTTTTTGTATGTTTTTTTAATAGCATGTTGAATTTGCGCCCAATATATAGATCGATAGTTAAATCTAATGGCGGCCACCGTGGTGTGATGGTAGCGTGCTCCGCCTATCACACCGTATGCCCTGGGTTCAACTCCCGGGCAAAGCAACATCAAAACTTTAGAAATAAGATTTTTCAATTAGAAGAAATTTTTCTAAGCGGGGTCGCCCCTCGGCAGTGTCTGGCAAGCGCTCCGATTGTATTTCTGCCATGAAAAGCTCTCAGTGAAAACTCATCTGCCTTGCAGATGCCGTTCGGAGTCGGCATAAAACATGTAGGTCCCGTCCGGCCAATTTGTAGGGAAAAATCAAGAGGAGCACGACGCAAATTGGAAGAGAAGCTCGGCCTTAGATCTCTTCGGAGGTTATCGCGCCTTACATTTATTTTTTTTTTTTTAGTTAAATCTAATGCCTAATAGTTGACTACATTCTTGGAAATTATATTTCCTGAAAGATTTAGCAGCCACCTTCTAGGAGTGATTTCTATATCGCCCTCTCCTGAATGTTCTATATTTCTCCTGAATGTTCTACGACAACTGCAATACATATATTCAAGGAACGTTTGTTTCACATCGAACAAATTTGTTTTTATTTATAGATAAAGGAGTGAATCATTTTTCGTGCAGAATGAAATAATATATTTAAAGTAGTATAGCTGCATTTAAAGAATATTCCAGTAGAGAAATTCATTTTTGTTTTATAGCTGTTTTAACAAAAATGTTATAAAACTTCACTACACCTTGCTGATAAGGTTTCGTATTCCATTTCTAGAGAGGAATTCCATCTGTACTTCTGTGAGAGTGTTAGTTCTCCTTAATGGTATGGTATGCAATTCAAAGTTCAAAGGGCCGTTTGTTTCACAGCGAACAAACCAACCTGTTTTGTATTTAATTTTATTATTTTTGAACAATCTACTTTCAGTTAGAAAAGAATCAAGTTTTTTCCATGCAGAAAGAATGAATATACCTAAAGAGTATACCTGCAACTAAATAATATTTCAACCTAGTGCTTAGTTTTTGGTTTATAGCTGAAAAAATAAAAAATTTAAAAATCTTTACTATATTTTGCTGAACATGTTTTGCAGCCAACTTTTAGCGGTGATTTCCATCTGGACTTGTCAGCTGTTATACATTGGTTTAGCGATCGTTTGTTTCACATCGAACAAACAAACTATTTTCCGTGCAGAACGAAAGCAAATATTTAAAAAAATATACCTTCAAATAAATAATATTTTAACCTAGTGATTTGTTTGTGATTTATAGCTGCATAGATAAAAGTTTAATAAATCGTCACTATAATTTCGCTAAACTTCATGCCCCTTCTGAAGAAATGTCCACATTTTATTGAAAAAACCTTTGCACATAGGTAAGTTTCAGGAGCAAGAGCAAGTTTTCAAATTGGAGCTTTCTGGAGGGAGTTCTTAAAAATTAACACGCGGCCCCCGTGTTGTGTAGGTAGCGTGTGTCGTTTAAAAAAATTATAAAAAAGTTTCTTCAATTAGGAAAAAAGCATAAAACATGTATGTACTGCCCCTCCAATCTATTAAAAAAGTGAAATAGAAGCACGACGGACGCAAATTGGAAGATAAACTCGGCCTAAATCGCCACGGAGGTAAAATGAGCCAAGTATGTTTTTTTTTTTTGTTAGATGTATGAATGAAATAAATTTTTTCCGTTTTAATACAAATAATATTTTAAATTTTAAGCAACTATCTAATATACATACATACACACCATAACCTCTTACATGCGCGCTCATAGTTCCTTCGGCATGTAAATAAAAAACAGCTGTCGTGTTGAATGGACCAGCAGTGCCTTAACACTTTTGTGATTCTTTCTTAACAAAGTTTTTGTTTGATTTTTTATATTAAATTTTTTTGCGTTATAACACTTTTTCCTTTAACTTCACTTGCATTGGACGTAGTCATATTCGTGGCTGAGTCTACACTTTCTTATGGGCCGCTTTTTTCCTTGGCACTTTGCTGCTTATGCATTTTCGATTGCTTGCCGACCAATTCAATCTTCCTCTCATTTTCCCATTTGTGCTGTTGCCTTATCGTTATTTATTCATTCCCATCTTTTTTTTGTTGTACAGTTAAATCTTCATCTATTGATTCTGCTGTTGATGTCCATCGGTTGGCAATATTTTTCCCACCATTACAGACCATTACCGCATTTGACTAAGCAAATAGATGTGAAAAACAAGTAACGGTATCTAAGTTCGGGTGTAGCCGAACATTACATACTCAGCTGAGAGCTTTGGAGACAAAATAAGGGGAAATCTCCATGTAGGAAAATTAACCTAGGCTAACCCTGGAATGTGTTTGTATGACATGGGTATCAAATGGAAGGTATTAAAGAGTATTTTAAAAGGGAGTGGGCCATAGTTCTAAAGGTGGAGCAGGGGTAACTCTAGAATGTGTTTGTACAATATGGGTATCAAATGAAAGGTGGTAATGAGTAGTATAAAAGCGAGTGATCCCTAGTTCCATAGGTGGAAGCCTTTTCGAGATATCGCCATAAAGGTGGGCCAGGGGTGACTCTAGAATGTGTTTGTATGATATAGGTATCAAATGAAAGGTGTTAATGAGTATTTTAAAAGAGAGGGGCTTAGTTCCATAGGTGCACGCCTTTTCGAGGTATCGCCATAAAGATGGACCAGGGGTGACTCTAGAATGTATTTGTACGATATGGGTATCAAATGAAAGGTGTTAATGAGTATTACAAAAGGGAGTGGGCCTTAGTTCTATATGTGGATACCTTTTCGAGATATCGCCATAAATGTGGACCAGGGGTGACTCTATAATGTGTTTGTACGATATGGGTATCAAATTAAAGGTATTAATGAGGGTTTTAAAAGGGGTGGTGGCAGTTGTATATGTGAAGGTGCTTTCGAGATATCGACCAAAATGTGAACCAGGGTGACCCAGAATATCATCTGTCGGGTACCGCTAATTTATTTATATATGTAATACCACGAACAATATTCCTGCCAAGATTCCAAGTGCTTTTGATTTCGCCTTACAGAACTTTTTCATTTTCTTCTACTTAATATGGTAGGTGTCACACCCATTTTAAAAAGTTTTTTCTAAAGTTATTTTTTGCGTCAATAAACCAATCAAATTACCATGTTTCATCCCTTTTGTCGTATTTGGTTTAGAATTATGGCATTTTTTTTTCATTTTTAGTAATTTTCGATTTCGAAAAAGTGGGCGCGGTTATAGTCGGATTTCGTCCATTTTTTGTACCAAGATAAAGTGAGTTCAGATAAGTACGTAGACTAAGCTTAGTAAAGATATAACGGTTTTTGCTCAAGCTATTGTGTTAACGGCCGAGGGGAAGGACAGACGGACGACTGTGTATAAAAAGTGGGCGTGCCTTTAACCGATTTCGCCCATTTTCACAGAAAATAGTTACCGTCATAGGAAGGATTGGTAAATTTTTGTTCGACTTATGGCATTAAAAGTATTCTAGACAAATTAAATGAAAAAGGGCGGAGCCACGCTCATTTTGAAATTTTCTTTTATTTTGGTATTTTGTTGCATCATATCATTACTGGAGTTAAATGTTGACATAATTTACTTATATACTGTAAAGATATTAACTTTTTTTTTTTAATTTGACTTAAAAAAATTTTTTTTAAAGTGGGCGTGGTCGTTCTCCGATTTTGCTAATTTTTATTATGCATACATATAGTAATAGGGGTAATGTTCGTGCCAAATTTCATCATAATATCTTCAACGACTGCCAAATTACAGCTTGCAAAACTTATAAATTACTTTCTTTTAAAAGTGGGCGGTGCCACGCCCATTGTCCAAAACTTTACTAATTTTCTGTTCTGCGCCATAAGTTCAACTCACCTACTAGAGTTTCGTCGCTTTATCCATCTTTGGTAATGAATTATCGCACTTTTTCGATTTTTCGAAATTTTCGATATCGAAAAAGTGGGCGTGGTTATAGTCCGATATCGTTCACTTTAAATGGCGATCTGAGATGAGTGCCCAGGAACCTACATACCAAATTTCATCAAGATACCTCAACATTTACTCAAGTTATCGTGTTAATGGACAGACGGACGGACGGACGGACATGGCTCAATCAAATTTTTTTTCGATACTGATGATATTAATATATGATCTATGTCTATCTCGATTCCTTTATACCTGTATAACCAACCTTTATGCAATCAAAGTTAAAATACTCTCTGTACAAAGCACGCTGAGTATATAATAAGCAGCTATTCGGATATTAAAGGTGAAAAGGAAAAAGGAAAATAATGACATATACCCAGCAAGCATTCTCAGGGAAGTCCGTTTTTATGATATGCATCTAAGAAAGCACAATCAAGAAATCTAAGTTCAGGTACAGCTAAATATGCTATACCCAGGTTTGCTCTGAAAAACCATACTAAGAAGAAATTTTAAGAAAAAATATGGAGAAAATTAGACAAAATTAGCCTTTTCGCGCCTACTGGGATAATATATCTTTACATTTTCAAATTATTTTTTCTGTATGAAAACTTTTATCTTAATTTCCCTTTACAAATTCTTTGTTTTCTTAACCCACCAAACCATATTTGCTCTATTACGCCTATAAATCCCATCTATTTAGCTGTTGTTGTTAAACATGGCGGCCGTCGTGGTGTGGTAGTCGCTTGCTTTGCTTTTTTTTATACCTTTCATTAAAATGAAATGGTATTGTTATGTATTGTATATTAACTTTGGTCCGATCTTTTTAACGTTGAGAAATATAGAAGATAGATTCACCATTAAGTATACCGAATTGATCGGGGCGACGAACTGAGTTGATATAGTCATGTCCGTCCGTCCGTCTGTATGTTTGAACGCAAACTAGTCCGTCAAATTTTGAGATATATCAATGAAATTTGGCACAAGGATGTATTTTTGTATTATATATATCGGACCACTGTACAACCGATCGTTCAGATAAGACGATTTTTGTAATTCCTGCCGCAATTTAGAAAGCATAAACGTGAAATTCGGTGATATATATTCTAATATATCATAGAAGATATCCTGAAAAAATCACTTTGATCGGAGCTATATATAGTTATATCCCATACAACCGATCGTTCAGATAGAAAGATTTTTGGCCATTTCTCCCTTAATTTCCAATATAAAAACGTTAAAGTTGGTGATATATATTCTAATATATCATAGAAGATTTCCTGTAAAAATCATTTCGATTGGAGCTATATATAATATATCCCATACAACCGATCGTTCAGATAGAAAGATTTTTGGCCATTTCTCCCTTAATTTCCAATATAAAAACGATAAACTTGGTGATATTTATTCTAATATATCATAGAAGATTTCCTGTAAAAATCATTTCGATCGGAGCTATATATAATATATATCCCATACAACCGATCGTTCAGATAAGACGATTTTGGTCATTCCTGCCGCAATTTAGAAAGTATAAACGTGAAATTCACTTCTCAAAAAAAAAAAAAAAATAAAAATAAAAAAACGATTAAATTACCAAATTCAACAAGTAAGGAAGGCTAAGTTCGGGTGTAACCGAACATTACATACTCAGTTGAGAGCTATGGAGACAAAATAAGGGAAAATCACCATGTAGGAAAATGAACCTAGGGTAACCCTGGAATGTGGTTGTATGACATGTGTATCAAATGGAAGGTATTAAAGAGTATTTTAAGAGAGTAGGCCATAGTTCTATGGATGGACGCCATTTAGGGATATCGCCATAAAGGTGGACCAGGGGTGACTCTAGAATGTGTTTGTACGATATGGGTATCAAATGAAAGGTGTTACTGGGCATTTTAAGAGGGAGTGGGCCTTAGGTCTATAGGTGGACGCCTTTTCGAGATATAGCCATTAAGGTAGGCCAGGGGTAACTCTAGAATGTGTTTGTACGATAAGGGTATCAAATGAAAGGTGGTAATGAGTATTTTAAAAGGGAGTGATCCTTAGTTCCATAGGTGGACGCCTTTTCGAGATATCGCCATAAAGGTGGACCAAGGGTGACTCTAGAATGTTTCTACGATATGGGTATCAAACGAAAGGTGTTACTGAGAATTTTAAGAGGGAGTGGGCCTTAGGTCTATAGGTGGACGCCTTTCAAGATATCTCCATTAAGGTGGGCCAGGGGTGACTCTAGAATGTGTTTGTACGATATGGGTATCAAATGAAAGGTGTTAATGAGTATTTTAAAAGGGAGTAATCCTTAGTTCTATAGGTGGACGCCTTTACGAGATATCGCCATAAAGGTGGACCAAGGGTGACTCTAGAATGTTTCTACGATATGGGTATCAAACGAAAGGTGTTACTGAGAATTTTAAGAGGGAGTGGGCCTTAGGTCTATAGGTGGACGCCTTTCAAGATATCTCCATTAAGGTGGGCCAGGGGTGACTCTAGAATGTGTTTGTACGATATGGGTATCAAATGAAAGGTGTTACTGGGCATTTTAAGAGGGAGTGGGCCTTAGGTATATAGGTGGACGCCTTTTCGAGATATCGCCATTAAGGTAGGCCAGGGGTGACTCTAGAATGTGTTTGTACGATACGGGTATCAAATGAAAGGTGGTAATGAGTATTTTAAAAGGGAGTGATCCTTAGTTCTATAGGTAGACGCCTTTTCGAGATATCGCCGTAATGGTGGGCCAGGCGTGACTCTAGAATGTGTTTGTACGATATGGGCATCAAATGAAAGGTTCTAATGAGTATTTTAAAGAGGAGTGATCCTTAGTTCCATAGGTGGACGCTGTTTCGAGATATCGCCATAAAGGTGGACCAGGGGTGATTCTAGAATGTGTTTGTACGATATGGGAATCAAATGAAAGGTGTTAATGAGCATTTTAAAAGCGAGTGGGCCTTAGGTCTATAGGTGGACGCCATTTAGGGATATCGCCATAAAGGTGGACCAGGGGTGACTCTAGAATGTGTTTGTACGATATGGGTATCAAATGAAAGGTGTTACTGAGCATTTTAAGAGGGAGTGGGCCTTAGGTCTATAGGTGGACGCCTTTTCGAGATATCGCCATTAAGGTAGGCCAGGGGTGACTCTGGAATGTGTTTGTACGATAAGGGTATCAAATGAAAGGTGGTAATGAGTATTTTAAAAGGGAGTGATCCTTAGTTCCATAGGTGGACGCCTTTTCGAGATATCGCCATAAAGGTGGACCAAGGGTGACTCTAGAATGTTTCTACGATAAGGGTATCAAACGAAAGGTGTTACTGAGAATTTTAAGAGGGATTGGGCCTTAGGTCTATAGGTGGACGCCTTTCGCGATATCTCCATTAAGGTGGGCCAGGGGTGACTCTAGAATGTGTTTGTACGATATGGGTATCAAATGAAAGGTGTTAATGAGTATTTTAAAAGGGAGTAATCCTTAGTTCTATAGGTGGACGCCTTTACGAGATATCGCCATAAAGGTGGGCCAGGGGTGACTCTAGAATGTGTTTGTACTATATGGTATCAAATTAAAGGTATTAATGAGGGTTTCAAAAGCGAGTGGCCCTTAGATGTATATGTGAAGGCGTTTTCGCGATATCGACCAAAATGTGGACCAGGGTTATCCATAAAATCATTCCTGCCAAGATTCTGAGGGCTGTTGATTTCGCCCTGTAGAACTTTTTCATTTTCTTCTACTTAATATGGTAGGCGTCACACCCATTTTATAAAGTTTTTTCTAAAGTTTTATCGTGCGTCAATAAAACAATCAAATTAGCATGTTTCGTCCCTTTTTTCGTATTTGGTATAGAATTATGACAATTTTTTCATTTTTCGTAGTTTTCGATATCGAAAAGTGGGCGTGGTTATAGTCGGATTTCGGCCATTTTTTATACCAAGATAAAGTGTGTTCAGATAAGTGCGAGGACTAAGTTTAGTAAAGATATATCGGTTTTTGCTCAAGTTATCGTATTAACGGCCGAGCGCAAGGACAGACGGTGGACTGTGTATAAAAACTGGGCGTGGCTTCAACCGATTTCGCCCATTTTCACAGAAAACAGATACCGTCATAAAATCTATTCCCCTACCAAATTTAAGAAGGATTGGTAAATTTTTGTTCGACTTATGGCATTAAAAGTATTCTAGACAAACTAAATGAAAATGGGCGGAGCCACACCCATTTTGAATTTTTCTTTTATTTTTGTATTTTGCTGCATCATATCATTACTGCAGTTGAATGCTGACTTAATTTACTTATATACAGCAAAGATATTAAATTTTTTGTTAAAATTTGACTTTAAAAAAATTTTTTATTAAAAAGTGGGCGCGTTCTTAGTCCGATTTTTCTAATTTTTATTTATCACATATATAGTAATTGTAGTAACGTTCCTGCCAAATGTCATCATGATATCTTCAACGACTGCGAAATTACAGCTTGCAAAACTTTTAAATTACCTTCTTTTAAAAGTTTGCGGTGCCACGCCCATTGTCCAAAATCTTTCCAATTTTCAATTCTGCGTTATAAGTTCAACCCACCTACCAAGTTTCATCGCTTAATCCGTCTTTGGCAATGAATTATCGCATTTTTTCGGTTTTTCGAAATTTTCGATAACCAAAAAGTGGGCGTGGTTATAGTCCGATATCGTTCATTTTAAACAGCGATCTGAGATGAGTGCCCAGAAACCTACATACCAAATTTCATCAAGATACCACAAAATTTACTCAAGTTATCGTGTTAACGGGCAGACGGACGGACGGACATGGCTAAATCAATTTTTTTTTTTTGATACTGATGATTTTGATATATGGAAGTCTATATCTATCTCGATTCGTTTATACCTGTACAACCAACCGTTATCCAATCAAAGTTAATATACTCTGTGAGCTCTGCTCAACTGAGTATAAATACACATTTTTAGTCACATCGAAAATTAAACAACACCTTCGTTAAAAAAAAATGAAAATTTTAGATTTAAGCATATTTTGAATAAATTTTAATAATTTTGAACTCACAAGTTGTTTAACATTCATTATTTAATTGGAAAATGCTGCAGCCAAATTTTTGGCTCGTAGTAATTTAATCCTTTCGTTTGCAATCAAATTTACATTTACAGGATTGCTGATAGATAAAGAAAGAAGAGGAACAAAACTTTACCATAATTTATTCGACAAAATGCACTTAAGTAGAAATTGCGAATGCAATTCAATGCAAAATGCGCAAATTGCTCGGAAGGCATACGACCTGTGATCTTACAACGGTCTCCGCCCACAAGCATTAATATTTATTTTTTTTGTTCACTGTCTCTCTCTCCTTTTTATGCTCTATGATGCACTATTTCCAACGCCCATCGATACTTTAATATCCAAATCGTTTAAGTATATAAAAAGAAAAAAGTGCTACAGTTAAGCAACTGACCAAAATTACTTCCTCAAGAGGAAATGCATACACTTACAATATAGACATTAGACCCATTTAAAACAACGACAACCTTTTTCTGAAAGAAAATAGGTTCACAGCTTTACAGTTGTAATTCAACACTAGGCATTTTGATAGATATTTTTTTTGTAGATTCAGGATGAAAAATGTCCTGCGTCAGGGTCCCACTTATTTGTTCCGAGAGCATTTGTAATAGATGTCCTCGTCTGTATAATCGTAAACGGTCTCCAGCTTAGGCGCTTCCTTTTCCTTTTTGTTTATATTGCGATACTTGCCATCAAATCTCATAGTAAAGATAATTTTTTGTATGTTTTTTTTAATAGCATGTTGAATTTGCGCCCAATATATAGATCGATAGTTAAATCTAATGGCGGCCACCGTGGTGTGATGGTAGCGTGCTCCGCCTATCACACCGTATGCCCTGGGTTCAACTCCCGGGCAAAGCAACATCAAAACTTTAGAAATAAGATTTTTCAATTAGAAGAAATTTTTCTAAGCGGGGTCGCCCCTCGGCAGTGTCTGGCAAGCGCTCCGATTGTATTTCTGCCATGAAAAGCTCTCAGTGAAAACTCATCTGCCTTGCAGATGCCGTTCGGAGTCGGCATAAAACATGTAGGTCCCGTCCGGCCAATTTGTAGGGAAAAATCAAGAGGAGCACGACGCAAATTGGAAGAGAAGCTCGGCCTTAGATCTCTTCAGAGGTTATCGCGCCTTACATTTATTTTTTTTTTTTTTGTTAAATCTAATGCCTAATAGTTGACTACATTCTTGGAAATTATATTTCCTGAAAGATTTAGCAGCCACCTTCTAGGAGTGATTTCTATATCGCCCTCTCCTGAATGTTCTATATTTCTCCTGAATGTTCTACGACAACTGCAATACATATATTCAAGGAACGTTTGTTTCACATCGAACAAACTTGTTTTTATTTATAGATAAAGGAGTGAATCATTTTTCGTGCAGAATGAAATAATATATTTAAAATAGTATAGCTGCATTTAAAGAATATTCCAGTAGAGAAATTCATTTTTGTTTTATAGCTGTTTTAACAAAAATGTTATAAAACTTCACTACACCTTGCTGATAAGGTTTCGTATTCCATTCCTAGAGAGGAATTCCATCTGTACTTCTGTGAGAGTGTTAGTTCTCCTTAATGGTATGGTATGCAATTCATAGTTCAAAGGGCCGTTTGTTTCACAGCGAACAAACCAACCTGTTTTGTATTTAATTTTATTATTTTTGAACAATCTACTTTCAGTTAGAAAAGAATCAAGTTTTTTCCATGCAGAAAGAATGAATATACCTAAAGAGTATACCTGCAACTAAATAATATTTCAACCTAGTGCTTAGTTTTTGGTTTATAGCTGAAAAAATAAAAAATTTAAAAATCTTTACTATATTTTGCTGAACATGTTTTGCAGCCAACTTTTAGCGGTGATTTCCATCTGGACTTGTCAGCTGTTATACATTGGTTTAGCGATCGTTTGTTTCCCATCGAACAAACAAACTATTTTCCGTGCAGAACGAAAGCAAATATTTAAAAAAATATACCTTCAAATAAATAATATTTTAACCTAGTGATTTGTTTGTGATTTATAGCTGCATAGATAAAAGTTTAATAAATCGTCACTATAATTTCGCTAAACTTCATGCCCCTTCTGAAGAAATGTCCACATTTTATTGAAAAAACCTTTGCACATAGGTAAGTTTCAGGAGCAAGAGCAAGTTTTCAAATTGGAGCTTTCTGGAGGGAGTTCTTAAAAATTAACACGCGGCCCCCGTGTTGTGTAGGTAGCGTGTGTCGTTTAAAAAAATTATAAAAAAGTTTCTTCAATTAGGAAAAAAGCATAAAACATGTATGTACTGCCCCTCCAATCTATTAAAAAAGTGAAATAGAAGCACGACGGACGCAAATTGGAAGATAAACTCGGCCTAAATCGCCACGGAGGTAAAATGAGCCAAGTATGTTTTTTTTTTTGTTAGATGTATGAATGAAATAAATTTTTTCCGTTTTAATACAAATAATATTTTAAATTTTAAGCAACTATCTAATATACATACATACACACCATAACCTCTTACATGCGCGCTCATAGTTCCTTCGGCATGTAAATAAAAAACAGCTGTCGTGTTGAATGGACCAGCAGTGCCTTAACACTTTTGTGATTCTTTCTTAACAAAGTTTTTGTTTGATTTTTTATATTAAATTTTTTTGCGTTATAACACTTTTTCCTTTAACTTCACTTGCATTGGACGTAGTCATATTCGTGGCTGAGTCTACACTTTCTTATGGGCCGCTTTTTTCCTTGGCACTTTGCTGCTTATGCATTTTCGATTGCTTGCCGACCAATTCAATCTTCCTCTCATTTTCCCATTTGTGCTGTTGCCTTATCGTTATTTATTTATTCCCATCTTTTTTTTGTTGTACAGTTAAATCTTCATCTATTGATTCTGCTGTTGATGTCCATCGGTTGGCAATATTTTTCCCACCATTACAGACCATTACCGCATTTGACTAAGCAAATAGATGTGAAAAACAAGTAACGGTATCTAAGTTCGGGTGTAGCCGAACATTACATACTCAGCTGAGAGCTTTGGAGACAAAATAAGGGGAAATCTCCATGTAGGAAAATTAACCTAGGCTAACCCTGGAATGTGTTTGTATGACATGGGTATCAAATGGAAGGTATTAAAGAGTATTTTAAAAGGGAGTGGGCCATAGTTCTAAAGGTGGAGCAGGGGTAACTCTAGAATGTGTTTGTACAATATGGGTATCAAATGAAAGGTGGTAATGAGTAGTATAAAAGCGAGTGATCCCTAGTTCCATAGGTGGAAGCCTTTTCGAGATATCGCCATAAAGGTGGGCCAGGGGTGGCTCTAGAATGTGTTTGTACGATATGGGTATCAAATGAAAGGTGTTAATGAGTATTACAAAAGGGAGTGGGCCTTAGTTCTATAGGTGGACACCTTTTCGAGATATTGCCATGAAGGTAGACCAGGGGTGACTCTAGAATGTGTTTGTATGATATAGGTATCAAATGAAAGGTGTTAATGAGTATTTTAAAAGAGAGGGGCTTAGTTCCATAGGTGCACGCCTTTTCGAGGTATCGCCATAAAGATGGACCAGGGGTGACTCTAGAATGTATTTGTACGATATGGGTATCAAATGAAAGGTGTTAATGAGTATTACAAAAGGGAGTGGGCCTTAGTTCTATATGTGGATACCTTTTCGAGATATCGCCATAAATGTGGACCAGGGGTGACTCTATAATGTGTTTGTACGATATGGGTATCAAATTAAAGGTATTAATGAGGGTTTTAAAAGGGGTGGTGGCAGTTGTATATGTGAAGGTGCTTTCGAGATATCGACCAAAATGTGAACCAGGGTGACCCAGAATATCATCTGTCGGGTACCGCTAATTTATTTATATATGTAATACCACGAACAATATTCCTGCCAAGATTCCAAGTGCTTTTGATTTCGCCTTACAGAACTTTTTCATTTTCTTCTACTTAATATGGTAGGTGTCACACCCATTTTAAAAAGTTTTTTCTAAAGTTATTTTTTGCGTCAATAAACCAATCAAATTACCATGTTTCATCCCTTTTGTCGTATTTGGTTTAGAATTATGGCATTTTTTTTTCATTTTTAGTAATTTTCGATTTCGAAAAAGTGGGCGCGGTTATAGTCGGATTTCGTCCATTTTTTGTACCAAGATAAAGTGAGTTCAGATAAGTACGTAGACTAAGCTTAGTAAAGATATAACGGTTTTTGCTCAAGCTATTGTGTTAACGGCCGAGGGGAAGGACAGACGGACGACTGTGTAAAAAAAGTGGGCGTGCCTTTAACCGATTTCGCCCATTTTCACAGAAAATAGTTACCGTCATAGGAAGGATTGGTAAATTTTTGTTCGACTTATGGCATTAAAAGTATTCTAGACAAATTAAATGAAAAAGGGCGGAGCCACGCCCATTTTGAAATTTTCTTTTATTTTGGTATTTTGTTGCATCATATCATTACTGGAGTTAAATGTTGACATAATTTACTTATATACTGTAAAGATATTAACTTTTTTTTTTAATTTGACTTAAAAATTTTTTTTTTAAAGTGGGCGTGGTCGTTCTCCGATTTTGCTAATTTTTATTATGCATACATATAGTAATAGGGGTAATGTTCGTGCCAAATTTCATCATAATATCTTCAACGACTGCCAAATTACAGCTTGCAAAACTTATAAATTACTTTCTTTTAAAAGTGGGCGGTGCCACGCCCATTGTCCAAAACTTTACTAATTTTCTGTTCTGCGCCATAAGTTCAACTCACCTACTAGAGTTTCGTCGCTTTATCCATCTTTGGTAATGAATTATCGCACTTTTTCGATTTTTCGAAATTTTCGATATCGAAAAAGTGGGCGTGGTTATAGTCCGATATCGTTCACTTTAAATGGCGATCTGAGATGAGTGCCCAGGAACCTACATACCAAATTTCATCAAGATACCTCAACATTTACTCAAGTTATCGTGTTAATGGACAGACGGACGGACGGACGGACATGGCTCAATCAAATTTTTTTTCGATACTGATGATATTAATATATGATCTATGTCTATCTCGATTCCTTTATACCTGTATAACCAACCTTTATGCAATCAAAGTTAAAATACTCTCTGTACAAAGCACGCTGAGTATATAATAAGCAGCTATTCGGATATTAAAGGTGAAAAGGAAAAAGGAAAATAATGACATATACCCAGCAAGCATTCTCAGGGAAGTCCGTTTTTATGATATGCATCTAAGAAAGCACAATCAAGAAATCTAAGTTCAGGTACAGCTAAATATGCTATACCCAGGTTTGCTCTGAAAAACCATACTAAGAAGAAATTTTAAGAAAAAATATCGAGAAAATTAGACAAAATTAGCCTTTTCGCGCCTACTGGGATAATATATCTTTACTTTTTCAAATTATTTTTTCTGTATGAAAACTTTTATCTTAATTTCCCTTTACAAATTCTTTGTTTTCTTAACCCACCAAACCATATTTGCTCTATTACGCCTATAAATCCCATCTATTTAGCTGTTGTTGTTAAACATGGCGGCCGTCGTGGTGTGGTAGTCGCTTGCTTTGCTTTTTTTTATACCTTTCATTAAAATGAAATGGTATTGTTATGTATTGTATATTAACTTTGGTCCGATCTTTTTAACGTTGAGAAATATAGAAGATAGATTCACCATTAAGTATACCGAATTGATCGGGGCGACGAACTGAGTTGATATAGTCATGTCCGTCCGTCCGTCTGTATGTTTGAACGCAAACTAGTCCGTCAAATTTTGAGATATATCAATGAAATTTGGCACAAGGATGTATTTTTGTATTATATATATCGGACCACTGTACAACCGATCGTTCAGATAAGACGATTTTTGTAATTCCTGCCGCAATTTAGAAAGCATAAACGTGAAATTCGGTGATATATATTCTAATATATCATAGAAGATATCCTGAAAAAATCACTTTGATCGGAGCTATATATAGTTATATCCCATACAACCGATCGTTCAGATAGAAAGATTTTTGGCCATTTCTCCCTTAATTTCCAATATAAAAACGTTAAAGTTGGTGATATATATTCTAATATATCATAGAAGATTTCCTGTAAAAATCATTTCGATTGGAGCTATATATAATATATCCCATACAACCGATCGTTCAGATAGAAAGATTTTTGGCCATTTCTCCCTTAATTTCCAATATAAAAACGATAAACTTGGTGATATTTATTCTAATATATCATAGAAGATTTCCTGTAAAAATCATTTCGATCGGAGCTATATATAATATATATCCCATACAACCGATCGTTCAGATAAGACGATTTTGGTCATTCCTGCCGCAATTTAGAAAGTATAAACGTGAAATTCGGTGACATATATTCTAATATATCATAGAAGATATCCTGAAAAAATCACTTTGATCGGAGCTATATATAGTTATATCCCATACAACCGATCGTTCAGATAGAAAGATTTTTGGCCATTTCTCCCTTAATTTCCAATATAAAAACATGAAACTTGGTGATATATATTCTAAAATATCATAGAAGATTTCCTGTAAAAATCATTTCGATCGGAGAATCTGCACAGACGGCTCAAAAATGGAACCGGGAAGTGGCGTTGGTATTTACTTAAAGAATTTGCAAATAAATTAACCGTACCGACTCCCCGACTCACGCAATGCATTCGAGGCGGAGGTCTGTGCCATAGGGAGAGCACCCAAACTGATTCAATATAGTGCGGTCCATCGTGAAAAGTCGGATATGGTGCCGAGGTGTCGAGCCCTGCTGGCGTCCATTAGAAACCTAAGTGCCCCCCTTTGCTGAGTTCCAGGGCACAGCGATATTGTAGAAATTGAATTTGCAAAGGCCAGGAAAGATTCCGAAAATAATATATGCGAGTTGGATAGCTCCGCTGGTAACTGGAATGATTGCGAGATCTCAAGGTCCTGATGACCATATTTGGATAGTAAAGCAATAAGCTTCCTTCTCAAGCTTCCAAGTCTGCATAGGTCATTGCGCTATTGCACTAATATCCCGACGACGGTGCATACTCTGCAGCAAATGTCGGTATGAGGAGGAGGAAGATTCGATTCATCATTTTCCCCACCAGTATCGTTTTTTTTTCCTTCATTCGTACTTAGTTTCATTAGAGAAAGCAAACCGTTCGTTAAGAACCACTAGGTTGAAATCCGGTTGGATGAACGTGTCTTCCAGGGGCTTTGTTTTAAACTCCCAGGCCCTCTTCACTTAACCCTACCTAATCGTCCATATAAAGCAGAAGGAAGCAATGACAAAGTCATGAACTTTTTTACGAATGTTTGCTGGGCATACCTGCAATAGATTAAACTACAAATGTAGCTGCGTATGGTAGTATTTGCAAAAGCGTGTGTGCACTCACGCCGGTCTAATGACTTCGTCTTCAACTATCAATATCCTTTCCGTTTTTAGTTCAAGTTCAGTTCTTATTGCTTTTTCATTTGCCATATTTCAGTAAATTTTTTTTTTTCGATTTTTCTTCGTCCTCGTGCAAATTCTCAACGTGCTTTTGCAGATGATTTTTATCTTTCTTTTATTTTCACTGCTGCCAATATTATCTTCTTCTTAACTTTTTATCGACACACTTTTTTTACAGATAGAATGAGTGCTTGAGCGTGAGCGTGTGTCTTCGAACTTCTTCTTATCCGTTGGTATTCAACTTTTTCATTTCAAATATTTTTTCTTGCATTTCTTTTTTATTTCTTGCATCTTTTCCTCTTTTTTCATTAAGCCAGGCTAAGTGCAAGTGAATATATAAAGAGTGCGGTTTAAGTATTGAATCGAAGTGTTCGTAAGCGTGAGTTGTGAAGTTATCCTTCATTTCACTTAAGGTTATGTTACAGTAAGTACATTCTTAAATTCACATTTTGTAGCTGCATAACTGAGGCAGATTTCAGACAAAGTGCTGTATGAGTAGTTCTAAATAAAAATTGAAGTGTTTAGATACATTCCGGTGCTTGTGTACACACTGTAAAAAATCGTGCTACAAGTATATGCGCAATAACGGCCTACTGAACTCAAGACCTAACATTTCTTATTTTATTATTGTTATGGTATATTTTTTTTTAAATGAAAAAAAATTTTAAATTAGAATAGAAGTAAGAAAAAATTTATACAACTGCCAAAGCTTGAGTACTCGCATCTTCTAACTCTAGTCCGCCGAATAGGTTTTTTGATGCCCCTCCATTCTTTAGGCCTGTGAGTTTGGTTGTCTTTTCCTCTTGCTTCCTGATAAGTCCGATGAGGTCAATTTCGAACTGCATACTAATGTACTGTGGTAGCCTTTTTGTCCATACATCGCTCAATGGACAGAGCCAGAGGGATAGGGATCGTGTAATCATAAAATATCGACCATTGACTTAAGTGGGCGGCGGTGGGCGAGATAGCCTAAAATGTTCGGTTCTCGTCAACTAAGTGCTTTTTCGTGCAACGACAGCATATCCGTTTGCATATCCATTTCTCCCTCAGAAAATCTCATTCAATTTAGTCAAGCGTGCAGTTGAAGCACTTGATCGTAGGTTGCTGAATATATGTGGTCGTCTTAGTTTGATAAGTGTAGTTGTTGTCTTTCTCGCTGGAGGCTTTCGGCAGATGCTGCCAGGCACTGAGCGCGGTACTTCGGCGGACAAAATCAGTGCATGACTCAAGGCCTCGCCACTATGTTGAAATGTAAAAAAATTGCACTTAAAAATAAACAATAAAAAATTTGAAAATTATTCAAAATGTGCACAAATCACTGGAAAGCAAGATTGGCTGGTGTATCACCGATTATCATATAAAAAGACTATACCCAAATGACAGTTGTATGTGGATTTTATTTTGTTAAGTAGGCTTGAATAATATTATTTGTCAACAATGTTAGTAAGTTCAAACAATACATCGACACTTTTTATTTTTGATCGCCTGTGATACACTGACATCCCAAAGGTGCTTTCAGCGAACACAACTTTTATTGATACATTGCAAACATGTTTGTTGTGTTTGTTGAAAGCGCCTAATCTGTTAATTAGAATGTCAATAGAATTATGGCAAAACAAATACTGCTGTCAGGTTATCTTTTCTATAAAATACATACAGCCGTTGGCCTTAAACAGTATCAAGTTTACAAAGTCCACATTTCTCATTTAATTTTATATTACATGTCATAGGTACTGAATACGGAGCGCATCGAGCTTTAGAAGTTAAGCCCTGTTTTCAGAACAGGCTCAACTCAGTCTGTCAGCTAAACTACGCTTAACCTTACTTACTTACTTAATTGGCGCTTAACAATTTAAACGGTTATGGCCGCCCAACAAGGCGCGCCAGTCGCTCCTTCTCTCTGCCAACCGGCGCCAATTGGTCACACCAAGGGAGTATAAATCGTTTTCCACCTGGTCCTTCCAACGTAGTGGGGACCGCCGTCTACCTCTGCTTCCATAGGATGGTTCCGCCGGGTTCTTGGCCGGAGCGTCATTATTCATTCGCATAACATCGCCTAGCCAGCGCAGCGGCTGCGTTTTAATTCGCTGGACTAGGTTGATGTCTGCGTATAGCTCATACAGCTCATCGTTAAATCTTCTTCGGTACTTGCCATCGCCAACGCGTAGAGGTCCATAAATCTTTACGCTCAAACTTATTCTGCAGTTTTTCAGCCTACTTTAACTGAAGTTTAAGCTGAGATTAAGCGGCCGATCTGGCAGTGTTAAACCCTAGTTAACCTATCGGTGATTTGCGTTCGTTCGAAATGACGTCGAATATACCCAAAAAGCATTTGGGCTTGAGTACCATTAGAGCTCGTGTTGATTAATAGCATACTTCTAAAATCTCAAGAGTTTTTTCGAAACAGTTACTCAACATGAGAATCAGCGTACTCAGCGAAAGAGGGAATTTTTTATAATGTGAAAAATGCTATTACTTAAGTGGAAAATATGATAGTTCCCAAATTGTTGTTCTTTAACTGGACTGAAGTGTGAGATTCGAATACTACAGTATTTTCACGAAAATAAAATAAAATACATATAATTTATTTTTGATTAATTACGCTTCATTACTACTGCGAGTATCAATCAGGTGTTTATTTCTCACAATAAATAGCTGTTGGCTTTGGTAGGAGTCTTGCCGCACTTATTGAAGTTACCAGACCACTTACAAAAAGAAATATCATGCACTTTAGAAAAAAAACGAACTACGAACCACTGCTCCTACAACCACTTATTCAACTAAAATGGACGGACCAGATCGGACGTGGATAATTCCCCTGATCAACGCTGCCTTCTCCCCTGTTCTTCTCTACCTTGCCAACCATCAAGAGATACTTACGCATCGCCATCCCAACCAATTCAGAAAGCCTAAGGCTTAGGTCATCTCACGACTGAAAAGAAACTTTCACACCTTCATTTTACAATAGCAACCAGTTTCATTCATTTATTAATATACAAAAAAATATAGGTCATTCTGACATATGTATAATAAAGATGCTCCTTATGAATATTATTCTTATTGCTGAACCATTTGATGATAAGATAATTTAAATTCAGTTGGTCACGCTAATAATATTATTAATATTATGTTACGAACTTCCATTGGAAATTTTACATTCATATTTACGCTTATATATACCAATGCTGTTACTAACACGTTTCTGTCCACCTACTTAATTTTTATAATGTTAAATAGAATGAGGACAAATCTAATTCAGAATGGTTTCATGATATTCAGTAGCATGGAAGAAAACAAGAATTGTCAGAGGAGTACCTGGACAAAAAAAAATATAATCACCGTATTAAAATATCACTAAGGGAGTGATGAGAAAAGAAACAAACCAATAGCTTCTGTGCTCAGAAATTACTGGAACATTATTTAAAAGGGAGTCAAGCTACTCTTTATCATAAACTAAATAAGTGATGAGCGATAAGTCAACCAATATGCAAATAAGAGTAGATAATTCACAAAAATTCATATTTACAACTCCGTCTCCCGATCACTATCAGCAGGCGCCTGTTGTTGTTGTCGTTCGACGAGCGTAGGTTTGTTTGCGCGGTAATGAGCTGTGTAAAATTTAAGTTAATTGATTAGAGTTTTCACTCACAAAACTTTTACATATAATTTAGCCAGATTATTATGAACGAGAATATGTATACTATTCTTTCAATTGCATACTACTCTTCCACTTCGGTGTACCATTTACACCCATTCCCGCTAGAGTAGTACCCGCAACTACCGTAGTTCAGAGACTCCGACTTATGTATTACACTATATGAAGGGGTATTCTAAGAGGGTAGCTTCTTTACTCTTTACGCTTTTCTTTTCTTAAAACAATTTAGTTTTGAATTTTTATATAGACTTTCCCCTTTTTTGTTTTGTTTGTTCTAGTGGTATATACACTGTATACAATGGTTTTAACTAGTACAATTTAATTACCTAACACCACTAAAATTCACGAAAACAAGTGATAATTATTTGAAGTCTCGATACAAAAATAAGGAAACTTTTGTTTTCCTAATTAAATATATTCACAGTATAAATTCCGACTAATAATAATGTATTACAATTTCGATATTATGCTAATTGAAAACAAACTACGTACCTTATTTTTTCTTTACTAAGCTTTCAGCCATCACGAATAGTCACCCAATGTAATTAAAAGTCAGCAATGCGCCTATGTAACCTCACAACTTGGATACCGATCTTTTGTTTTTTTCTTCTTTTCTTTTTCTTGATCGGATCCGCTCTGATAATTGATGAAGAATACTTAAATAGATATTCGTTAGCTTTAAGCTACAGTAGCCGCAAACAACGCATTTTAAAGATTTTCCATGGAGTTGACTTCCCATATCTTCGCGGAGTCACTAAAGACACACTCGCCAGGAATAAGCGCAACTCGTTTCTAGAAAAGTTTAGTTTTAAAGTCGGCTGTTCAGAAGTAAACCAAAATGTTTGTCGGCTTTTCCGCCTGTCACTCGCGTTATATTTTGGTAAGCGCTATGTATTAAACTTTTACTAAAATAGCAAATGGTTTGCCATAACTGGCGATATATTTCGATTGAAAAAAAACACGTGTCGCCTCCTCAGCACCTGAACAGAAAAAGGCTGAGCCAAAAGGTTTTTTCCACGGAAATGCCTTTCCCACGGCTCTCCGTCCGTTTGACAGTTGTCATATCATTGTGAACGCTCCTTGTTTAAACATCGTAAATCTGACGCTAAGGTGAAATAAAATTTTAAACTTTACAAACTATTTAATCTTGGTTCTGATGAAAGTCGCGCTCACAACGTGTTGAATATTCACTTGCGAACTGTACATTTCTCAAAATCTCTCAAAGTTTGGATAATAATTTGAAAATGCGAATGACCTTGGAGATCAACTAGACAACTATAAATTTTAAAAAATTTCTCAAAGGTTGGATAGTGATAGAAAAATGAAGTTGGATAACTAGAGCCATGTTGGATATCATCTCCGGAACTAGATATATATTTCGCTGGGGAAATATCTTTTAAATATTTGTAGGGTAAACAAGATCCAGCTGGTGTTGTATCTACAAATTATCTAGATATTAAAAAACTAATGTTGCCGTGCAAAAAAGCCTACCCAAAGGCGGCCTTAAACTGTGACTGAAAAACTGCTCAGTAGTTTAACTGGAGTTTAAAATTGACTAAAGTTTAAGTAACTTAGTTTAAGCTTAGTTTAACTAACTACTGAAAAACCGGGCCTTAATAGTTTAGGCTTTCTTGTTGCTTTTCTGGCAGATACATTCCACACGAAATTGTTTCACAGTTATATTCCATGAAACTAAGACACATTTTCTTAAAGTTTCAAATAAAGATTATTAATGATTTTTTTAATCTTTAAATATTTTATAATCTCATAATAACTTCTTTAATTTTTTATTTCAGCGAGATGTGCTTATATTGGAACCTTCTGGATCAGACATACTAAGTTGTGTGTCCAAGGGGAAACGTGAGGTATGTATGAGCACAAATGGAAACTAACACAATTATAATAAACACATATATATTTTTAAATTTATTAAACACATGTAAGAGTAATTGTAAAATTAAGTAAGTAAGCCTAATAGTACTCAAGCACTCGTACAACATGCTTGAAAAAAATTAACGTAAATTAAGCGAAACACCTTTGGCGGATACAACGTTTCGTAAGACGATATTTTTCAAAAATTATACGCTAATTACTTGCGAGTAAATAACATTTGTCGCTCTTTTATTAGTTTTATTTGGGGTGCTTAGCTAAGTTCACGTGAAGTAAGCGAAGCGCCCTCGCAAAAATTGACTGATATTACATTGATCGAAATGCGAATTTGCTGATATTTTGCCCCATATTAGGTGCTAATAAGTTGCGAGAGGAAAAACTATGTCACTCTTTTCTAAGTAAGTAGACGTGAACTTAGCGAAGCGCCTTTGTAAAACCTGATACCTTTCTCTGATGCCAAAAAAAACATGTGAATTTAGCGAGGCATACCCAAAATGCTCTGAGATAATCGAAGCAATTAGCAATCAATTAGTGTATTACTGGCGACAAAAAAACGACCCAATAGTTTTTTGATCCATCGAAGGTCTTTCACTAATTTCGCGTTTATTTGAAATGATTAAGTTATGTAAACAAATAAAAACTTATTAGTATAAACCCACCTTCCCATTTATATTAAATAACAAAGAACACAAATGTAGTGTCAGTAAATTTAAATACAAAAAAATTACACATTTTCAAAATTTAGTATTAAAGAATAACAACAAATTTTACATATTTTGGCATATAAAATTTATTTTAATTGCAAATGATAAACAAAAAAATAAATATAATGAGAATGCAATTGTGTTTTTCTCTTTCTCCCTCTCTTCCCAATATGTTGTTTGGTTTTTTTTTTTTTTTGTTCAAATTTTTTATGAAATCATTATTTTCACGTTTACTTTGTTCTGTTTGTGTGTGTGTGTGTGCTTCATTTTCATTTCTGGGTACAATGCAAAATCTGTGACAACAAAACAACTTTAATATGAACAACAACAATATATGCCACAAATACATGAATAATATGTACGTAACACAAATACACGCAAACATCCTGCACAAAAAACTTATATCCAAGAAGGTGGAATGTCGCAATCACATACGCGTTATACAACCGATGGACTCTGGGACACGTTTATATGTTTGCGGTACGAATGCGCACAATCCAAAGGACTACGTGATAAATGTGAGTATAGATAATGGGAAGCCATGAATTAAATACAAATACATACGTATATACAAAAATATTTTATATATGAACTTTATAATATATATCAGTACTATCTAACTATTTCCTTAAATAGCGTTGTTGGTGCGTTGTTGTTGTCTTAGGTGAAATTAACAAAATTATAGGAGAATGTAGAGAAAGCTATATAATTTTGGGTATTTATTATTGTTGTTTTTTTATGAGAATGTTGGTTCGCTTTGGTGTGACCACAACGGCCCAATATATTTGCTCACATGTGGTTATGTTTCCATGTGTGTGAGTTAAGATGGGCCGAATTTTTCTTTTTAATAATAAGTTCCTAAATATGTTGTATGTAGAATTAAGTTCGTGAACTGATAGAGCGTATGCATGGTGCTAGAATGTGGGCAACGACCTTTGACTATTGTAATTTATAATATATTATATTGTAATTTATAATTTCCACGAGGTGGTTAGACCCGCTTTAGGAAGGGTAGGGGTCCTCTTTGAGACCGTATATGATATTACAATGGGCCCATTGGTGGCCTAAGTAGTGAGCTGTTACTATAGTGTCCAGCTCAGCCCTTGCAACCTAACCTAACCTAAGGCTTTCAAGCATTATAAAATTACGCGCAAACTTCATGTACTTTCAAAGTATAGTCGAATTTTTGATTCGTTACCGTTGTCTTACAACAAAAACTAACCAATGTATACAGGTAATACAAGCAAGCCGCTACCTTGATGCGCTGCGGCGGAATTTAATAAATAAATAATTCCAAAGTAATCTAACACATTCCGTGGTATTTCCCTTTGCCGAACTCTGACTTCTTCTCCCATTATTCATCTTACCTTTCATCACTCTTTGCCTCCTCCTCCCACTTTTCGACCTTTACTCTACATATCCCTTTATTCCTTCCTTTATCTATCTCTTAAATTGTCCGCT
Organism: Eurosta solidaginis; assembly: GCF_040869045.1. Taxonomy (NCBI): domain Eukaryota; kingdom Metazoa; phylum Arthropoda; class Insecta; order Diptera; family Tephritidae; genus Eurosta; species Eurosta solidaginis. Next base: position 189,565,618 of record NC_090321.1, read on the forward strand.
TCTCTTCTACTAGTTCTCTATTTCCTTCGCTATTCCCATACCTTTTATCATCGTTTTGCTGGTCACCTCTCCTCATACCTTATCACTTTCGCACTTCGCTGAGAAATTAAAGAAACTTTGAGGTATCTATTATGAATAAAACTTTTTGGAAACAGGTCATCTATATACTTACCTTGATTAGGAGTTATCATGAAGCTAATGAACAGGTAGGTCACCTAGCCAATCAGAGTGCCATAGCGGCATTCTATGGTCCAGAGCAATTCTGTATACTTCACAAAGGCACATAATAAGGAAACTATAAATAACTGGGAAGGAAAGTAGTTCAGAAAACATTGGATTGAAAGACAGACCAAATTATTTATACTCCCAGCAATGAGAGTATCATCCAATCTTATAAATCTGAGCATAGAGGACCTATGAACTCTCACTGGGTACTATACGGTACACTTTAGTCTACCATATCACCTTAGTAAGAAAAATCGAAGATAAATCTATCCGAAAAAAAACTTGTCACTTTTTTGACCTGCATGATGAAGCGCCAGTTCACATTCTCTACGAGTGCAAGGCATGGACTGTTCCAAATAGGCGGCCTCCATATACTGTAATTGACTGTAAGGTCAAGCATAATATATTTAAATAACGGTCACCGTACATCGAGGCCTAATAATAACAATAAATTAACAGTTTTTATATAGATAAAGTTTGTCATATATATAATAGTTGTTATATTTATAACACCTATCATATTTATAGCAGCTGTCATATTTATTGCTTCATATCAAAGTTCGATCTGCCCTAATACCAACATTATACGTTCATTGAGCTCGTTTTGGTTTACATTATAGTTTCCACACTGGCATGCGCATATTTTGGCTAAACAAATGTGCGGTGGACCCACTATTGCCACTCCAGCTTTCATAGCAACCTCATATATTTACTTAAGTACATGTATGCATACTTAGTTACAGCTACGTGCTTGTAACTATATGCTATTTGCAATATATTTGACTGCTCTTTGATATGCTTTATAAATGAGCAAAAATAAGCCTGGATTAGTAAATTCCGCCACAAAATAGGTCTTCACACTTATCTATGTATAACATACATGCACGCAAACACATATTTGTAACTATTAACGTACATATGTAGTATTTGGCCTAACTATTTCACACACTGACAAAACACTGCTGTACCTCGTGTGAACATTACACTGAGATTAGTTGTTGGTCAGGGTCATAACAATATTAGCATTAAATTAAAGTCACAAAGTAGGTATGTTTTGTTGCTTTCGGCTGAAAAGATTATACGTAATGTTTGTTTAAAATTTTAGATTTTTCATGTCTGCAAGACAAATGTTTTAAAGCTAATGCAACACAAATTATATCCATACCGTTTAAATCGGCTTACTAAACCTTTCAAAAACCACGAATTAAAGAGTGAGAAGACGGAGGATTTGTGAAATTTGTATACAAAGCTTAAACTGCAGAATCAATTAACACAATGTAACACAGTTAAATCCCATTTTTTATATAATTTATATATACATACATAGCTCAAATCTACTTTTTAATTATTAGCATTTCGATTCGGGGTTATAGTTTCCCTCTTCCCTATAACGCTGTATCAAGCCATGTGAAAGATGATTCTTATTAAAGAAATGCTCTTCACTAAAACAGGTAATGTTTTTTGCCACTGGTTGATTATTTACTCGAATTTACTTAAAATCAGCAGAACACAGATAAGAACCCTCATATATCTCATAAAATTTCACTCGACTCAGTCTATTGGTATTTCTTGTTGTTATGGAACCTTTGACAAGCATACTTACTCTGGGTTGACAATTGTTTCGCAGTTGTACCAAGTTTACCTGGTGGCACGAAGAAGATGATCGGCGTCTGCCCGTGTGCGTCTAGCTGTCCCGGAGCTTCAGCCACTTATGTGGGTTCGTTGACCAAACGACCGACCAAACCACCAGTTACGACAAACCCAAGGCCTAACAAGAAAAAATTTACGCACACGTAAGGGTTAAGGAATATCTTACCTCATCACTCAATATGATCGTTGATTAACCTTTTTAGAAAGCGACACAACACTTTGTCTTTTGCCTAGCGGTTCTTCTATCAATTACTTACCGCTCTTAACCCACCCAACCATGACTTCTCAGATGTTAATGAGATGTCCCAAAGTAAAGCAACAACAACAACGAATTTCAGACCATTCTTACAAACTTAACAATTCATGTTTTATTTAATAATAAGACTAATCAACTAAAAAGAAAAAGATCAGAATTTGATTTCATAATAAATTTAGTACTAAAGCAAAAAAAGGTACCAATTTTTACTATTAGGCTTAAGACCGAACACCTATAGGAACGGCATGGAATCGAAACTATATGCAAAAACTAATCTTACAAACTTACTAAAGAGTGTGTGATATTTAACAGGTGAAATATTATTAACACAGAGAAACGAATCATATTAAATCAAATATAAATTATTTGATTGAAATTTCCGCGGTTTTGAAGTATGTTACGAATTCAGTATTAGTAAATATTAATCTCAAACAATTTAAAGATATTTCTAATACCAACTCGTTTCGTTGATTTCCTCGTTCTCTCACGATTCATGCTTAATGATCATTAACACGGTAGTTAAATAAAAAATTATATGTACATATGCAAAACAAAAAAACCAAATGGTATGAAAATATAACAATTTTATTATAAACTTACGTGCATTGATGTTGCAGGAACTCGACGAAGGCCTACTACGATGCTTCTGCTTTGCTGTAAAATGGTACTTTAGCACATATGTAAATTTTCTAATTAGAATTTGATATTGCGATTGCTTCGAGTTGCAATCAGATTTTTGTTTTCCTATTCTTATTGGAACGACAATAAGACCCCTGGAACTCTCTCTCCAATCACTTAAAAAAATATCACTCTCTCCTTTTCTAACTTGAACATTTAATTATAATAACCTATATTATTATTCTGATTTTACTTTAATTATAATGAACCATGAAACTCAAAAAGATTGTAATTTTCTTTGTTAAATTAAAAGGAAATGCATTGAAACTTTGATACCATTTAATTTAATAAGATTATGTCACCCACACTATATTTTTCTCTCTCTTTCATATTAAGTATGTATATACTTTTTTCTTTGAGTTATTTTACAGAAGTAAGTATACATATTCGTATATTTTTACTTTAATTGGAAGATTTAATTTTTACAATTTTTTTGTGTTAAAAATTGTTTCCGTGTTTTTTTTTTTTTTTTTTTTGAACATCCTATATTCTGAAATTTGTTTAACTTAAATTTTTCTATTATATTTACATGTTTTTTTTTCCTCGACTTTCACCAAGAAAAAGTGATTTTATTCAGACTATTACGACTATACTGCGACAAAACTAGTTGTATACTGGAAGTCAAGATGGACTTGGAATTTCTCTATTTCTCCTGACTCTTGACTGCATTTACTTATGTATATGTTTTTTTTTTTTTTTGTTCTTGAAAAGGTTTTAAGTAAAATGCACTTATGAAACTATTTTAACTTTCCACATTTCGTCACTGCAACAGAGCCTGCGAGTTTTCCATGCTGAAGTTGATGATGATGTAGCCCCAGTCCTTGTCATTGCGAATCCCAATCCGGACATTGATTCCCTTTTAAACTTTTATGGTTTTATTTAGATGACGGTTTTGCGCGTTTAAGTTCCCGAAAAAAATGAATTATTGTTCCTCTAGAGAGGGTTAGCGCACATTTAACTTTCCGCTTTACTTGCGGAATTTAATTCGGCACGATTTTTACCTTTTTGACCGGTATTAGCTTCATCGCGCGAATATACATTTTAGGCAAACTTTATCCAGCAAAAGACCCCGCTATGTCTAAATCCGACGCTTTTATAGGCACGGAAAAACAAGTCAAAAAGGTGGCGTGATGCGAAACAGAGATAATTAAATAGGGATGGAGATCGATATTTATATACATTTGTCCTTTTTTAGTTGTTTTATAGGACATTATCTGACGGTAAATTGTGTTTTAACCTTTGCATTCCTTAATATCTTTTCCGTGGTACCACCCTATCTTACCATGTATGTCTTGCAATTGATACATGGAGTTTCCTTTTGTGGCGAGAACTGTAGCTTTAACAAAAACGGGTGCTAGTTTGGCATTAAACTTATTCGCTTTGTTGCTCAGAACGAAATTGCGCCGATATACATTTTCACCAACACTAAATGGTTTTACTCTGCTTCGGAGGTTGTAGCGTTGAGCTGATTTCTCAAAAGCATTTTGTATATTGTTGGCCAACTCAGTACGCACGAGTCGGAGTTTGTCTATGCGGTCTATTACAACATCCCCTCTCAAAGACTCGAGCGTACGCAGCAGACTATAATCATCTGCATGACTTACCATCTGTTGACCGAACATAGCATAGTATGGCGTGCAGCCAATAGTTTGGTGAAATGAAGACCGAAGTACTTCAGCTATCATTTGAAGATTTTTGTCCCAATTGGTTTGATCAGATTGGAGATATGACCTGATACCAGCGATAACGGAGCGATTGACCCTCTCGCTCGCGTTAGCTTGGGGACTATATAGGGCCGTAAACGAATGTTTAATACCCCTGGAAGATAAACAATTTTTAAATTGGACGGACTTGAACTGACTGCCGTTGTCAGATACAATGCATTCAGGTGCACCAAAAATTGGGAAAATTTGTTTTTCTAAAAAGTCGCAAATTGGAGTGGCAGTAAACTTTTTGACAGCTTCGATAAATGGAAATTTCGTCAAATGGTCGAGGACTATAAAAATGCCAATATTACCCTGCTTAGAGCGCGGATAAGGACCTAAAAGATCTACGTATAACCTTTGGCATGGACGTACCGAATTTAGGTTTGCTTTCATAGGTGGACGAAGAATTATATTTGTAGATTTATTCTGCTGGCAAATATCGCAGCGAGAAATGAAACTTTTAACATCATTTACCATCGATGGCCAGTAGAAATTTAAGCGAAGGCGTTCTAACGTTTTTGCCATACCACCATAGTATTTGTTTGGAGGACAATGGGCCTTTTCGATAGTATCCTGGACTAGTTCCTTTGGAATCCACAGTTTCCAACATAAGAGTTCTCTTTCTTCATTTCCATTCGCGTATTCTGTTCGCTTATACACTTTATCGGCTTTGACTTGCAGGTGTGGTAAACTACTCTGAGCTTCTTGAATTTTCTGTTTTAATTTATTGTACTCGTCGGAGTTGAAAGCTTCCGAATCTAAATTGACTGCTGGACAGACAGAAATTTCCCCTAGCTCATCAAAGTTTTGCCTCGACAACGCATCGGGAACGATATTCTGAGAACCACGTCGGTGCTCAATTTTAAACCGATAACCCTGTAGTTTGAGTGACCAGCGCGCTAATCTACCACTTAAGTCGTTTTGCTTCATTAGCCACTGCAAACTTGCATGGTCAGTCACTATCGTGAAATCTTGGCCTTCGACGTAAGCACGGAATTTTTTCAAGCTAAGAATAGCTGCCAGGCACTCAAGCTCGGTTACGCTGTAATTGCTTTGTGCGCGATTTATTTTTTGCGAAAAATACGCGACGGGAACTTCTACACCGTCGTCATTAACTTGGGCCAAAACTGCTCCTACACCTAGTTTGCTAGCGTCACATTGAATAAGAAAAGGTTTACTATAGTTAGCATTAGCCAGTATTGGTGCTGACGATAACAGGGTTTTAAGCAACTCAAATGCGGTTTGGGCATCTTCAGTCCATTTAAAAACTTTAGCCTTTTTCAGCAAATTTGTCATTGGTGCAGTAACTGCAGCGAAGTTCGGTACAAATCGCCTATACCAACCAGCCATGCCAAGAAATCGGCGTAATTGCTTGATAGTGGTTGGTTGGGGATATTGTGTAACCGCAGATATCCGGGTCAGTACGGAGTGTACCGTTCCCTACAATATACCCTAAGTACTTCACTTCTCGCAGACAAAATTTGCTTTTCTCAATATTGATTGTTAAGCCCGCGTTTCTTAAATGATATGCAACTTCCGACATCGTCTTCATGTGAGCATCAAAACTTTCTGATACGATGAGTAAATCGTCAAGATATACGAATACACTCTCTCTTAAATTCGATGGAATCACGCGATCCATTAATCTACATAAGGCCTGAGGGGCATTGCATAAGCCAAAAGGCATTACGCGGTATCTATACAAAGGACGGTTTGGTACCGTAAAACAAGTCAAATCTCTGCATTTTTCCGATAATGGAATTTGCCAAAATGCTCGCCTTAAATCGAGCGAAGATATAAACTCAACTTTTGGTAAGCGACTGAGTATCCCATCTATGTGGGGTAAGGGGTAAGCGTCTTTAATAGTTACGCTATTTACTTTGCGTGAATCTAAACACAGACGAACTTTTTCACCTTTACGGACTAAAACAACCGGACTCGACCACGGACAGTTGGGTGACTCCTCGATTATTCCCAACTTCAGCATTTCATCTATTTCCCTGTGAACTAACTTTTCTATAGCAGGTGAAATAGGAAAATATCGTTGTTTCAACGGACGGACATTTGGCTCTAACTCAATTACGTGCTCAATAAGGTTGGTTTTGCCAAGACTTTCCTTAGCATATGACGGAAATAAATCTTTTGTGATTTGCAAACGTTTTTGTTGCTCAGTTGTCAGGGTGTGCATATTATTTAAAACATCAGTATTATTATTATCGGTGCTTACACAATCGATTTGGCTTATCAGATGGGGAGCTATTTGGAATGCGATCCAGAAATCTACGCCCAAAATCAAATTTTGCTTCAAGCTAGGGACAATATAAAAAAGTAGTTTTGATGTTTTGCCTTTATAGGTAATTTCAAATAAGGAGGTACCAAATACAAATTGGTCATTGGCATCAGCAGTTCGTATGGATGAACAATGATTGGTTTTAATATTTTTATCCGCGCAGATCTTTTCAGCCAAGTTGCTGCCTACACAAGAAACTTGCGCTCCACTATCGAGCAAAGCTAGATGAGTTTCGTTAATAATCTCTACTTCGGCATATGGTCGAAGTTCTGACGAATGCTTTTGCAAAGAACATATTAAATTGGTTAGCCCTTTTCTACCTGCTTTAACTTTTCTCCAAAATTTACTTGCCCGTATTGCCGAACGTGATTTAGGTGGTGTGCCCTTTTCGATATTATTGAAAATTTCTTTTCGTTTTTCTTGGTAAAATTTCAAACGATCTTGGTACGGTACTAAATTTCTTAATTCTGGTTTATAAAAATTCTTAGTTTCAAGATTGGGCTTAATTACTTCTGGCGAGGAACCGTTTTCGAGTCCTCGCTCGCTTGCAAGTTTCCCGACTTACACTTTACACACGTAGGTTTGTACAAGCCTACACTACCACAACCATAGCAAAATATCGTTCGCTCTGCCAAGCAGTCGAAGTAACGATGCCCTTCTTTGCGGCAATTCCAGCACATCAGCTGATTGTTGCTCCTACGCCGTGTCACCTCGTCAACTTCAATAGCGTCTTCGACGCGTTCTTCTTCTATTTCGTCTACAACGTCAACTTCGTTAACTTGCTTACGACCAGACGTATTTCGATTAGGGGTGGAGAAAGCAGTATTACTTGAAGACGATTGTCTAGCGATTTCTTGAAGTAAGCTTTCGTGTTTGATGCATAACTCGCGCAATTTAGCTACCGAAGGAATGGAAACGTATAAAAGTTGTTGCCTCAAGCGAGGTCTTAACCCTCTCTGTAGTATTTCTACAAGTTCTGCCTCTGGGATAGGAATGCTCAAGTTTTCTGCGATTTTAAAAATAGCATTGCGGTATTCATCAAAGGTTTCGGACATATTTTGCTTGCGCATACGTATTGCCTCTTTACTATCCGTATCAGTACGGTGTGCGGCAAAATGGGTACGGAGAGCTTGACAAAGATTAGGCCAAACAACACGATCTACTGAGCGTCTGCAACGCCAGTACCAATCTTTGGCCTCCTTAGTAAACACGCTTTGGACATGTTCGCAGAACAAAGTGAAATTTCCTCCGAGGGTATCGATCACCTGTGACTCGACTCTATAAATAAAATTTTCTACCGATAGACGTTTGGAGCCATCAAATTTGATGTCCCAGTTTGAAATAAGGGCGGCAATTTTGCCAGAATTAATGACGTATGATATGTCACTACTGCGTGGAAAACCTACATTAGAATGCCTGTAAGGATTTCCTTGTGCATGTATATTTAAAGGTGTGTCACCATGTTGACTAAGACCATTAACAAAATCCGGTGGATCTTGTGGCCAATCAACTAATGGTGGTAAATCATTATTTTGTGGAGGTTGCAAGTTTACATTTTGCAATTAGAGACAATATTATTCACGGATTGATCTAACCGCTGCTCTAATTAAGCAAATCGGGTTTCGAAATCTTGTAATAAATTAGCTTGTCGCGCGGAGATAACGGCGCTGACAATATTTCGGATTCTATTGTGTTCCGGTGGCGTAACGGATATGATGTTTCTGTTGTTTTGTTCCATGGTTCTTGCTGGTGATTGTTGTGACTGTTGGGATTGTTGAAGACCCGAATTTTCTGCGGCTGCTTGTGTTTCAACACTAGTTTCTGCCGGTTGCTGCTGCTGTTGTGCGGCCTGTGAGGTAGACTGTCGCTTTTGAATAGTGGGACTAGTTACCGATCTAGCTTGTGAACGAAGAGGGTACGGATTTGGTCGAAAGTTATTGGGATTGCATTGTGCTCTACACTGAGGACAAGTTGTATTGTTCCCTAGCCAATTCAAAAGACAAGACCGATGGAATTTGTGATTGCATGCAGTACGCACAGCATCAGAAGTCAAGGTAAAGTTTTAGCGGCAAATTGTGCACAAACGGCTTGGAGTTAGTGGCGGGGGTGCATACTCATAACTGTGACGTAACGGCATTGTGCGTATATTAAAAAAAAATTGCAAAAAGGTATATAGATATATATATATATATATATGTAAAGATATTAAAAATGTATATGAGTGTGTATTTATTCAAAATACAGAAAAAAAATTCAAAAAAACTTTGTTAAAGCAAATTCAAATCAAATATGGTCTTACTCTTCAATTGTTGTTGTTTGTTTTGTTGTTATACGGCCAAAGACATTTGTGTGTTTTTTCACTTTCATGTGGTGTGAGAATTTTTGTTATTGCGGTACGTGCAACACACGCATTCCAACTTGCAACAAAAATTTGATGGAACTAAATCTTGATCTTTAAACATACAATAACGAGATTCTACATTCAAGTGGTATTTAAAATATGCATATAGCCAAATTCAAAATATATCCAAGATGAAAAAAGAAATAACGTAAAATACGTCAGTTTTTATTTGCAATTATGTGGTCAAAGCTACTGGTATGGTTAGTACGACATGAATTTATCTCATCGTTTCAAACTAAATTCCAAATACCAATGGCTATGAAACCGGTACTACAAAAATAAAAATTAATGAAGAGAAACAAAATTCGTATAGGACAATGGTTTCTTCTACGCTGGGGCCCCACACTGTTGGGCGCCATTTTCTGTTATGGAACCTTTGACAAGCATACTTACTCTGGGTTGACAATTGTTTCGCAGTTGTACCAAGTTTACCTGGTGGCACGAAGAAGATGATCGGCGTCTGCCCGCGTGCGTCTAGCTGTCCCGGAGCTTCAGCCACTTATGTGGGTTCGTTGACCAAACGACCGACCAAACCACCAGTTACGACAAACCCAAGGCCTAACAAGAAAAAATTTACGCACACGTAAGGGTTAAGGAATTTCTTACCTCATCACTCAATATGATCGTTGATTAACCTCTTTAGAAAGCGACACAACACTTTGTCTTTTGCCTAGCGGTTCTTCTATCAATTACTTACCGCTCTTAACCCACCCAACCATGACTTCTCAGATGTTAATGAGATGTCCCAAAGTAAAGCAACAACAACAACGAATTTCAGACCATTCTTACAAACTTAACAATTCATGTTTTATTTAATAATAAGACTAATCAACTAAAAAGAAAAAGATCAGAATTTGATTTCATAATAAATTTAGTACTAAAGCAAAAAAAGGTACCAATTTTTACTATTAGGCTTAAGACCGAACACCTATAGGAACGGCATGGAATCGAAACTATATGCAAAAACTAATCTTACAAACTTACTAAAGAGTGTGTGATATTTAACAGGTGAAATATTATTAACACAGAGAAACGAATCATATTAAATCAAATATAAGTTATTTGATTGAAATTTCCGCGGTTTTGAAGTATGTTACGAATTCAGTATTAGTAAATATTAATCTCAAACAATTTAAAGATATTTCTAATACCAACTCGTTTCGTTGATTTCCTCGTTCTCTCACGATTCACTGATCATGCTTAATGATCATTAACACGGTAGTTAAATAAAAAATTATATGTACATATGCAAAACAAAAAAACCAAATGGTATGAAAATATAACAATTTTATTATAAACTTACGTGCATTGATGTTGCAGGAACTCGACGAAGGCCTTCTACGATGCTTCTGCTTTGCTGTAAAATGGTACTTTAGCACATATGTAAATTTTCTAATTAGAATTTGATTTGCGATTGCTTTGAGTTGCAATCAGATTTTTGTTTTCCTATTCTTATTGGAACGACAATAAGACCCAGGAACTCTCTCTCCAATCACTTAAAAAAATATCACTCTCTCCTTTTCTAACTTGAACATTTAATTATAATAACCTATATTATTATTCTGATTTTACTTTAATTATAATGAACCATGAAACTCAAAAAGATTGTAATTTTCTTTGTTAAATTAAAAGGAAATGCATTGAAACTTTGATACCATTTAATTTAATAAGATTATGTCACCCACACTATATTTTTCTCTCTCTTTCATATTAAGTATGTATATACTTTTTTCTTTGAGTTATTTTACAGAAGTAAGTATACATATTCGTATATTTTTACTTTAATTGGAAGATTTAATTTTTACAATTTTTTTATGTTAAAAATTGTTTCCGTGTTTTTTTTTTTTGAACATCCTATATTCTGAAATTTGTTTAACTTAAATTTTTCTATTATATGTATATGTTTTTTTTTCCTCGACTTTCACCAAGAAAAAGTGATTTTATTCAGACTATTACGACTATACTGCGACAAAACTAGTTGTATACTGGAAGTCAAGAAGAACTTGGAATTTCTCTATTTCTCCTGACTCTTGACTGCATTTACTTATGTATATGTTTTTTTTTTTTTTTGTTCTTGAAAAGGTTTTAAGTAAAATGCACTTATGAAACTATTTTAACATTCCACATTTCGTCACTGCAACAGAGCCTGCGACTTTTCCATGCTGAAGTTGATGATGATGTAGCCCCAGTCCTTGTCATTGCGAGTCCCAATCCTGACATTGATTCCCTTTTAAACTTTTATGGTTTTATGTAGATGACGGTTTTGCGCGTTTAAGTTCCCGAAAAAGTGAATTATTGTTCCTCTAGAGAGGGTTAGCGCATATTTAACTTTCCGCTTTACTTGCGGAATTTAATTCGGCACGATTTTTACCTTTTTGACCGGTATTAGCTTCATCGCGCGAATATACATTTTAGGCAAACTTTATCCAGCAAAAGACCCCGCTATGTCTAAATCCGACGCTTTTATAGGCACGGAAAAACAAGTCAAAAAGGTGGCGTGATGCGAAACAGAGATAATTAAATAGGAATGGAGATCGATATTTATATACATTTGTCCTTTTTTAGTTGTTTTATAGGACATTATCTGACGGTAAATTGTGTTTTAACCTTTGCATTCCTTAATATCTTTTCCGTGGTACCACCCTATCTTACCATGTATGTCTTGCAATTGATACATGGAGTTTCCTTTTGTGGCGAGAACTGTAGCTTTAACAAAAACGGGTGCTAGTTTGGCGTTAAACTTATTCGCTTTGTCGCTCAGAACGAAATTGCGCCGATATACATTTTCACCAACACTAAATGGTTTTACTCTGCTTCGGAGGTTGTAGCGTTGAGCTGATTTCTCAAAAGCGTTTTGTATATTGTTGGCCAACTCAATACGCACGAGTCGGAGTTTGTCTATGCGGTCTATTACATTGTATTGTAATTCTGGAGAGTATTCTAGGGGGATAAAAATTGGCACCGTAACATGCCAATTGCAAGGAGAGGACAAGGAAAGAAGCTCTTGAAATGATTGTAAAACAAATAGAGGTGTTCCTATAAAACCAAGGATCAACTCTGGGTACCATTTCTTGTTATTGCTTATTTGCTTAACAATGTCGTGCTTAGGTAATTGTAAGAGTCCCGGGTTTCAAAAGAGCCGAAGGGCTTTTTTTAAATTTTTTAATCGATCTCAATGCTACAGAATTGTCACAGCGGAGGAAAGAGGAAATGAAGAATGTGCAGGACACCACACAAGCGGCTTTTCTGTCTCCTTTTCTTTTATAATTTTGTTGGAGCTACCAAGTTTAATTTTTAGTAGATTTTAGCGCTTCCAGGCATTAATTTCACACTTTTAATTGAAAACTGGAGGAATAATATGATATATTATTTGTTCTGTGGCGAATTGATACAAGTACACCAGACTTGGTAGGCTGTAAATAGTTCAGGGCTTCTTTGGTCGCATTTAGACTACTCTTGTACATATGAACGTCAGCTAAGTAAGGGCTACTAAAAAATCATTTTGACCCAAATTGAATCATGTCTCTGGCTAAAACCTAATATTTGTCCTGTACGATTGACATACCTAACGCGGGATACTTTGAAGTCCCCAAACCGCTCAAACACTTTCTTGAACGCTTCGGAGTTTAACGTGAGCTTCCGAACAAATATAATGATCTGTGTTCCAGTTAATTAAACAAAATAAGCTTAGTACAGAAAAGAAAATTAAAGAAAAGAACAAAAAAAAAAAAAGCAGAAAAAAACATTTATAAAAAAAAATAAAGATTTAATTAAATAAAACAAATTAAGGTGAAATAAAATAAAATAAAATAAAACTGAAATAAAATAAAATAAAATAAAATGAAACTAAATGGAAGTTGAAAAATATTTAAAAATTAATATATTTAATGTGAAAAAAGTAAATAAAATAAATTGTTTTTCCTTTATCGGTCTATTGTTAAAGTATTCATGGTTCGAAACGCCCTCAAGGCCAGAACAATAATTTTTGTAATGATTATTGTTTTTTCTTAATTTTTCTATAATTGAAAAATTTTATTTTGTTTTTGGAATAGTAAGTACAAAATGTTTCAGACAACCTACCATAGCTGCTCAGATAGATCCATTTCGAAGGGTTCTTAGCCTTCATCATCAGTACGCTTTAGGCACGCTAGATGCGCTAACCATTTAGCTATACAGCGGTGTTTTGTTTGACTGTCAAATTGCTACTTCTATTCCTTCTTACCAACTATATTTATTCAGCGTTGCGTCATCTGTTGCGAGACACTGATAATGTTGGATTTGTTTATTGTCAATTACTTTGTTTTGACATTTCCCAAGTGCTCATGGTTTATTACCAATCGTTTTTGTTTTATCGGCCTATTGATAAAGTATTCAAGGTTCGAAACGAGCTCAAGGCCAGAACAATAATTTTTTGTAATGGTTATTGTTTTTTCTTAATTTTTCTATAATTCAAAAATTTTATTTTGTTTTTGGATAGTAAGTAGACAATTTTTCAGGCAATCTGCCACAGCTGCGCAGATAGATCCATTTCGAAGGGTGCTAAGCCTTCATAATCAGTACGCTTTAGCATTAATGACAAGGAAAGGAAAGTTAAAAAAGGAAGAAATGATACGAAATGACAGGAAAGGAGAGGAAAGGAAAGAAAAGCAGACGAAAGGAAACGGAGGAAAATAAATAACAGTACAGCAATGTAAAGTGACGAGTGTAGCGGTTGAATTTGAACCACTGTGCGAACTCTATTTTCCATAAATTTTGAAGTTGAAAATATTTTAATCTATCGATCCCCATGTAAATATGTAATTGCTTATGTCAGCTGTGTCAACCCTTAGCTTTATTTTTTGCCTGTGGCTACCTGTAAAAGTAACAACAATTACGAACCTTAACAACAACGTCATCATCTTAACTACTCATATCAAAAAATATACCTTTTCCATATTCTTTTGCAGCATTCAATTTACACACTTACCAATATTGTTTTGTTTTTTCTCTTTTCGCTTTTGGTACGCGCTTTGGGCTGAATTCCTTCAACAACACTCAACGACCTCAACTCAACAACGCCAAAACTTGCTGATGACGATATGTAACATTGCCGCCGCCTGACGTGCGCTCACACACTTACGCACTTACACATACGCGCGCTTGTTAACATAAATGTCTTATTTTGCCTACAGGCGAACTTAACACATTTACCCAGATCCGAATACGTGCCTGGCATTGGCTTAGGCATCGGCAAGTGCCCCTACGATCCTGCCGATAATTCCACAGCCATTTATGTAGAGAAAGGAAATCCCCTTGGATTACCAGCGCTGGTAAGTGGTAGACAAAAAAATAACACCTAAAGTAAAATATAAAAAAAAATTGTACAAAAATGGCAAATATGTGCATGAGGTTATATACAAAAAAAAAACGTAGAAGCTGAAAAGAAAAGAGGTAGTGTTTTTGCATTACAAACAAACGAGCATTACTATAAAACTATTTGTACGTTTGTTAGAAAGGATTATGTTGACTTCATTGTAGCTACAGCCAAAAAGACCGAACAGAAATAATACTAATAGCAAATGCTATTAAAGTGTACGAATAAGGAATGGAAAAAAATAAAACAATAAAAAAATAACTTTTGTAGATATGTCAATTGTAATAAAATTTGCCAAAGAAGGCCAACACAAAATGGTTGGTCATGTCTTCCACAGCTTCGGCAATGATAGTCATTTCCGAAGCGCATACGCCTGCCTCGCAAAATCTAGTCTTTGAACTTTAGATTGCGCCGAAAAATTTACTAGCGAATTAAATTATACGCCCACAATGAATGTAAGCGAAGAAGGTAGAAAGCTATGAAAATAATTTGGAATTGCTTTTCGTCTTATTTATACCCAGCTGCGTTAAACACTTTGACAGCGTAAGCTAGATTGTAATGATATAAAGGAATAAAGATTGTTACTGGCTTTTGTTATTCAGTAGATAGCCAAACAAACAAGACTAAACCAACTTCTTATAAGAACAGATATAGATATTATTAGTAACCTTTCAGTTGGGTGAATTCATAGCCGTCCGACAGTCATATTGCTTGTCAATTCTGCACATCCCACCCGTATACATTGTTTCCAAAAATAAAGCGTTAGTAACAGAAAGATCAGTTCATTGAAAAAAATCCATCAAGTTATGATTTTGCAAGCTTGGTATTGTAGCTTTGAGTTCAGACTTCACGACTATACTGGTATAGTATCACCTAACTTCGAACGGACTTATAGCCATAGCAAACAGATAGGGAGGGTTGGATTACCGTAACGGTGTGGAGAACGCGGATGCTACGATACAAGTATGCTCCATTGGGTTAAATCTAATGTGACGAAGCAGGGCAAGAGATGGAGGTAGTGATGAGATAGATATATATGTATGGGTTGAATTAGAGAAATAGAAAATATCCATTGAGATGGAGATAAAGGTAGATAAAAAGATAGGAAAAGGAAGGGACTTCGCTGCAGACGAATCAATATCTATGCATGGAACAAGTCCAAATCTAGTTTCTACTGCATTTGAGCTTCTAACGAACCAACTCCGTTATATCCCCTCCGAAACCTAACTGCGAGCACTTTACTAATTCTAATTAAATTGGTTGGCAAGTCATTGTATGTGCAGATAGCATAGGTTTGACCCCATGGGGGACTGGCCACATAAAAGCGGCCTTAAAATCAATTCTGACTTACATAATCTTATTCATCAGGCACTAAAAAATACCTTTTTTTAGAGTAATCGCTCCTGAATGGAGTGAAGCTTTCGTCAGTGGGTAAAAACCTTAGCGTTTTTAAGACGGTTAACTGAATTGAAATAAATTTTAGAGCCACGAAAGCCATTACTGAACTGGTGCGATTTTCAGAAAACAATCAACCCGTTGATCTGGACGTTCCTCTGTGCATCTGATTCTCTGCTTGTCCGCTATTATTGCTAACCAATCTCTTATATTCCTTAATACATTCATCAAAATCCTTGTGCACACAATGACTTGAGTAAAGAAACTTGCACTGGAGTTCTATTTTATGCAGGATTAATGGGCGCTCGCGGAAGTCAGAGATTTTTGGGAGTGCATGTTACAGCTGGGTATATAATAATTGAAATAATTTGAATCAAACATATTTCGCGCGCTGCATTGTAACATTGGTTTTTTTTTTGGCCATGAGAAATAGAAGTAAAATAATCAGCAAAAAAAGTAAAAAAAAAAAATGTGAGAAAGAAAGTAACAAACTTTTGTAAAATAAAATCGGCTAAAGTGTAATAATGTAGTAATACTATTGACATTGCCGCAATGGCAAAATCGAATTCTGTTGAAATGGCGCGCTAATTTTACACTTTACTGCTTTGCCTTGACACAGGAGCCAAGCGTTAAGTCGGCAGTCAGCTGCCTCTCTGTGAATTTATATTCTTGTTCTTCTTCTTTTTTTTCTTTGTACAAACTCTTTTTTTTCTTTTTTGTAAGCTACTACGTATTATATTAGCCCTAATGCGCAAGCTTTTATCATTTTCCTCTAATTCTCTTTCTATTTTTTTATTGCAGTATTCTGGCACAAATGCTGAATTTACCAAGGCTGATTCGGTTATATTTCGGTCGGATTTGTATAATTTAACATCCGGCAGAAAGGAACACAATTTCAAGCGTACCGTGAAATATGATTCCAAATGGCTTGATAGTGAGTACAAAAATACTTCTACATAAAAACTCCAATTTCTTATATACATTTATATTGTAAGTTTGTATGTTCGTGTGTATATATATTTAATCTTTCGGTTTTTTTTTGTTCTTTTTCCAACGTAGTTTAGTGTTTAATGGGTTAGAAGTTATAGGCGAATAGGTTGCATTAGGTGCTGTAGTTATTTATTGGGCTTTTGTCATTGACACCTGCATATTGCGCTAGTCTAGAAGCAAGGAAGTTATAGCATTCCTTTAAGGTTTTGAAAAATTTGCTCGAGATTCATACGCAAGTATTAAGCCCGTACAGCGGCGAACACGAAAATAGCAGTGGTAACTTTTATCAAATTTCGTCAATGAAGTTCTTTTTTTTATTTTCGATACTATAGGCAAATACTTTGATGAATCTTGCAATTGAAACTATTCAAATCCATTTCAAATTCGTTTCGAAAATTTGAGAAAATTTAACGAAAATTTTTCAGTGATGGAAAATGATAAATTACTCCAGAGTTATTTTTTCTCTAGTGTTCCGACTCTGAACATGAACAGTAAATGAAGCAGAGCCGTAGCATAAAAAAGTGAGAGCATCCCTTACGCTCTGCTACGTGTTACATCGTATTTCAGAGCGGAACAAACAGCAGAATAATAGTTCCGAACGAAATGCCTTTTATAGTAGGGAATGAACAAATAAAAAATGTAATGATTATATGCCGAATAAAACCGCAAGTACAAAAACAACAACGCCAAATGCTACTTCAGTTGCAACAACAAAAACAAGAGAAAAGAGAAAGTTCGGCATAACAATACCGAACAATGCAAATAGCATTTAATTTTGATAGTTCTTGCTCCTCTACAAAAAACATTTCGTTTGGAGATTTTATTCTGCTATTTGCTCTGCTCTTTTTATGCTACAGCTCTGCTCTATGCTCTGTTCTTGTTCAGAGCCGTAGCAGTAGCAGTGATTACTTTTGTTGCTATTGCTGCTCTGGGGTAGCCAATAACAACTCTGAAGTTTTTAACTTTTTGTACATAGTTTTTTGAACTTTTTGAATATACGGGTTTGTATCTCTGATGATTCTAGTCCAACGAATTAAAAATTTTTGGTCTCTGGATATTCGAAGCCTGTATTTTATTTTCTTTCATATAAGAACGCAAAGTTTATTTGTGTGTATAGGTGAAAATCTGAAACATTTGAATTTCTAGAGACCTATACATTATCCTTTGTCAGACTAAAATGCATAGAGCTACAAAATTTTATACTCAAAAATAGCCTGTTTAAACTTAGTCCAACTCAAAATTTTCGATTTATTTTAGCTACATTTGGTATAATTGCTTGTTTTCACTTTTCTGCAAAAAATATTATTTGAGTACCGAAATATTTTTCTATACTTTCGGTTTTCTATACGTCAAAGTACTACGATGATATGGTTTGTTGTATGACAGGCCACTCTGGAAAGAAAAATGGAAAAGGTGGGGAGAGTAAGGAGAGATTAAAAGTCAAAATTGAGTCCGAATTTGCTATTGAAAATAAAGGTTATCAAGGAGTTACTGAATTTATATAGGCGAGTTATGGGTTTTATAATGAAAATTGAATGATTTACTATCAAAAGTTACCGGTTATTAATCGTAAATTTATCGATATGGTAGCAAGAAATTAGGTACATTCAATCAGCAAGGTCATACACTGTGTGGTGGTGAATTAGTGGAGAGGTAAAAGAGTTAACACTCCGCACAGGAGTCTTTAGGTTAGGCACAAACCAGGCACTCCTGGTCCAGTTATACCACTATTTTTCCGGCTATCGACAACTGTCAGACATTTTTAACATATTTTTCAAGATAGAAAATGAAAAGCATTTATTCGTTGTGAGTGTACAAAGCTAATAATGCTTTGAAACTCAAAATACATCCCATGTGAAGTTTATATAGCCTTTAATTTTAAACTTATGCTTATCCTTAAATAAATTTTCTTTTTTTTTTTCTTTTTTCGTTCAACAGAACCAAATTTCGTCGGCTCCTTCGACATTGGTGAATATGTTTTCTTCTTCTTCCGTGAACATGCTGTTGAATATATAAATTGTGGCAAGGCCATATACTCACGTATAGCACGCGTTTGTAAGAATGATCGTGGTGGCAAATATATGATCAGCCAAAATTGGGCAACATATCTGAAGGCGCGCATCAATTGCAGCATTTCCAGCGAATTCCCATTTTACTTCAATGAAATTCAATCGGTGTATAAAATGCCAAATGATGACACAAAATTCTATGCAACCTTCACGACGAATACAAATGGCATACTCGGTTCAGCTGTGTGTAGCTACGACATACGCGACATTAATGCAGCCTTTGATGGTGAGTATTTATGTAGATACACACACACAAGTATGTACAATTACATATTAATATTTAGATAATATTGTAGAATGTTGGAAGGGACTTGTGGGGGAGGGGGAATATTTTGTGTGAAAAAGTGTGCGCTATAAAGGTTGGCATATGCGTTGTTGACTGCCGTTGGCAAGTTTTCGACACATACCCTGTCGGAAATGCTGCGAAAAAAACTTCAAGAGTAAGTCACCAATGAATTCAAAAAGTTTTTTTTAGAATTTTGTTTGCTGTTCGGAAAATAAAAGTTATTCTTTGACTATTTTTATTTTGGTCGGAAAATAAAAGTTATTCTTTGATTTTTTTATTTTGATGGGAAAATAAAATTTATTTTCTTATCTCATTCATTTTGATTGGAAAGTAGTAGTCATTTTTAGAGTTTATTGAGCTCGGAATAAAATAATTTTTAGAGTTTTTTGAGTTATTTTTACGTTGATCGGAAAATAGTGCTTTTTGGAGTTTTTAACAGGAATTAATTGAACGGGAAATATACTTTTTTTTACTTTTATGAGTTGATCGATTATTTTTGATTATTTTCTTTTTGCTAAGATTATTATATTTTCTTACGTAAATTTAAATGAGTTTAAGCTTGTATTCACAATAATCGGTATATTAAATTATGATGTTAACTACGCTCAGAATCTCACGGAATTTTGTTTTGTTCATTGTGTTTTTTATTCGGCTTGGCAAATAAAATATTTTTTTAATTTTTTTTATTTTGATCGGAAAATAAAAGTTATTTTTTTATTTATTCGAAAAATAATGGTTACGCCCACGAAATAAACTTGGAAACAGCGAATCTATATACTGCTCATGACTCAGTAGTGTAGCTTACTGACAGATCAAAATTTGATGACGGAAAAACGGAAGCTGGCGTTAACGGGCGGAACTTCATGAGATTGGCAAGAAATTTGATGTTAACCAACTATTTTTCTGGTAGAAATCCATGCAGTGGAAGTTTGCGGTAGATAAAGTTTTCGGCTAACTTTCGAGGAATACCCTGATTATATCACACATCCAGGCAGCCTTACGTGCTTTGAAGAGTTACACAATTACTTCTATGCTAGTGTATGAATGCAATTGAGTCCCAACTGAGCTGGGAGCCAAAAACGAGGTTTTGTAATGATAGGTTCCTGGGCCCATGAATATAAACGAAATGAAAACTACCTATTCAAACAGAGTGCTATCGTAGCATTCTATTGTTCAGAGCCCTTCCATGGACTCACAAAGGCACACACCAGGGAAACCTTATGTAAGTGGGAAACAAAGCAGCGTAGACAGCACTGGATTGAATGCTCAGGACGAAGACAGGCTTAACTGTTTATACCCAAAGCAACGAGTGTATCGTCATTAATTTAAGCAAAGAAGACCTAGGAATTCTCACTGGTTTATATATGGTACATTGTAGCTTAAGATATCACCTAAGTATTTTATATCTATTCGACATACAAATCTCTCGCTTTTGTGAGCTAAAAGATGAAATGCCACTTCACATTATTTGCGAATGCGTCTCTCTGCCTAGGCAGATACTCTTCCATCCTGTTAGTTTGCGTGACTCTGAATTCCTTCGCGATATGAAGTAAAGAGCCCAAAATGTACTTAAGCACATTAAAAGTCTTCATATAAAGTAATAGGCAGGAAGGTCAAGCACAATAGATCTAAATATGTGTCCCAAAAATTGTTACGTGATTGCCATGTCGCACACGCAATTAGAGCACATTTGTGCTATAGACCCTTGATCTAAATAAAGATCGAAGCGCATCGAGGGCTAATAGTAATAATTAAAATAAAATTATTATATGTTGTTATGACAGAAAAAACTGAAAAGAATTAAATATAGAGGCAGACGTCTTTGTATATTATATCCATTGAATCATCGTCAATCTTCATATATTGCCAAAGGTTAAACAGCACTTATTAGTAAAGTGGAGGAAGACGGTGACGCTACAGAGAATATTCCATCGTAGCCGTTTCAACGAGTTATTTCCTTCAAGTTTGTTTGCTGTTTAAAAAATTACAAGAGAGCTTTTTCGTTCGGCCGACTAAGTAATGAACACGTTTCTTTTTCAGCGGATGCTTCATACTAGAGCAGCTGAAACTCGTAATACCTAAATACTAGCCTTCGTCATTTAGAGAACGTTAGGCACGTTCCAATGTCAGCAGAGTTGGATCATTCGATTCTAGGTTGTTGAAGGTTTAGCTGACATCTAGAGTTACAATGAAACAATTTCCTCCCTTACAGTTTTCACCCAAAAAGCGTCACTTTGGGTTATTTGCACCACTTTCTTTGCTATATTCACGTCAAGAAATGGAAAAATTTGTGACCTAAACTCTACTAAAATTTAAGAAATATTCCGTCAATTAAACATCTTTTCCCAAACGAACAAAAATATCTAGCTCAGGGAGTTTATCGGAAGAGTCAAGTATTGTATATAGTGCGCTTTTAACGGCAGGCATTTGAGGCTATAGCTGTTTGTCAAACTATACGAGTTTTGTACCAAGATTTTATAATATCACCATCGTTGTGCGCTTTTTGATTATTGCAAATACGCCAAGTGGAAAGTATGTCATTGATAAAAGCTAATGTAAGCACCTTCTTATGCATTCTGTGTGAACTAAGTGCCCTTTACACAACTTGAAGTATCGCCTTATAGCCCAGTTAGTTAGTTTTTTGTATTAATGCTCGTATAAACCTTCAGTTTTGCGAAAACAGCTGCCATTACATAGGAAAAATAGTACTGATAATATTCGAAATTTCCTGCAGGGTATTTACAATGATATGCATGTGTATAAATACATGTGCCAGTTTGAATATTATTTTTCCACTTATTTTCATTCATTTTCTTATTTTTTGTTATGCGCGCCTAGATTTATTACACCGGCAATTATTCTTACCTTTGCAGTGCGCTTGTATTGGTAGCATTAGCGCTTAGCCCATTCAAGCATATGTATATGTATGTATGTGTGTGTATAACCAAGACTTAAAGGTGTATTTTTTGATGCATAGAATGGGTGGTATCAAAGAGAATGTAGACATGAACTCGAGTGTTTATATGTATGTGTACAACTGAGTGTGTAACACCACCTGGTGGCTTTGGTTGGAACATTTAAAATATTTGGCTTACAAATTCATATTGGTGTATATGCATGTATGTATGGGAATATATCCACAAGGCATAAAAATATATCAGACTAAAATTGCATTAGAAAAATTGATAGAATTCCTAAGCGAATTAAAAAGATATTTCAGATAAATTTTCGACATGTGCAAAAGATATTTTTATTGAAATTAAAAAATTCCTCATTATTCACATACTACAATTTAAATTTTTAGAGCTAAAGGATAAATCTTAGAAGCTTGGTAATTTTTGAAGTTTAAGAGTACTAAATGCTTCGTAGTACCTTTAGGAAAACAAATTTATGTCACAAGCCTATAGATGATCCTCGGTGCTTAGCTCTAAGCAATGTTCACTATTTTTATACCCAGTCTGCTTTGCACACAGAGTATATTAACTTTGATTGCATAACGGTTGGTTGTACAGGTATAAAGGAATCCAGATAGATATAGACTTCTATATATCAAAATCATCAGTATCGAAAAAGTTTGATTGAGCCAAGTCCGTCCGTTAACACGATAACTTGAGTAAATTTTGAGGTATATTGATGAAATCTGGTACATAGGTTCCTTAGCACTCATCTCAGATCTCTGTTTAAAATGAAAGATATCGGGCTATAACCACGCCCACTTTTTCGATATCGAAAATTTCGAAAAACCGAAAAAATGCGATAATTCATTACCAAGGACGGATAAAGCGATGAATCTTGGTAGGTGGATTGACCTTATGACGCAGAATAGAAAATTAGTAAAATTTTGGACAACGGGTGTGGAACCGCCTACTTTTAAAAGAAGGTAATTTCAAAGTTTTGCAAGCTGTAATTTGGCAGTCGTTGAAGATATCACGATGGAATTTGGCAGGAACGTTACTACTATTACTATATATGTGCCAAATAAAAATTAGCAAAATGGGATGAATAACACGCCCACTTAAAAAAAAAAAAATTTAAAAGTCAAATTTTAAGAAAAAATTTAATATCTTTAGAGTATATAACTAAATTATGTCAACATTCAACTCCAGTAATGATATGGTGCAACAAAATACAAAATAAAAGAAAATTTCAAAATGGGCGTGGGTCCGCCCTTTTTCATTTAATTCGTCTAGATTACTTTTAATGCCATAAGTCGAACAAAAATTTACCAATCCTTGTGAAATTTGGTATGGACATAGATTCTATATTAAGTAGAAGAAAATGAAAAGTTCTGTAGGGCGAAATCAAAAGACCTTGGAATCTTGGAAAGAATATTGTTCGTGGTATTACATATATAAATAAATTAGCGGTACCCACAGATGATGTTCTGGGTCACCCTGGTCCACATTTTGGTCGAGATCTCGAAAACGCCTTCATATATACAACTAAGGGCCATTCCCTTTTAAAACCCTCATTAATACCTTTAATTTGATACCCATATCGTACAAACACATTATTGAGTCACCCCTGGTCCACCTTTATGGCGTTATCTCGAAAAGGCGTACACATATAGAACTAAGGCCCACTCACTTTTAAATAATCATTAACACCTTTCATTTGATACCCATATCGTACAAACGCGTTCTAGAGTCACCCCTGGTCCACCTTTATGGCGAAAGTTCGAAAAGGCGTCCACCTATAGAACTAAGGCCCACTCCCTTTTAAAATATTTATTAACACCTTTCATTTGATACTACAAACAAATTCTAGAGTTACCCCTGGTCCACCTCTATGGCGATATCTCGAAAAGGTGTCCACCTATAGAACTAAGGCCAACTCCCTTTTAAATTACTCTTTAACACCATTCATTTCATACCCATATCGTACAAACTCATTCTAGAGTCCCCCTGGTCCACCTATTTGGCGACATCTCGAAAAGGTGTCCACCTATAGAACTAAGGCCAACTCCCTTTTAAATTACTCATTAACACCTTTCATTTGATTCCCATATCGTACAAACACATTCTAGAGTCTCCCCTGGTCCACCTTTATGGCGATATCTGGAAAAGGCGTCCACCTATAGAACTAAGGCCCATTCCGTTTTAAAATACTCACTAACGCCTTTCATTTGATATCCGTATCGTACAAACAAATTCTAGAGTCCCCCTGGGCCACCTATTAGGCGATATCTGGAAAAGCCCTCCACCTATAGAACTAAGGCCAACTCCCTTTTAAAATACTCACTAACACCATTCATTTCATACCCATATCGTACAAACTCATTCTAGAGCCCCCCTGGTCCACCTATTTGGCGACATCTCGAAAAGGTGTCCACCTATAGAACTAAGGCCAACTCCCTTTTAAATTACTCATTAACACCTTTCATTTGATTCCCATATCGTACAAACACATTCTAGAGTCACCCCTGGTCCACCTTTATGGCGATATCCGGAAATGGCGTCCACCTATAGAAGTATGGCCCACTCATTTTTGAAATACTCTTTAATACCTTCCATTTGAAACCCATGTCATACAGACACATTCCAGGGTTACCCTAGGTTCATTTTCCTACATGGTGATTTTCTCTTATTTTGTCTCCAAAGCTCTCAGCTGAGTATGTAATGTTCAGTTACACCCGAACTTAGCCTTCCTTGCTTGTTTGGTTTGGTTTCAGCCGAAATTTTGTAGTCTGTAATCTTCTTCTTCCAAAGGTGGCGTTTGGTCGAAAAGATAGGTAGTCGGTTCTGGCCCCAGGGTTGTAACATCTAAAAGCGGGAGGTCGCACCAGATAGCTTTTACTCCTTTGTTTGCTTGCTGATATTCTTACTGGGCGCACAGTTTTGAATGCTGCATCTTCAAAAATTTTTTTCTCCCGTTTTACTCATTAATGAAAAGCGAGATTGAGAATGAGAGCAATCGGCTTAACTGGGATTGTTGATGCCTGAATAGGAAGTGTCCCTTCTTTGATGTTCAGTTGGCATATGGCCAGAATTGCCCAGGTGGTGTGGAGCATGACCAAATGTTTTGATAGAAAAATGTAATATTTCATGAAACGACAAAATCTGCAATCTGACTGTGGGGTGGAAGTGGTTCTAAGGCATTTATATTAAACCAAATGAGTTTCAGTTTATCACCCATGACTATTCTTCTAAGTATATTAGCTGAATATGACTGAATAATGTCGATTGCTCATTCATTCTGGTAGCAGGCTGGAAATTTGAACTACCTCGGAAATAGTTATAAGGGTATTACTATCATTTATGAAGACAGTCAAGTTCCCCAACGGAATAGGGGGCTTAGAATATACCCGCGGTAAGTATGCCTGTCGTAAGACGCGATTAAAATACCAAATGGTCGGACTTGGTACCGGAATGTACCGGATCTGCATCCGGCAGAGGACCATCAACATCGATAACACTCCCCAAGGCCTTCGAGGAGTGTCCTTATCGCTACAATAAGAACAACAACAGCAACAAAACAATCAAGGCATCCCGAATCTCCAGATTTCTAACAGAATATGTGATATCAGATTTCTTGGACAACAACGGCAACTGTGAAGGCCAACCAGATAAGTTAAGCTTTTAGCATGTGTTGGCAATTTGCTCAACCTGCTTTGTCGGATATGAGTACGCTCCGATACAAGAAAATTATGGTACTGGCACGACTTCCTTGAAAACAGTATTTACCCTTCGACCTTTTTGGTCGGCGTATTTTAGCCGACTTTCACGAAATGCGTCTACATCCCATTAAGCTTACGGTTACAAGTTTTTACTGTCTCATTTTAATTCACCCCTCTGTTGATCCCAAGGCAACCCAAATATATTGCCATATATAAGGCCTAGGGTAGCGTCGTGTGTAGAAGTATTTGCAAGTGAGGAAAGCTGCTGACTGCCATTCACCAGGGATTGGCCAGGGCTATTCCTATGCGTACTGTTCAGCCAGATCACTTCATGTCACTTGCGGCAAAGTATCTTCTGAGTAGCCACTGAACATCCGTTTAGTTTTGAGCTTATGTTGAAGGCGAAAACTTGGCTACTATATTCCGACAAAATTGGTTTAAAGCTGTGTAGCAGGCCTCATAAGCCATCCCTTCACCTTTTACAACTTATTTTTATTTCCAAACGCACAATGCCAAAAATTTAAAATTCTTGTTGTCGCCAAGACGATAAGCTGCCATTTGTATTCTCACATGCGATTTTATGCGGTAAAAGTACAACTTGGTAGTACTTGCATATGACAGCAAACTGTTTTACCAACTTATTCCAATAACAGCTGATCATTTAGAGGTCTATCCCGTCCTTCCAAAAATTTAAGACTTCCTTTCTTTTCGAGCCACGGACCTGACCAGATGTCTTACCATTAAACCGAGTTACGGAGAATAATATTGAAACCGATAGGAAAGAAGAACGAAGGGCATGAAATTTTCTCTCCCACACTGAAGCGTGCTTCCAACTCCAAATCGCAATCTATATGCCCCAGTCATCAATCATCTTTAACCAGCGAACGTCGTGGCATACAAAGTGATTTTGTGCATTGTTTTGTGGTGGTGAAGTGTTATAAAATTTCTTTCTTATATATATAAAATATATATAGTTATATAAATTAAAACAATTGAAAAGAAAAATCTATGAAAAGATTATAATTATAAGTTCGCTACAGTAAAGATCCCTTGTCGCTAATAATCGTAAAATTTTAAAAGCGGACTTTTCTGATACATATATACATACTTTTGTATGTATATGCAAATACAAGTGCCGATGAAATGTGAAATTGAACAACTTTAAAGAATTTTTTTTAAACCACTATAATTAAAAATAAAAGTACTTTTGCATATATTTTTCAAAAAAAAAAAAAAAAAAAAAACAAACATATATATATATTATGTATATATTTATATACATATAAATGTATTGTCTAAAAAAAAAAACAAAAAAAAAAATGGAAACAAATGCCCAATTTTGTGAAAACAGGGAATTTTTGAATTTATAATTAATAAGTTTTGAAGTAATAAAACTAAAAGTACACAAATAAGGAAAATTAGTGCAACTAAAATTAAAAGAAAAGAAAAGAAAAAAAAGGTATACAAAATTTTTTTAGTTGAATACATATGTGTGTACGTATATATGTGAACGTTTGGAAAGTTTAAATTTTTCGATAAAAAGCAATATCTATATATATATATATATCTATATACAGGTAAATATGTACATATATATGTATATATATATATGTATATGAATATATATTAAAAAATTAATTCCTATAAATCGAGTTAATTTTTTTCTTTGGGTTTTACGTATATACGTACAAACATACATTCGGTAAAAATTATCGTGAGAGAAAAAACAGTCATATAAAACTACAACAAAAGAACCAGAGACGCGGGAGATTTTTTAATAGATACATACTATGTATCATAACTGGTGACACACAAACCTAGGTTAGCCTAAAATGTTATCATACGATTATGCTAACGAATTAGGGTAATGACAACATAAAACAAGTAAGGAAGGTTAAGTTCGGGTGTAACCGAACATTACATACTCAGTTGAGAGCTATGGTGACAACATAAGGGAAAATAACCATGTAGGAAAATGAACCGAGGGAAACCCTGGAATGTGTTTGTATGACATGTGTATCAAATGAAAGGCATTAAAGAGTATTTTATGAGGGAGTGCGCCATAGTTCTATAGGTGGACGCTATTTAGGGATATAGCCATAAAGGTGGATCAGGGTTGACTCTAGAATGCGTTTGTACGATATGGGTATCAAATGAAAGGTATTAATGAGTATTTTAAAAGGGCGTGGACCTAAGTTCTATAGATGGATGCCTTTTCGAGATATCGCCGTAAAGATGGACCAGGGGTGACTCTAGAATGCGTTTGCACAATATGGGCATCAAACGAAAGGTGTTAATGAGTATTTTAAAAGGGAGTGGGCCTTAGTTCTATAGGTGGACGCCGTTTCGAGATATCGTCATAAAGGTGGACCAGGGGTGACTCTAGAATGCGTTTGTACGATATGGGTATCAAATGAAAGGTGTTAATGAGTATTTTAAAAGGGAGTAATCCTTAGTTCCATAGGTGGACGCCGTTTCGAGATATCGCCATAAAGGTGGACCAGGGGTGACCCTAGAATTTGTTTGTACAATATGGGCATCAAACGAATGGTGTTAATGAGTATTTTAAAAGGGAGTGGGCTTTAGTTCTATAGGTGGATGCCGTTTCGAAATATCGCCATAAAAGTGGACCAGGGGTGACTCTAGAATGTGTTTGTACGATATGGATATCAAATTAAAGATATTAGTGAGGATTTTAAAAGGGAGTGGTGGTTGTTGTATAGGTGGTCGCCTTTTCGAAATATCGCCATAAAGGTGGACCAGGGGTGACTCTAGACGAAAGAACGTGAATTACGGGAGTCCCTGTCGTGAAGACTTACCTCCGGTGTAAAACACAGATCAATGTCCGTTGATCTTCGGCCCAACAAGTTGGTACCAATGCGGTGAGCTGGGGTGTTCAAGTCAACCAGCCTTGGTTTGGCCGAGGAGGAATATCCATCCTCCTCTTCCATTTTCGGGTAATGGCACCCGGTTGCACGGCAACTCCACCGCGAGTTCCGTGCTTGCCTCAAGACCCCTCTTTCATTGATTTTGATATCTCAGTATCTGGTTAACAAGTTAACCAGATTGAGATATTTAGCGGCGCTTGGTTTTGCTCAGATGTTGCTTAAAGGGCCGCACTACGTTGACAAACGAAGTGAGCTTTGGCATCCAATCATGCGCCGTCCTCAACACCAAACACCATCACAATTTAAATCAAGGGATGTGACCAACCTTTTCCGCACACAGACCTGTGAGTGCCGAGTGCCCGCCTCAACAATGCCCCTCGACATCGCTTGAGGCCACACTACGTTGACAAACATTGTGTGCCATTGTCTTCTATTGGCTTCCATTTTCGCTACTAATTTCGCTCCAATTTCCACTCAATTACACAACAATTATGCACCGATTTTGCCTCCAAATACACTCCTACCACAATTAAGGGATGTGGCCAACCTTTTCCGCTCACAGACCTGTAAGTACCGAGTACCTGCCCCAGCAACATCTTTGCACTGCAGTCCGCCACACTACAGTGATTTGACAACGTCAAATCTTGCCACATATAGGGTGTGGCCGTCCACACAGCGAACGCCTTCTATTCGCTTGCGCAGTCTAAAGCAGCCTCAAAACATCTCAAAAGACGAGATGAGCACCGGCCCACTCGTACAATTATCGATTGCTTTTTGGCTGACGATAGACATGCGCTCTTACACCATCTTTCGTCAATTATTTTCAGCATTTGTCACAATTTAAGGGATGTGACCAACCTATCATCTGCCCCTCAGGGTCAGCTTCTCAATGAAATTGGGACCGCCGTGGCAAGCATGAGACCGAATTCCCTTGGGTCTTGGGTGCCCAAGGGAAAACAAGTCTACTCAGAGCGTGTGTCATAAGTGAACTCTATTTGAAACCACAGCCACCGCGATGCTCCCACAAGGGGGCCATCCCAGGACAGGAGGTGAGACCTGAGTACAAAGCATCGTTCGATGCAGTGCACCAGATCACACTGGCTTCTCCTGCTCCCGCGGTAGCACTTTTTATAAAGACCTTGCCTAGGGTCTCACAGGGTGATACACCGCGTCCACCCTGCTGCCTTTCGAGTAAAACACCTTACTCATGGATTGGGTACCCATGGTATTATGGTCGCCTTTTACGACCGGTATACCTACCGTGGGCATATTCTAACCCCTAACCCACAGGGGGAGGGGTGACTCTAGAATGCGTTTGTACGATATGGATATCAAATTAAAGGTATTAATGAGTATTTTAAAAGGGAGTAATCCTTAGTTCCATAGGTGGACGCCGTTTCGAGATATCGCCATAAAGGTGGACCAGGGGTGACCCTAGAATTTGTTTGTACAATATGGGTATCAAAAGAAAGGTGTTAATGAGTATTTTAAAAGGGAGTAATCCTTAGTTCCATAGGTGGACGCCGTTTCGAGATATCGCCATAAAGGTGGATCAGGGGTGACCCTAGAATTTGTTTGTACAATATGGGTATCAAAAGAAAGGTGTTAATGAGTATTTTAAAAGGGTGTGGGGCTTAGTTCTATAGGTGGACACCTTTTCGGAATATCGCCACAAAGGTGGACCAGGGGTGACTCTAGAATGTGTTTGTACGATATGGGTATCAAATTAAAGGTATTAATGAGGGTTTTAAAAGGGAGTGGTGGTAGTTGTATATGTGAAGGCGTTTTCCAGATATCGACCAAAATGTGGACTAGGGTGACCCAGAACATTATCGGTTGGATACCGCTAATTTATTTATATATGTAATACCTGGCAAGATTTTAAGGGTGTTTTATTTCGCCCTGCAGAACTTTTTCATTTTCTTCTACTTAATATGGTAGGTGTCACAACCATTTTATAAAGTTTTTTCTAAAGTTATATTTCGCGTCAATAAAACAATCCAATTACCTTACCATGTTTCATCCCTTTTTTCGTATTTGGTATAGAATTATGGCATTTTTTTCATTTTTCGCAATTTTCGATATCGAAAAAGTGGGCGTGGTCATAGTCGGATTTCGTTCATTTTTCATACCAAGGTAAAGTGGGTTCAGATAAGTACGTGAACTGAGTTTAGTAAAGATATATCGATTTTTGCTCAAGTTATCGTGTTAACGGCCATGCGGAAGGACAGACGGACGACTGTGTATAAAAACTGGGCGTGGCATCAACCGATTTCGCCCATTTTCACAGAAAACAGTTAACGCCATAAAATCTATGCCCCTACCAAATTTCAAAAGGATTGGTTAATTTTTGTTCGATTTATGGCATTAAAAGTATCCTAGACAAATAAAATGAAAAAGGGCGGAGCCACGCCCATTTTTAAATTTTCTTTTATTTTTGTATTTTGTTGCACCATATCATTACTGGAGTTGAATCTTGACATAATTTACTTATATACTGTAAAGATATTAAATTTTTTGTTAAAATTTTACTTAAAAAAAATTTTTTTTTTAAAAGTGGGCGTGGTCCTTCTCCGATTTTGCTAATTTTTATTAAGCGTACATACAGTAATAAGAGTAACGTTCCTGCCAAATTTCATCATGATATCTTCAACGACTGCCAAATTACAGCTTGCAAAATTTTAAATTACCTTCTTTAAAAAGTGGGCGGTGCCACGCCCATTGTCCAAAATTTTACTAATTTTATATTTTGCGTCATAAGTTCAACTCATCTACCAAGTTTCGTCGCTTTATCTGTCTTTTGTAATGAATTATCGCACTTTTTCGATTTTTCGAAATTTTCGATATCGAAAAAGTGGGCGTGGTTATAGTCCGATATCGTTCATTTTAAATAGCGATCTGAGATGAGTGCTCAGTAACCTACATACCAAATTTCATCAAGATACCTCAAAATTTACTCAAGTTATCGTGTTAACGGACGGACGGACGGACGGACGGACGGACATGGCTCAATCAAATTTTTTTTCGATCCTGATTATTTTGATATATGGAAGTCTATATCTATCTCGATTCCTTTATATATGTACAACCAACCGTTATCCAATCAAACTTAATATACTCTGTGAGCTCTGCTCAACTGAGTATAAAAAATCATACCATCCAACTAATCAAGTTTGTAGCAGCTGTACCTTGTCTGCAACGACCTCACGAAAGGCCTTTCAACGAGTTGCTGTAGATCGGTAAGTGCTCTCTTTGCTTTATCTTTAGTATTGATTTCTTATTATTTTTACTGAGTTGACATTTAACTTGTAAACGAGAGAACTTGCAGTTTTGCGAATTGTCGAAATCCCATATCACGGTTTAAATGTCAACCTCAATGAAACCTATATACAATTTTTTTTATCAACTTAACATTCTGCTGCTTAACATGTAAAAATCGCGATTTATGTCGCATACAATTTTTTTTGTTTCGGTACCCAAATATACGATATTCGCGTAGGCATATTGCTACATGTCCGAAGATGATATAGATTATTAATTTTATTTTTTGTCCATGCGAGAAACAAATGCAAAAGCCAGAATTGTTAATATAATGAAATATTAGGCCGGGTCGAAATAAGAAAATATTTTTTTTGTTTGCGACATATAAGAATTTTTTTTAATTGCACTAAGTTTTCTTTTGGCGAGCTTTAGATAAAATGTAAGTTCAGCTTATGAATAAATAGTAATTATCCACTTTTAAAAGTAAGAAGAAACGCTAGAAAAGGAACATTTAATTGTAAAGAAACATTTATTTTTATAATATACATATGAAGTTTTGTCATTAATTAAGAATGAGATGAAATTGTTGTTTTTTGTTCTTTTCGGGAAAATAATCATGTGTGAGTAGTTGTGATTACTACGGTTTCCTCGGGCAATGGTTAGCTAAGAAATATGTGATGTGAAGTACTGTTAGGGGTTTTCAGCTAAATTTTTCTGGCCAATGGAAACCATGGATGGGTGGGTTGTGAGCCACTAAATCAGCTTCCACCTTGATTTAGATTTATTCCAGCTTTGTTGAGACCTACAAGCATCGAGTTCCTAGAGTTGGTTTGTTCAAGTTTAACGTAACGTTTTGGTCTTTTTTTTTCAGTTTGGGTCAATTTAAGTAATTTTTTTTCAGGGACTCTATAATAAAATGTAGTAGTGTGGATAGCTTATCGATTAGCCAAGAACCTTCCCAGCCACTGAAGCCTAGCCTTGATAAATGGGTCCCAATTGGCTTTTCTGTTCGCTACCAACAATTATACTTAGTTTTTATGACTTTCCCCACTAGGTAGCGATGTACCTAGGATTTTTCCAATACCTCAATTGGAGTACGAGGGAAATCCAAGGTCTTCCTTACCAGCCTCATTCATTGATGGTTACAGCTGGGGGAATTCAGTGGCAGATTCTGACCACCATATGAAGCGACTGCAAGCAAGTATCTATCTTGAGTCAAGCGGCTTACAATACGAATGTGCAAGTGATACATTCGTCCCCGTTGAGCAGGTTGTTCGCAGAGCTTGGAAGCTGCCATGTAGTAAGCTTCAGCATAGCCTAACGCTGTTCCAAACATTGCAAAACGAAAAATGAGCACATATCTCACGCTTTAAATTATGACTTATTATCCACAAACAATAAGCGTCTCAACCTTTTCTTTGACCTTCCTCAGAAGAAAAAATTTAAAAGTTTATGCTTAGATTATGTAAAAAGGCTGTTCGAAGCTTGGCGCCACAGCCTCCAAGTGTAGCTTTGCTGCCAATTTTCTAACAAGAAACCGCATTTGGAAGAGAATTACCCAGCGGCTTAGGGGAGTTATAATATACCAGCGGCAGATATGCCTGTCAAGGATTTGTGTAGCGTAAGCCCTTCAAGGGGTTGCCAGCGCAACTTGTAGTTTCTCCAACTAAAATGTCAACCTTAACTGCCCATGCGGAATCCTCCGAGTATCTGGCGGTCCCAAGTTCCTCATGCATGTAGAGAATGGGGGCGGGATGGACTAGAGAAATTGAGCTCCCTCGCATGTGATGTGAAACCACAGTCGCAGCGTTACTCCGACGAGCGGGCCTACCCAAGACCAGGAGAAGAGACATGTATAGAAGTAAAATTAACAGTAACAGTTTTCCTGCTAATCGTTGGAACATTTTTTTATAACACCAGTCATGGATGGATCGGCCGCCGTGGTGTGATGGTAGCGTGCTCCGCCTACCACACCGAAGATCCTGGGTTCACGCCTTGGGAAAAGCAACATAAAAATTTTAGAAACTAGGTTTTTCAATTAGTTGATAAATTTTATAAGCGCGATCACCTCTGCAGTGGTTGGCAAGCAGTCCAAGTGTATTTTTGCCATGAAAAGCTTCTCAGTGAAAACTCATCTGCCCTGCAGATGCTGTTCGGAGTCGGCATTAAACAAGTAGGTCCCGTCCCGCCAATTTGTAGGAAAAACTAAAAAGGAGTACGACGCAAATTGGAAGGGAAGCTCGGCCTAAACCTCTTCGGAGGTTATCGCGCCTTACATTTTTTTTACTCATGGATTGGATGAGCCACAGTTTTATGGTAACATTTTACGAGCGGCACAACTTTACCGTTGGCATATTCTTTGGCCAATCCACAGGGGGGGCATAGCAAGTGCAAAATGATATCAAATACGATAGTAAAAAAAAAGCAAGAAATCGGAACATCAACTACAAGATATTTCAATTATGTAAGCCTTGACTACCAAAATCCAATCAAAATTGCGGTCAGTGGTTTTACAAAAATATCCTTATAAGTTGGGCCGGCATATCTAAAGCAATCTTGTGGTAATACTCAAAGTAATTGATATTTCCTAATAAATTCTAAACGCATTTATATGCACAAACTATAAATATTTATGTGTATTTTGTATTTTATTTTCTTTTTTTTCGTAAATAAATCTGCTTTTTGGTAAATGCGACAAAATTGGCTTTATTTTCAATCGAAATGCAAATAGTTGAGAATAAAACAAATTTCTGCAAATAAACTCAATTCCTTCCATTTTACAAGCATTCGATGAAAAAATTCGTTTTTCAAATTGTACATATTTACCAACGTAACAAAAATAAGCTGCAGAAAAATTCATACATGAAAATTATTATCTCATAACTATGTATGGACAATTCACATCGCAACAGTAAAGAAAGTAGGACAGTTTGCAGGGTTTTTTGTGCATTTGCAAAACAATTTCCGCAGCCCTGCTTGATGAAAACCTAGAAAAAATGCTGCATTGCGGTTATTGTTTTTGTTTTTTTTTTTTTTTGTTTTGGAATTTTAATTCCAATTTAAATAATTTAAATGCAAAACGAGGTTCTTCATATTTTCAGCTTACAATATTGTAAATAATTTATACATATATTTTTTTTTTTTGTCAAAACTATCTGGAATTTATATGCTGTAGAAGGTGCTATTTTAAGTTTTATTAAAGAATTTTTTATCGCGCATATATTTCTAAGGGCATTCCATTCCGTATCGAGCAACAAATGTCGATACAAACGAAATGCAAAAAAAAAAAAAACAAAAACTCCCGTTAAAAGGAGGCATCTCAATGAAACTTCATAAGAAAGTTGTATGGCGATTACTTCTTTTACTGCATTTATACTTAGCGTGCTTTGCACACAAAGTATATTAACTTTGATTGGATAACGGTTGGTTGTACAGGCACAAAGGAATCGAGATAGATATAGACTTACATATATCAAAATCATCAGTGTCGAAAAAAAAGTTGATTGAGCCATGTCCGTCCGTCTGTCCGCTAACACGATAACTTAAGTAAATATTGAGATATCTTCACCAAATTTGGTACACGAGCTTATCTGGACCCAGAATAGATTGGATTAGATGAGCGAAATCGGATGATAGCCACGCCCACTTTTTATATATATAACATTTTGGAAAACACAAAAAACCTGATTATTTAATAAAAATACACCTAGAATGTTGAAACTTTACGTGTGGACTGATATTGAGACTCTTGATAAAAATTTGAAAAAAAAATTTTGAATGGGCTTGGCACCGCCCGCTTTTCATAAAATCAAATTTACAAAAATTAATCATAAATCAAAAATCGTTAAACCTATCGTAACAAAATTCGGCAGAGAGGTTGCCTTTACTATAGGGAATGCTTTGAAGGAAAATAAACGAAATCGGTTAAAGACCACGCCCACTTTTATATAAAAGATTTTTAAAAGGGCCGTGAACGAATAAAATAAGCTATATCTTTGCAAAAAAGAGCATTACATCAATGGTATTTCTTTTCCCAAGTGGATTTATAACAATAAATAGGAAAACCTTCAAATTTTAAAAAATGGGCGTGGCACCGCCCCTTTATGACTAAGCAATTTTCTATATTTCGGGAGCCATAACTCGAAGAAAAATTAACGGATCGTAATAAAATTGGGTACACAAATTTTTCCTATAGTAGAAAATATTTCTAGTAAAAATGGACGGGATCGCTTAAAGACCACGGCAACTTAGATATAAAGCAAATTTAAAAGGGTCGTAGACTAGAATAATAAGCTATAACTTAGCAAAAAATAGTTTCGAATCAATAATATTTCACTTATCAAGTTTTATTGTAAGAGGAATGGGGAGAATTTTTTTTTTTAAACGGGCGGTGCCACGTGTTATGTAGAAAAGTAATTTATCTGAGATGAAATGTGCAACTGAAGCTCACGCTGAGTATATACTGTTCGGTTACACCCGAACTTAGACATCTTTACTTGTTTTTTCTGTTTTCTGTTTTTCGTGACATATTTTAAATTTTTTTATTTAAAAAAAAAAAATAAATGTAAGGCGCGATAACCTCCGAAGAGATCTAAGGCCGAGCTTCTCTTCCAATTTGCGTCGTGCTCCTCTTGATTTTCCCTACAAATTGGCCGGACGGGACCTACATGTTTTATGCCGACTCCGAACGGCATCTGCAAAGCAGATGAGTTTTCACTGAGAGCTTTTCATGGCAGAAATACACCCGGAGTGCTTGCCAAACACTGCCGAGGGGCGACCCCGCTTAGAAAAATTTTCTTCTAATTGAAAAATCTTATTTCTAAAATTTTGATGTTGCTTTGCCCGGGAGTTGAACCCAGGGCATACGGTGTGATAGGCGGAGCACGCTACCATCACACCACGGTGGCCGACCATTTATTTTTTTATTTACTCTTAAAATTAATTCTTGTTTTATTGTCGGCCATTGTGAATACATACAAGTGAAAAATCTTTCTATTCTTCCATTGCAATACCTACCTGTCAAATAATAGCTGTCAGGGAGAACAGCTGTCGCGAATTGGCCAGAGAATGGAAGAAAGGTTTGTTTTTGCTCGCGGTTATTAAATTGAAGTGCCATGAATTGCTCATTTGTGTTTCAAATCAACTTTTCTTTTAATGTGTATACAGAAAATTAGACTACATATTGACGAATTCTAGCAACACTAAGAGACTACTATCATCTCTAAGCCGATACTGAGCAGTGAATTCTATGTACATAACCAAATTAATCATTATGTCTACACATATTTCCAAACAAGCAGCGGAGAGCAACGTACAAACACATGCATATATCTGAGATACTCCAAAAAGTAGGCAATTATTTGTGCAAGTATCACTCACATATACACGCGCATATGAGAAGCTATACACGTGCATCTGTAGTTATAATTTTATAGCTGGTAACTAAGTAAATTCTGGAAACACCTAGAAGTATGGAACGACGAAATCGGAGAGTATAAAAGAGCGCAATCTGAGCAAAAATAAAATGAATTTGATTTAAGCACGCTATCTGTCGAGTAGTATAGGTGTTATTGTGAAATACTTCAATAAAGGCCATTTTGCATTATCGCATAGTGGAGTTATTTATTCAACAGTTTAGTGACTCGAACGTTAGTAGAAGGTTGCAACTAAGAGGAATTGCACTAAATTCGTTACAATATTAATATTCATTTCTTAAATCAAGTTAATAGATTAAATTTGGGCAGCCATTTATGCAAACATTTTAAAATAAGAAAATAATGCAATATAAAAGTCGTCTACAAAAATGTTTGAAAAACACTATTGAGCAAATGATTTAAGTATACGAACAGCGATTGAACAGGTGATCGAGGCTGTTTACTATTGTGAACATTTCTGTCAATCATTCGCCACTTGTATGAATTCACATTCTTGTCGCCTGTTCAATTGTTCATTCTCCATTTTTAAAAATATTTTGCAAATCGATCCCCATGGAGCGCATAAAGTAATGATCTGGATATAGTCAATGGCTGATACTGAAAACAATGATGAAATTATCTCGAAATGATCGCACAATTATTCTCAAAACAATCCCAAATACAATCTTAAAACAAATCCGAATACCTCAAAAAAAATAATAAAGTATAAGTCCCGAAAATATTTCGCATGCAGTCCCGAGATTATCTCCAAACTGATCTTGAAAACGCTGCCGAAATTATAGGCATATAAAAAGAAAATTGTTCCGAAATTCTTCACAAATTGTCTCAAAAACAAGTTTTTAAATATCGAAATTATAATCTGAAAATGGTTCGGAAAATAATAGAGAAATCATACTGAAATAGTCCCATTAGCCCCGAAATTGATTCTGAAGTCACGTCGATAGTTTAAAAGATTCTTGCTTCGAACTCGAGCTAATTCAAATATAGAGATATGTAGTTCAAAATTTGTCCCCAACTGATAAGAATAAATTTCAAGGTAGTGGCAAAACTTCACCCAAATATTTCTAAAATTTTCGGAAATAACCCTTAATTTAGCTCAAAAGCTTTGGCCAAACAATGTGGAAATGATTCCAAAATGGTTCCTTACTGTAACGAAACTTATCAGGAAATTGGCCAGATTTTATGCCATAATCTATTTTGAAATTATTCAGGGATAGTTGCGAAATAATTCCAAATGGATCCTTAAAATATATATATAATTGATCTAGAAAACAACTTTTTCAGGAGCATAGTTGATTCAAAAATTACTTCGAGAAACAGTTTTGGAATCATCCCGAAGCGGTCTCTATTGGTTCAGACATTGATAATGAAATCGATCACAAAAAGAACTAGAGATAGTCTTAAAATTGCCCCAACAGAGGAAGAATATAATTCCGTGTATAAACTCAAAAATATCCTAAGGAAAATTTCAAAATGATCCAAAGATGGTGCGAAATTTTTCTCGAAATGATCCTAAGTACCAAATTATCTCAAAAATAATCTTCCAAAAATTATTTTCAAGTGGTCCTCAAATGTCCTGAAATTTATTGCGAAACAGTACTAATTTTACCCCGAAATCTTTTCTGAAAGTATCCAGGAACTATTGCGATGATCCCTAATATAATTGAGGTAGTTCCCAGTATATTATGAAAGCTATCCCGACCCAAAATGGTTCAGAAATATATCAAAGCAATGGTGTGACAAAATGATCTAAAAAAATGGCAAAATCATACAGAGGTTGTTTCAAAATTATTTCAAAATAATCTTTAGATAGTTTAAAAATGATATAAAAATGATGATTAGCCCAGTAAGAGTTTCGAAAATATTTCCGCACGAATCATTAAAAGGTCTAAAAGATGGGCATTGCATTGTTGAAAACTACATTATCTGAGCCTTCAATGATTTAGTTGAGGGGGATGCCACTGCTCTTTTTTGCAAAATTGCTATAACCGGATCTTTAAGATGGCGTTCTTCGAACCGGATTTGATCGAATTGTGTGTCCCTGATCTTCTCACCTTTGTATATAATGAAAGAGCATGATTAGCAAAACTCACTTCCAATCAAATTAACCATGTTTCAATATTTTGCAATTTGATATAGAACGACTCACCAGCACATATAAATAGTAAACATACATACTCCTTTGTGTTTGCTAGTACTATCATTTTTTGTTTTACGCCAAATATTGTATTGCATGCAATCGGAAACGGTAAATAGTATGTAAAAAAGCGCTAACACTGTCATCATTGAATCTCAAAGCGTGTTGCTCGCTATATTTGTTAGTATGCGCTAGTAGTCTAGAAAACTTTGATGTTGTAGTTAGTTGCTCATTCATTTTTCATATTCACTGAATATTTGCATTCACGTGACTTAATGATCATGACAGACAAGCCACACAATCGGAGGCCAACAGAACTAAACAATTTTTACAAAAGATACAAAGAGGTTAAGCGGTTTGCAGTGGCAGCTAGGTTTTTAAACACAAAACTGCATTTTTCAATGCAATTTGATGTGGCGCCTAAACAGGTGCTGTTCAAACGCCCAAGCATACCACGCATGTAGCAATGAAAATAACAACAACGAAAAGTGACAGATATGCAATTTTCTACGCGGTTGTTTCATTCATTTGCACTTCTTAATACTCAGAACAACTGCCCGCTGCATATAAGAAATATTTACATTTATACCTTTTTATGTTGTAACCTACACCAAAACAGTGTTAGACAATAAGCCCCTTTGTACCTGATGAGAATGAGATATACCACTGAATATATGTAGTACATTGCCAAAACAGATGGCTCAGAGAAAAGAAGAGTATTTATGGAGGCCTGCGTTCCCTTTTATCTTCTTTCAGAGGTGAAAGCATCGAAAGCTTCAAAGACAGTGTGGCAATTTGACCAGCATTGAAGCTCATTCTAAGTCGCATTTGCCTCCGATAATATGGTGAAGTATTTCGTCTGAGGCTGCGTTCAGAGCTAGGCTTCGTGTGTTTTCGGGGAACGCTAAATTAATAACTCAGTCTAATGGCATTGCATAAGCTGGGCCTGAAACCCGTATTCCTATATGCCGGTTTATTACTTTTTGTTTTTGTTTCTTTGTTTTTTTTTTTTATTTATGTATTATTATTATATATATTATTTTTTTTGTTAGTGGTATTAGAGATAAATACACACAAATTTTATAAAGCAATTTGAGCCTACCTCATTAATTAAAAATAAATTTTTTTAGGTTTCAATATTTATATTTTTTTCCTTCAATGCCCTGCAAGTTTGCCACTTTTGTATGTCGTTTGCTACGCTGGGTGAAGAGACCGTGTCTCCAATCCATGCCCAGACAATCACTGTATTTACAGTTATTGCATCTTCACTTCTGCTTCGTACCTCGTCTCCTCGTCTCTTCCGCTGTTGAAGTATAATACGCTTATTGGCGTTTGAGGGTATATGCTGCCAAGCTTTTTACTTTGAATCCTCGCAAGGTGAAAGTTCTTCAAGTCCATCGATTGTCTAACGCTGAGGGATTGAACTAATGGTGCTGGTAGATTGGCTGTATGATATGATGGTGAAGCCGGTTGTCTACTGTGGAGTTTTTGTCTATTATACTGCACTAAACCCTTCCTACACGCTTACGGATTGGCATCAGTTAAAAGTGCCCGTTTTGAAAATGGCAGCTACTCGGGCTGCAATAAAGGTTCGAAATGCGATGTTTAGATTATGAATTACGGGTACTATAGCACTTTAACCGTCTTCGACTTTAATCTTGACAGGACAAAATACTGTGCACTAACTTTCACTCGGTTGCTACCATGAATACTATCTCAAGGGCCGTTGTGTTTTGGTGGTGAGATGCTTATCCTACCACACCGCCCACGATTCAAGTCCCATGTAAAGCAGCCATGGCAGAAATGCACTCGGAGTGTTTTCCAAATCACTGCCTAGAAGCGACCCCACCTG
Source organism: Eurosta solidaginis (assembly GCF_040869045.1). NCBI lineage: Eukaryota > Metazoa > Arthropoda > Insecta > Diptera > Tephritidae > Eurosta > Eurosta solidaginis. The sequence goes on from NC_090321.1 coordinate 189,607,106, forward strand.
GAAAAACTTTCTTCTAATTGAAAAAAAAATTTGTTTCTCAATTTTTGATTTTGATTTGCTCGGGAATCGAAGCCAAGACCTTTGGCGTGGTAGGCAGAGCCCGCTTTAGTATGAATGAGTATATTCACGTTATATACGCTGAGTACTTAGCCAGAGTCTTTTCTATGAAACCCCCGACTATATTTTTCACTTTCTTGGAAGCTTTAGTAGATGTCGCAAACCTGCAATTTTTTCTTGTCTTGTTCACATTTCACATGCTTTTTTTGTTACCATATTTGAAAATTGCTTTAAACGGGCTCGAGTTTTTCTTGCCACAAGAAATGTGGGGGACTCAAGCGCAATACAAAGTTTTATAGCTTCACAGCTTCCGCTACCCAATTATGAACTACTACAACACTACCCGGGGGGAATCCTGTTAATAATATATGAATCTATATTATATGTATACCCCAAGTTCCTCATGGAATGGAATGGAAGGCGGGATGGCCCAAAAGCTTTAAAGTATTCATAATAAATAGTTCCCTAGATAGTCGAGCTTGGATCTTAATGATGTTTTGTTACCGGAATGTACCAAATCTATATCCAGCAAAGAACTATCAACATCGATAACAATCCCCAAAATCTTCGGGGATTGGTATATATTTACAACAACAACAATATTCCCAGTAGTACAATCCATATACATAGATATTCATATATAACCACATTTCTGGGACTTAAATTTTCGTGCTGGTATTTCCACTAGGTAAAGCTTACATTTTTGCTTTGCTTGCATTCGCTATGCCACTTTTGTAGCAGAACGACTCAATGAGTAAACGTGTAGGTGAATGCTTTTTTCTGATTTTTTTCACCCAGTCGAAAGAGATTTATTTCCTTGTCAACGGATACAGGGCAACATGCTATACATTCAGAAAATATATTTATATACCTATACTGTCCTATAAGCTGCATTTCAACAGCGGGTGCTTTTCGTATGCGTCAAAGATATAAAGCTGTATGTATGTGCATATGTATGTTTGCATGCGATATAGAAATGTCGCATGCAACGACGATTAGAACTGCAGCAAAACAACTAAACAATATCCTGTACAACGATTTCATAGCATTTTATGTTATGTGTCTTATGTGTGTATAAATGTCTTCAGAAAAATGTGCAACAACAAAATAAGAAAATATGTGAGCAGATGTCACGTTTAGTTTACATCAACGACGTGTTGTTTGCTCGAATGCGAATATGATTCCGTGTGCTCTCTTTAAACCAGGGATAGCCAATAACTAACATTTTGCGAAACTGATATTTTCAATTAAAACAGCTATTTAATGGCTTTTCTTAAGGAATGCAAAGTTATCGAATACAAAGAAGGAAGGGAAAGAGAAAGTAGAGGAAAAAAAGAAAAGGATAACAAGCCTTATCGGCGAGTTGTCGGTTTGTTATCGACGGGTTACGGGCTAGTTATAGAGCTATCGATTTGTTATCAGGAGGGTTAAAAACTTGTTACCAAAGGAAAATGCTTTCGATGAGTTACCGAATTGTTATCGAAAAATTATCGTTTTTTATCGAGAAAATATAAATTTTTTATGTTTTATGCTTGAAAGGTATATTTTCGAAAAAATATTTATTTGTAATACAAACTGTAGAGATTTGTTATCGAAAACTTTTGGATGTTCTTACGAAATCTAATGGATATTATTTCAATAACACATCGTTAAAATTTTCATAACAAACCAATTTTTGTTCAATAGTAAACCGATAGCACGTCTCTAATTTACCGATAATATGCCGACAACTCTTCGAGCATACCTGTTATTGACAGCAAGCTGATAACACATCTATCTAGAAATAAATAAATTCAAGGCGCGATACTGATCCAAAGAGAGTTAGGTTGATATCCTCTTCGTTTCTAGGTCGTGCTTCTTTAAAATTGTCCTACAAGTTGGCTTGACGGGACCTACAAGAGAAGTTTTTCATGGCAAAAATACAATCGGAGTGCTCACCAAAAAGCTGTCAAGCAACTCCGCTTAGACAAACTTTCTTCTAAATTGTTTTTAAATTGTTTGATGCTGCTTTGCCCGGAAATTGAGCACCACGGCGGCCGCCGTCTATTAAAAACCAATAATATGCCAATATCAATAACAGTCCGATAATTTTTCGTATTCATAAATGAATTTTCCGAGCCCTACTAAGTTATTCCAAAAATAGTAGCAAAATCATTTCGAAAAAGTCTCTAACATAATCGCATTATTATTTCGAAATAGCTCCGGAATGATCCCAAGATGATTCTATAACAATGTCTAGATATTCTTGAAGTAGTGCCGGTAAAGTCTCGAAACTATCTCAAAATAATCGCGAAATTCTACCCAACACATCTCCAAATTGATAACGAAACAGTACCTAAAACAATCCCATAGTGACCTCAAAATAGTCACAGTAAAATTCCAACATTACTACAAAAAGATCTCTAAATGGTCCCAAAATTTTCCCCGAACAGTCCAAAAAATATCGTAAATTGGTTCCGGAAATAATACCTATAATGTTAAGTATACATTATGCTAATTCTAGCAGAGCAGACGAGAGCTTTTCCATTCAAAAAACCAATTTCGCGCGCAAAATAATAGTTTTAAAAAAACCTAAATCAAACCAAACGATCTCAGTGGTAGTGAGAATACAATTGAAAATAATTAGAAAACAAGTAAGGACGGGACTGTCTTCAGCTGTGCCGAAGACTTCATACCTTTCATGAATGGGGCTGTACAATAATCGTATCCCGTTATTAATCTCCAAATAATCGGATGTATAAGATAGGAAATATATAGTGAACAGTTGTACATACCTAAACGATTTTTAAGATAAATATAAAATAAAAAATGGCAAAAAACCCCTAATCTGCACGATCGTTGTATGGGATATAACTATATATAGCTCCGATCAAAGTGATTATTTCAGGATATATTCTATGATATATTAGAATATATAACACCGAGTTTCATGTTTATAATTTTTAAATCGCGGCAGGAATGACCAAAATCGTCTTATCTGAACGATCGGTTGTATGGGAGATATATATTATAGTGGTCCGATCCTACCGGATCCGATCAGTGTCTAATATAATACAAAAATACACCCTTGTGCCAAATTTCATTGAGATATCTCAAAATTTGAGGGACAAGTTTGCGTTCAAAGGGACGGACGGACGGACAGACGGACCCACGACAGACAGACGGACGGACGGATGGACAGACGGACATGGCTATATTAACTCTGTTCGTCGCCCTGCTCAATTCGGTATACTTAATGGTGAGTCTATCTTCTATATTTCTCAACGCTACATGGCGGCCACCGTGGTGTGATGGTAGCGTGCTCCGCCTATCACACCGTATGCCCTGGGTTCAACTCCCGGGCAAAGCAACATCAAAATTTTAGAAATAAGATTTTTCAATTAGAAGAAAATTTTTCTAAGCGGGGTCGCCCCTCGGCAGTGTCTGGCAAGCGCTCCGATTGTATTTCTGCCATGAAAAGCTCTCAGTGAAAACTCATCTGCCTTGCAGATGCCGTTCGGAGTCGGCATAAAACATGTAGGTCCCGTCCGGCCAATTTGTAGGGAAAAATCAAGAGGAGCACGACGCAAATTGGAAGAGAAGCTCGGCCTTAGATCTCTTCGGTGGTTATCGCGCCTTACATTTATTTTTTTTTTTTATTTATTTTACAAACATCGGACCAAAGTTAATATACCATTTCATGTTCATGAAAGGTATAACATGTGAAGGTGTCTAAGTTCGGGTGTAACCGAACATTATATACTCAGCGTGAGCTTCAATTGCACATTTAATTTCAGATAAATTACTTTTCCATATAACACGTGGCACCGCCCGTTTAAAAGAAAAACGTCTCCCCATTTCCTCTTACAATATCACTTGATAAGTGAAATATCATTGATTCAAAACTACTTTTTGCTAAGTTATAACTTATTTTTCTAGTCAACGACCTTTATAAACTTGTCTTATATCTAAGTTGCCGTGGTCTTTAACCGATCTCGTCCATTTTACCAGAAATATTTTATGCTATAAGAAAGATTTCTGTACCCAATTTTATTACGATCCGTTAATTTTTCTTCGAGTTATGACTCTCGAAACATAGAAAATTGCTTAGTCATAGAAGGGGCGGTGCCACGCCCATTCTTTAAAATTTGAAGTTTTTCCTATTTATTGTTATAAATTTACTTGGGAAATGAAATACCATTGACATTGAATACCATTTTTTGCAAAGATATAGCTTATGTTATTCGTCCACGACCCTTTTAAAAATCTTTTATATAAAAGTGGGCTTGGTACTTAACCGATTTCGTTAAATTTTCTTCAAAACATTCCTTATAGTAAAGGCAACCTCTCTGCCGAATTTTGTTACGATAGGTTTAACGATTTTTGATTTATATTAATAATATTTGTAAAATTGAATTTATCACAAGTGGGCGGTGCCACGCCCATTAAAAAAAAATTTTCAAATTTTTATCAAGAGTTTCAACATCAGTCAACACGTAAGATTTCAACATTGTAGGTGCATTATTTACTAAATAATCAGGTTTTAAGTGTTTTCCAAAGTTTTATATATATAACAAGTAAGGAAGGTTAAGTTCGGGTGTAACCGAACATTACATACTCAGTTGAGAGCTATGGTGACAACATAAGCGAAAATAACCATGTGGGAAAATGAACCGAGGGAAACCGTGGAATGTGTTTGTATGACATATGTATCAAATGAAAGACATTAAAGAGTATTTTATGAGGGAGTGGGCCATAGTTCTATAGGTGGTCGCCATTTGGGGATATCGCCATAAAGGTTGATCAGGGTTGACTCTAGAATTTGTTTGTAAAATATGGGTATCAAAAAAAACGGTGCTAATGAGTATTTTAAAAGGGAGTGATCCTTAGTTCCATAGGTGGACGCCGTTTCGAGATATCGCCATAAAGATGGACCAGGGATGACCCTAGAATTTGTTTGTAAAATATGGGTATCAAAAAAAACGGTGCTAATGAGTATTTTAAAAGGGAGTGATCCTTAGTTCCATAGGTGGACGCCGTTTCGAGATATCGCCATAAAGATGGACTAGGGATGACCCTAGAATTTGTTTGTACAATATGGGTATCAAAAAAAAGGTGCTAATAAGTATTTTAAAAGGGAGTGATCCTTAGTTCCATAGGTGGACGCCGTTTCGAGATATCGCCATAAAGGTGGACCAGGTGACCCTAGAATTTGTTTGCACAATATGGGCATCAAACGAAAGGTGTTAATGAGTATTTTAAAAGGCATTAGGCCTTAGTTCTATAAGTGGACGCCGTTTCGAAATATCGCCATAAGGGTGGACCAAAGTTATATTTCGCGTCAATAAACCAATACAATTACCATGTTTCATCCCTTTTTTCGTATTTGGTATAGAATTATGGCATTTTTTTCATTTTTCGGAATTTTTGATATCGAAAAAGTGGACGTGGTCATATAGTCGGATCTCGTTCATTTTTTACACCAAGATAAAGTGCGTTCAGATAAGTATGTGAACTAAGTGCAGTAAAGATATGTCGATGTTTGCTGTAGTTATCGTGTTAACGGCCATGCGGAAGGACAGACGGACGACCGTGTATAAAAACTGGGCATGGCTTCAACCGATTTCGCCCATTTTCACAGAAAGCAGTTAGCGTCGTAAAATCTATGCCCCTACCAAATTTCAAAAGGATTGGTAATTTTTTGTTCGACTTATGGCATTAACAGTATCCTAGACAAATTAAATGAAAAAGGGCGGAGCCACGCCCATTTTGAAATTTTCTTTTTTTTTTTTTGTATTTTGTTGCACCATATCATTACTGGAGTTGAATGTTGACTTAATTTACTTATATACTGTAAAGATATTAAATTTTTTGTTAAAATTTTACTTAAAAAAAATTTTTTTTTTTTAAGTGGGCGTGGTCCTTCTCCGATTTTGCTAATTTTTATTTAGCACATATATAGTAATAGGAGTAACGTTCCTGCCAAATTCCATCATGATATCTTCAACGACTGCCAAATTACAGCTTGCAAAATTTTAAATTACCTTCTTTTAAAAGTGGGCGGTGCCACGCCCGTTGTCCAAAATTTTACTAATTTTCAATTCTGCGTCGTAAGTTCAACTCACCTACCAAACTTCATCGCTTTATCTGTCTTTGGTAATGAATTATTGCACTTTTTCGAAATTTTCGATATCGAAAAAGTACGCGTGGTTATAGTTCGATATCGTTCATTTTAAATAGCGAACTGAGATGAGTGCTCAGGAGCCTACATACCAAATTTCATCAAGATACCTCAAAATTTACTCAAGTTATCGTGTTAATGGACGGACGGACGGACGGACGGGCGGACGGACATGGCTAAATCAAATTTTTTTTCGATCCTGATGATTTTGATATATGGAAGTCTATATCTATCTCGATTCCTTTATACCTGTACAACCAACCGTTATGCAATCAAACTTAATATACTCTGTGAGCTCTGCTCAACTGAGTATAAAAAGGGTTATCATCCGATTTCCTCATTTTCAATACCAATCTATTCTGGGTCCAGATAAGCTCGTGTATTAAATTTGGTGAAAATATGTCAGTATTTACTCAAGTTATCGTGCTAACGGACGGACGGACGGACGGACGGACGGCCATGGCTCAATCTAATTTTTTTTCGACACTGATGATTTTGATATATGGAAGTCTATATCTATCCTGATTCCTTTATACCTGTACAACCAACTGTTATCCAATCAAAGTTATGTGTTCAAATACAGCTGGATATAACAATAAAAATTAACATATATCACTAAGAAACCCTTTTTTTATATTCAGCTGAGCAGACGGTACCCCGTAACGGCATAAACTAGTCGAGATAGATATATACTTCTATATATCAAAATTATCTGGGCGAAATAAGAAATTCATTTAGCCTTGTCCATCCGTCCGTCTGTCCGTAAACACGATAACTTGAGTAAATTTGGAGTATCTTAATGAAATTTGGTACGTAAGTTCCTGGGCACTCATCTCAGATCGCTATTTAAAATGAACGAAATCAGACTATAACCACGCCCACTTTTTCGATATCGAAAATTTCGAAAAATAGAAAAAGTGCGATAAGTCATTACGAAAGACGGATAAAGCGATGAAACTTGGTAAGTAGGTTGACCTTATGACGCATAATAGAAAATTAGTAAAATTTTGAACAATGGGTGTGGCACCGCCCCCTTTTAAAAGAAGGTAATTTAAAAGCTTTGCAAGCTGCAATTTGGCAGCTGAGTATGTAATGTTCGGTTACGCCCGAATTTAGCATTCCTTACTTATTTTTGTATATCGCTTTTCAGGTTAGCCGTTAAATGCAATCTCTGCTTTAAACAGAAGAATGAAGGTTGTATATATGTATGTGACAAATATTAGATATTTCTTAGCACATAAGTTGTTGACGCGATTTCTGCCACGCACGATGAGGTAAAAATTTTTGTAATTTCTGTCGGTTCATGGTTGAAAATTTGTTAAGGTACACGCATAGCTGAGTGATGGCCAACAAGTTCAGAAGCATTCACAATATTCGTTTGTAGATAAATTTAAAGAAGCATTTCGCTGGTTAAGCTTTTCCAACAACTTAATAGAATAAATGTGAAAGTTTAGATGTTTGCCTGTCTGCATGCCCCGATGTTTGTCAGTCAACCCGTTTGGATCTGATTCTAACCAAATTTGTTTTCTTTTACGAATGATATTTATTGTGTGAGCCATACAAGTGGGGGTTGAGCAATTTGCGAAAAGTTATCAGAGCTACAACCCGTTCACTTCGGCGGAATCCACATATTGGACCTTTATCAATGATGTTTGATATTCAAGTAAAGTAAAGCCTATTTCAACCCTTCTTAACCGCGACTAAGCAAAATGATAAAATATCTTTCGCATTCGTCGATGAAGTGCTAACGAATGCGAAGTAATGCGCAGGCGCTTTCTGACGTCAATACATAATGCATTCTTCGGTCCAAAATCTAGACGATAGCCCAACAACGGCACATAAAAGCATAAAACCTGCGTGCTTCCCATTACCATCATCAGCGCAGAGGTTAAAGTAGTCATTGAATATGCAAAAACATCTAAACCAGTAAGGTAGCGGGTCTGCCATGATGATGGTTACAACCCTTGGTATAATGGATTAAAATATCGTTTTATATATTATTATAATGAACGAAAACCATGGTGTAATTAATTTCAGTAAATTTCTATTCGGCGTCGTCCCAGTTGTTGCGAAAATATATAACAGAATATACATATAGGCTTTAGTTATTTTCGAATTCCAAAAAATTGAAATACACTTGTCTGACGGTAGATTTGTCAATTTAATCTATCTCCAATCCAAAAACAAAAAAAAGTTTATTACAAAGCACATACTTTACCACATAACATCATTTAATATTTTATTCAACATTTTCCTACTTTCAGGCAAATTCAAGGAGCAAGCAACTTCAAATTCCGCATGGCTGCCAGTACTGAATTCTAAAGTTCCCGATCCACGACCGGGCACATGCACAAACGATACTGCAGCACTACCAGATTCAGTGTTAAATTTCATACGTAAACATCCGCTAATGGACAAGGCGGTAGATCATGAATTTGCCAATCCAGTCTTTTACAAAAGGGATATCGTACTCACCAAATTGGTTGTGGATAAGTGAGTAAAAAAAAACGAAACACTAAAAAATTTGCACTTAATTCATTAAAAGTGAATATGATAGTGTAGAAAATAGTTAAGTTGTTGTTGTTGTTGTTGTCAAAAACGATGAAAAAGATTGAACATTCTTTATGTGTTTTGACAATGTAAGCATGTGTATATGGATATGTGTAAATGTAACTACGCAAATTCGCTATACACAGGACACAGGTTCGCAGTCACTGCATGTCATGGCGTATGAGTAACGCGAAGTATCGTGTTGTATACGGAGTTGTTTTTTCCAACACCGCTGCGTTAAGTTTTTGTGATAATATGACAACTCTTGTCACCTTTTTGGTGCTTCTGTGAACTCTTTGTATTTGCAATCAAGATATACGCTTTTTAAAATTACCAACATACCTATATGTATACATTTTTGGCAAGTTTTTCGATTATTGTAAAACTTTAATAGACGACTAGCAAACTCTCTTTATGTTGCTGGTGGATTCTCCTTTGTACTCACAAATTAACAACCGGTGACTTCAAAATGGATTCAGGTATGTGTTTCAAGCAGAAGTCCTCCAGATTTGGTAGGCATGCAAATCACTCGAGGTGCGGATATAACTGGTAAAGTATACATCTTTTCTGACAGCCAAGTAGCAATAAACGCGCGAGCTGCACAATATTCTAGCTCTAAGCTAGAAGGCGTATGCAAGCAACTTTTTGCTGTATTAACCGACACAATTAAAGTATACTTTATCTGGGTTGTGGATTCTGAAGTATACATTATATGGGTTCTGAAAACGAGGAAACAACGAACATCAAAGCCGGCATACCTATACTGGCAGCCAAGGGGACATGCAAAATACAAAATTAGTCAAAAGTGGAACATCACTTTGAAATTTAAATTTGAAGAGCTATATGATCAGACTACAATGAAAGGACAAGGAGTATACTAAGACATTCGGCTTCAATTAATTTCAGTGGAGGTTGCGAGATAATCAATTAATTTTTTCATACAAAAACTAAGGGCGATAATTCCCGCTTTTTTCCACTGAATAGTTTTAAATCTGCTGGACTAATGCCAAGAATTCCCGATATGACGGGAGTTCCCCATTAACTTTTTTATACTCAGTTGAGCAGACCTCACAGAGAATATTAACTTTGATTGGATAACGGTTGGTTGTACAGGTATAAAGGAATCGAGATAGATATAGACTTCCATATATCAAAATCATCAGTATCGAAAAAAAATCGATTGAGTCATGTCCGTCCGTCCGTCCGTCCGTCTGTCCGTTAACACGATAACTTAAGTAAATTTTGAGATATCTTGATGAAATTTGGTATGTAGGTTCCTGGGCACTCATCTCAGATCGCTATTTAAAATGAACGATATCGGACAATAACCACGCCCATTTTTTCGATATCGAAAATTTCGAAAAATCGAAAAAGTGCGATAATTCATTACCAAATACGGGATAGGCGATGAAACTTGGCAAGTTAGTTGAACTTATGACGCAGAATAGAAAAATGGTAAAATTTTGGACAATGGGCGTCGTACCGCCCACTTTTAAAAGAAGGTAATTTAGAAGTTTTGCAGGCTGTTATTTGGCAGTCGTTGAAGAAATCATGATGAAATTTGGCAGGCGAAATCGGTTGAAGCCGCGCCCAGTTTTTATACACAGTCGACCGTCTGTCCTTCCGCTCCGCCTTTAACACGATAATTTGAGCAAAAATCGATATATCTTTACTAAACTCAGTTCACGTACTTATCTGAACTCACTTTGTATTGGTGTGAAAAATGGTCGAAATCCGACTACGACCACGCCAGCTTTTTCGATATCGAAAATTACGAAAAATGAAAAAATGCCATAATTATATACCAAATACGAAAAAAGGGATGAAACATGGTAATTGTATTGGTCTATTGACGCAAAATATAACTTTAGAAAAAAACTTGGTAAAATGGGTGTGACACCTACCATATTAAGTAGAAGAAAATAAAAAAGTGTTGCAGGGCGAAATCAAAAGCCCTTGGAATCTTGGAAGGAATACTGTTCGTGGTATTACATATATAAATAAATTAGCGGTACCCGAAAGATTAAGTTCTGGATCACCCTGGTCCACATTTTGGTCCACTAAGGCCCACTCCCTTTTAAAATACTTATTAACACCTTTCATTTGATACCCATATCGTACAAACAAGTTCTAGAGTCACCCCTGATCCACCTTTACGGCGATATCCCGAAAAGGCGTCCACATATAGAACTAAGGCCCACGCTCTTTTAAAATACTCATTAACACCTTTAATTTGAAACCCATATCGTACAAACGAATTCTAGAGTCACCCCTGGTCCACCTTTATGGCGATATCTCGAAAAGGCGGACACCTATAGAACTAAGGCCCACACCCTTTTAAAATACTCATTAACACCTTTCATTTGATACCCATATTGTACAAACGCATTCTAGAGTCAACCCTGGTCCACCTTTATGGCGATATCTCGAAAAGGCATCCACCTATGGAACTAAGGCCCACTCCCTTTTAAAATACTCATTAACACCTTTCATTTGATACACATATCATACAAACAAATTCTAGAGTCACCCCTGGTCCACATTTATGGCGATATACCGAAAAGGCGTCTACCTATAGAACTAAGGTCCACGCTCTTTTAAAATACTCATTAACCCCTTTCATTTGAAACACATATGGTACAAACAAATTCTAGAGTCACCCCTGGTCCATATTTATGGCAATATCCCGAAAAGGCGTCCACCTATAGAACTAAGGCCCACGCTCTTTTAAAATACTCATTAACACCTTTCGTTTGATACCTATATTGCACAAACGCATTCTAGAGTCAACCCTGGTCCACTTTTATAACGATATTCCGAAAAGGCGTCCACCTATAGAACTAAGGCCCACTCCCTTTTAAAATACTCATTAACACCTTTCATTTGATACCCATATCGTACAACCAAATTCTAGAGTCACCCCTGGTCCACCTTTATGGCGATATCTCGAAAAGGCGTCCACATATAGAACTAAGGCCCACGCCCTCATGCTCATTAATACCTTTCGTTTGACACCCATAGTGTACAAACGCATTCTAGGGTCACCCCTGGTCCCCTTTATGGCGATATCGCGAAACGGCGTCCACCTATCAAAATAAGGATCACTCCCTTTTAAAATACTCATTAACACCTTTCATTTGATACCCATATCGTACAAACAAATTCTAGAGTCAACCCTGATCCACCTTTATGGCTATATCCCTAAATGGCGTCCACCTATAGAACTATGGCCCACTCCCTCTTAAAATACTCTTTAATACCTTTCATTTGATACACATGTCATACAAACACATTCCAGAGTTACCCTCGGTTCATTTTCCTACATGGTTATTTTCCCTTATGTTGCCACCATAGCTCTCAACTGAGTATGTAATGTTCGATTACACCCGAACTTAACCTTCCTTACTTGTTAATAGTACTTTTAGTTGTTCTATACAAATTGCGGGAATTCCATAGTACCAACATGCGCGGGGATTCCCGCAGTTTGTTTTATTGAAGGCTCTTCTAAGCAAAAAATAAACGACTGGTATATTTAAACATTGAACGGGGATTACCCATATTAGAATTAGTTGAATTGTGGTTTTCTTGTTATCGACAGTAGTCTAACACTTTACCAACACTACCAATGTATAGTGAAAAAAAGTTAACCGTTTGAAAGACTCGATTCAAAATGTGCGGTAATTCCCACAATTGCTTTACTGTGGGACACTTGAGTGACGGGAATTCCCGCAGTAAAGCCGAATGTGTTAAGTAGATCTAGATCCGACACCCATAAGCTCATAGCGATTTGTTGGCCACTGGGCTTTAGGCACGATAAATTTTTCGCATGATGATCACCGCAGAAGTTGTAAAGTCGTAACTGCAAAAGAGACAGCTGAGTATTTTTTTCTGTTAATTGCCCGGCTCCAGCTAGAACACGTTTAAGATCTGTCGTAAGCCCTGCTTTGGAAAATCTGGGTAGATTATCTGAAATAGACATCAAAATATTCTTGATTTTATAAACAACTCGGCCTATTTGTTGTACATATCCGATGTAGCACTCAGTAGGTTCAAATAAGTTTTATGCCGTCATAGCGGCTTTTTATGAGCTAATATAACTTAACACTCTTGGCAGCTCACAGCGAGAAGGCTTTCGAGCAGCATTCTGTGACTCCTTTTTTCGTGATTTCCGTAGGTACTTTTGTCTCCATATCTATTATCAATTTCATTTCCTAAGCTCCATATCTTTTACTAAAATACATGTGACCCGGCCTATGAAAAGGGGCTTATGACTCAAAAAAAAAACAGGTGTTAACAGCTGTTTTTCGCAATTTCTTTTTTGAGTCATAAGCCACCTTTTCATAGGCCGGGTCACATATATAAAATTTCGTAGCCCTCCTCAATATGGTGTCAAAGATATTTTAACACTTAAAATTTGCCTATTTCCCCTAATTTGTTTCCAATCCTAAAGTTCCCTAGTACAAATAATATTGTCTCGGTTTCAGCGAATTTCATCGCCTTTATTTATTTCTTTATATTTTGTGTTTTTTTTTTTTTAATAAAAAGCTTTTTCAGAATATTGGTAGTGGTTTCAAAATTGAATTAATATTTGGTATTTTTTGCAAAAGTTAAACACTTTTTCCGTAGGGTGATTGAAATAACCCCATCTTGTGCATGGTAAAATCAGAATTTTTCTATGGGCGAGTTCTTTCTCTTCTCCGAATAAAATAACTTGAGTATAGTCGTTTTCCTAAAGCCTGAGACGGATTGTTTCACACTGCCACGGTATTGATCCGAAACTCGTCCAAATATATCGGGAGAGGTGTCAAAAGTCGCGTTTTGAACCCAGGAACACGAATCCGAAAGCGGAAATTAAAAGTTTTATTTCTGTCAAAAGATATTTCCAAAAAACCGAAAAATGGCCCGGTGTGCCCGGTTCTGCAGTATATATTTCAATAAGCTAGGTTAGTTTCTATCATCATATAACATCCGACCAGATACTTGCGCTCATAGATTAAGTTTTCTTACTTGGTCTTTTTAAGATCAGAGCCTATAGTTCCTAACTTCAACTAGATTGCTCAAAACAAATGCGACACCAGCAACAAAAAAAATGACTTTTGTTGAGGGCCTTAGGAAATTTTAGTAAGCTATCGACACTCATTAGCGTCTCAACGTTTTTCCTTGCTTAGTCCCTAGATACAGATGTTGGTATTCAAACCATTGATTTAGGAAAACCGTATTCGTACCTACTTATATTCAGCAGAAAACCTCAAGAAGTTAACTTTTGATAGGCTTTCCGTCGTCACATAATTTGCAGCCAGATTAGGTTCCGCAGTTGCAGTAACTTTTACATAAGATTCCATTTTCGTGTTTTCCTTATATATCGACACCTCTTTCCAAAATCCCCTTCTTCTCTTTCTTTCTATCACTCTAAAATTCTTTCTCTTATTCTTGTTCTTCCACTTCTCTTTCCTCTCTCTTTCGCTTGTCCTCTCCGTTTATCTTCCTCTTACTGTTACCCATCACTACCTATCTATCTACTAATCACTGTTACTCTTATATCTAAACTAACTCCTACTTTTTCTCTTACTCCTACTCCTACTCTTACTCCTACTCTTACTCTTACTCTTACTCCTGCTCTTACTATTGCTCTAACACTTACTATTACTCTTACTCTTACTCTTACAATTACTCTTACTCTTACACTTACTCTTACTCCTCTTACCCTTACTCTTAGTCTTACTCTTGCTCTTTTTATTACTATTACTCTTCTTCCTGATTTTACTCTTCTCGCACTTCTACCTTAATCTTGCTTCTACTCCTACTCTTACTCTTACTTTTACTCCTGATCTTACTCTTACTCCTGCTCTTACTTTTACTCTTACACTCACTCTTACTCTCACTGTAACTTTTATTGTTATTTTACTATTTAATGCTCTTACCCTTAATCTTATTCTTACTGCTACTATAAACTCTTTCTCTTGCTCTTACTCTAATTCCTACTTTTACTCTTACTTTTTAGTAATTTTCTTACTCTTACTTTTAGTCTTACTATAACTTTTACATTTTAATATTACTCTTACTTTTACTTTAATTCCCACCCTTACCGTTCCTCTTACTCTAGCTCTTACCCTTATTTTTCCTCCTACTAAAACTCTTACTCTCACTGTTACTCTTACTCTTATTCTTACTTTTACTCCAACTTCTAATCTTATTGTTACTTTAGCTCTCACTCTTGCTCTCACTCTCTCTGGTTTTCGCCTTCTTTTTTATTATAAATCTCATCTTAAATCTTAACTTTTTCGTAAATCTCGGAGGCCTTTGCAGTAGGAAAAAACATACACACACACAAACACTCGTTTTTTAATAAAGAATGCCGAAAATGTATTTATTTTATGAGTAGCCGTTGGTAAAAAAAATTGCCCAAAGTAATTTATTTAAGCTTCAAAAAGGGTTCAGAATGATTGTAGGTATTCGGCGCAGCTATAACTTTTCTTACCATCACTGGGTCAAAACCAAAATTTATCGTCACTGCATAGCTATAATTCGAGCAAAATATTTTAATTAAGCACTTACATGCAGTAATAAAAAATGCAACAACAACAACAAGAACAACCGAAAGTGGTATTAACACCAAATAAAGCATGAAGAACATTAAAAAATATAAAAAAAAAAACTTGGTGCTACCGTCCCTTAGTAATTCTATTTTTTCTTTTTACTGCATCACAATTTTAACTCTTTTTCATACTTACACTTTTGCTCTCTTCTTCTTCTTTTTCCATCACCAACATTCTCATACCCCATAGAATTCGCATCGATAAACTAAATCAAGAGTATCTGGTGTATTTTGTTGGCACAAGCACTGGTCTCATTTACAAAATTGTTCAATTCATACGCTACGGTCAACGTTTCTCCAATTTACTCGATGTGCTGCAGGTGGCCTACAATGAACCGATACGCGAAATGGGTTTGAGTCAGAAGACGGGCTCATTGTACTTGGCTACCGATCACAATGTTAAACAAATCGATTTGGCGATGTGCGCCCGCCGTTACGATTCCTGTTTCCGTTGTGTAGCCGATCCATATTGTGGCTGGGACAAGGATGCGAGCATCTGCAAGCCATATCAGTTGGGACTATTACAGGTGAGCGAAATGATAATGTGATTGTCAAATAAAAATTACTTGTTTGTTGGTATAATGGCCAATTTTTTGGTTATTTTGTGTGTGTGTGTGTGTGTATGCGAACATGGTGGTTGCCTTTGAATGCCGCTATTGTCGTTGGTGTCAAGGCAAATGCGACATTCAATGCTTTAATCAATATTCCGCTTGACACTTTTACAAGGCGTTCAGACAAATATATTTTTTTTTTTGTAATTCAGTGGGGCTTGGTTAATTATTTTCTGTTATTTTTCGCTTTCATTTTTTAAATTATTTTTTTTTTACATTTCCACAAATACATTAAATTAATTTTCTTTGCATATCTCCCTTGCCACAGGATGTTGCCAATGAAACTTCCGGCATTTGTGACACGAGCGTTTTGAAAAAGCGTATCACCGCTTCGTATGGCCAGACACTGCACCTGTCGTGTTTTGTTAAGATTCCTGAAGTGCTGAGACAAAAATCAGTGCGTTGGTATCATCATTCAACGGAGCGAGGGCGGTAAGTTTGATTTGATAATATTCATTGAATATATTCAATAAAAATTTTTGAATGAGCATTCCGTGTCAATTTGGGAAAGGGTTGAACTCAAATCCAGATAGTTAGGTACGCAATTTAATTATATAATTCACTACAGTTTGATTGTAGAATTACACGGTTACTTTCGCACTTTATTGGCGCTTACTTGTTTAAAAGGCTTCTTCGTTGAGCTAACTGATGCCAGTTGGTAACCTCAAGGGAACTTAAGTAATTTTCCCATTGGTCCTTCCAGAGGAGTGGGGGCATCCTCCTCCTTTGCTTTCGTAGGCGGGTTCCGGTCAAAATACTTTCTGCTGCTTGTATTATTTTTAAGTTAAAAATCGCTAAATGTCACGCTGTTTGAAACCTCGTTAAATTAAGAACGGCCAGGCAGGTCCTTTCTAGTTCTAACTGAGAACATGGAGTTCATTTCCATAGCCGTATAAGTTCTTCGGCAATACGCGTGGGGAAATTCGTGCTGCCAAAGTGTGTCAGCTCTTTTTTGATGAATTTTTTCCAAGTGTTGGCGCGTAATAAAAATATGGTGTGTTTACCAGATTTGAAGCCACACTGCGCAGGTCCAATTAGCCGCTTGACGGTGAGCTTCAATCTTTTGCACAATAACCTTGAGAAAATCTTATATGAGATATTAAGATGGCTGATTCCACGATAGTTGGCACAGTTTATTGGGATCTCCCTTCTTGTGGACTTGGCAAAGAACACTTAGATTCCAATCGTCAGGCATTCAATCGTCCAAACACATTTTGCAAAGAAGCTGATGCATGCGCCCTACTAACTTGTATAGCACCGCAAGCATTCTATCGCCGCCAGCGGTTTTGTTGTTTTTTAATCTGGCTATTGCTATTCTGACTTCATCATAATCGGGAGGGGCGAAAATAGTTCAATCATCATCGCATTCGGGGTCATCATCCCTGGGCGATACATCCCTGTCCCTATTATACAGAGCAAAGAAATGTTCCCTCCTCTGTCGCGGACTTTTTTTGGTAAAATTTTGCGGGCATTAGTGTCTAGCAGCTCAAGCTCCTCACACTCAGGCTCTTCTGCCTCTGTTTTTTTTCTTACTTTAAAGGCATCACGCTTGCCTTTTCACCTCGCAGTAGCGTTCACACACTTCTTGTTTCCCTCGCTTTTAATGTAGTAGCGTCTTTTCTTGCGGTTGTAATGCGGCATTCTTTTTTGCACCAGCTTTTTTCCCATGGTCGCGGGTAACCAATTTTTTCCTCGCTGGCGGTACGATGTGCTTTAAAAATATGTTCCCACTGCTCCTGAATTGCGTCCAGTTTACCTGTGCTCTAAAAAGCAGCTTTGGAAAAAAAACAGAAATTAGGTACAACAAATTGGGACTTAATTTTTCAAAAGATAATAACGTCGATAGAGCGCTTTCAATTTGTCTCCATTAGAGATGCAAACAGGAGGGTGCACTTTTGTGATTGACACTACACTCAACAAACCCACCACTGACATTTTAAGTGAGTGATAAATATGATACAAATAAAGATAAAGAATTTCACCCCACAAATATTTAACACACAAAACTGTAAACTCATAACTTTTTAATAATGCAAACAGCTGTTAGGAAATTTTTAATATACGCATGCTTTTTTGACTTGTATTATAAATAATGGATGCAATTTGTATCTCTTTTAACACAAGCGACAATACGCCGCACTTTTCTTAAGCTAAAATGTATGAAGCTAATAACTACGTTAACTGCAACCCTCGCATATTAAGAATAAAATATTTTTCTCGGAAAAAAAATGTTTGGGTGAGAGTGGGGTGGGCTTGCACGCAAGGAAATATGCAACTGAAAAAAAATATGATAACAAGAAAAATATCAACACTTGAAAATTGCTGCGTTCAATGTGTCCTTGGAGACAACAGCTGTTTGGTTTTCGTTTATGTTCACATAACAGAGGAGAAAGTATACAAGAAATTTGTGCATATCTTCAAATATAAAAGAAATTAAGTTTTAAAAGTTTAATTAACTGAAAATAAGGAAGGCTTGTCTTAACGTAGAATAACGTCGAGTTGAAACAGAAAGTGAAGAGTGGAAAAGTTTTGAATCTGGTTGTTCAAAAACTTAAAGCTGCCTTTGTTTTATTAATTGACTTCTTTCGAATTTCAGTTGCTTTGGACTCACGGACCCTTATTTGTGAACCAGTAAGATGAATATTGGGTTTTGCTTATGAACCATTTGAAATTTCCAATGCTCCAGCAGTGTTTCCTTGATACATCTTTGCAACTTTCAGGGACTTCATTAATACTGGAACCATAGTAGCATACATGAACAAGAAGTTATAGATGAAAGATATGAGAAATTTAAAGACGTGTTAAGTAGGGCCGCAAAATATAACTTAAGCAATAAATGGGCAAATATAAATTTCTTTAAAAAAAAATGTAGACTTCTCGTGGTCTGTGTTTGAATGTGATACTGGAAGGCAATCGGAAGCTAAAACAAATGTAAAAATGAAAGTTATTTAAAGAGTCCTTTGGCAAGAAGAGCGTACTTTCAGAAATATATCAAACGCTAACCAGCACTGTCTGATTTTAAATGCGCAACCCTGAGGATAAAAAAAAACCTAAATCTGAGCTAAATTTTTCCGAATTGGGTCATATTTTCGCGATATTCGTGTCAAAATTTGCTAAAAACGCGTATTTCTGCCCGGAATCACGGGATTTTCAGATACCAAAAATATGGCGTGGTAAAAAATTACAAAAACTGTCGTTTCAGTTACATCAATGTTTGAATATATACTTTTGGCTTTGTGTATGAGCCCAAATATCCGAACTGTGGACTTCAGATATCAAACTTGGAACTTTTTCTTATATTCGAGGCGCTTAGGAAATAAGTTGTATATTTTCTAGAGATTCTTTTCAAAATCATAACAGAATGATTTGATTTTATGCGTACAATCTCGGCAATTCTTTACCCTTTATCTCACAGAGTATGTAATGTTCGGTTACACCCGAACTTAGCCTTGCTTACTTGTTTTTGTTTGTTTGTGTATTCTGCATATTTTTGCTGCTTTTTTGTAAATCTATTCTCTAATCTCAAATTTCCTCTCAGCCTCCCCCTCTTCATTAACGGCTTTCTCGTTATCTTTGCTCGTGACTTTCGCCATCGCTTCCATTGCAACTGTTTTCAAAACTCCGAATTGGAAGCGTTTTGCTCCAATGAAAATCAAGATACTGAGTGTGTCTCCAGTGCCACCTTCGAGCAAATTAATACGTTTCATTAAGTAGCTAATTCAGGTCGAAATATAATTTGAATATCTCAACTTAAGTGCCAACTTTGAAATAATTATTCCTTCTTCCCACTACACTCGGAATGTCAAACGTAGAGATAAACTTGGAAATAATCATTAAAACCGATGTAGTTGTTCTCCCTTGAATCGTTGACCAGTAAATATAAAGTTTTTAGTAATAAAATTTTTTCGAATATTTTTCTCAATATTGTTTTAAGCCTCAAGAAGCGAACAACCAAGATTATTTACAGTGCATTTCAATTCGTGCGATGATTTCCCATGCATTCAATAAGTTTATTCCGCTTATCAGCTTCCTCCCTTCCTTCAACTAAATCATTCCGCACAATCAGAAGGTGACAGCACTAGCGACAGTAAATTTTTGCGCGTACTAAATTGGCATCCTCCTTTCGACAAAATTTTGTTCTAATGTTCGCTAAAACTTTGTAATTTCTATCAATGAAATCAATTTTGACTTCAACCAAAAACGTGCATCGAAATTCTGTTGCTTCAGTATTAGCCAAGTTTTATGTCAACAAACGTCACGCAACTTCCTCCCTTCAGTTCTCACATTTCTTCATCTTCAGCGCATTGTAACGCTTTCAACTTCATTTCCGTACAGCACTCGACACATTTGTACGCATTCGAATACAGACGCAGACACAAATAACAATGAAAATAAAAATCTTTAAAAGCAAAAGAAAAAAAATTAAGACGAAAAATTGAAATTGAAAACTTTTCGTTACTTCGATGACTTCTACCATCTCATTCCAGGCGCTTACTTAAGGAATGCTGTTGCCAACACAATACGATGGTAACTGAGATAAAAAAAGTTTTTCCATCAAATGAAACCATAACCTTAAAATAGCTAAAGCGTCTTGACAGACGTATATACATATAAATATTTATTTGTAGAGAAAGCAATAATCAACAAATGTTTAGGAGTTGGGATGGCACTGTGGGTGCGTCAAAACCGCATAAAAATACTATTTGCCCTACGCTTAACTTAAGAAAATACGTTTAGCCTAAGACGGCTGGATTTTCAAATCAGCGCGCAAGTCAAAAGGCAGAACTCAACAAATTTAAGGTGTCAATTTAACGCTCTGTAGAATTTAAAGACAACATTTTTTTTACACGTTACACGTGCCACGTAGATTTTGTTAAAGCATTTATTTTTGAAATTATTTTTTATAGTTGATACAAATATCCCACACTGTTGTAACTTTGACATGTTTTCAAGGTGCGGACGCTGTTTGTTTGTTGTGATATGCTTGGCTATCATGCCAAACGTCCCAGGTTCAATTCCTGGGTAAGTAATAAAAACATGAATTATCTCCAAAAGCGGGTTTTATAAAGAGACCCCCCGTAGAGATTTGATTAAGTGACCTAATGTATTTATGCCACAAATAGCTTCACAGCAATAAAGAAGGTGCCTTATCAAGAACCGTTTGGAGTCGGATTAAAAACTGAAATGATATATTTGTATATAGATTAAGATCTCTCAAATGCGCGAGAAATGTTTCGTGTGTAATAAATTCTGCTGCCAAGTTATGAAGGTGTCCTTGAACGGCAAAGATTGTTTTCGTAGTATCATAAGGTAAGTTTAGCTATGAAGCTAGACAGCTACACTAACTGTCTGGCTCCTTATACTTCAAACCGTGTATGAAAGTAAAGAGATTGGAGGCAATAATGTTTCAACCATAAGGAATATATTGAAATGGGCAAAATATTTTTTTTTTTTTTTGTTTATGCTGTCCTCGAGTTTTTTTTTTTTTTTTTGTATATTTTGTTCCCGTTCTGTAAATTTAAATAGCCGGGCCCATGTGGTATATATCCTGCTACGCTGAAAAATTTCATGTTGAGCGATCGTAGGACAGCTTAAAATAATATTCCATGGGTGTATAAAAATGAATCATGTACCGAAGATCGATCATATGTACTCCAAAAAGTACAGGCTTAGTAGCTTAACATCATTTCTTCTTAAACCCTTTGATGGATTTGTACAAAAACTCCAACATGGATGAAAAACTGTTCTCCACAGCACAACATGCGTATACCAAAAGTAAGTCGGTAGATACCGTGCTCCATGAAATATAGATAGTGTGCCTTATGAGTGTTCTGAAACATTGCCGGGGCTTTCATTAATGTATCTAGCCGGCAATCATGGATGTTCTTAAACACATTGAAGTACATCGACCCATTACCAGATTACCAGGTGTATACGAAGATCAGTGAGGTTGTATGAGGCTACGAAACCAGTGGACAGGGTACCGCCGGCACGCACCTCTGCTGTGGACACTGTTCATCAACCACCTGCACAGGCGTTCGATTACATACTCATCAAGCCGACGCAGATGGTGTTACAGCTGTCATAAGACGAAAGTGCTTTCCTAAAATTAGTTCTCTGATGGATTAGGCGCGATTGTAAAGCCATATACTATGGATTCCTTATTTGAAGAGAACCTACCTAAAAAAAATTATTAATGCTTAGCATTACATTCTCCAAATTCAAACTTTAGACCTGGTGGCAAAGAACATACCTTAGGTTAGATATAAAAAGTAAAGGACAAAACGGATGCTATTGATTGATAACTTTTTTCCTAAAAATGCGTCATATTTTTTGGTGCTGCAGACGGACCTTCATCAAAGAAGCTAGCGGCCTTACGTGAAAAGGAAAATTAGTTATTTTATTACACAAATTTGTAATTCCATAAAGTTTCTTTGTGAACGTTCTATAAATATCAGATTTCTACAAACTTCCAGCTCATCAATGTTGTTCGAGCAGAGGCATGATCAGAGGATATTTTCCAAAGAATTAAGTTAACTTTGTTGGGTATGTTTAGAAGAAGTACGCCATTAAGCTTGCAGTAGGCGGCAAGTTGAGAAAAAGTGTACCCCAAATCAGAACGTCCTTGCTGTACGGGAAAGGGTGTTATATTTGTCTAGGTATTTGGTTTACTACGTTTGGCACAACGCCACTTCAAATGACTTGGCAATGTTAAAAGAAAAGAAAGTATATTGGATAAGGTCACCCTTGCTATAACAGGCTTTAGAATTCTCTTACCCAGTGGCCGACCTGCTGAACTGCAGGGATACTATGCATTCAAATTTTATATCAGAATTTTTAAATTTCAAACTAAAATTGCTTTTATTTTATTTATTTACAGATATGAAATAATTTACAGTCCCGCCAAATACATTGAAACCTCTGAGGGAGGTTTGGTTATAATATCAGTGAATGAAGGCGATGGCGGGCGATATGACAGTTATTTGGATGGAACGCTGCTCTGCAGTTATAGTGTCAATGTTGATGCGCACAGGTGAGTGGGAAAAACGAAAAAAGGGGAGCAGAAACATAAAAAAGCAATGAAGAAGAATATGTATATGGCGTGCACGCTGTGTACCATACAAGAAAGCACTTTCGCACACAAATGAATTTTCATATTACATAATTTAAACAAACAAATTAATTTATGATTATTTTTAGTAACCAAATTTTATATTCCGATTAATACAAAGCAAGTGCAAGTGACTCTTTCTTACGCACTGTCTGCTAATACTCATTTCATGTAATAGTGAAAATTGTTTTGTAGACGCGCACATCACCTTGTGAAATGCTGTGATGCCTTTCTCGGGAGCACGGAGATGCTTAAGGCGCTGCTGGATGTTATTTCATAATTCAAAATGCTTTTTGTTTAATAAAATTTGAAAGCTTTTTCAAATGTGTACAAGGTCTTTGATGCTTGAACATTTTATTGCGTATTTGAGCACGATACGTTCACACGCGTATTTACGTGTACACACATACAAACACGCTACAATTCCCCTTTGCTTTAACGCTTTAATTAAAATTCAATTTTACGTTTGTGACAAGGTGCTATTTATTTGCTATTGTTGCTTTCTTCGTTTTCATTTTCATTACAATTTCCAGTTTACGTTTTCCATTTAATCAACACACCTACACCTACAAACATACACCCCCAACTCTTCCCAATTATGAACGCCCATCCTTCCGCGCACTTAATTTCCTTTTGCTTTGGAATTTGTTCAACGAATAAGCATTGAATATACGCGATAAATTTCAGTATTCACAATTTTACCATTCATCATTTATCGCACACCTTGCCTTACTTATGTAACACAAGAGTATGTATGTATGTATGTTTTTTTTCCAATAGGTACTTTAGTCACAATTTTAATCTTCTTTGCAATTGCTGCTTCTCGCATTTGCGCGCTGTCCATAATTCGCAACGCTTGCTGTGTACCGCGCTCGTCTGCAGCTGCTGTGCAGATATTTGTGTGTGCTATTTTCACACTTTCGACCCGCGTGGGGTTAATTTATGTATGTATTTATATGTGTGAATACATGTAATGATAGGGTGACTTAGAAAATAGAAAACTATACTCGACATTAGTGCAATAGGCAGACTTTCTAACGAAGTGTTGTGTTGAGGGGTGGTCAAGGGAAGTAGTTTTCACCGCAGGCATTCCTGTCGTAAGATGCCTTTAAATTACGCTGATCCGAAGGTGAGTGGGTTTAGAAAATCGTTCCCGAAGCAAACAGTTTAGTACCAAAAGGTGTACGTGTCGGAACGAAACGGATTGAATCCAGGAAAGGCCTGTCGCTTTTCGTAAAACTTACTAAGCGGGGATAAATAGTTGACGCGATACACCTCCTCGAAGCTTTTAGCCGTGTCTTTTTTCCGATTCTCATCGTGCTTTTTTTAGTATTTTCTACAATTTAACATAATCTACATGGTTAATGCCGACTCCGAACGGCAGATGAAATTTTGCTGAAAAACTTTAAATGACAGAACTACACTCGGAGTGTTTGCCAAACCATTGCCGAGGGCCGGCCCAGCCAAGAAAGTTTGTATCTAATTGAAAAAACTTTTTCTAAAGATTTCAATTCAATTTGCTATGGAAAAATTATTAACTTGTGATCAAAAGTTATCGATTTGATATCGGAAAACTATCCCTTTTGTATCGGATTATTACCAATTTGTTAACGGTGTGTAATGTTATCGGCTACTCACAGGGTTTTTTATGTTACAGATACCGATAAAACTTCACTATAAACCCCATTACACGTCTTCCCACCGGCTATTTCAAGACAACTAGAAGCCAATAAGAAGCGTATTACTAGGCGCTAAAGTACTAACTGGACGATAATAATTCTCTGCACGAGTATCTGGTTCTCACGCCTTTTTAAACGGTTTTATTTAGCTTGACTTGACAGGCCTGGCGGCACGAATTTTGTAATTAAAATTCAAGTAACTTCCCGATAAGCTACCAGCTTCAAACTAGGAATGTAGTTCACAACCCGATGACAATGCAATAATAAGCAAAAAACCCCGAGAGTTGGCGCATGGATCGAAATATTTCAAAAAATCGTATTTGTGGTCCGATTTGGCTCACTAGATTGATAGGGAGTGTGATGACTAGTACCTAGGACATACCTAATTATTTTCTAGCTTTTAGAATTATTATCACTTAATGTAAATATTGTTTTCAATAAAACCGTTTACTTAAATTTTTTTTTTATTATTTTCGAGGTATGTCCGACCTTTTTTTTATACTTCGAGCATTTGACACCAAATTCATAATTAAGTGTGTCCGTCTTCGTATAGTAGTTTTGTTTTTGCTAAAGGAGTAGACAAAATTTATTTATTAAAGAAATCACCCAAAAAGATAAGTGTGTTAAGGCTCCTGATGTATACTTAGGTAAACTAACTCTCTGTTTAACTATTTGCTAAAGCACATAAATAAATTTGAAAATTTAATCCTTGAGCGACTTTCATTTATAATTTGATTTCAAAATGAAACACAACTGACTTTTATAGCTTAAAATGTTCCTAATAAAAAAAATTTCAGTACCAGCCTAATGTACATATATAAGTATCCTACGTCTTTGTATCAATGATGTTAAGGTCCGTTAATTTATTTTCCAGGACTAATTCCCTTTACACACCATTACCAACTTCTTCATTGCTTTACAAATAGGTAACCAGGAATGGGTGGGAGCATTAATTTTCTTGAAATTATTTTATTTCGTAATTTTTTTTGCACTTATTTAAAATGTTTTTAATAAAATTTTACATTCCCACTTACTCGTTCTTCCACTACTTTTTTTTCGCAGATGTACGCCACCTTCGAAGAAAAATGATTACCAAAAAATCTACTCACATTGGTGTAACGAATTCGAGAAATACAAGTCAGCGATGAAGCAATGGCAGGCCAAACAAGAGGTAAGTCGCTATAAACACCTTTGCGCTGTGGAAGTGTTATACATTTTTGTTTTTACTTTCATACTTACTTGTTGTTTTTAATTGTTAACATTATCATAGCCATTTTAATGCACTTGTTTCTTAAGTCTTGCTTGTGTCCTGTGACTCCATGTAGCAACACATCAACCAGAGGGGTTAAAGGTTTTACGTACAATTTTCATTACATTTCGGACGTCCAGGAAAGAATTAATTAAGTTTTTAATGTTTTCTCAATTTTATTTTTACTTCGTCCACTTTTGGTTACTCTCACACCATGTATTGATACAACAATTCAGCTGACTTCATTGAGCTCAGTCAGACATTCCCTGCATTCAAAAGCCAAAGTAGTCAGCAAACATTCTAGTTCATTGATTACAATTTTGTGGGGTTATTTATACTAGTCAGCTTTTGAGTAGTTAATTGACTAGAACTTTGTGGCGTTCATCATACTAGTCAGTATTAGAATAGTTCAGTGGCTATAACTTTGTGGTGTTATTCTTACTAGTTAGTATTTGAATAATTTATTTGACTAGAATTTCGTCTGTTGGACTCGAGGAAATGCGCGAGTGCTTTCTGTAGCCAATTTGCAATGCATACTTCAGTCGAATTGTATGTATCGTCCAAATCAACGGGCACATAAACACAAGAATGACGAGTCGCACCTCACCGTTACCTCAAGAGAGGTTGAAGAAGCCATTGAAAAGGCAAAGCCTTCCATATCAATAGTCCCAGACGGAATACCTATGCTGATGCAAAAACACCTAGGCCATGAGGGCATCAGTAGCATAGCACATTTTTTCTACTTGTCCTTAAAAGCCTTTGCCATTCCAGAATAACGGAGAATGGTAAGAATAAACCCAGTACCAAAGACCGGAAACCCAGCCAGTATCTACCGATATCCCTTTAGTCAGTAACGAAAACCTTTAAAATCATCAGTATGACTTCCGTAAAGTGCATATCACTACCACCGTTCTGAACTCCATTAACGCGCATCATAGGACGGTGCTAGTGCAGCTTGGTCTGTTTTGACACAGTCAACTACAACTGGCTTCGTATGTACGTATTTTTATTAAAATTTATTCCAAAGTATAATGTATTGAAGTGAAAAATTTTAAAGTGATATTTGTACATATACACATACTTTATATACATATATGAAATACATACAATGATGTAGTATATTAACTAACAGGATGCTGATGCAAATATCGACTAGTATGTCAATTGGTATGATATTGGTGTATGTATATAATAACTGGTATGCCATCTGGTATAATGCTGGCGCAAAGGCTGACTAGTATGTTAATTGGTATGACGCTGATGGGTATGCTGACTAGTATGGCATCTGGTACGATGTTGGTGTATGTAATGACTAGTTTGTCAATTGGTATGATGCTGATGCAGAGACTGGCAATTGATATTTCATCGCCGTGTTAAAATGAATAGAATAATTAAAGAACTCATACTAGCTGGAATTTTTGGCAAACTAGTATTCTTCTAGTAATCAATTAGTTGGTTTAACTGCAGGGTTGTGATGAGTGCGCAGTATTTTAGACAAAAAAGTCTGTTTCTTAGAATTAGGATTCGATAACGTTATATCTTGTGATTTCCGTTTCATAACTGGAATGAAGCGGGTACATTCTACACCTAATCAAAACAGCCCACTGTACCGTACAACAGCTGCAGTACTTGTGGTCATCATTACGCAACAATTTTACTGTGTTTCTCCACGCTCACAAAATAGTCCACAATTCGCTTGGAAGCATTTAAAACCTCATGCCTCATCTCCCATCGCATGCAGGTAATTTTTCTTTTTAGCAGTTTACAAAATTTACGCGCGACAAAGTCAGTTGCGTGAAATTTTACATTATACACTGTTTTAATTAATTTTTTATGTTCTCTCGTTATGTTTCATCTATTGTTCGATTCAGCTTGCTCCTTATTCCGTTCGAAGTTTATGTGCGATTTAAGTGGCAGGGCGCACGTACTGTTGGTTGTAAATAATTATATACCCCGCCCTCAAACGGTTGTAGAAAAAATGCAATTCGTTTCTATTTAAGACTGTCCTTAGAGTGCGTAGAAGAAAATTAGCGAGTTTATATGTGTGTTGTTGGGCGTGAACATTGACAGCTGTAGCAAACGCATTTTGGTTGGTTTTTGTTGTGAAAATAAATTTGTTTTTTTTTTTTGTTGTTAGTCTCAGTTCTTACTATCAATTTAGTTTACTTTGCGCTAATTACTTTACCTATAATAAAATCAAATCTATGTAGCCCTAAAATGCTTGATTTACGACTTCTTGTTTTTCTTCAGCAATATTTTTTGTTAATTTACTGAATATATTACATGGCTTTTAATGCGTTTATTAGATATGACAATTTCGTTACGTTCTGTCTTTCGGGACTTCCAAGTACATATTGTGGCAAATTTTAACATCACTAAGCCACTATTAAATAAGCACAACAAAAAATACGGCAAGCAGCCACACTTATGTACATGCGCACACTTAACCAGCAGCTCGAAATGAAGAGATATCTCACATACACACATGTAGTCATCGGCTAAGAGCAGAAGTTTCTACTCACACATACGCATAGCTAAATAACCAAGCATACGATAGAACTGTTCCATTTTCGTGAAAAGTCTAGACATTAGAAGAAATATGCGAACGACGCAACAGAGAGCATAAAAGCGGTTCAAGTTTAGGAATAACTAATCAGTTTGGTTAAAGCACGCTATTGTGAATGTACGTGATATTGAAGTATAATTGTACTACCCCAAAGTAGTATAAATAAAGAATATTTCGCAATACTAAATATTGGAACTATTTATTCTACAGTTCAGCGTTTCGAACGTTAGCAGGAGGTGCGTAATAATCAGAAATTCCCAAAATTCGTTACAATATATTTGAGATCGGGCCACTTCTACAATTTTTTTATCGTTATTGTTCCTGAAAGTACCGCTGCTAGTCTCCAAAATCCATTTGGAGTTCTAAGAAAATACTTTTTTTTTTTTTTGCTTCTGAAAACCGTCAATTGAGTTTACGTGGTTGTGCGCAGGTGTCGAGTTATTGTAAAAATTGCGAACATTGACGAATTTCAGTTAATTCAAAGAAGAAATTTTCCCAGAAGCAAAAAAAGTTCTAAAATTTTTAATGAATTTTGAAGATCTTAAAAAAAATTCTAGAAATACCTGACATAAAATATACCAAAACTGCACTACGGCGAGACTTTCAACAAACAATATCCAGTTTCTGATTACAAAATTTACTTAGATTTTTGTCAGCGTAGATATAGCAGTAAAAGGTGTTTTTCGAAATTCAGGACACGTATATCTCGAAAATTGTATCAATGCGGTTAATCTGCCTCCATATTAATTGTTTGTGCAATAAAAAATTTTAGTAGCCATATGCAAAAATCACGCCACAGGTTTTTTAAGTTTTTCTTTTGTTTAAAAAAAAAGTGAGTTCTCGGGATAGTCATTCCTATTGTTTATGTATGTATTTATTATATTGCTAATCATTACTGTATTAATATCTGCATACTAGTTATTACATACCTGATTGCTAATTCCTAATTTTTTTCAAATTATATTTTTAGCAATGCAATTTGAAAGAGAAAGGAAAGCACATAAATGACGTCTATAATAATGATGCTGTGGTCTGACCGCCAGGTAAGAATAAAAGTGGAGTATCAGTTTACAAAATAAATTGTGCTGTAAGGTGAAGGAAATATATCAAATGTGCAACTGCAAAAATTGGAGTTGGCAAATCACTTGACATATGAGCAACAACATGTTTTTTGTGACAGTGACTTCTCCGAATTTTATCCCTATGAAGACTGAGCAGGGATACAGGAGCAAATTATCAGTTTGTTCTTTCTCGTTTTTAATGTGGAACTTTCTTCTATAATGAGTTGAAGAAAATTAGGTTTGCTTTTTATAAATTAGTCATAGCTATACCCTTAGCCCATCACAATGATACGTTTTATTTTTAATATTTTCACAAGTTGTGTCACACATGACTAGCACAACACTATTTCCAAATTCTAAATTCCATTTGAAACCAAAATATTTAATAGCATTTTGAAACAACAAAAACCTACATTTTAAATCACACTTTAGTACTGTTGTAATTCTAGCATATGTGTTCGTGGTATAGTAACATTTAATAAGCTGATATAGCGTCAGCTACTGCTACTTGCTGTAGCACAGATCGCCGTTTCATTGATTTAAATTGTGGCAGCTAATTGTACAGCTATTGTTGAGTCTGTGTTTGAGATTATTGGTGAGCTTGATTGTGAACGAGATACAAATGCTGTCAAAGTCAGTCACTCGAATTTACGAAAGCTGTCGCTTCTATTTACTGTGAGCTTTTAGTCGTTGTGATGAAATATAATCGGGTACAGTTGCCAGATTCTTCGTACCACTTATTTTGTATTTTATACATTACTAGAAAGAAAGGATAAAAAAAATGCCAAATTTTTGGGCAATTTTCAACAGGCCAAAACGTCACTCTAAGTGTCTAGTTTTAGTCGTTTTCGTCAAAATTTAAAATTTTCTACGTTTTTGAGTTTAAATTATGGTTAGACAACGAGCCGCCGTGGTGTGATGGTAGCGTGCTCCGCCTACCACACCGAAGATCCTGGGTTCACGCCCCGGGAAAAGCAACATCAAAAAACTCTAGAAACAAGTTTTTTCAATTAGAAGAACATTTTTCTAAGCGGGGTCGTCCCTCGGCAGTGTTTGGCAAGCACTGCGAGTGTATTTCTGCCATGAACAGCTATCAGTGAAAACTCATCTGCTTTGCAGATGCCGTTCGGAGTCAGCATAAAGCAAATAGGTCCAATCCCGCCAACTTGTAGGAAAAAAAAAAATAGGAGCACGACGCAAATTGGAAGAGAAGCTCGACCTTAGATCTCTTCGGAGGTTATCGCGCCTTACGTTTATTTTTTTTAGACAACATTGATCGGAGGTGAAAGTTGCTAGGTAAATGGCGCTTATTGGCGTGGAGTGAAACAACAAAACGTTTATCTGGATTAGTTTGGCTCTTTGTAGGGCTTTTGACTAAAAGTCACATTTAATATTAGTGATTTCTTTAATATTTTCGATCTAGCGAATGACTTACCTAAAACCACGCTGAGAGGAATCGAAAAGTTACGTTAAGTTAAGTTAAATAGTCAACGGAACTGAACGGCTAGATCTTCAGAGTATCATAATGTCCTAAACATGAAACATGGAAACATACTGCTAAAGTCGGCGAGATGATTGACGATTTTGAATAATCTCATGAAGTTGCGGATGAATATTTGGTGAAGCTTGTAATACGAAAACGGGGGATTGACGGTGGATTGTAATCCAAGTATTGAGGTAGGGTTATTGAGCAGAAGGAGGTGGCTGGTGTAAAAATATATAGCGGCAGAGGCTTAACAGCAACGAGGCATCAACAAATCGGAATTTATGGACAAAAAAAAAAATGTTGGCTTTATTTAAAACCTGGAAATGTTTTACGATCAAACCCGACACAAATTGCTCTGACTTTTTCTATCAATCCACCTGTTTCCCCACTGTCTAACTCTCTTCTTTTCTTATCTCCTCTCCTCTGTGGATTTTCTAGTTTACCTTAATCGTCTCATTCAATATCTGTTTTCCTTTCATCCTTCCGTAAATTTCCCCGCTTTTACTCTTACTTTTCCATCTTTGATCTTATCTTATTCAATTCGTACTCTCACTGCCCATAATCTTAGTCTTCATCTTCTTATTCTCTTTACTAGTCTGACTGCCCTCTAACTTCCTATATTTTCCCCCTTTCCATTGTTTTCTCTTCTATTTTCTACATCAGATACATCAAGGTGGCCTTTTTTTCGCACATAACATTACTAAGGTAGTAAAAAAGTAACAAAGTAGTACCAACAATTTTTTCTCCCTACTACTATAAAATTCATGACTGGATAATGAGGGCCGTCAAGTTTTTGTTGTTGTACTACTGACTTCACCTGTCGGTTTTTTTCGCGTGTTGGCTAAATGAAACCTAAAGTATATAATACTCGATTAATGTACCTTCTATTTTTTTCTCTTTTTTCTTACAGGCAGCGAGAACAACCACTAAAGACTGACATTTTTAAGCTTTTGAAAGACAATATTTTCGTAAATTTTAACAATTTTGATTTGCAACAAATTATGTTAATTAAAAAAGTTTTACAGGTAATATAAATATCAGACGGAAAAAAAGGAAACGTATAAAATTACAAAACTTGTACAGCGAGAAAAAAAGTTAATTAAATTAGGCAGATAAAAGGATTGTGCATTTGAAAAACATTACAAAAAACATGCATGAGATCATCATGATATGAATGTCAAAACAGTGTAACACAAGAATTAGAAAAGGCAAAAAATACAATTTTTACTATGTGTGCAAAGTTTTTAAATCGCAAGTGAGAGCAAAAAGCCACACTCATATTAACAAACATTTATAAACACATATGGGTGGAACACAATACAAAAAAATTATTTCTCTTATTTCAAAGCTTATTTAAAAAAGTTGTTATAAAGTGAAATTAATCAACATTGACAAACGCGACAGGCTACGGATATTTATAGTCAGTCAATATTTAGACTAAATTGTTATATAACAATATTTTTTCAAATAGTTATTGAAAATTTATATTTAAACATCTTGAGTTACTAAGTACGTCATAAACTTGAATTTTTATTTTGCTCCATCCTAAGACACTAAAAGCTTGAGTCGAAAAGGACGACAACAGAAAAGTTACTAACAAATAGATCCTGCCAGCAAATACATATAAAAACGAGAAATAAGCAACATACAAAATAACAAAATAAAATGAAAATAAAGAAGAGCAAAAACAACAACTGATGGTATTTAAAAACGAATATGCAAATAAAAAAAAAAAAAAATTACAAATATTTAAAATAAAACACTTTTATGACATATTCAGTGAAGTAGAAACGAAAAGCTTAGCAACTGTACACATATACAAGCGCATTTATTTTTTAACACCATTATTAGGGTACTCCATAAATAGAGGTTTTGTTTGAACTGTGAGGCGGCTTAGGAGAAAAAATTGTTAATCTTCTTTATTGTTCTCATTCAGGATATCAATTATATTATGTGGTCTGTAAACAATTGTTTAAAGAATAATTGTCAATTTAATGATTAATAATTAATTGATTTCACAAAAAAATTAATAAATTAATTACTTTAAGTTAAATGATTAATAAGATCAATTGAATAAATTTTGATAAGTTTTAATTGCAAAAATAATATAATTAATGTCAACTAGTTTGTATTATTTTTTTAATGGGCAGTAATCAAGATTATTTTTAATTAATTAATTATTAGTCACAAAGTCATGAGATATAAAAATTCATTCAACATTAATATTGAAAAAGGCAAAGAAATTAATGATTATTTATGTTAATGGAAATTTAACAGGTCTGTTTATATTGAAGCGGCCACCGTGATGTGATGGTAGCGTGCTTCGCCTACCACACCGTATGCCCTGGGTTCACACCCCGAGCAAGCAACATCAAAATTTTAGAAATAAGGTTTTTCAATTAGAAGAAAAATTTTCTAAGCGGGGTCGCCCATCGGCAGTGTTTGGCAAGCGCTCCGGGTGTATTTCTGCCATGAAAACTCATCTGCCTTGCAGATGCCGTTCGGAGTCGGCATAAAACATGTAGGTCCCGTCCGGTCAAATTGTAGGGAAAATCTTGAGGAGCACGACACAAATTGGAAGAGAAGCTCGGCCTTAGATCTCTTCGGAGGCTCTCGCGCCTCACATTTATTTTTATTTATGTTTATATTGAAGATATAGTGCATATATTTTTTTTTTTTTAGTGCATATTTTGCGGTTCACCTAAATGTTTTTTAAAAAACGTTTGTCATGAAGAAAATGGCAATGGTGAAAAGGTTTTAGATTTTGAAATCATAACTTGTTTACTTTGTTTAGGTGGTCGGCAACAAATTGTTAGGCGATCGCGAAAGTAGCTCTATAAACGGCGGCAGGCCAAGGTCATAATACCAGCTAGGATTTCAGGAGCTAGGATTTCAGGGATGGCGACAGCCAAGGAGGGGTATGACAGCAGTCGGAACGAGTTAGGTAGCGGAGCAAGCAATAGCAGTGGTCGGATGATAGAGCCTGTACCAATCGCGCAGCTGGAAGTATAGGAGTGTGGTGGAAACTGTGCCTCGGTGGTAGATAATTCATTTGGCGATAGATACTTCACAGGTAAGCTGTCTTGCCCTCTCACAACACAAACCGTTCCCGAGGCCAGGCCAATGCCAAATGGCTCATAAAATCATTGAGAATCAAATTATTTTATTTATTTTGAAATCCTGCTACTGGTAGTCAGTTGATGCTAACTTCTTATGTATATGTGTTATAGTGCGGTTAAAAGCGCAGATAGAGTTACGGTGAGAGTCGTACTGAATACAGTCAGTTGAGTAGACGATATGAAATAAAAAGTGTGCACCTAGTACTCAACCTTAATATCTTTCTCAAACTAAGGAGCAATTTCGACGTTGAAAGAGCCGAAACTCATTATTGTCGCTTTAATTAACGGGTCTACGAGGCAGGCTGTCCTAACGGAGACCTCTTTTGGCCATATCATTGGCTAGGGTTGATCTCTGAATATTCTTTTAGTTAATTTTTTTTTTTATTTATTTTTTGATATTATGCTATTAACTGGAAAAGCAGTAAAAGTACACGTAACTCCAACTTGAACAATCTCCTTTGTTTTTATAAATACTTCGAACATCAACATAGAAAATTACACTTTTTTAATATTTGCTGACTCTCGCGCTACACATCCAACAAATCTGGAGAGCGTCTCCATAAGCATTTCTCTGAGACGTTGTTTTTTTGTTAAAATGTGGTTTGCTACCATATTCGCGCGAGGTCGTTGGAATATGTGTGTATATGTATGGCATTTGTAGTGATACCATTTTGTAATTTATATTTCAGCCCTATTTTTGGCCCTCAACACATTTTAGTGGTCTGAATTGCTCCCTGAGAAGGCCTACCGATACATATAAATTTTTTTATACCTTAGAATTATAGATTGAGTGCAATGGGGGCGCAAAAGTTTTGAACTTGGCTTTTTATGTATAGATAATACGCTGAAGCGACTAGACAGGGTGCCTTATATTTGAACAAAAATTGCATTATGGGTTACCCTAATAAGCACTGCATTTACAAAAAAAAAAAAAAAAAAACACATTTATATACACATAGTTACATACGCATAAATTCATTTATTCATTTTCTAAATGTTTTGTATTGTTTATTTATATGCAGCCATCAAAACCACCTGCCAATACTCAAATACGAACACAAAAAATATCAATAAAAATTCGAAGAAATATCAAAAATTTATAAAAAAAAATATGAAAAGAAAATGTAACCAATTAAAATGCAAGCTACAAATGAATAAAACAATTAAATTTTTGTAAATTATTTATAGCAGAAAATTTTAAAATGCACACACATAGAAATGTACATACACAAACATTTTTTTTTTGGTCTAAATTCAAAACAAAATTTAATATTTGCTATTATAAGAAAATTCTGCCGACAACTTGGTGATAGCGTAAGAGAGAATTTTTTCTAATTATATATGTACATGTGTATGTAGATATAGTAAATGTGTTATAAAAGCTGTTACCGTTGCTAAGTTAATTAATACTAGATATATATATATATGTATATGTGTGCCGTAGGGTTTATTTTCTAAGCAATTTTTGACTGTAAGTAATTTCGGTTCGTTTTAATTAACTTTATGCTGTAAATAGTAGGTTAATAAATTTTTTTAAGTTTTATTTCTTTATTGAACAAGTCAGAAAGCCTGCCTATAAATAAATAGCTATAAACAAAAAAAAATATAATAATAATATTAGTAAATAAAGCGATAAGAGTGTCAGATTTTAAATTCTCAAGTAATTCAAGTTTAACACTAAGTCGATGTAAATAGTGTGTATATATAAATATATTTAGT
Source organism: Eurosta solidaginis (assembly GCF_040869045.1). Classification (NCBI taxonomy): domain Eukaryota; kingdom Metazoa; phylum Arthropoda; class Insecta; order Diptera; family Tephritidae; genus Eurosta; species Eurosta solidaginis. Next base: position 189,643,069 of record NC_090321.1, read on the forward strand.
ATAAAAGAAAACAAAACAGCTTATTTTATAATTATTTTGCTTGTGTTATACGCATTTTACGTAAAACAAACGCGCTTAAAAGTATTGAGAGTTTTATGCAGAATAAAGGTGAGTTTAACTTCTTTTTAATAAATTTAATATATATTTATGACCGTCCCAGTAGTTGTTTACTAAAAATTTTAGTTCGTCATATTTCAAACTATTTGATTAATCGATTAATTTTATTATCTGAATGGTAGAAAGAAGGACTTCCCGGATTTGCCCTCCATGCTTTGATAACTAATTAATCGATTTCATTATTATAAAATTTATTATTCAAATTACCAATAATTCATTGCTCAAAATTTCTGTTAAAAAAAAAAAAATAAAAAAAAATCGATTAGTGTTAATAGCTGAACACTCAAATAAGAGGATTACCCAAGAAATTAGTTTGAAAAAGTGACTAGTCAATTTATCTTTACTTTTTATATTTTAATGAATCAATTAATCGCTTACATTATTATTCAATTCATTCTTGAAATTACCAATAATTGATTATTAAAAGTTCTGCTTTGTTTTTTTTTCGAATTTCTTCATGAATCGATTAATTTTAATAGTTGAATGATGAGAAGGAGAATTATTCGAGAAATCAGTTTGACAATGCTACAAGTTACATCATTTTGATTGAATTATTATTAAATTTATTGTTTAAATAACCAAAACTTTTTTTATTCAAAATTTGAATTAGACGGTTTTCAAACTATTTGATTATTCTACTAATTTAAATAGTTAAATGATCAAAATTTTAGTAAGTCACTTTTCAACTTACTTGATTACTAATAGATTAATTTTGATAGTTGATTGATCAAATGGAATAATTAGTCGAGAAATCAGTTTGAAAAAGTGACGAGTCACATAGTTTTGACCCTCAATACTTTAATGAATTCAGTCATCGATTAAATTATTAATCAATTCATTAATAATATTAGAGCGTTAAATATATATATAATTAAAATTTGTTCAAAGTAGATTTAATTCCATTTAGTAAAAAAAATTATAGGAATTGCATCAGCACTGTCTAACGCAAGGCTGCGTTGTGTTAAAGCGCTGATAGTTTAGGCTGAATCTCTTACTATCCACACTAATACGACTGAAAGTGAAAAGTTGACTCAGAGTAAGAGAGCTACCGACAAGTACCGTGTTTGCCTTGTAGTATACTGTTATGGTACCTGTGAAAAGGGTGCTATGAAACGTTTGAGTATCGTTCAGAAGGTCTTGTGAGATGCCTCCTGTAGCTGCCGCGTGTGCACTGGCTTGTTCCCGGAGCTTCAGCCTGGGGCGGGGTAGTTCAAACAGCTACAGGACCAAGATACCTTCTCCCTATTCTACAGTCCTAACAAGAAATATTTATACTTGCACACTAAACGTAAAGAAAACTATCACCTGAATCTTACTTCTACAAGCGTACTTACGTGTTCAACCCTTATCACCTTGCAGCACATATATAGGTTTCGGCTGCTCTAAACCCACCCTACCTTGGCCTTTAAGATGGTTATAAGGCCCCATTAGACCACCCCCCACTTCCTTCGATCAGACCAAACTAATTATTTTAGCAATCCATTATAAAAACTATATTTATTTACATTCAAGACATAATTATGTGCTTATGGTACTTAGGATTCTAAGAGAAGAAACTCAACTTTCAAATTTCACATATGCTTCTATCACTTAACTACTAACACATTTTTTTGATGGGTCTTATACAAAAAGACAATAACTAACCTACCTCAACAGCTGGTATCGTATTTGGTCATTGCCCTATATTCTTAAAGTATGTAATTTTCATGTTCTAATTACATACCTACATACACATGCATTGGTTTTCGCAAAGAAACAGGAAAGGAGCAAACCAAGAACTAGGGAAGAGTGGGAGAACAGAGTCTACCACGTTTGGTTCTCAAATAAAAACAATGTTGGCAGAAAGTTTGAGTGAATCAAAAAAAAATGAAATTCTTTATATTATGAATGAATTCCAGTTCGTTCATAATCTTTGCATAGTTGTGTATGTATGTAGCTCAACAAACTAAGCTCCTCCATATGTACGTATCATCGTATGTATGATCACTTAGAAGAGAAGATCTGGATAGTAAACCAAACGTAAAAGAAATTTAAGTACACTAATTCCGCGGGTACAACCGCACTTGTGTATATACACACGTATATAGGTACATATGGATGAAAAAAAAATTGTTTTTATAATTAGTGAAGAATAATAATTCAATATGACTTACATTGGTGTCAATAAAGCAGTCCCACGTAGCGAAGAGGCCTCCTTGCTGTGTGCGCTGAAATCTTAGGTTTATGTTTGTTTCATATATGCATATGTTATTTATTTTCCTATCCACCCTAATAAGTATTCATGTTTTTAGTTATTGTAAGAAATGAAATGAAACAAATCGACAAGAATTTCAATTGAAAAGCAGAAGAATAGTAAGGGAGGGATCACTAAATGTGATGATCTCCTAAATCACGTGACAGCATGCATGTGTATAAATATGTAAAATGTAGGTGTGCATTGAAATCGAGACTTTAAGATAAAACTAAAAGGAGAAAACCAACTCTTGTTGAGGGAGACTAATGATTATTTTGGCCCTCAGAAATGCCAAAATGACACTCTTATTTTAATCATTATTTAACAAGTATTATCGTTCTAATTAGATTTTATTTTCATTGACCTAATTAAGTTAGGTTAACAATAAGTTAAAAGGGGTAACTCTTTACTAAATTACCCTTTGGTTTTCTTTAGATAAGAAAGCAAATTCCTATGTAATATTTAGCGCGATTTAAGATTTTTCTTTTTCTCCTCTTTAAATTAATGTATAATTTCCTTCGGAATATAAAATGTTAACACCTTTTATCGCAATTAGCTTAGTGTGTGCACGTGTTTACACACACGTATATATAATGTTAAGTTATTTTTACTTTGGTGCATGTTTAATTTAACATAACATTTATTGGCACGGCAAAGTTAAAAATATTTTACTTTGGGAGCAGTAAAATTCAATTAGGATAAAAAGCAATATATTTGGGAGAGAAAATATGTTTATTTATCTGTGTCACGGATTTGTGGCTTCCAGGTGTAGGATGATGATGCTGATTCGCAGAGGATCGGCCTCCTCCTGGTGGTTTCCGAGTCTTGATGGTGGTAGCAGCTAGTTAAAATCTGGATGGTGGTTGCAGCCTGGTAGCCAGCAGAGATTTAACACGCGTTGCCGATTAAAATATTTGAAGCGCACACTTTTTATTTACTACTTTAAATAATATTTATATAACCGCGTCAATATATATTTATATCGTTTGGTTATACCATTAAACGTGGTTTTGAACTCATGATTATGTTGGCGTGTCTCTGCTGGTCTTACCTCCTTACACGTTCGTTCCCAAAAAAGAAAAGAAAGAAGTTTTTCCGGAAACTCAAGTGGGCAATTTTTGAAGGCTGGCAAATCAGCTGTTTCATGAATGTCATTGAAGGAAGTGTTCGGAATGACACAACTTTTAGTACAAATTGGGTTAATTGACAAGGGGAAAATGATATATACCCTATCGTAAGTTGTGTGGTTTTTTTCGGAATAATCATTATGACGAATATGTTTTTTTTTTTCTCAGGCACGTACGCCAGTACACACCCCCCCACCTAGAGTGTTGGTGCGTTGTTTTTGGCTTCCAAAATGTCTTTTCGATGGTATATTCCTCGTTTTCCACTCGAATCGTCTTCAAGGTCATACATGCAGTTTCCTTTTAGTGCCACCACCTTAGCTTTGATGAATTTTGGTGCAAGTTTTGCACAGAACTTCTTTGCTGCATCACTTTGTGCAAAATTTCGCCTATAAACCATGTCTCCTACATTAAAGTTTTTGGTGGAGCTACGCAGGTTATACCGTTTAGCTGAGTTTTCAAACGCCAGTCTAATTTTATCAACTAAAGACGTTCGGATCAGTTTAAGCCTGTCTGTTCTATCTATTTGCTGGTCATCTAGTACCTGGAGTGTTCGCAAAAGAGGATAGTCCTCGCTATGGGATAGCATTTGTTGACCAAACAGTGCATAGTATGGTGAGCATCCTATTGACTGATGGTAAGCACTTCTTAACGCTTCACCTATGTCAAGGAGATGTTTGTCCCAGAGCGTCTGATCATCCTTCAAGTACGCTCGGATGCCTTGTAGTATCGACCGATTCACCCGCTCGCTAGCATTAGCTTGAGGGCTGTATAAAGCTGTATATACATGTTTTACTCCCCGTTCCTTAAGCAAGTTATTAAATTGCGAAGATTTAAACTGTTTTCCATTATCACTAAGGATTATTTCTGGGGTTCCGAAGATGCTGAAAACTTGCTCTCTCATGAAATTACAAATGCCGGACGTATTAAAATTTCTAACTGGTTTGAGTAATGGGAATTTAGTTAAATGATCAAGAACAATTAAAATGCCGATATTGCCTTGTCGGGATCGTGGATATGGGCCAAGTAAATCTATATACAATTTTTGGAATGGACGTTGAACAGCATACTGGGTGGACATTGGAGGTCGCAGGATTACATTAGGCGCTTTGCTTTGACGACAAATGTCACAATTTTGTACGTAGTCTTTTACATTCGCGACCATGTTTGGCCAATAAAAATTCACGCGTAGACGCTCCAATGTCTTTGCTATGCCTGCGTGGCCTTTATTTGGCGGAGAGTGTGCGTCTTGGATAACTCTCTCGACTAAAGTTTTTGGGATCCACAATTTCCAGTTAAATGCTTCTCGAGACGGGTCTCCGTCAGGGTGTTCAGTTCGTTTATATAAATGACCATCTACTATTTGCAGATCAGGTAGTTGGCTTTCATTATTACGAACTTGACGTATTAACTTTGTGTACTCATCGGACGAAAACTCGGACGACATGAGATCTATAGACGGACGGACTTGTAACTCACTAATATCTTCGAAATTCTGCCGTGATAAACTATCGGGTACTACGTTTTGGGAACCTTTTCTATGCTCAATTGTAAATCGATATTTCTGGAGCTTAAGTGACCATCGGGCTAGTCGGCTAGAGAGATCTGACTGGCGCATCAACCATTGCAAGCTGGCGTGATCTGTGACGATGGTGAAATCTTGCCCTTCTACGTAGGCTCTAAACTTCTTCAAGCTAAGCATAGCTGCAAGACACTCTAGCTCTGTAACGCTATAGTTGCTCTGAGCCTTGTTTAGCTTTTGCGAGAAATAGGCAATTGGTACTTCGACTCCATCGTCATTTTTCTGCAATAAAACAGCACCAACACCAAACTTACAGGCATCGCATTGTATTATGAACGGTTTTTCATAGTTGGGACTCGTCAAGACTGGGGCACTACATAGTTTTTGCTTAAGGCTTTCAAACGCTGATTGTGCCACATCGTTCCAGCTGAAGTGTTTACTTTTCTTTAACAAGTTGGTCAGTGGAGTGGTAACAGTGGCAAAATTATCGACAAATCGTCTATACCACCCTGCCATACCTAGGAAGCGTCTTAGCTGTTTTATGTTAGATGGGACTGGATAGTTTGTTACAGCAGAAATTTTATCGGGATCCGTTCTAAGAGTGCCATCACCAACAATGTAACCAAGATAACGTACTTCCTTGATACAAAATTTGCTTTTTTCGACATTGATTGTTAAACCGGCTTTCCTTAGGCAGTGAGCAACATCGGACAAAACGGACATATGTGTGTCGAAATCTTCCGACACTATCAAAAGGTCATCTAGGTAGACAAATACTTGGTTCTTTAACTGGGGAGGAATAACACGATCCATCAAGCGACAGAGAGCTTGTGGGGCGTTGCACAGGCCGAAGGGCATCACGCGGTATCGGTAAAGCGGACGATTTGGGACTGTAAAACAGGTGTAATCTCTGGAGTTTTCTGCTAAGGGAATTTGCCAAAAGGCGCGTCGCAGATCAAGGGAACTAATGAATTTAGCCTTTGGTATTCTACTTAATATACCTTCTATATGTGGGAGGGGATAAGCGTCCTTTATTGTGACACTATTTACTTTTCTGGAGTCTAAACACAGACGGACTTTATTCGGCTTTTTCACTAGAACAATCGGACTGGACCATGGACTATTTGGAGACTCCTCGATTACACCTAACTTAAGCATCTCATCAATTTCTGCATGGACAAGCTTTTCCACTGCAGGAGAGATTGGAAAATACCTTTGCTTAATCGGACGGACGTTCGGTTGGAGCTCAATAACATACTCCATTAACGAGGTTTTTCCCAAGCCTTCTTTCTCGAAGTTTGGGAATCGGCTTTTAACTTTTTCAAGACGACGTTTTTGCTCAAAACTTAAGGGAAGAAGGTTTTCTTCTTCTTTCCATGGGGAAGGTGATATCTCGGCAACTATGTGGGGTGCGATTTGGAACTTGGCCCAAAAGTCAACTCCTAGTATAACTTTTTGAGACAAGCTAGGTATTATAAAAAATTTTATTTTCTCACTTCTACCTTCAAATTTGACGTCAAGTTCTACTGTGCCATAAACAACTTGCATTTTGCCATCGGCTGTACAAACTGCTGTTGTATGTTTGCGCAGTTTAGTTTTCGTACTAATCTCTTCAGCTAAATTCGAACCTAAACAAGAGACCTGTGCTCCACTATCGAGTAGGGCTAAATATTCTATTCCAAGGATATGTATTTCCGCGTAAGGCCTCACATCAAAGTTTTTTTGTTCAATAGAACAGATAGTGCTATTAAGCTGTTTTCGATTCTCCTTAACTTTTTTCCAAAATTCTACTACACGTGCTGACGATCGAACTAAACGGCAGTTTGTTTTCGCATAATCAGTGTTGAATATTTTGCTTCTAATTTCATTATAATTTTGCATGCGAACTTTATATGGTATAATCGTATGAACGAAAGGGGTTAGTTTATTATCATCGCTAATATTATTATTATTTTTCCTCTCAAGTACTTTTAGACAATCCTCGCTTTGCGACTGAGGTGCAAATGTAGATTTATTATTTACGATTTGTTCTTCTGATCGTGGCGAGGGGTCTGTTTCAAACCCTCGCCCGCTTTCACGTTTCCCGGGTTACAGTTTTTACATGTAGGTCTGTATACATTACTGGCACCGCAACCGTAACAAAATACACTTCTTTCCTCCAGACAGTCGAAATACCGATGTCCTTCATTTTTGCAGTTCCAGCAAATAGATTTTGGTTTATTTAGATTTGTTGAAATTCCATCAATCTCGTATTCTATGTTTCCTGCTGAATCTTCTTCAGGGATCAACTCATTCACAAAACGTCGCTGTGGTGGTCGTTGATTGGTGGCAGATACTGTGGTGCTACACTTCGCAAGTTCATTCAGAAGGCTTTCACCTTTAAGACAAAGTCTTCGCAATTCAGCCATTGAACCGATAGGCAAGTATAAGAGTTGTTGGCGAACGCGGGGTCTCAGATTATGTTGCAATATTTCCACCAGCTCAGGTTCAGGCAAGGGAGTTTGTAAAGATTCTGCAATTTTCAGAACAGCATTTCGATAGTCATCGAATGTTTCGTTTGGCCCTTGCTTCCTACTGCGAATTGATTCCTTTATTTCAAAATCACTTTTGTGTTGTTGAAAGTTGGTTCGCAAAGCCTGGCAGAGAGAAGGCCAAGTGACACGCTCAACAGATCGCCGGTATCGCCAATACCAATCCCTTGCTTCGCTTACAAATAGGATTTGGACATGCTCACATAATAAACCGAAATTGCCGCCTAAGGTATCGACAACCTGACTTTCTATTCTATATATAAAGCTATCAACTGAAAGACTAGGGGAACCATCAAATTTAATATTCCAGTTTGATATAAGCTGAGCTATTCTTCCCGAGTTTGGAATATTGGTACTATCACTAAACCGTATTTGGTCTATATTTCTATGAAAATTCTGATTCTGAGAATCGTACGCTAACTGAGGAATATCAATAGGCCACGAAGGAGTTGATACATTTGGTTGTACCGTGCGAGGTGGATTAACATGTGACGGGCTGTTGTTTACAACAGGTTGCGCCGACTGTGCATTTATATTTAGTCTCTCTACTAAGTTGGCTATGACACCATCGAGTTTTTGCTCTAGAATTTGGGTAACGCGATTTTCTAAATCGTCAAAAATTGTTGCCTGCCTGGCAGATATCACTGCCGAAACTATGTTTTGGACTCGGTTGTCCTCTTCAGCATTGATGTTGATTGCACCTTGCTGTTGAAGTAGAGGTAAACTCGCTGCTCCTTGCGATTGGTGCTCAGGTAAACTACCTGCTCCTTGCTCTAGCGATTCTCGATGTTGGAAACTCGCGTTTAATCTCCGTCTCTCGTTAGGAGGATTTCCTGTCTGGGCAGCTAGACGCAATCTAGTATTCGGGCCTGGTTTCTGGGTAAATTCCTTGCTACAGCAATTCGCGTTGCATTGGGGACATGAGCTCTTCTTTTTGAGCCAAGTCAACAAGCACGTTCGGTGAAAACGGTGGGAGCAGACTGTTGTCAAAAGCTGATCGTTTTCATGGAAACTTGTCCTACAGATCGTACATCCGTTCTCCATTTTCAAAAGAATTTTGAAAAAAAATGAACAAAATAAAAATATGGATAACTAGCTATACTGACTTTTTCCCGTCGTAATATTAACTAGTCTCGAGTAAAAGGGTATTTTTGTTTTAGCAACCTTCGAAAGGATGCCGCAAAATCGAGTTCAGAAAATATATTATAATATTCTTATAATATTAGTATTATTAGGGCGATTCAAAAGAAAACACAAAAAAATATATTGATATCTAATATTGGTCTGTCACAATATAGAATAGTTCCACAAAATTAAACCAAATTTCATAAAAAAAATCAAAATATGATAAGTATAGAAAAATCTTCCAAAAAAACTGATAATTATCTATAATCAAAAAATGTTGTTCTGATTCTCCAGTCGTAGGGGTGTCAGAACTGGGTGATATCAGGCTAATGTAAGTACGCTGCAATCGTAAGGCATGGGTCAAGAGAAAGAAATAATCCACAAATTTAAATAGGTGGAGTAAACAATATTTCAAATCCTTAACAAAACTCAAACGAGTTGGATATCAAATCTTATCTTGCTTATAAAATTACACAAATTGTTGGGTACTGTCGGTAAGCCAGTTAGCATTTAGCTATACTGCAACTTAATTCCTCACAATTGAACAAAATGCAACTAACAAGAAGAAAATGTTTATTTCGAAAATTAAAGATATATAATTTATAAGATCGTCTACATACTTGGTGATTCGCGGTCAATTCCCAAGGCATATAACCCAAAAGAGTTGCAATTCCAGCAAATACTTGAGCACATAAACGCAAAAAAAAATTTATAAGAAAAAATTTTATTCCTTGGTAATTCCTCTTTGCATGAAAAGCTGGTCAAATCCGTAGGCATTAAGCTACATGGATTGCATTCCAAGAAATTTTTCGCTCAAAGATTCTTACATCACCAAAGAACTATGGCCGGACGGACAATAACGTATTCCAAAAGGGAATAAATACTACAGGCCAAAGAATGCTACTTATATAATCTCTCGGGCCCCACACTTGGACGCCATTTTCTGTTATGGTACCTGTGAAAAGGGTGCTATGAAACGTTTGAGTATCGTTCAGAAGGTCTTGTGAGATGCCTCCTGTAGCTGCCGCGTGTGCACTGGCTTGTTCCCGGAGCTTCAGCCTGGGGCGGGGTAGTTCAAACAGCTACAGGACCAAGATACCTTCTCCCTATTCTACAGTCCTAACAAGAAATATTTATACTTGCACACTAAACGTAAAGAAAACTATCACCTGAATCTTACTTCTACAAGCGTACTTACGTGTTCAACCCTTATCACCTTGCAGCACATATATAGGTTTCGGCTGCTCTAAACCCACCCTACCTTGGCCTTTAAGATGGTTATAAGGCCCCATTAGACCACCCCCCACTTCCTTCGATCAGACCAAACTAATTATTTTAGCAATCCATTATAAAAACTATATTTATTTACATTCAAGACATAATTATGTGCTTATGGTACTTAGGATTCTAAGAGAAGAAACTCAACTTTCAAATTTCACATATGCTTCTATCACTTAACTACTAACACATTTTTTTGATGGGTCTTATACAAAAAGACAATAACTAACCTACCTCAACAGCTGGTATCGTATTTGGTCATTGCCCTATATTCTTAAAGTATGTAATTTTCATGTTCTAATTACATACCTACATACACATGCATTGGTTTTCGCAAAGAAACAGGAAAGGAGCAAACCAAGAACTAGGGAAGAGTGGGAGAACAGAGTCTACCACGTTTGGTTCTCAAATAAAAACAATGTTGGCAGAAAGTTTGAGTGAATCAAAAAAAAATGAAATTCTTTATATTATGAATGAATTCCAGTTCGTTCATAATCTTTGCATAGTTGTGTATGTATGTAGCTCAACAAACTAAGCTCCTCCATATGTACGTATCATCGTATGTATGATCACTTAGAAGAGAAGATCTGGATAGTAAACCAAACGTAAAAGAAATTTAAGTACACTAATTCCGCGGGTACAACCGCACTTGTGTATATACACACGTATATAGGTACATATGGATGAAAAAAAAATTGTTTTTATAATTAGTGAAGAATAATAATTCAATATGACTTACATTGGTGTCAATAAAGCAGTCCCACGTAGCGAAGAGGCCTCCTTGCTGTGTGCGCTGAAATCTTAGGTTTATGTTTGTTTCATATATGCATATGTTATTTATTTTCCTATCCACCCTAATAAGTATTCATGTTTTTAGTTATTGTAAGAAATGAAATGAAACAAATCGACAAGAATTTCAATTGAAAAGCAGAAGAATAGTAAGGGAGGGATCACTAAATGTGATGATCTCCTAAATCACGTGACAGCATGCATGTGTATAAATATGTAAAATGTAGGTGTGCATTGAAATCGAGACTTTAAGATAAAACTAAAAGGAGAAAACCAACTCTTGTTGAGGGAGACTAATGATTATTTTGGCCCTCAGAAATGCCAAAATGACACTCTTATTTTAATCATTATTTAACAAGTATTATCGTTCTAATTAGATTTTATTTTCATTGACCTAATTAAGTTAGGTTAACAATAAGTTAAAAGGGGTAACTCTTTACTAAATTACCCTTTGGTTTTCTTTAGATAAGAAAGCAAATTCCTATGTAATATTTAGCGCGATTTAAGATTTTTCTTTTTCTCCTCTTTAAATTAATGTATAATTTCCTTCGGAATATAAAATGTTAACACCTTTTATCGCAATTAGCTTAGTGTGTGCACGTGTTTACACACACGTATATATAATGTTAAGTTATTTTTACTTTGGTGCATGTTTAATTTAACATAACATTTATTGGCACGGCAAAGTTAAAAATAGTTTACTTTGGGAGCAGTAAAATTCAATTAGGATAAAAAGCAATATATTTGGGAGAGAAAATATGTTTATTTATCTGTGTCACGGATTTGTGGCTTCCAGGTGTAGGATGATGATGCTGATTCGCAGAGGATCGGCCTCCTCCTGGTGGTTTCCGAGTCTTGATGGTGGTAGCAGCTAGTTAAAATCTGGATGGTGGTTGCAGCCTGGTAGCCAGCAGAGATTTAACACGCGTTGCCGATTAAAATATTTGAAGCGCACACTTTTTATTTACTACTTTAAATAATATTTATATAACCGCGTCAATATATATTTATATCGTTTGGTTATACCATTAAACGTGGTTTTGAACTCATGATTATGTTGGCGTGTCTCTGCTGGTCTTACCTCCTTACACGTTCGTTCCCAAAAAAGAAAAGAAAGAAGTTTTTCCGGAAACTCAAGTGGGCAATTTTTGAAGGCTGGCAAATCAGCTGTTTCATGAATGTCATTGAAGGAAGTGTTCGGAATGACACAACTTTTAGTACAAATTGGGTTAATTGACAAGGGGAAAATGATATATACCCTATCGTAAGTTGTGTGGTTTTTTTCGGAATAATCATTATGACGAATATGTTTTTTTTTTTCTCAGGCACGTACGCCAGTACAATACAATTTTACTTCTTTTTTCATACTAATTTGTCAGGTATGCTATAAATTCACATACTTAATTCAAATCTCTTTATAATTACTAATATGTTCTGGCATATAGGAACCCTTACTTACTTCCTCTGTTGTCATCTTGATTTGCCCGAGAACAGAGCACGGCAAGAATTTTAAATATGCAAAACTCTTGGTAGTTCTCACACGTATGTAGATCGCAATCATTATGTTTGATATATCGTGGCGCATGCCGTTGGTAAAACGTATAACCTTTGTGACTTGTCACAGCGCATTGCATAGAAGTGCTGAAAAATGTTTTTGAGTTCATCGACACTTATTCAGTATCAGTTTGGAATTTCGCGCAGAGTTACGTTCAAGTTGATATGCATGTTATATATATGGTTTTTTTTTTAACATTTAAATGGTGTTCCTTGAAATTAGCTGGTGGAATCTTATTTATATCTGGTTCGGATTTGTATATTTTTAGAAGCAAGTCTTAGAATATCGTATTAACATTGTGCGTTTCATCATTCTATGTATGTTTTTAAGTTGAAATTATAAACTAAAATTTTTTCTTCGAAAATTTACATAAAACATGTTTTTTTTATTTCCCGTGATGCTTATCGTATTCTTTATAAAAGTCTCAAAACTTTTGTACAAATATGTGTAATATAATCTTAATAATGGCGCTTTGTTTGCATAATGTTCAAGAAAAGCAATAATATTGGTCGGATAATACCTAATCGTAGTTACAAATACAGCAACAAAAAACAACAATGAGAAATCAATGTGAATTTTACCTGCTAATAGTGAGATATATCTATATATATATATATATAATTAACTATATAATAAGATATTAAAAATTAATTTAAGTTAATAAATATATACAAATATTTGCATATAAAATTTTAAGACAATTTTTCAATAACATAAATTTAGAAGAAAAAAAATCATATTATAAAGAGTGCTTAAATAAATTTATAGACTAAGAATTCAACTATTATTTCTCTGTGTAACTGCAGAGATTTTTAAAGATATTTAAGGCATTTGGAAAAATAAGATGGCGTATTAATGAGAACGCATTTTGCAGAAAGTTTTTATAATGCTCGGTGCAGAAACGACGTATCCGCTTTTTTTTAAAGAAAACTTGATATAATTATTAATTTTAAATTCTTAAACTTGATTTAATTAATATCAAAATTGGACACTTATGATATTTTTTTCAACTTGACAAATCATTTGTAATATGCATTAGTTAAAATTATATATGTAGATATCTAATTTTAATTGGAAATCACATTTGAAGAACTGCAAGGTTTCTAAGGAAAAAAATTGAGAGATAAACAAAATTTAGCTTGTTTTGGCGAATCATGGCGTAATAACAATTGTATAGGTTTATAAGTAAGATACGTTTATTCCCTTCTCTTTCTAATACACTGCCGTTTTATACTGGCCGAAATTACCATGGTTCCTACCATCGGGAACCATGCATAGCTACAATAATGGGGGGCTGTGAAGGTAAATTTGTTCCTTTTCCTTGCTTGACGGTGTACAAAAAGAGCCATTTTGCATAGCGACAGGTGACTTTGTTCAAAAGATGAAATTTAAAACTTACCGTCTTTGCCTGCGCCCGAAACATGGTTTTATAACCCTGACCTTTCTACCCATAAAAAAAAACACACACACACAAACGGGTAAACCATTTTGCTGCAGGCGGTAAACACGGTTTTATTGTTTTAGATCTACGCAGCAAAAAACGGCACCCGCCTCGGATTAGCAAGAATTAAGTAAACAAGGCACACGGAAATGTAAAGCAGACGACCATTTTTTGAAATTGTATTTTAAAAAGTAGCTGTGCAAAGAGACAAATTGAGTTCTTGTCACGGAGTTCAGGATGGCGTGTTAGAAAGAAAAGCTGCCAACGTCAACGACCTGTAGTAATTGCATTACCTTGGTGAACAATCTTATTAATTTTCGAGTTTAATGCTACTAGCGGCTGTCATTGTATTTCAAGTAAATATTCCGAATCTGTTATACCACATTTCCGTTCCAACTTCTTAGTCTATCGTGTAAATTTTATATTATTTATTTTATATTCGTAAAATTTTTCTATAATATCAGAAAAACGTACTTGAAGGTAAAAGGAATGTATGTGTGTGTATGTGTTTGTATATATGTGATTAAAGTAAAAATATAAACAAAAATGTATTTTCAATCGATTGAAGACATCAAATTCAAAAAATCATATATACATGCATACACTTAGTTCTGAAAATAATAAAACCGAATCGAAATTGCCACAAATTTTTTTCTAAACAAACACCACTGTAATATACTAAAATTATGTGAAATGTTTTGTATGACAATCACATGATGATAAAGAATTAAATTTGCTCAAAACAAAATAGAGTAAAATATAGTTAAAAACAAAAAATAAAAAATAAACAATAAAAAATAAAAACAAAAAACATGATAACTTTGTTGCTGTTGAGCATAAGTGACAGAATAAAAAAAAAAACGAAAATGTAGCGGGTATATTTTAAAATTACGTTAAGTACATTTTTTAGTAAATAAAATGAAATTTTAACAGAGCTGCTCCGTTTATTGATTTCACTTTTCCATTTTTCATCATTTCTTGTCACATTTGGTTTGCAGATAGTTCCAACTTCAGTCAACTTTTGTTTGGTAAACGAACATGGCACTGAAGATAACACAGGTTTGTCTCCAAACTTAATTTGCCAAGTGATGACTGAAAATTGTTGCTCAAACTATCTAATATTTCTAAAAATAGCACATTTAAATAAGAGAAAGCTCTCTAAAAAAATATATATATATGTATAACGTTTAGTTATTTGGGAGATTGAAAAAGCGATTTATTTTTATTTTTTACTATTTAATAGTGAATAATTACATTTCGAATTAAAACTCAGTTATTTATATTTACAAACACGGACTCATATGCTCACAAAAAAACAAAAATAAACACTAAATACTTACCCACATTCGAAAGTAATTTTAACCTTTAGTAATAGTTCAAATAAGAGATTAAATGCTTAAAATAAAAACAAAAAAACTATTACGAAATTGTAATAAATTTAAGAATAATGAGCGCAAAAATTAATTAATAAATGAAATAAAATAGTATAATGGTATCTTTGAAATGAATAGTGAGATATCTAATAAAAATCTTGTAATTTAAATGAAAGTAAATAAATGTGATAAGATTCTTAAAAAAAATGTTTAATTTACACCTAAAGTTTTTACAGAATATTGTGGAGATCGGGTAAGTTTAACAGCCCGGAGCGAAACATTTTCGATAAAAAGTTCTCTTCCATCGAAATCTGTATTATAAAATTCACCCAAGTTTTTGCGATTTATTTCTAAGACATTATAATCCTTGTTTAACAAATTTCCAATGTCTAAGAGAAATTCAGATTTAAAACAAGTAAGGAAGGCTAAGTTCTGGTGTAACCGAACTTTACATACTCAGCTGAGAGCTTTGGAGACAAAATAAGGGAAAATCACCATTTAGCAAAATGAACCTAGGGTAACCCTGAAATGTGTTTGTATGACATGGGTTTCAAATGGAAGGTATCAAAGAGTATTTTAAAAGGGAGTGGGCCATAGTTCTATAGGTGACCGTAATTTCGGTATATCGCCATAAAGGTGGACCAAGGGTGTCTCTAGAATGTGTTTGTACGATTTGGGTATCAAATGAAAGGTCTTAATAAGTATCTTAAAAGGAAGTGGGCCTCAGTTCTAGAGGTGGACGCCTTTTCGAGATATCGCCATAAAGGTGGACCAGGGACGACTCTAGAATGTGTTTGTACAATATGGGTATCAAATGAAAGGTATTAATGAGGGTTTTAAAAGAGAGTGGCCCTTAGTTGTATATGTGAAGGCGTTTTCAAGATATCGAACAAAATGTGGACCAGGGTGACCCAGAACATCATTTGTCGGGTACCGCTAATTTATTTATATATCAATACCACGAACAGTATTCCTGCCAAGATTCCAAGGGCTTTTGATTTCACCATGCAGAACTTTTTCATTTTCTTCTACTTAATATGGTAGGTGTCACATCCATTTAAGAAAGTTTTTTCTAAAGTTATATTTTTCGTCAATAAATCGATCCAATTACCATGTTTCATCTCTTTTTTCATATTTAGTATAGAATTGTGGAATTTTTTCCATTTTTCGTAATTTTCGATATCGAAAAAGTGGGCGTGGTCATAGTCGGATTTCGACCATTTTTTATACCAAGTTAAAGTGAGTTCAGGTAAGTACGTGAACTAAGTTTAGTAAAGATATATAGATTTTTGCTCAAGTTATCGTGTTAATGGCAGAGCGGAAGGACAGACGGTCGACTGTGTATAAAAAGTGGGCGTGGCTTCAACCTATTTCTCAATTTTGTTCGACTTATGGCATTAAAATTATTCTAGACGAATTAAATGAAAAAGGGCGGAGCCACGCCCATTTTGAAATTTTCTTTTATTTTTGTATTTTGTTGTACCATATCATTACAGTAGTTGAATGTTGACATAATTTCCTTATATAATGTAAAGATATTAAATTTTTTGTTAAAATTTTACTTAAAAATATCTTTTTTTTAAAGTGGGCGTGTTCGTCATCCGATTTTGATAATTTTTTTTTTAGCACACATATAGTAATAGGAGTAACGTTTCTGCCATCCACCATTTCATCACGATATCTTCAACGACTTCCAAATTACAGCTTGCAAAACTTTTAAGATATCTTCTTTTAAAAGTGGGCGGTACCACGGCCATTGTCCGAACTTTTACTAATTTTATACTTTGCGTCATAAGGCCAACGCACCTACCAAGTTTCATCGCTTTATCCGTCTTTGGTAATGAATTATCGCACTTTTTCGGTTTTTCGAAATTTTCGATATCGAAAAAGTGGGCGTGATTGTAGTCCGATTTCGTTCATTTTAAACACCTATCTGCGATGAGTGCCCAGGAACCTACATACCAAATTTACTTAAGATATCTCAAAATTTACTCAAGTTATTGTGTTTATGGACGGACATGGCTAAATGAATTTCTTTTTTCTCCCAGATCATTTTGATATATAGAAATCTATATCTATCTGGATTAGTTTATGCCGTTACGGATTACCGTTATACGAACAAAGTTAATATACGTTGTGAGCTCTGCTCAGCTGAGTATAATGAAGGTCATTTAGTCGTGTAAATCTTGTACGTATTTCTTGTTGGAGACGATCGAGAATGCTTTTCATAACGCGAGAAACGTCACATTCTGCGGAAAGACCAACATCTCTAGCCGACTCTCCGGGAATTTTGCGGCTCCTTCTTTCTTACACGTTTTACTATATCAGTATCCAATTTTTCACAAAGAGATTTCGCTTTTTCTATTGATTCTTCACAGATCGTGTCTCGAATTTCGGATAGTTCGGTCGCTAATGATTTAAGACCATAATACGTTTTTCTAAAATTCATCCCCGGATTTTGTAATCTGAGCTGCACACGATCAATCCTCCTTAAGATTTCATACTAGAAATTAACTAATGTGATGAAATTAAAATTGTGTATATTTTGCAACAAAATGGTAGCTTCGCTTCTGGTGTCACTTGTGGTGTTAGTGTCCTCTGCTAATGTAAGTGTTCTACTGTATTCCCTAGCCAATCGACGATAACGCCAACGGCTTATATTCTGGCGCTCCATCGTGTTTCAGATTCACGTTTGACAGTTTTTGTTGAAGCATTTTTTAATAATTCTCATCGTAGCGTTTAACGTGACAAAAAAATATATGTACATACATATATGCTTTCAATTATTTCACAACCGGTCGCAAGTGTTCCGGATATATGCATGCATTTTTTAGTATAGAAAATTTTTTCCAGAAATCAGTAATAATACAAATGCAAATTATAAAGGAAGTTCAGCTTTGCGGACCATTTGGCGCCCCCCTGCGATTAGTGTCCGGGACAAGATGACCCCCCTCACAACGCTACTAGGTAATATGTATTATTTCTAACGAAAACATCCGTCATAAGAGTCTATACATAGAAGTTTACAATTAATAATACAAGTCCTTCAGCAAAAATTATTTCCGAACTTTTGATTTTTTAGTCCGAAAGAAATTATTTTATTAGTCTGAAAATAAAAGTTTAACCTGGACTTAAAATTCCGACCTCAGAACAATAAACGGGGTATCGAATTTCAAGGCCATTTCTCAATTTAATCGGACCTAATGGGGAAACAACAGGTGCAAGTTTACTATGGAAAACTATATTTAAATACTCTCCCATCAAACACTTGGAGTCAAAAAAGCCAAAAAAGCTCATTTATAAATATGATATGATTTTATTTCCCTTCTTGCAATGATCGTTCGATATGAGCTTTATTTCATTCATTATTTGAGTTCAAATAAGAGTGTAATAAGACTCCTGAACATATTCACAAAAAGCTCAGAATTTGTCTCTTATATGACACGTATTTGAATTATATATTAGGATTTTCCCGTCATGGGCGGATTTTTTGCAGATCTAATGCAAACATATTAAATGGAGAATCCTTTAAATAATTGTTTTTATTATCAAAATTTTTATACTTTTGGCATAAGGCTTCTAATTTTTATAATATTGGATTCATTTCTGCCCTTTATCATTGAGTTTTTCTGTTATTTCTGAAACCCATATTTCTCTTCTTTATTGGACTCTTATCAAAATTATAATTATGAGTGTTCCGGAAATGTTGGGTTATAGTTTTTTGATGACAAATTTTTGGTACAAGTACAAGTGTCCCTTCAGGTTTCCAACAGAGATATTTAGGATAATCGATTAGTAAAAAATTAGCATCATTTAGATGGGTCATTTCTTGGTTATTAAACCGGGCTTTTACTCTGCCCGGACTTTACTTTTATATGTGGATTTTTTTGAAAAAGTCCGAAGAATAAAAAGGATGCATGATTGGCATAACATGCCGTAGTCGCTGTGATTTAATTCGTTTGACTATGTTGATGTCTGCGTAAAGCTCGTACAGCTCATCATTCGAGAAACTTTTCTCTTGAACACTCCCAAAGCCGCCTCATTTGATGTTGACATGGTCTATGCTTCTGCACCATATAACAGGACGTGCACTATGAGCGACTTGTAGAGCATGATTTTCGTGTGCCGAGAGTGAACTTTGCTTTTTATTTTGGACAGACGGCGGAGTGAGTGAACGGTGTTTTGGTTGACGGACACCTTACGGTTGCTCGTGTAATCGGTGAACGCTGGTCGTTTTTCGGTGAACGGTGCATCGGTTTACGGTGATGGGGTTCGCAGCGAAATGGAGTTTTATGGATCAGTTGAGGGCGATTGGATAGGCGGCTGGTGGCGGCGATGTCGAAACGGTGTATTGATTTCCAACTAGCGGGTTGTTGGTGGAATCGATACCCGACGAGTCTTAGATGACAAATTGGTGAGTTGGTGGATGTCGCTCATTATTACTGGTGAATCAGTGGATCACCGGCGAATCGTGGAAGATCAGTGATGACAAATCGGTTGGTCGATTACAAAACAACCAGTGGTTGGTGTGTATCGATGGATAGGGCTGGTGAATTTGTTATGTGCAACGAGCAACCGGTGGTTAGCGGAATCGATGACGGGAGAGTTGCATCTGACGAATCGGTTGATCGATTGCAATCGGTTGTTGGTGAAATTGATGTCCGGCGAGTCGCAGTTGACGTATCGGTGGGTTGGTGGATAGGATTGGTGAATCGGCCATGCGCAGACGACTAATTGGTTGTAACCCGGAAATTTTTGTACTACTAAGGCAGCGAAGTATATCCTACGGGATGCTCAAAAAGTCCCGAAATTGTCCCGAAACAACCCCCAAACGATTCTGAAGTTTTATTGAAATTATGTCTAAAATAATTTCGAAGTGGTTCTAAAATGGTTCCGAATTGGTCCTGACATAGTCTCAAAATGATTCAGAAGCCATCGCAAATGTACACGAAACAGTGCTGAAGTAGCACCAAATGGTATTCTATGGGACTTAAGGTTCTGCAGATTATGCCTAACACGGCATAGCAGAGAAAGGCCGATGGCCGTAGAGAGAGTACGAATGGAGCAGGAGCAGTTAACATTGCTGTACCACCAAGCGAAGATAATAGAACACCGTCGTAGTTTTTTGCAACACTAGCGGTATAGCAATTCATAGCACGCTAGTAGAAGAGCATTAATACCTGAGTAATGAGTTAACCAAAGAGCAGTTGATAACGAAGAGCGTTGTCACAGCGCCGATGTTTTCCATCGGTGAAGAGTAGCGACTTAAGTGTTTGTTTACTAGGACTTTTCTATCGTGGGGAATGGCAGAGGATATTTTATTCAAAGATAGTCGCTTAAAGAAACTGAGGAAACTTCAGTTAGGATTCTAGGTATCTTGCTGGTCAGCGTAGTCTACACCAACTTGTGCTACACGCTAGGTGTACGAAGGGAAAGTTCAGTTGAGATTAGAGAACGTGCACCCTATAGACACACTGATGATCAGAAAACAGCAGCATCGACTTTTACCAATTAATGACTCAACGAGGCAGTAAGACCAAATACGTTATTTTCCACATCTTCACTTAATTAGGCTGATTTAAACTAACAAATCTAACTGTTTAAGTAAATAAACTTATGAAGAAATGGGCCAATATAGCAAGTATTTAGTGATTAGCTCAATTCGATGAAATTAACTTTACCACCTACACTCATTGCTCTTTGCCCTTTGCTGTGTTTCTCGTGGCCCTCCATTGTAGTAGGAATTTAGGTGCAGTGCGGCAAGTTGGGCTAAACTACTGGAATGCTAGGTTACACCTCAATATTTCGTTTAATAGCCTTACACTTTAATTAGCTTTACACTATTTGCTCCTCTAACTTACCCTGTAATATATTCTTATAACTCTAATGTACCCGAAAGACTTTGTCCTTCCTGGTTTGCCCACATTCAACAAGTGTGCCTTGCTTTCCCTCTTCTTTCTATATACCATTCTCGTCTACTTCATCCTCCGTTTTTCTTTGTAATCCTGTCGTTCCCAAAAAAACTCCATCTCTCAGTACCACCCAAGGTCTCATTCCCACTCTCACTCCCTTTCCCACTCTAGTGAGCCAAACTAGGGGTAAAACATATTTTAATATTATTAAAAATTCTTTAATTAACAACATCTACCATGAAATTTAATTGGCAAACGAACCGTCAGTGTGAATTTCCTTAGAAAATTTGGTATAAATAATAAAACCACATTCCCTCACACAAGTATACATATATACAATAATGCAACAATAAAAGCGATTGGTAGAGCCAAACGCTCCCGTTGAAGAACGAGTGAATTAACGATGGATAGACGCCTTTGGCGCTTTTTCTTCAGCAATTAATGCTGTGCTTTTGTATTTGCCCACAGCTAAACCTACGTATTTACATACGTACGTACGTACAACCACTATAGCCACTGACGTCGATATAAACAAATGGAAATACATACGTCACAAATACCGCCAATGGTACATAAATACATGAACTACAAACAACTATTCGAGCAGCTTTATTACGAGCTTTATAAGTCGAGTCGATTCTGTAAGTATATATATGTACTATATATATTTACGAGGGCTACAAAAGTTTACAGAAAGTTGAAAAATAAATAAATAAAATAGACAATAATGTGTTCGGCTGCTTCGAATGGTGCTGAACAAATAATCTGATGAAATTTTGAAAAATTCATAAAACCTGGAAAAACAACTGTATGAGATAAATATTACACATAAGACCGATCTTGATGATAACAATGCTAGGCTTATACATATGTATGCATCTGAAAAAATTTCAAGCATGGATCTGTTAAATGAGGATTAAATGACGTAGATAGTTACTTATACGCAAAATTGGTTGTATGGGAGACATATGCTTTAAGGCATACACGAACAAAGTATTAATCGGACATCAAAATATAGCCGCTCACTAAAAATACCCTAAAAACTGAGGTATTATTTCAACTGATTTCAAACAGACAAACGCACCGACGGTATACCTGTTGGTGAGCCTTTCTGTTCTCCTTTAAATTCTTATAATCAGACCAAACTTAATATACCATTTCGGTTCTCTCTCAATAATTGTAGCATCATCCAAATTCAGAATTGACTTCTCGATAAGCTACAAGCTTGAAACTTGGTATATATGTAGTTCAGAACTAGATTACAATGCAATAATAAGAAAAAAACTCCGATAGGTGAAGCTTGGATCGAAATATTTCAAAAAATCGTATTTGTGGTTCGATGTGGTTCGTATTTGCAACACATAATACATACATGAATAGAAAGCGATCTATGAAAAAAAAATCGCAGTCAGGTGGCGCAAGAATCGAGATATTAAAAAAAAAATCGTATTTGTGGTCCGATTAGGTTCATATTTGGGATAGAATTTTAATAGAAAGCGACAAATGAAAAAATCACCGCCAGCTGGCGCAATGATCCTGATATTTAAAAAAATCGTATTTGGGTTTCGATTTGGCTCATATTAGGAAAACGTATATGTCATACAGAAATAGAAACCGCTTTAGTAAAAAATTCACGCTAGATCCCGCAAGAATTGAGATATTCAAAAAAACTCGTTCTTGTCTGTCCGATTTGGCTCATATTTGGAACAAATATTACATACAGTCCGGTACAATGACATCAAAATACTAGGGGGTTCGAGGACCGACAAGCATACGTGGCACCGTGTCGAGTAAAGTCTTTGGATTATGTATTGAGGACTTAGATTGTAGCAATTGTCTGGAAAGAGCCCTTGTAATAATAAGTCTCTTAATGAACTAAATATTATGAGAATTAAATAAAGACTAAAAACTTGAAAATAAAATAATTAAAAAAAATTGTTTAGTTAAACGGCTTTATTGAAAATAAATACTAACATTAAGTAATTATAATACTAATTATAATACTAAAGACTATCAGACTATTAAAAAAAAGCGTTGGACGCGTCAAATTTCTATAGATAGTCATAAGTAAGACCAACTGAACCTTAATCAGGTTATGCTACGCCTCTCATTTTTAGAAATTTCACGCGCCCGATGCTTTTATTTAATTGTCTGATCAACGCCCTATATTGATGAGGAATGTGATGACTAGTACCTAGGACCTACCTAATTATTTTCTAGCTTTTAGTATTATTATTACTTAATGTAAATATTGTTTTCAATAAAACCGTTTAACTTAAACATTTTTTTTTTTTTTGTAAATATTTTATTTATGGTTTTTATTACACGTGCATTGTTTTAAATCGAGTTGATGTTGTTACGCTTTTATGTTTTCGGTATTTTAAATAATTTTGTAATATTAGAAATAAGACAAATATTTTTTTTTATGCAGAAGCAGCTACATAAGTACTGCAAGAAATAGTTATGTCAATCCAATAATTTGTTTTGGATTTGTAGCTGTGTATATTACAATTTTATGACTTTTCGGCATAACTTGCGAATTTCTATACATCCATTATAGATTCCTTCACATTACATTGAAAATAACCATCTCACATATGTAGCTAGGCTGTAAAATGCAAAAAAATGGTTTTAAAAACGCCGCTTTCTGTGTGGATCCATTACATGTCTAAGTAGGTATTTAGCGACTTGATTTTATAATACAAATAAATATATTTTTTTACGGTTCTTCGAAAACTTCCAAACCAAACCTCGCCCTCATATTCTTCCATCACCACCAGCTCTGCGATTCAACTAACGCCATCATTTCAAAAATAATTGTGTTGCTACAATTAACACAATTGTAGAATTTGCTTTTACAATTAATTTTAGTATTTGTTGTTGCTTTGCTTTCCACTTTAGCAGTCATTGTGTTTCGATTTCGAACTAAAGCAAATTACCGGAATTATTTCTTGTAATTAAACATTAAATTTTTCTTGCAGCAATTTCATTAGTGGGAAAGTAGGATGCCACCTAGGAATGTTTTTCGTCTACCACCTCTTCTGGGCAAAAGTATTAACATAAATATGTATGTATATTTGGTAAGGTATTTCTGTGCATCTCATTTGGAAAGAGTTTAAGAAATGATTTGCCAGCCTGCAGCTAAAATTGTGCTTATATTTCCACTCAAATAAAGCTCGTTAATATAAGAAGAGATCTATTATATGTTGAAGTAGTATGCAAAAATAGTAATTTGTTAATTTATAGGTGAACTTATAAGTAATAAATCTGTATTTAGTATAAATTAATGGAGAAGAATGCGTTAGCGTGAAGGCTTAAAGAATTTGTAGTTAACCCTCCAGCATAATCACTTAAAATACATAAATAATGGTTATGGGATCCGCAACCAGGACTAAATGATACGCCAATTTATAACAAAAAAACTTACTTACTTAAATGAGGATTAACCATTTAAACGCCAAACAAGGTGAGCCAATCGCTTCTTCGTTCTGCTAATTGATAACACCTAGCGAATATAAATCATTTTCCCACTTGTCCTTTCAGAGAAGTGCTGGCCGCCCCTTCCTCTGCCTGCATAGACGGGTTTCGATTAAAATACTATCGTAGCCGTAGCATCGTCTTTGATTTGCAAAATATGGCCTAGTCGGCGTGTTTTCATTCCCTAGACTATGTCGAAATCCGCGTAAAGCTCTCACAGGTCAAAACTAATTCTTCTTTGGTACTCTCCGTTGCCAAAGGGTATAGGTCCGTAAATCTTTCTAAGAACTTTTTACTCTCTTGTTGTCCATATAGCAGGAAGGGTACGATAGGTGACTTTTAGAACGTGATTTTCATTTTCCGAGCAGGGCCTTACTTTACAATTGCTCTCCAAATTAGCATTTATTGATAAGAGTGATTCTTCGCTGGATATCAGAGCTGTTGTTGGTGTTTTTGTTAATGCTAGTTCGCAGATTAACGAAGTCTTTTACTATTTCGAAATTATGGCTGCCAACAGTAACGCAAATGCGCTGACTCTTTGCTTGATGACATCAGGTACTTCGTTTTGTCCTCATTCACCATCAAACCCATCTTTTCCGCTTCTTTTTCCAGTTTGCAGCAGGCAGAACTTACATCGCGGTATGTGATATCAATGCCATTACACTGAAAGAAAAAGACTGGTAAAATCAACAAAAATAAGGGTCAATTCAACCGAAATTTCTATCAATTTTTAACCATCGCAACAAAATATTGAATCAACTGCGTACAAATCGTTGATTCGTAATTTACCGTTTTATTAGTCAAATAACCAAAAAAAGTTGTTTCATTACTTTACCCATGGTTTTGTTAAATTAACAATTATTACTGTCGCTCTAAGAATACCAATCAAAACTGTTAATATGAAAGGGATTTCTGTTCATTCGAAATAACCAGCGTAAACTGTTAAATTAACAGCGTTTATTGTCGAAATGACACTGATAGTGAAATCTATTAAAATAACAGATATTTCTGTTTTTTTCTAGATTAATAGCGTAAACTTTTACATCAGTAGAGTTTTCTGTTCATATCTATGACAATTATACATGTGGAAAATATAAAAGCCGGGTAAATATATTTTTAAACTTACGTGGGTTTTTTTTTTTATTTGTATAAATTACACATAACTACATTTCATTTCGAATGATTTTATTGCTATATTTAGTAATATCTAATAAAATAATAATAACTTAAATCTGAATTCAAAGAAACAAAACTTGTTCCGAATCACCATCGAAAGCTTTGTACGAAAGTATGTTGCCATATATATACGTAAATATGTGAATACATAACTACGCATGCTTGCTACATATATATATGTATATATTCTACATACATATTCACACACGCGTTAGTACATGCTCTAGCGAAAATAAGAGTATTTACCGTTTGTTAAACCACATTGGCGTCGGTTTCAAGAAATTTATTGCAACTTTACAATTAAACATTATACACTTTATTACTTTGTTTTATTAAACGCACTTTCACCAAATTTGATTTTTTATAATTTATTTAATCTATAGTTTTGAACTTCGCCGCGCGTCAATTTACTGCTTATTCTCAATTTCTTCTCTCGCATGTAGAGTTGCCACACGTGATTTTTCCAAAAAAAAACTTGTAGTATAAATGCTTGGCATAACATTTTAAATAAAGAACTTGTAAGCTATAGAAAAGTTAAGAATGAAATTGCTGGAAGGCAATTCACCATTGGAGTAACTATACATGTAATTCGGCAAGTTTAATCCTAGTAATACTTTATTTTGTAACGATTCCAAAACAACTCAAACCTTTATGCTGTCGGAAACATCAACATTAAAAAGGATGTTTTTATTATCTTATTATATTCGTTCGCGTGAGTGAAAATTCGTAAAAACTTTAACAAAATGTTAGATACTAATTTTGGAAAAATCTTGTTCGTTCAAAGAAAACTTTTGCAACAACAGTGCGCAATTTTGCATTTCGCTTGGAGGAGAAGTTGCAAAATTGTACCCGATAAATAGGTGTTCCGGTATCGCATAATTTTTTGCAGTGTTATGCACATTAAATTCAAAAAAGGGGTTTTTTGTTTTGTATTGATAACTGAAAAACTAGTTTTTTGTTGTTTTCCCATTTGATGTTTTTTCGATTTGATGGTTTTGTTAGTTTGGTTGGTGTTTTTTTTTTTTGAATAAGTGGCACCATCGTCATAAGTACAAAGTAGAAATCGCAGTGAAATTGAAATTTGCTCATGCATTGACTGTTGTTCGCTATGGAAATGACCTGTAAGATCAGTTGTGTTAACAGAAAAATCAGTTAGATTGATTAGGAATCTGTCAATTTTACAGAATTTTGTTATCTTGATAGCGAAAATTTCTCTTTTGTTGAAATGACTAAACTAGTTTGTTCGCTTGACAAAGAACTCGGTCGAATTAACCATAATTCGATCATTTTCACCGAATCTCCGTTAAGCCAAGAACAACAGAACAGATTTGTTGATTTTACTAGCACCATTTCTTTCAGTGTAGCAAACGCATATAATATGGTTCCAGAGCGGTTAAGTTCTGAAGCCAGTAAAATTTTCTCCAGCAAAAAAAGACGATGCACGATAAGGGCTCATCCTACCTGACACCTTGACTGGTTTCGTACGGCTCGTAAAAGTCCTTCCCAATTTTCACTGAGCTGATGCAGTTGCTCAACGTGCTGAACATAGTTGCATATAGGCAGCTCTTTTTCATGCTGTCGAAGGCGTCTTTAAAATCGACGAAGGGGTGATGTGTGTTGATTCTTTTTTCGCGGTTTTTTACCAAGATTTGGCGAATAGTGGAAATCTAGTCGATGGCAGCCTTAACAAGTTTGAAGTCGCTCTGATAAGGTCCAACCCACCGATTCACGGTGGGCTTCAGCTTTTCGCATAATACGCTTGACAGGACTTTATATTTGATATTGAAAAGGCTGATCCAGCGATAGATGGCAATTTTACAGAATAAATCTTCTTATGATCTGGGCGAAGAACACTTAGATTCCATTCTTCAGGCATACACTCGTCCGATCATTTTTGCAAAGAAGCTGATGCATGCGCCAGCCTCTATGTAGTAAAATATTTGATATATTAAGGTCCGGTTTTTCAGTAGTTGGTTAAGTTAAACTTAAACTAAGTTTGCTTAAACTCTAGACAAATTTAAACTCCAGTTAAGCTACTCAGCAGTTTTTCAGTCATAGTTTACGGCCGCCTTTGGGGTTGGCTTTTTGGTGCGGCAACATTGGTTTTTTTGTTATCTAGATAATTTGTAGATACGACAACAGCTGAATTTTGTTTACTCAACAAATGAAAAAAAAAATTTCTCCAGCGAAGTAAGTACCTAGTTCCGGTGGTGATATCCAACATCATTATTTAATTATTTTTAAATGAGATAGTTCTCGAGTTGATATCCAACTTCATTCTCCAATCATAACCAATTTTTGAGAAATTTTGTAGAATTAAGAGTTTTATCCAATGATATCCAAGGTCATTAATATTTTCCAATTATTATCCCAATTTCGAGAGATCTTGAGAAATTTACAGTTCTCAAATAAGTATTCAACACATTTCTCTAGTTGATAACCTACACTGGATATCGAGTTAAGGTGGAGTTGAAAAAATCCCCAAGGTGGTACCAACAAAGCCAAAAACGATTTATTGTGAGAAATAAACACCTGGTTGATAGCAGCAATGAAGCGTAATTAATCAAAAATAAATTATGTATATTTCATTTTATTTTCATGAAAATAGTGTAGTATGGAATTTTAAATTTGAGTTCAGTTAGGGAACCACAAGTTGCTAATTAAATTTTTTCAATTTAAGTAAAAGCATTTTTTGCTTTATAAAAAACTCCGTCTTTAGCTGAGTACGAGTTGAGTCACTGCCTCGAAACAACTCTTGAGATTTTATGAAGCTCTAATGGTTCTAAAGCCCAAATGCTTGCTGGGTATTTTCGGCGCCATTTCGAACGAACGCAAATAACTGATAGGTTAACTAGGGTTTAACCCTGCCAGATCGGCCGATTAAGCTCAGCTTAAAATTCATTTAAAATAGACTGAAAAACTGCAGAATAAATTTAAGCCTAGTTTAAATGACAAACTCAGTTGAACTTTTACTTAAAAACCGGACCTAAGTTACTTTAAATGATTCGTACTGTGCTGGTTTAATGGTGTGTGAAAGGGCGAGCCATAGCTCGAAAAAAGAAAGGGGCAGCCAGAGGAGTATAATAAAGGGGTAAAAGATGAAGAGAGCGAAGAAGCATTGCTAATAACGCACTACTAGAAAATCCACTGTCACTGATAAGTTTCGTTGAACGATCGGAATTCCACACAATTTAAGCTTAAAAAACATATTGTATACTTACACTCATAAAAAACACTTACCAAAAAAAAACAAGTAAGGACGGGACTGTCTTCAGCTGAGCCGAAGACTTCATACCTTTCATGAATGGGGCTGTTAATCTTATCCCGTTCGTAATATCCGAATAATCGGATGTATTAAATAAGAAATATATAGTGAACAGATCTACATACCTAAATGATTTTTAAGATAAATAAAAATATACAAGTAAGGAAGGTTAAGTTCGGGTGTAACCGAACATTACATACTCAGTTGAGAGCTATGGTGGCAACATAATGGAAAATAACCATGTAGGAAAATGAACTGAGGGTAACCCTGGAATGTGGTCGTATGACATGTGTATCAAATGAAAGGTATTAAAGAATATTTTAAGAGGGAGTGGGCCATATTTCTATAGGTGGACGCCATTTAGGGATATCGCCATAAAGGTGGATCAGGGTTGATTCTAGAATTTGTTTGTACGATATGCGTATCAAATGAAAGGTGTTAATGAGTATTTTAAAAGGGAGTGATCCTTAGTTCCATAGGTGGACGCCTTTTCGAGATATCGCCATAAAGGTGACCAGGGGTGACCCTAGAATTTGTTTGTACGATATGGGTATCAAAGGAAAGGGGTTAATGAGCATTTTAAAAGGGAGTGGGCCTTAGTACTATAGGTGAAAGCCTTTTCGAGATATCGCCATAAAGGTGTACCAGGGGTGACTCTAGAATGGGTTTGTATAATATGGGTATCAAACGAAAAGTGTTAATGAGTATTTCAAAAGGGGTGGGGCTTAGTTCTATAGGTGGACGCCTTTTCGGGATATCGGCATAAAGGTGGACCGGGAGTGACTCTAGAATTTGTTTGTACGATATGGGTATCAAAGGAAATGGGTTAATGAGTATTTTAAAAGGGAGTGATCCTTAGTTCCATAGGTGGACGCCTTTTCGAGATATCGCCATAAAGGTGACCAGGGGTGACCCTAGAATTTGTTTGTACGATATGGGTATCAAAGGAAAGGGGTTAATGAGCATTTTAAAAGGGAGTGGGCCTTAGTACTATAGGTGAAAGCCTTTTCGAGATATCGCCATAAAGGTGTACCAGGGGTGACTCTAGAATGCGTTTGTATAATATGGGTATCAAACGAAAAGTGTTAATGAGTATTTCAAAAGGGGTGGGGCTTAGTTCTATAGGTGGACGCCTTTTCGGGATATCGTCATAAAGGTGGATCAGGGGTGACTCTAGAATGTGTTTGTACGATATCGGTATCAAATTAAAGGTATTAAAGAGGGTTTTAAAAGGGAGTGGTGGTAGTTGTATAGGTGGTCGCCTTTTCGAGATATCGGCATAAAGTTGGACCAGTGGTGACTCTAGAATGCGTTTGTACAATATGGGTATCAAACGAAAGGTATTAATGAATTTTTTAAAAGAGAGTGGGCCTTAGTTCTATAGGTGGACGCCTTCTCGAGATATAGCCATAAAGGTGGACCAAGGGTGACTCTAGAATATGTTTGTACGATATGGGTATCAAATGAAAGGTTTTAATGAGTATTTTAAAATGGCGTGGGGCTTAGTTCTATATGTGAACGCCTTTTCGAGATATCGCCATAAAGGTGGACCAGGGTTGACTCTAGAATATGTTTGTACGATATGGGTACCAAATTAAAGGTATTAATGAGGGGTTTGAAAGGGAGTGGTTGTGTATGTGTGAAGGCGTTTTCCAGATATCGACCAAAATGTGGACCAGGGTGACCCAGACCATCATCTGTTGGGTACCGCTAATTTATTTATATATATAAGACCACGAACAGTATTCCTGCCAAGATTTAAAGGGTTTTTTTTCGCCCTGCAGAACTTTTTCATTTCATTCTACTTACTATGGTAGGTATCACACCCATTTTACAAAGTTTTTTTTTTAAGTTATATTTTACGTCAAAAAACTAATCCAAATACCATGATTCATCTCTCTTTTTGTATTTGGTATAGAATTATGGCATTTTTTTCGTTTTTCGTAATTTTCGACATCGAAAAAGTGGGCGTGGTCATAGTCCGATTTCGGCCATTTTTTACACCAATATAAAGTGAGTTCAGATAAGTACGTGAACTGAGTTTAATAAAGATATATCGATTTTTGCTCAAGTTATGGTGTTAACGACCGAGCGGAAGGACAGACGGTCGACTGTGTATAAAAACTGGGCGTGGCTTCAACCGATTTCGCCCTTTTTCACAGAAATAGCAAATTTCACAAGGATTGGTAAACTTGTGTTCGACTTATGGCATTAAAAGTATCATAGACAAATTAAATGAAAAAGGGCGGAGCCACACCCATTTTGAAATTTTCTTTTATTTTTGCATTTTGTTGCACCGTATCATTACTGGAGTTGAATGTTGACATAATTTACTTATATACTGTAAAGATATTAAATTTTTTGTTAAAATTTGACTTAAAAAAAATTTTTTTTAAAAGTGGCCGTGGTCGTTCTCTGTTTTTGCTAATTTTTATTAAGCATACATATAGTAATAGGAGTAACGCTCCTGCCAAATTTCAACATGATATCTTCAACGACTGCCAAATTACAGCTTGCAAAACTTTTAAATTACCTTCTTTTAAAAGTGGGCGGTGCAACGCCCATTGTCCAAAATTTTACTAATTTTCTATTCTGCGTCATAATTTCAACTCACCTACCAAGCTTTATCGTTTTATTGGTCTTTGGTAATGAATTATCGCACTTTTTCGGTTTTTCGAAATTTTCGATATCGAAAAAGTGGGCGTGGTTATAGCCCGATATTGTTCATTTTAAATAGCGATCTGAGATGAGTGCGCAGGAACCTACATACCAAATTTCATCAAGATACCTCAAAATTTACTCAAGTTATCGTGTTAACGGGCGGACGGACGGACGGACATGGCTCAATCAAATTTTTTTTCGATCGCGATGATTTTGATATATGGAAGTCTATATCTATCTCGATTCCTTTATACCTCTACAACCAACCGTTATCCAATGAAAGTTAATATACTCTGTGAACTCTGCTCAACTGAGTATAAAAAGAAGAAAGCATCTCCTAAAAAATGTTCTTTAAATTGAGGAAAATTTCAATATATAGCAACAGTTGAAATTTTTTATAACAATTGTCAGTTCCTCAGAGCCGCAATATGGGTGAGAAATTAGAAATTCTAACTTGCTCTTGCTTTAGTAAATATTTTCCTCATTTTACGTATTTTTTCTAAGTGTAGGATAAAAAATAAACTAAATTAGTGAAGAGAAGCGATACTGACAGCATTTCAATTGAAATCTAGTCTATTCCAGCTAAAGATTTCAACAAAAATAATAAAACATGATTTAGAATCTTGTCAACAGCTGTTTTCGAATATATTGATTTTAAAATCTGTGCATACTTGGCGTAGCAGAAATGGAAATAAAATCATGGAGTGAGAACAAAAACGCCAATGTGAATTTATACCTCACAGAAATTTGTTTATTTTGTCTGTCTTCGTGAGTTTATTTCAGCTTTTCTTCTTGTGAATATTTTTTTTTGCTGCAGTAGGTTTTACGTTGTTGCTACTGCAGAGCAAAACAAAATAATACAATGAGGCATCATTGCTCAGGAGAAATAAACACATTCAAACAAACACGAGCATATTTAGCTACAGCATGTGAAATATATATATTTTTTATGTAAGTACAGTGTTGTTTGGATGTAGTTAACTAACTCTTGTAAAAGCCCGTTCACAATTTCCGGTTGTTCTACATTAATGCTCTATTTTTCAGTGCGAGTTTAAACTCCAGTTCAAGTTGACTACATTCTTGTTTTGGTACTTTGTTCGAAAACATAAAATTTTGCTGCTCATCTCGTCTTATACGGCGGAAGTGGCAGTGTTAAACTCTAGTCGAATTTATCTGGAGTTTAAAATCGCGTTGAAAAACTGGGCATAAGTTTGACATTTTATTTCAAACCTTGTTTCATGTCTGGGCATCCAATTCTTTTTTAATAACCTTTATTTTTTTTTAAGTTTTGAAGTAAATCGCGAGAATATACTCGCTTTGTTCGCTCAGAAATGTACTTTTTATACTCAGCTGAGCAGAGCTCACGGATTATATTAACTTTGTTCACATAACGGTAATCCGTAATGGCATAAAATAATCGAGATAGATATAGACTTCTATATATAAAAATGATCTGGGCGAAAAAAGAATTTCATTTAACCCTGTCCGTCCGTCCGTCCCTCCGAAAACATGATTACTTGAGTAAATTTTGAGGTATCTTGATGAAATTTGGTACGTAGGTTCCTGGGCGCTCATCTCAGATCGCTATTTAAAATAAACGAAATCGGACTAAAACCACGCCCACTTTTTCGATATCGAAAATTTCGTAAAACCGAAAAAGTGCGATAATTCATTACCAAAGGCCAATAAAGCGATGAACTTGGTAGGTGCGTTGACCTTATGACGCAAAATAGAAAATAAGTAAAATTTTGCATAACGGGCGTGGCACCGCCCACTTTTAAAAAAAGGTAATTTAAAAGTTTTGCAAGCTGTAATTTGGAAGTCGTTATATCATCATATATCATGATGAAATTTGGCAGGAACGTTACTCCTGTTACTATATGTGTGCTAAATAAAAATTAGCAATATCGGAGAACGAACACGCCCACTTAAAAAAAAATTTTTAAGTCAAATTTTAACAAAAAATTGAATATCTTTAAAGTATATTAGTAAATTATGTCAACATTCAACTCCAGTAATGATATGGTGCAACAAAATACAAAAATAAAAGAAAATTTCAAAATGGGCGTGGCTCCGCCCTTTTTCATATAATTCGTCTAGAATTCTTTTAATGCCATAAGTCGAACAAAAATTTACCAATCCTTTTGAAATTTGGTAAGGGCATAGCTTCTATGACCACAACTGTTTTCTGTGAAAACGGGCGAAATCGGTTGAAGCCACGCCCAGTTTTTATACACAGTCGTCCGTCTGTCCTTCCGCTCGGCCGTTAACACGATAACTTGAGCGAAAATCTATATATCTTTACTAAACTTAGTTCACGTACTTATCTGAACTCACTTTATCTTGGTATAAAAAATTGCCGTAATCTGACTGTGATCAGGCGTACTTTTTCGATATCGAAAATTACAAAAAATTAAAAAAAAAATGCCATAATTCTATACTAAATATGAAAAAAGAGATGAAACATGGTAAATGGATTGGTTTATTTCCGCAAAATATAACTTTAGAAAAACTTTGTAAAATGGGTGTGAAACCTACCATATTAAGTAGAAGAAAATGAAAAAGTTCTGCAGGGCGAAATCAAAAGCCCTTGGAATTTTGGCAGGAATACTTTCGTGGTATTACATATATAAATAAATGAGTGGTAGCCAACAGATGTAGTTCTGGGTCACCCTGGTCCACATTATGGGCGATATCAGGAAACGCCTTCACATATACAACCAAGAGGCACTCCCTTTTAAAACCCTTATTAATACATTTAGTTTGATACCATATCGTACAAACACATTCTAGAGTCACCCCTGGTCCACCTTTATGGCGATATCTCAAAAAGGCGTTCACCTATAGAACTAAGGCCCACTCCCTTTTAAAATACTCATTAACACCTTTCATATGATACCCATATCGTATACACACATTCTAGAGTCACCCCTGGTCTACGTTTATGGCGATATCTCGAAAAGGCGTCAACCTATAGAACTAAGGTCCACTCCATTTTAAAATACTCATTAACACCTTTAATTTCATACCCATATCGTACAAACACCTTCTAGAGTCACCCCTGGTCCACCTTTATGGCGATATCCCGAAATGGCGTCCACCTATAGAACTATGGCCCACTCCCTTTTAAAATATCCTCTAATACCTTCAATTTGAAGCCCATGTCATACAAACACATTCCAGGGTTACCCTAGGTTCATTTTGCTAAATGGGGATTTTCCCATATTTTGTCTCCAAAGCTCCCAGATGAGTATGTAATGTTCGGTTACACCCGGACTTAGCCTTCCTTACTTGTTTCGGCTCGTTTTTTTCGCGCGCTTTTCTATGTCAATGATGTTTACAAATTTCTGATGGGTGATTAATTCACTTTCAACGGAAAACAATTATATATTTCATTGAAATTGAAATTACAAAGTAAGACTTACGATATGTATATTAATGTATAATACTAACGTATATAGCTACGGGATGCCTCTAACCAACGAACTTATTCGACTTGTGGAGCTCTTAGCATAGGTTCCCGAATCTTTTTCAGATATTTTCTGTTGATGGCTGGAACTGTCATCCCCATAATCCCTCTTCATATGTCAGGATACGACTAAGAGGCTTATAAATAAAAAATTACAAGCATCCTTAAAGGAATTTTTGGCTGACCCATAAAAGACTTTAGAGTACATAGTATAAAGCAATGAACATCTCAGTTAAAAATATGAAAGCAATATTTTGATTAAGATGCAACTGTCACACTACTCTTACCTATACTTCACTCAAATGCATCTCATGAACCGCTCATAAAAATCGATTACCTTTCATATGTGTAAGTAGTGTACCTCACATAAAAATTATTTATTCCCTATAACATTTCTTCGGAGCCGCTTAAGTTACACTTATGAAGCTTGGCATAGCTGCCAATATTTTGAATATCAAATTTTGATCGAAAATTAGGGTATATTGGAAAAAGTCGTGTGTCCGCAACCTCGGAATATGCATCACTTGTGTTCGCTAGATATTAGTAATATTGGAAGCCCTTCAAGAGGAAGTGTGCACTCATAGAATTATATTATCATATATATTAATACGCAATCGCAAAGATAATTCCATTTCAATTTCGCTTTGATAATTCCTCTGTTTTAGATTATTCGCCGATTTCAAAAAAAGGCATCTTCAGTGCGTAGATTGTCAATTTTGTACAAAGGGGTGAAATATTAAAAACTATAAACCGCTACGCCTGGGAGGGAGTGAAATTTAGATTGGAGCTAACCAACATAAGATATGTGTTTTCAAGAAGAAGATAAGAAAGGAATTTTGGCCTCTATCTCAAACAAAGAGAAATTTGTGTATTCCATGTCTTAAAGTCTCTATAGAAGCTTTCATTTTAATACAAGCCGTATCCGTGCCCATTTTGCGCAACAAAATACAAATTTACATGCGCTTGCGCTGCCATCTGGCGAATATTAGCAACTGCCGGTAATGCAGTGTTAGTTCTATTCAGATATCCACAATAGTGCGATAGTACAAAAAGATTTATTTTGTGTGCTCACAATCGTTTATTTTTAACAAATTATATTAATAACATATAGCTAAACAAAAGCAATACGACCAATAATGCACAAAGCTCGCTAATAGCACGAATCTTTACAACCAAAACTTTATTTATTGATTTGGATTCCAAATAATTCACTGAATTGGTGAATTTTCGATCGCGAACGATACTAGTATATATTGTGCAGTAGATTCAAAATATAGTCATCTAATTTGTTTATACTCAGCGTGCTTTGCATACAGAGTATATTAACTTTGATTGGATAACGGTTGGTAGTACAGGTATAAAGGAATCGAGATATATCAAAATCATCAGTACCGAAAAACAAATTTGATTGAGCCATGTCCATCCGTCCGTCTGTCCGTTAACAATTTTTTACAAATATCATTAATCATAAATCAAAAATTCATTAAACCTATAGTAACAAAATTTGTCAGAGAGGTTGCCTTTAATATAAAGAATGCTTTGAAGAAAAACTAACGAAATCTGTTAAGGACCACGCCTACTTTTATATAAAAGTTTTTTAAAAGGGTCCAGGACGAATAAAATTAGCTATATTTTTGCCAAAAAAGCTTTATATCAATGGTATTTCATTTCCCAAGTGGATTTATAAAAATAAATAGGAAAAACTTCAAATTTACAAAAATGGGTGTGGCACCGCCCCTTTTATGACTAAGCAATTTTCTAGGTTTCGTGAGTCATAACTCGAAGAAAAATTAACGCATCGTAATAAAATTGGGTACACAAATTTTCCCTACAGCAGGAAATATTTCTAGAAAAAATGGACAAGATCGGTTAAAGACCACACCCACTTTTATATAAAAGATTTTTAAAAGGGTCCTGTACGAATAAAATAAGCTATATCTTTGCGAAAAAAAGCTTTGTATCAATAGAAATTCACTTTCTAAATTGAATTATAACCTTATATTGGAAAACACTAAAATTTTTGAAAATGGGTGTGGAACCGCCCCTTTTATGACTGAGCAATTTTCTATGTTTCGGGAGCCATAACTCAAAGAAAAATTAACATTCGTAATGAAATTGTGTACACATATTTCCCTTATAGCAGAAAAAAGACCACGGCCACTTAGATATAAACAAGTTTAAAAGGGTCGTAGACTAGAATAATAAGCTATAACTTAGCAAAAAATAGTTTCGAATCAATGATATTTCACTTATCAAGTGTTATTGTAAGAGGAAATGTGGAGAAATTTTTTTTTAAACGGGCGGTGCCACGTGTTATGTAGAAAGGTAATTTATCTGAAATGAAATGTACAATTGAAGCTCACGCTGAGTATATAATTTTCGATTTCATCCGAACTTAGACACATTCACTTGTTTTTTTTTTTTTTTTTTGCCTTTTAAGAATTTTGATGCCAATACATACACTTAAAAATTAATCATTAAAAAATCAAATTTAAAGATAAAACAGGTCTTAAAAATTTTATTATATTTCAAATATCTTAAATTTCCCAACCAAAAAAGTAGTAAAACACATTTCCAAGGCAAGAAATCAGTATAAAATAAATATTACTGCTTTTGTTCTGTGAAAATTGGTTAAACATAGAAATGTTATATTTCAACATTAAATTAACATTGTAATGAAATTTTACTGTATGAATGATTTCAAAGCATAAAAGCAGTGTATGTCAAAAAACTCTATGAATAAAAAAGCAGTAAGTTTCATTTTACCGCTTTAAAATATACAAGGCATGAAGGCAGGTCGAGTTTAATTTCGAGCTGCGACAAGAATTATGTTCCAGAATTTCATGATAATGTTGTATACCAAATAAATATATATATTTAGTTAAAACAAACGTAAAACTCGCACTTCGTATATCTCTGATTTCACTATTTACACTTTGCTGCTTTTTTGCTATGAACGGCAGTATAGTCCCCTATAATCTTCTATAACAAATAATTTCATATGACGGAGCATAGGTGAGTAATCAATTTCAAATTTTAGTATGGGACATGCGAGTATGGGGAATGGGCACCTTTGTTCTATATTAACGATTTTCATGTGCCCATCTTTGTGTTCATCATATCTAGACCTTACTGTTTAAATAATATTGTATAATATATCCACTTTAAAAATATTCTGTCAAATTTGTGCATTGGCGCATTTAAATTCATTTTTGCGTTTTCACATAAATATTTGCTTGTCATTGCTTATCTGACTTTAATCTTCTTACTTCCGCTATACCTTTTAGGATTTTTTTTATTTGCCTAATTTTTATTTACATTCAATTAGTTGAGAAAATGTCTATTTAACCTTTGATGTTCAATGCTAGAAAAGAAATAAAAGGAACCAATGAAAAGCAACGATTGAAATCTTTAAGATTGTTGATACAAGAAATTTTGTAATAAAGCAAAGCTTACACAATAAATATTGACAGTTGTTTACTGTGCATATCTTCTCATGTAAATATGTCAAATTCATATGGTAACAAAGTATAAGCATCATCTCTAGAGATGGGAAAGGGGTAAAATCCAAATGGTAAATACCCGGTAAATTGGTTATATTTGGTAAAAATGTGTAAATACCCACATATTTATCCAAAAGAAGGGTAAAAATATTCGTTTGGAAAATATGGGAAACAAACACAAATTCAATACCAAATGAACCAGATTTGCAATATATAGGTGGGTATTTATCCATTGCGCTATCGTTCGAGTTTAAATCCCTAATCCAGGGTTTTTAATAAATTTTTACCTAGTAATGCATGCCCTTGTAGAGATTTTAGTTAACCCAGCAAAAATTTTAAGTCAAAAAAGAGTCAGAGGAAATACCTAAATCGGAGCGTTTACAAGCTCATTTGGGAGGCTCGAGTTAAATTATTTCATTTCTTGCAATGGTCGTCCTTTATGAGCCTATTAACATATATCATTTGATCCTAAATAAGAGTTATATATGAATCTTAAAAGGCTTTTGAACAGGTCACATATATCCTCTACTGAAACTCTTTCCGATATATGACACTTATTTGGCCTATTTATTAGGCATCGACAGCGCTAATTGGTGCATATATGTCTCGACACACCAGGACAAAGCGCGATAGCAAGGTTAGCAAAATGTGCAATTGTAATTAATTTTTTATTAAAATTTATTTTTTATAAAAATGTATATAAAAATCGCAAAGAAAAAATCATTGATAAATGAAAACTTTTCTGATTCCAAAATTTCCCGCTTAATTTGGACTCATTTCGGATTCTTGAATTATGAGCGCCAAGAGCGTGTTCGAGGGGTATTTATATTTGCGTAAATATATGTACCCTATTCAGATTCAGTAACTGTGAGTTTTAAACCCAGCTGAGCAGAGCTCACAAAGTATACTAATTTTGTTCGCATAATGGTACCCCCGCAATGGCATAAACTAATCGAGATAGATATACACTTCTATATATGAAAATGATCTGGACGAAAAAAGAAATTCATTAATTATGTCCGTCCGTCCGTCTGTTCGTAAACACGATAACTCGAGTACATTTTGAGCTATCTGAATGAAATTTGATATGTAAGTTCCTGGGCACTATTTAAAATGAACGAAATCGAGCTAAAACCACGCCCACTTTTTCGATATCGAAAATTCCGTAAAATCGAAAAAGTGTGACAATTCATTTCCAAAGACGGATAAAGCGATGAAACTTGGTGTGTGGGTTGACCTTTTGACGCAGAATAGAAAACTAGTAAAATGTTGGACAATGGGCAGGGCACCGCCCACGTTTAAAAGAAGGTAATTTAAACGTTTTGCAAACTGAAATTTGGCAGAAACATTACCTCTATTACTATACGTGTTCTGAGCAAAAATAATAGGATGACGAACACGCCCACTTTTAAAAAAAAATTTTAAATATATAAGTAAATTTTGTAAACATTCAGCTCCAGTAAGGATATGGTGTGACAAAATATAAAAATAAAAGAAAATTTCAAAATGGGCGTGGCTCCGCCCTTTTCACTAATTTGTCTAGAATACTTTTAAGGCCATAAATCGAAAAAAAAATTTACCAATCGTTGTGAAATTTGGTAAGAGCATAGCTTCTATGACGATAACTGTTTTCTGTGAAAATGCCCGAAATCGTTGAAGCTACGCCCAGTTTTTATACACAGTCGACCGTCTGTCCTTCCGCTCGGCCGTTAACACGATAACTTGACCAAAAAATCGATATAACTTTACTAAACTTAGTTCACGTACTTATCTGAACTCACTTTATCTTGGTATTAAAAATAGGCGAAATCCGACCATGACCACGCCCACTTTTTCGATATCAAAAATTTCTAAAAAAGAAAAAAAATGTTATAATTCTTTACCAAATACGAAAAAAGGGATGAGACATGGTGATTTGATTGGTTTTTTGACGCAAAATATAACTTTAGAGAAAACTTTGTAAAATGGTTGTGACACCTACCATATTAAGTAGAAGAAAATGAAAAAGTTCTGCAGGGCGAAATCAAAAGCCCTTGGAATCATGGCAGGAATACTGTTCGTGGTATTACATACATAAATAAATTAGAGGTACCCGACATATAATGTTCTGCGTCACCCTGGACCACATTTTGGTCGATATCTCGAAAACGCCTTCACATATACAACTAAGTGCCACTCCCTTTTAAAATACTTATTAACACCTTTCATTTGATTCCCATATCGTACAAACACATTCTAGAGTCACCGCTAGTCCACCATTATGGCGATATCTAGAAAAGGCGTCCAAATGTAGAAGTAAGGATCACTCCCTTTTAAAATACTCTTTAATTCTTTCATTTGATACCCATGTCATACAAACACACTCCAGGATTACCCTAGGAGGAAAACCTTTCCAAAAAAACGTCACTCTTGGTCGACAATTTTGGACTCTTATCGGACTCATAATTAAGAGCGCTTCGAAAATATTTCAGGGTTGATATAAAAAAAATTATTATTAAAAAAATTATTACTAAAAAAGTATTATTTAAAAATTAATAAAAAATTTTCAAATAAAACGAATTGATAACTGAAGAAAGATGGCAAAGGCAAGTTGCTCCACTTTTTATACTCAGCTGAGCAGAGCTCACAGAGTATATTAATTTTGTTCGATAACGGTAATCCGTAACGGCATAAACTAATCAAGATAGATATACACTTCTATATATCAAAATGATCTGGGCGAAAAAAGAAATTCATTTAGCCATGTCCGGCCGTCCGTCTGTCTGTCCGTCCGTAAACACGATAATTTGAGTAAATTTTGAGGTATCTTGATGAAATTTGGTATGTAAGTACGCCCTCATCTCAGATCGCTATTTAAAATGAACGAAATCGGACCATAACCACACCCACTTTTTCGAT
The DNA here is from genome assembly GCF_040869045.1 of Eurosta solidaginis. NCBI lineage: Eukaryota > Metazoa > Arthropoda > Insecta > Diptera > Tephritidae > Eurosta > Eurosta solidaginis. The sequence goes on from NC_090321.1 coordinate 189,684,518, forward strand.
ATCGAAAATTTCGAAAAACAGAAAAAGTGCGATAATTCATTACCCAAGACGGATAAAGCGATGAAACTTGGTAGCTTGGTTGCGTTATGATGCTGAATATAAAATTAGCAAAATTTTGGACAATGGGCGTGGCACCTCCCACTTTTAAAAGAAGGTAATTTAAAAGTTTTGCAAGCTGTAATTTGGCAGTTGTTGAAGATATCGTGATGAAATTTGGCAGGAACGTTACTCCTATTACTATATGTGCGCTAAATAAAAATTAGAAAAATCGGATTACGAACACGCCCAATTAAAAAAATGTTTTTAAATCAAATTTTAACAAAAAATTGAATATCTTTACAGTATATAAGTAAATTATATCAACATTCAAATCCAGTAATGATATGGTGCAACCAAATACAAAAATAAAAGAAAACTTCAAAATGGGCATGGCACCGCCCTTTTTCATTTAATTCGTGTAGAATACTTTTAATGCCATAAGTCAAACAAAAATTTACCAATCCTTGTGAAACTTGGTATAGGCATAGATTCTGACGATAACTGTTTTCTGTGAAAATGGCCGAAATCGTTGAAGCCACGCCCAGTTTTTATACATAGTCGTCCGTCCGTCCTTCCGCTCGGGGTTAACACGATAACTTGAGTAAAAATTGATATATCTTTACTAAACCTAGTTCACGTATTTATCTGAGCTCTCTTTATCTCGGTATTAAAAATGGGCGAAATCCGACTATGACCACGCTCCCTTTTTCGAATACCAAAATTTCGAAAAATGAAAAAACATCATAATTCTTTACCAAATACGAAAAAACGGATGAAACATGGTGATTGGATAGATTTTTTGACGCAAAATATAACTTTAGAAAAAACTTTGTAAAATGGGTGTGACACCTACCATATTAAGTAGAAGAAAATGAAAAAGTTTTGCAGGGCGAAATCGAAAGCTCTTGGACTCATGGCAGGAATACTGGTTGTGGAATTACATATATAAATAAATGAGTGGTACCCGACAGATGATGTTCTGGGTCACCCTGGTCCACATTTTGGTCGGTATCTCGGAAACGCCTTCACATATACAACTAAGGGTCACTCCCTTTTAAAACTTTCATTAATACCTTCAATTTGATACCCATATCGTACAAACACATTATAGAGTCACCCCTGGTCCACCTTTATGGCGGTATCTCCAAAAGGCGTCCACCTATAGAACTAAGGCCCACTCCCTTTTAAAATACTCCTTAAGACCTTTCATTTGATGCCCATATCATACAAACACATTCTAGATTCACCCCTGGTCCACCTTTATGGCGATATCTCGAAAAGGCGTCCACCTATAGAACTAAGGATCACTCCCTTTTAAATACTCATTACCACCGTTCATTTGATACTCATATCGTATGAACATAGTCTAGAGTCACCCCTGGTCCACCTTTATGGCGATATCTCGAAAAAGCGTCCACCTATAGAGCTATGGCCCACTCCCTTCTAAAATACTATTTAATACATTCCATTTGATACCCATGTCATACAAACACATTCCAGGGTTACCCTAGGTTCATTTTCCTACATGGTTATTTTCCCTTATTCTGTCTCCAAAGCTCTCACCCTGCAGTCAAAAGCCCAAGTAGTCAGCAAACATTCTAGTTCATTGACTATAATTTTGTGGCGTTATTCATAATAGTTAGTGTATGAGTAGTTAATTGACTAGAATTTTTTGGCGTTCATCATACTAGTCAGATTTAGAATGGTTCATTGACTATGATTTTGTGGTGTTATTCACAGTAGTTAGTATTTGAGGAAATGTGCGAGCGCCTTCTGTAGCTAGTTTGCAATGCATACTTCGGTTGACAATGCTGCATATCGTCCAAATCAACGAAAATGCCAAGCCTTCCATATCAATAGTCTCAGACGGAAAACCTATGCCAATGCCAAAACCCCTTGGCCATGAGGGCATCAGCAGCCTAGCATATTTTTTCTACTTGTCGTTTAAAGCCTTTGCAATTCCAGAATAACGGATAATGGTAAGGATAGGAAGACCAAAGACCGGAAACCCAGCCAGTGTCTACCTTTGGTCAGTAACGAAAACGTTTAAAGCCGTTATTGTTCCCCGGTTAAATGAAATTCTTCGGTAATCCAGCCATCATCATGACTTTCGTAAAGTGCAATCACTATCACCGTTCTCAAATCCATTAACACTCATCATGGGATGGTGCTAGTGCACCTTGGCCTGTTTTAACATAGTCAACGACGATTGGTTCGTCCTTCTCCGTTAGATAGATAGATAACTTATTGAAGATTGCACTGCGACTATTGGTCTATTGTGCCCTCACCTCCTTCACAACACATCATCCAAGCCGACTTCCTTGATGAACCCTAGCAGTTCTCTCAGCTTGAGGGATTTAATGTGAGAATGCCATGGTGAGCCCATAAACTAAGCCCTGCGTCTTGAGATTGTTTCACATTCCATGAGGATATGGTCCGCCGTCTCCGCTGATCGATCACAAAATCGGCATGTGTTATTCCGTTACTTTTTAGGTTTTATATATGTGTACGTATTTTTATTAAAATTTATTCCAAAGTATAATGTATTGAAGTGATAAATTTTAAAGTGATAAATGTATATATAAATTAGGGTGGGTCGATTTGTATGGACGAAAGTTAACCGATATCGCGCCATTGATTTTTCGATAGGATTTGAGCTCAGGAAAAAAAGTTCCACTACGCATACCAAAAAAAATTTTTTATTTTTTTTCGACCTTGATTTTTAAGGTTTTTTTCATGACCTACTAAAAAATGTTTATATGTATACCCTGACCGATCCAAAAATGTTCACTAAAAACGTTGTCGATAACAGTTTTTTGAAAAAAAAAAAAATATTTTAGAGGACATTTTGGGTAGGTCAGGGTATACATGAAAATTATACAATCAAATGAAAATTTTTTTAGTAGGTCATGAAAAAAACCTTAAAAATCAAAGTCGAAAAAAAGTAAAAAAAATAAAAGTTCGCAGGCTCGAAAATTAGTTTTTTGGGTACGCGTGGTGGAATTTTTTTTCCTGAGCCCAAATCCTGTCGAAAAATCGATGGCGCGATATCGGTTAATAAATCGACCCAGTCTAATATACATACTTTTTCTATATATGAAATATAATGAATAAAACAAATTTGAGCTAATTTATAAAATTTCAAGTAATTTTTCAACCCAACTAGGACTAGTATATTAACTAGTAGGATGCTGATGCAAATATCCACTAGTATGACAACTGGTATTATAATGAAGCATACACTGAGTGGTATGCCAACTGGTATGTTGATAATGAATACACTAACTAGTATGTCACAGTTGGTATGATGTGATGTATATAATAACTAGTATGTCATTTGGTATAATGCTGGCGCAAACGCTGACTAGTATGTTAATTGGTATGACATTGATGGGTATGCTGACTAGTATGTCATCTGGTATGATGTTGGTGTATATAATGACTAGTTTGTCAATTTGTATCATGCTGATGCAGAGGCTGGCAACTGATATTTCGTAGGACATCACCGTGTTAAAAATACCAGTTGCTAATATGGAAAAAAGACAGAACTCATACTAGTTAGGATTTTTTGCAGACTAGAATTCTTCTAATATACAACTAGTTGGTTTGACTGCAGGGCAGCTGAGTATGTAATGTTCGGTTACACCCGAATTAGCCTTCCTTACTAGTTTCTTTATATATTTTGTATGAAAGAAAAATGTGCATTTAAATCCTCACACTTATTGAATACAGCCCCTGGGATCCAATATGAGTCGGATATATGTTTTGAGTCCAATTTTATGAAATTATGAACAAAAGAAAAAGTTAAAATTAGTAAACTTGGTAGTTGCGGAATGAAAACTCAGAAATTTTTCTGCGGCAATTTAATTTAATTAATACTAATTTCATTTTTATCTTATCCTCATGGGAGTTTTATCACAACAGTTTTCTCTGCTGTGTTTTCCTCTTCAGATATGTGTCATTCATCCTAAAAGCCCTGAAATAGCCTTGCTGAGAAACGCTCATATCTCGGCTTGCTCGTGTATTCCACCCAATGCAAATATTGAAGTTTTTATACATTAATATTTAAGTAGGCAATAACTATAAAAATGATAACGCGGTTCCGGATTCCTACTGAAAGAATTACTTTGCAAGCTTGTAGAAAAAATGCTACTTTTAATAATGAGCTACTTTAAATGTGTGCATGTGTATGACTTTTAAGAACATTGCACTTTCAAAACAGCCTTCAAGCTTTAAGTCAGTATTTCAAAACAGCCCTTAAGCTTTAAGTTATTTTTTTAATCCTATTTAAAAAGTTGTCAGAATTGAATGTGCAATCCTCATTGAAATAAGAACATTCAATTTTTTTTTTATTTCGGCAAGTTCTATCAGTGAAAGTTAGCAAAAACCTTACGCAAATCAATTACTTTTTTATAACAAATTGATAAACTTTCGATAACAAACCGATTACATTTCGACAACAATCGAAATCACGCAGATAACAAATTGATAACACTCCAATAACAAATCCACAACTTTCTGACAACAAATCGCTTTAATTTTCATAAAATATTGTTAAGTTTTCGAAAGAATCGACAGCTTTTCGAAAACAAATCGAAAACTTGTCGCTTACCTCTATTATAGATAGCAAGTTAAAAACACTTTGATATTTAATCGAAAACTCTTCGATAATATCGTGCCGATAGCAAACCGTTTACACTTCGATAACAAATTGATAAGTGGTCGTTCGTTTTCGAATATGGCATTGGTCTGAATTTTTATATTTTCTTTCCTCCCACCTCCTTTTCATTTTTCCTTTCTTTTCTTTTCTTTTTTTCTTTTCTGTTTTTTCCCTTCCTTGCCTTTTTTGCTCTTGCTTTGGCCTCTCAACCGTGACAATAATCATAACCATCGTTATTACCATCCATATCATTATCGATATTGTCATTTTACTGCTATTTTTCTTCCTTTTCTTCTTCTGTTTTATCGGGTTTCTTTCTTTTCCTCTGGCGTTGCCTTTCCTAATTTCCATTAACTCACTTGCTGTATGTTTTCCCTAATATCAAATCATGGTTTCCAATTTAAGCTAAAGTGTAGTAACTACACTTAAGTTTACATCCTCCATTTTTCCATACAGTACACCACTTCCCAGCAATCCACTTGCACTTACCTTACGCTGAGCAGAGCTGGTTTCACATAAAAAAAATTAGAAACAAAATCAATGACGCTGTGTACGCATGGAATCAAATCTCCAGCGCCCGAAACGTGCACAATCTTTTTTTGGACCCAACACCAGATAGATCATGCTTTCTTGATCGAATAAAATGCTATTGAGACCAGGAAAGAACCTGCTCATAATAAGGAGATCGGTTTTATTCTCTACAGTACTTCAAAAGCCTCTCTGTGAGGAGTATTCGACCTGAAAATGTAATAATCGCTAATACAGTAGGTGCCGTTAATTAAGTAGAAACTGTTACTTTTTCAAGACTCTAATAAAAGAAGCATTAAAAACGCAATGGAGGATTGAAAATATGCTAAACTTTAATTGCCTTGATCAACACTTTCACCTGGATGTGCACATCCTTTCTTGTTATTTTTATACAAAAGTGTTAATAGAACTTGCAATCGTACACGTCTGCAAAGTTTTTAGTTTGTCTATGAAAAAAAACAAAGAAAGTTAATAAATAAATAGAGCAACGAAAACCAAACAGCAGTCTTAAGTTTAAGAAGTAATGAGAAAGAAAAGAGAAATCTAGACGAAGGTAAGCTGTAAAATATCAAGTTAACCACAATATTATAGAATAAACAACTACGAAGGAAACACTTAAACTCAATCGAGTTATGGTTGCTGCTTTTGTTGTATGTATAATATAAATTCAAAGTTAACTCAAATTTCTGTAGAGTGTAAGTAAAGTTATGTTTGTTGGTTGTAAGGTAAAAGGAACCTAAAATTGCAGTTAGCTAAAGTCGTGTTATATAAATAGAGTTGCCATACTTTTAATGATAAAGCTTAATCTTTAAAACTTGCCAGCCGCAACACAAACAGATGCTCTCCGGTTACTTATACATAAACATATATATATGTGTATACATATATCACACACACACACACACACATATGTAACATTAACTACAAGGCTGTAACGGAAAAAGTTGGGCCATCAGGTGGAAATGGCAAACATTTCTCACATTTAAGCCGGAAAAACAATTCACAACTGATGCTTGGCGTACACCAACAAACTTCTGCTCATCGCAACGTTGCTAACGTGTGTTGGTGGGGGCGCTATTGAGGCAGGGATTGTATATAGCTGTTATTGGTCAAAATTCGAATTAAAAGGGTAATTCCAGCTATATATTAGGTTAGGTTGAACTGGATGGTCAGTAAAGATCTCACCTAGATGGAATGTGTGCATAGTGCTACCAATAAAACTCGAATCTGGTACCAGGACTTGCGTTACACAATGACTTTGTCATTATGGCAAATACTAAATACTAGGACCTGGATCAAAAGCTGCCTCGAAATCTGGCAAGTCTGCCAGAACAGAACCTTCTATCCCTCTTTGAACGAAAACTTAGTATAAATTGTATGGTGCGGCCTAACAGAAGTCTCTTTAATACCTCTATGCATTTCAGGACACTTCTTGATGAAGTCCTTTAAGAGATAATACATATAAATGACTGGACTGCAGCTTGAACATGCTTCCCCCAGATGTCTGTTGATCTCTTCACGGCTACAATGTATAGCCTGTAAGATCTACTTATTTCTAGATCGTCACAATGAATAGCAGACCAGACCCCTTCAATTGGTATACACGTGCATAGTATTTTTTGCCATTTTCGTACACACGTGGATTCTATTGTGCCCCAATATGTCCTTTGTAGCTCAGGTACGGGACTATATAATATAGTCTCTTTGCCATATAATAGATGGCGCTATACTGCTATGACCATAAAGCTTGCACACAGGTTGCCCCAAGGCCGTGTTGCAGTTGTTAACGCTATATTTTTTGCCATTATATCTGCAGGTGATATGTGCAGAATGGTATGCAATTTTACTGCGTGGAAAGTGTTTAGCGTTTCCATTGCTCCCGTTATGCTAATCTGCATACCCTCTCTAGTTTTTGGCTACACGTACTTTTGTGTGGCTGTCTACCCACACAAGGACCCCATAGGAAAGAACGGGTTTGACAGTTTCCATCAATACCTAGTAGGCCGGGTCGATTTGTGGGGAGGCAAAAAAATCGCCCATTGCTCTGTGAAAATCATATTCTACGGATCAAAATAAGAAACTTTGCGGAAGGAACCATACCTCTAAAACGAATTCTGATGCCCCCTCCCCCCCTTTGGCTCGTAGTGGCAAATTTTAAAAAATCCCACTTTGAAATGCCTATGTTTTTTCTTTTTGGAGTTTATTTTGCTCTTTAGAAATTTATTTAGTCAGAACATATGTAAATGAAAAAATGAATTTAACTTAGTAATAGAAAAGAAATTAAAAAAAATGATTAGGAGTTAGCGTTTTTACAACCCCTTTTTAAAACCAAGGCATCACTGTGATGCATTTGCATATCGTAAACATAGTTGTGTGGGTTTTTTAATCAACCGTTTTAAAAAATGAAGGTATCACTGTGACACAATTAAAAAAAATAAAATAAATGTAAGGCGCGATAACCTCCGAAGAGATCTAAGGCCGAGCTTCTCTTCCAATTTGCGTCGTGCTCCTCTTGATTTTCCCTACAAATTGGCCGGACGGGACCTACATGATTTTATGCCGACTCCGAACGGCATCTGCAAGGCAGATGAGTTTTCACTGAGAGCTTTTCATGGCAGAAATACACCCGGAGCGCTTGCCAAACGCTGCCGAGGGGCGACCCCGCTTAGACAAATTTTCTTCTAATTGAAAAACCTTATTTCTAAAATTTTTGATGTTGCTTTGCCCGGGGTTTGAACCCAGGGCATCCGGTGTGGTAGGCGGAGCATGCTACCATCACACCACGGTGGCCGCCGACACAACCGTGTGACACAATTGCCGATCGTAAAATTGCTTGTGTTGTTGTTTTTTAAGCCACCACAAGACACAGCAGGTAGAATTGAAATTGCCCCTACCCAAAAGTTCGACCCAAAGGGGGGGACATCAGAATTCGTTTTAGAGGTATGGTTCCTTCGGCAAAGTTTCTTACTTTGATCCGTAGAATACGATTTTCACAGAGCAATGAGCGATTTTTAAATCGACCCGCCCTATTACCTAGTGAGCGAGTTTGGGCAATACGACTTTCGTGATCCTAGTATCTTTGCTCTCTCTTCCACTTAAACTTTCCCATGACAACGTACTATCCTGTTTAATTACGAGATATTTTGTCCTGTATTTTTCGTGGGGTTACCCCTCCAAGCTAAGGCTAAGTCCACTTAGGGATCTTATGTTTACTTCCTAGCAAATAATAATAGATCGGGTTTTTCCGCGATGGCGGCTAACCCGACTCCAGATGTCCAGATCTTGGTAGACATCAGTCGCTTATAAAAACTGAGACGACATCTGCATACGCTGTCGAACCGCCTAAACAAGTAGTTGATGACCAGCGTTCAAAGCGTTGATGATAATACCTCTATTAAGAGGTTTTGTGGTCTCGCTTAGAACCCATTGCGACGTGATTATTCGGCAGCTTTCTATGTAGGTAATCCACTTTTTAAGTCCAAATGTACTTCCATTGAGTTGAGACTGTCTATGACTGCTCGTTTGGACACATGCTGCAAGCCCCTGCAATGTCGAGAAAAACAACTAGCGCTTATTCTAGGGCTTTCTTTAAATTCATGCAGTATTAACTGAATTTCTACCGGTGTAAGCATTTTGTGCTAAAGAGAATAATGCTTCACTCATGTCCGGTTTACCATACATATGTAGGTCTATACATCTCGCTAAGGTTTTGTGCAGATGACTGGCCCTTTCCATTTCGGTATGAGCCATTCTCCAAGATTGCGGGACGTGTTTCAGTTTTATGCAACCCTCAAAAATTGTTCCATTTCATTTTATACTCACTCCACATGCCATCTGCAACGGAGCAGAGCATATCCCATCTGGACCAAGTAATTTGAACTTCACAAAAGTTTTAATCGCTCAGCCAATTTTGGTATTTGTCACCAATGGTTTTGCGCATTTAGAGGTTAGACATTGTAACACAACTCTGCTGCATCATCTTCTCATGGGAAGAGTGTGCTAAGTAGCGCCTCAAGGCACTCCTCGCTAACTGTGTGACCATTCCCCGTCGTCTTTTTTTTTTATCAGTGCCTGGACTGTATCTCCCTTAGATAGAACTTTCCTCAGTCTTGTCGTTTCGCTGGAGCGTTCTCCGTCCGCAAAGAAGTTTATCCATGAAATCCTCTTCGACCTGCTGGCTTCACCTTTATAGATCCCCAAGAGATCAAATTTTACTTTTAATATAAAATTTATTTTTTCAGTTTTATGTCACAAAAATCAAAAAATTATTTTTAATAATTAAAATAAAATTTTTAATAATTAAAAAAAAAAAAAAAAAATCGTACATTTTTCGAGCCCTGCATTATAGTGGTAAAGGAAAGGGGCTTGAACAATTCGCAAATAAACACATACACAAACACATATTTATATATACATATTTCCACTATAACACATTAGGTACTGTTTAAGCGTCCAAGTCGCTGCACAGGAAAGCGTCTTTTGGTTGCGTAGGAAAAGACGTTTTTCGACTGTCTACCGATCGCTTTACCATTTGCCGTTAATACTGCATATATAATCCATTGCAGGAAATACCTTTACAGCTACCTGTCCTCACTTTTCCCGCGCTCTTGGCTTTCCCATAGCTTTGTTTACCTTGCTTCAAAGCCTCTCACCACGCCCATAGGTCTTCCTACCTTACGCATCACATAAATTACGCTAGTTAGCCTAATGTGCGTCGTAAAATAACGCCAAGCCGAGCAACTGGAAGGAACTCTTACACACCAACGAATACTCTATATTTTTGTCCTTGTATAGGGAATATAACTACACTAATGGTGGTTGCTGGATCGCTGGTAATAACTTTAATGCAATTCAGCTTTTGTGTTTGCTGGCACTGTGGCGTAAAACAACCGCACACATATATATATACTAACACCTTTGAGAGTTGAATTATTAAAGTGATAACATTTTAGGCATGTTTTGGGGTGAAATTTTCGGTTAACCTAAAAAATCACTAAACTGACAATATTTACTAAGCTTAATAGGATTGTTAGGCCAGAAATTTGAACTTCAAGAAACTGTTGTTGTTGTTGTTGTAGCAGTGCTTCGCCCCATCCAATATGTGCGACCAATCACAAATTTTCGTCAATGTCCTCTAACGGGAGTCCACGGAAACTTGCTGTTTCAACAGGGTTGGGCCATAATGAGAGGGGTGTTAGAGGCGTTGGTTCCACAATACAATTGAAGATATGGTTGGTGTTATGTGGGGACACATTGCAAGCAGGACATACATTTCGTATGTCGGGGTTGATTCTGGATAGGTAAGAGTTTACTGTTACAGTACCAAGAGTGCGTCCCTCCTCTGCTAGTTCTGGGTATTATTTTAAGTAATGGATTCGCGGGGAAATTCCCGGCATAGAAGTCCGGCGTCTGCCTGTGGATATCCCTGTTGACCTGCTTGTGTTTTTTTTTCGTCATAACGGCTGTGATCTGAGTTGCCGTATTTCCTCATAATGCTTACGGAGATGACCTCTTAAGCCCCTAGGTGCTGTAGCCTCATCAATTAGATGTCTGTTGGAATGCCCAAGTTTCTGGGTATTCAAGAGGAACTGTTTGGTTAGCACTTCATTTCTCTGCCTAATGGGGAGTATTGTCGGCTCCTTATATAAATGATGTTCTGGGGACATAAGAAGACAACCCGTAGTGGTTATGAGGGCAGTATTTTTGTAGGCCTGTATTTTCTTCCAGTGAGTAACCTTTAGGCTTGGCGCCCATATCGGGGGCCGCGTAGCATCCAATCGGCCGGCCAATTGCTTTGTAAGTGGCAATGAGCATTTTTTTATCTTTACCTCAAGTGCTGCCGGCAAGAGATTTGAGGTAGATCCTGATCAAACGTCACACCCAAGATTTTAGGCTGTAACGCAGTCGATAGCGTGGTGCTATCGACGTGGATGTTCAATATGGTCGACATTTGGCGCGGCCATATTGTAAATAAGGTCGCCGATGATTTAGTCGATTACAATGTCAGGTTTCGTGAGGCGAAATTTATTTGTGGTAAGTATGCCCACCAGAAATTTAACTGTTTGATGCAGGTCCTATGATTATTAAAAAGAATCCCCACTTGAAAGTGGATATGTAAGAATATTTTGGTATTAGTAGGTCGAAATAATGTCGTTTATATAATCAACCTTCAAAAAGCAAAGATTCATCAAGCAACTAATATAAAACTTGAATAACAAACGTGGAACAAAATCGATTGGTAAGGATCGATGCCAGATATAACTCGTACGTTCTGTGTGTGCGCACTTTTTTAAATCCAATTTGGATCAACTATGATACAAACGCACACGAATATACTTCCAAAATCCCCAGTGGCCTAGGGGGTTAGAATATACCCGCGGTAGGAATGCCTGTCGTAAGAGGTGACTAAAGTACCAAGTAGATTCAAGGAGTTGTGTACCGCAACCCTCTCAGAGTGCTATCGCAATATATAGCTTCTCCAAACCCAATTGTCAATCTCACGTGGCCAATCCTGTTTCATTAACAGCCGAGGCTCTGGCGACCCCGAACTCCTCATGGATCCAGGGGGTGGGAGGGCGGTATGGCCTATACGGCCGTACGGGGTGATAACAAATCGTTCCCAAGATGGTCGGGATTGGTACCGGAACATACCGGATCTGCGTCCAGCAAAGGACCATCAATATCGAAACACTCCGCAAGGCCATGGGGAGTGTCCTTATCGCTGCAACAACAACAACAAGGTACTTCCAAGAGGAGTAAAATGGATACTTGCTCTCCCAATATGCAGCCTTCAACATCCTCCATTCAGTCTTGTAGAGAACAATGGAAGTGAGCAAGTGAATATATATCGCTAACTAACTCAAACTAACCTCTATCTGTTTCTTAAAATTCACACAGTGCATTTGTAATTTATAAGCAATATAGTTTAGTAAAAAAGTGTACGTTACTACTTTTATGCAGCTAATCATATTGCAGAAACTTAATTCTTCCTATTACTTGCCTCCTATTTTAATTCTCTATTTGGACGATCTATCTCTCTTTCATTAAAATTTTGATAAATTATTCAAATGTAGTACTTACTGTCAACCAAGAAAGAATCGGCGCATTCACGTCTTGGCAGCACGTCACTGTTAACGGATACAAATTCGAGACTGTGAAGGATTTCGTCTATTTGGGGACCAGCATTAACAGCAAAAACAATGTCAGATTAGAAACTGAGAATAACTCTTGCCAACAAGTCCTCTCTCGACAAACAAAAATAACGCTTTACATGAGAAGACAAGACGGCTGTTGGAGTTTTCGAGAGAAAAGTTCTTTGGAAGATTTATGGTGCTGTCCGTGATGGCAACGGCAAGTATCGAAGGAGATATATTAATGAGTTTTATGAGCTTTATGCAGATATGACGACAGTGCACTGAATAAAACTCAAAAACTTTGCTGGCTAGGTCATGTTATGCGAATGGGCGAAGACACCGCAGTTTAGAAGTAGAGTAAGAGGGAGATTTTCACTGAGTTGGTAAAGGAAGGTGGAGTATGACCTGACCTCCCTTTTTGCTCCAAATTGGCGTCAATTATCGCGAAACTGGGATAGGTGGTGCAACTAATTAGCCAAAGTCAGCAAAGTCGCTTAGGCGGTTAGCCGCCAATTAATGATGATGATAACTCATATGAGAAGGAATTAAGTATAACGTTATTACCAACATAACTCAGGGCATTATCGTGTTATACGATCCTTGGCCGAAATCAATTTTATAAATCGTTATAGCTCTGAAATGGTGAATTCTTTTAATGACGTATGCTTACTAGTGACCTCACGTAGTCATTAGATCCATTTTTATACTCAGCTGAGCAGATCTCACAGAGTGTATTCATTTTGTTCGCATAACGGTACCCCGTAACGGCATAAATTAATCGAGATAGATATAGACTTCTATACATCAAAATGATCTGAGCTAAAAAAGAAATTCATTTAGCCATGTCCGTCCGTCTGTCTGTCCGTGAACACGATGACTTGAGTAAATTTTTGGGTATCTTAATGAAATTTGCTATGTAAATTCCTGGGCACTCATCTCATTTGGTATTTAAAATGAACGAAATCGGACTATAACCACGCCCACTTCTTCGATATCGAAAATTTGGAAAAACCGAAAAAGTGCGATAATTCATTACCAAAGACGGCTAAAACGATGAAACTTGTTAGGTGGGTTGACCTTATGACGCGGAATAGAAAAGTATTAAAATATTGGATAATGGGCGTGGCATCGCCCACTTCTAAAAGAAGGTAATTTAAAAGTTTTGCAAGCTGTAATTTCGTAGTCGTTGAAGATGTCATGATGAAATTTGGCAGGAACGTTACTCATATTACTGTATGTGAGCCAAATAAAAATTAGCGAAATCGGATGACGAACACACCCACTTTATAGAAAAAATTTTAAAAGTCAAATTTTAACAAAAAATTTAATATCTTTACAGTATACAAGTAAATTATGTTAACATTCAACTCTAGTAATGATATGGTGCAACAAAATACAAAAATAAAAGAAAATTTCAAAATGGGCGTGGCTCCGCCCTTTTTCATTTAATTTGTCTAGAATACTTTTAATGCCATAAATCGAACAAAAATTTATCAATCCTTGTGAAATTTGGTAGGGACATAGATTCTATGAAGATAACTGTTTTCTGGTGCGAAATCGGTTGAAACCACGCCCATTTTTATAAACAGTCGACCGTCTGTCCTTCCGCTCGGCCGTTAACAAGACTTGAGCAAAAATCGATATATCTTTACGATACTCAGTTCACGTACTTATCTGAACTCTGTTTATCTTGGTATAAAAAATGGCCGAAATCCGACTATGACCACGCCCACTTTTTCGATATCGAAAATTACGAAAAATGAAAAAAATGCCATAATTCTATACCAAATATGAAAAAAGAGATGAAACATGGTAATTGGATTGGTTTATTGACGCAAAATATAACTTTAGAAAAAACTTTGTAAAATGGGTGTGACTCTTACCATATTAAGTAGAAAAAAATGAAAAAGTTCTGCAGGGCGAAATCAAAAGCCCTTGGAATCTTCGCAGGAATACTGTTCGTCATATTACATATATAAATAAATTAGTGGTACCCGACAGATGATGTTCTGGGTCACTCTGCTCCACATTTTCGTCGATATCTCGAAAACGTCTTCACATATACAACTAAGGTTCACTCCCTCATTAACACCTTTCATTTGATATCCATATCGTATAACACACATTCTAGAGTCACCCCTGGTCCACTTTTATGGCGATATCCCGAAATGGCGTCCACCTATAGAACTATGGCCCACTCTCTTGCAAAATACTCTTTAATACTTTCCAATTGATACCCATGTCATACAAACACATTCCAGGGTTACCCTAGATTAATTTTCCTACATGGTGATTTTCCCTTATTTTGTCTCCAAAGCTCTCAGCTGAGTATGTAATGTTCGGTTTAACCCGAACTTAGCCTTCCTTACATGGTCTTAAAATTTTTATACATTTGACGTATTAATCATGAATTTAGTGAAATTTTCATTTTAGTGAAATTGGTTCTTCATCCGTGATCGTATAACACAATAAGGGCCCAGAGTAAACTACCTTCGAATGAGATGAGTTGAAATAAGGAATTTTTATAAAAATTGACAAAATACGTAACGTTCTTTGATACAACACTTCGAACGGAAGAGTGAATCACCAATAAGTAGGCACCATGTGGATGGCATTGCATTAACGAATGACCTACACCAAAAAATACATTGTGTGACGTTCGGTAAGGACCTACATTTTGGCGAGCATGCAGCCGCAATTGTAACAAACTCCACACGTCTCTTGCCTTCAGCACTTGGGGCAAAGGAAAAGAAAGAAATTGTCATCACTATTTATACGGAAATTGGACGGCCGCATATATGAATATTCACCAAGCTTAATTAACACACTACAAGAAACTGCAGACCCATCAAAACACCGCGCTCATAACTGCCATGGGATATCCTTTTATATCTCTGGTTCATAATCTACACAGTGAGGTGAAAAAAAAAAAATAAATGTAAGGCGCTATAACCTCCGAAGAGATCTAAGGCCGAGCTTCTCTTCCAATTTGCGTCGTGCTTCTCTTGATTTTCCCTACAAATTGACCGGACGGGACCTTCATATTTTATGCCGACTCCGAACGGCATCTGCGAGGCAGATAACTTTTCACTGAGAGCTTTTCATGGCAGAAATACACCCGGAGCGCTTGCCAAACACTGCCGAGTGGCGACCCCGCTTAGAAAAATTTTCTTCTAATTGAAAAATCTTATTTCTAAAATTTTGATGATGCTTTGCCCCAGGTGCGAACCCAGGGCATACGGTGTGGCAGACGGAGCACTCTACCATCACACCACGGCGGCCGCCATGAGGTGAGAATACTTCCCATTAAATCAGAGAAATGAAATGCTGAACAAACAGTAATTCCCAGAAACCTGGACATCCCAGGAGACATCTGATTGAAGAGTCCCCGCCTCTCAGGAACTTCAGGAACTTAAGAAGTCATATCGGTTTGTACTTTTAAAAAAATCCGACACTTAAGAATTCAGCCGTAATGGAGCATGATAAGGCCTTCAGAGGCATCCACAAAAATTCGTCGGGTTATTATACTGACATATCCAATATATCTTTTGAATCACAATGTGAAACCAACGCCGCTAACATTGCCTTTTTGGTCCAACGTTGTTGAAGCAAAAGTTTCCTTGGACTCCAGTTAGATATTGATGACAAATTGTGAGTAATCGCACCTACAACAACAACAGCTCATTCGCCAATAGCAAACATCTCGTACCTCGAAGTTACATGCAGTTAATCGTATTTACTAGCCAAATATACCGGAATTTACGCTCCCGTCCCTAAATGGGAAGGAAATCAAACTCTCTACCGAGGTTAAATATCTCGGAGTTATTCTAGACAGGAAGCTTGACTGGAAGCGAAATGTGGAGGAACGATCCAGGAAAGCCACAATGCCTCTCTACGCTTGTAAGTCGGCAATCGGAAAAAGGTGGGGTCTCCAGCCCCGCATAGTCTATTAGATCTACACGGCAGTGGTGAGACCCGTACTCTTCTACGCCATCACCGTATGGTGGACGGCACTCGGTATCGAGTAAAGAGCAGTAACGATAGTGCAGAGGATGGCGACAATGCTTACCAGCGGTGCCCTTCCCTCCACTCCCACCAAAGCCCTTGACACCATATTATTCCTTCTCCCAACTGATTTAGATTGTAGATATTGTGCCTCCTGCAACGCGGCAAGGCACAACGCTATCGAACCATGGAGGGACTGCAGGTTTGGTGACATCCGGATCCTGAAGCAGGTCGCCGAAACCTTCTTGAAATTGGACCATACAACATCGCCCCTTGCTGAGACACCAAATTTTCCACAAGAATCCCAGAGAGGAACGAGTGGGCAAACGGCGTGGAGCCGAGATATCACGAAATCTCCGTTTTTACAGATGGCTCTAAACTAAACAACAGAGTCGGCAGCGGAATATTCTCGGAGAAGCTCAATCTAGGCGAGAGCTTTCGCTTACCCGACCACTGCAGTGTTGTTCAGGCTGAACACATAGCTATCTGGGAAGCAGCCCTTTATCTTGCTAACCTGCAGGTGACCAATTCTATTTCAATTTTCTCTAACATCCAAGCTGCCATAAAATCCCTGAAATGCAGTAACACCTCGTCACTAGTGGCATTGAAGTGCAGAGAAACCCTCAACAAACTAGCTGAAAATTGCAATCTAAGCATAATATGGGTCCCTGGCCACTGTTACATTTCATCCGCGCTGCGGATAAGCTAACTAGGGAAGGCACCAACCTGCAAACAATAACCTCCGCGGGTTGGGCTAGCCCTCCTCTAAACACTTGCAAACACTGCCTGCGATCTCTTTTGGCGGATCAGGCAAACGCCAGATGGGCCAAGGAACCTACATGTAGTATATCCAAGCAAATCTGGCCTAAGCTGGATGAAAAGACATCGCAATCGGTGATATTGTTAAACCGTATCTCTATAAGCCCACTAGTGGGCCTTCTTACAGGTCACTGTCTCATGGGCACTCACGGTGGCTATATGGGCCTGCAGACAAATGACTTCTGCTGCATCTGTAGGGACGAGGAGGAGATAGAAAGCATTGAGCACTATCTGTGCCACTGTCCCGCACTGTCAAAAACCAGGTACCAATGCCTCCACAGACACTCCTTTGGGTGCCTTGCGGAGCTTGAATCTATAAACCCCAACGCCATCTTGCTTTTCATTAGGCAAACGCGCTGGTTTAGCCTCACTGGGGTCTAAACTTTCTTCTTCTTCGAAAGAAGGGTAACAGGAAATGGGGGCCCCGCGTAGTAGCACAACGGGCCACAACGGCCTACGTGAGTCTCCGCTCGGACAGCGGAGGCAGCCACTTTAACCTAACCTAACCTAACCTTACTAGCCAAAGGCGATGAAGGCGATGAGCAGCCAAAAACCCATAGAGCTATATTTGAAAATGTTTGTTTTGGCCTTCATCTACAAAATTTTTTTTTCTGAATTTTCGCCGTATTAGTTTTCAGATTAATTATTTTAAAGAAAAATTACAAATTTACTATTTATATTGGAAAACTGTAAGGTAGTGAATCTTCGCTGTAATTTCTTTTTGGTTATTTGTTTAAATGAAGTAATATCGAGGCGTGTCTTGGGTTTGGTTTGGTTGGCAAGCTTTTATTAATATATGCATTTTTAAATAAATTCTATTTTTGTTTCACTCTGAATTTCGACATTTTTGTCAACAAGCAAGAATTTTTTTAAGCTGCGCTTGTAACGGAAAAAGTATGCAAAAGTAGCCTTTCAACATAAGAATAACTTACTTGCTTTCTTGGTGCTTAACCGTTCAAAAAGTTTTCGCCTTCGAAATAAATTTAAATAGTTTTCAACCTGATTCTTCAAGCGGAGTTGGCCGCGATCTTCCATTGCTGATGTTGAGTGAAATTTTATCCGGCATCAAATTAAAGAAATCGGACAAAAGGGGGTGAACCTATCTGAAATCACATTTAGTTTTAAATAGCTCGGAAAGCTCCTTCCCAATTCTTCAATGTCATTTTACAAAGCCGTATAAGTTTTGTGGGGAAACCAGACATACCGGGCTTTAGACTCTTTTTCGTGCTAGTAAAGGCGGCCTTAAAATCGACGAAGAAGTAATGTGTATCAAATCTTGTTTTCCGATTTTTTCCAAGATTTGGCGCATAGTGAAGCTAACTTGAAAATTTTAAATTTGCCACTGTATTCTCGAGTTACTAATACCTTCAGTAAACAGCTAGGAAAGGATTCGAAAAACCTAAAAATTGCATTGGCTCATATGTAGAAGGCAGTTAGTCTGTCGCGTTTTCTGAATTGAGTGCTGTTTTGACCTTGGTGTGTGATATACCAAATTAAGAAAGCTGATTCCGCTATAGTTGGCGCAGCTTGCAGGATCCCTTTTCTTGTGAACTGGGCAAAGAACAATTAAATCCCAATGATTAAATATGCATCCGCTAGACCATATTTCGCACAGAAGTTGATGCATACGCCTTACTAAACCACGCCACCGTGTTTGAATAGCTTCGTAGGCAATCAGCACCCGCTTTGTTGTTTTTTAGTTTGGTTATCGCTATTCTTATTTCGTCATGGTCGGATGGGAGAACATTTATTAAATCATCATCAATGACGGGCTCGGGGTCATCATCTTCCTTGGGCATTTCATCGCTCTCTCCTTTTAGAGCATAACCTTATCACCCTCTGGTCATCGGTTACCAGGCCGTTTTCTTCCAGTGTTTTTACCATCAGTTGAATACCACTGCAATGAGATTGTTAATAAGCATTAATACTTTCCTATTACATCGAAAGCGTGCACCCACCTTTGTCCACTTATTTAATGTTGGTTTTAATATTTATAAATAGAAAATTTACAAACATTTTGGTTAAAAATGTACCCGGTTTCAGTGCATTTGTCAGTTCAAATAAATGCATATCTAATACAAAATAACCACGAGGGTTAAAAAGTTCATTTTACAAGCGCAATAGCGATCATAAACTTGGGGTGCTGTGACACGTGTCGGAGTCATATTTTCGATATAAAGTAAGAATTGAATTTTTGACATTTTTGCAAGCTTAACAATGCTATGAAATATGGATACCATAAGCTTAAGCTGAAAGTATTGGCAATTATGTAATCCTGTATAAATACTACTTTGTAATATAAGATTTGATTAATGAAGCAATTGCAATAACAGATGTTGGAGTTTTACGTACATATGTACATATATCTACTTTGTACCGGTATATATGTATGTGACCCAACGATGAATTGGCAATTGTTATGATTCATAGTAATTATATTGCATATTGCACAACTGCAATAACTTCAATACATTGCGCGTTTATATATACCAGGCATGCTTAACCAACGAAACGATATCATTTCGTTACGATAATTAACGTTAATAAACGAAACAAAGTCATTTCGTTTCGTTTATTAACGTTAAGAACGTCAAATTAATGAAATGATTTCGTTTCGTTTTCTGCCATATCACAACGAAATCAAATCGTTTATGTTGATTATTAATTTCAAACAATGCTGGCAAAGCTGATTGATGGCAGAGTCATTAAAGGTGAAAGCATTAGCCAAGCTGATTGCAACTTTTCTCATGAATTTTGACAGTACGAACATTTCTCAGAGTATTTTTGACATTACCACCAACGAATTACACAAACAAATTACATGGAGTTTGTGTGTCTATGTCCGCTCGCTGTTACCACCTTACGGCTTCACCATGGCTTCAAGTATCACGTTTTTGTTAACGTTTTTAACGTTAACGAAAGCTTTTCGTTTCGGTTAAAAACAAAATACAATTTATCTTGATAATTTCTTTATCAATAATATTTCGAAGTGTTTCAACAGAAACGGTGGAAATTTTTTGATAAACGATTAGCTTAACGTTAAGGTGCATCCCTGATATATACATAAGTATGTATCTATGTTTGTATATTGTGTTACATTAAATGCGATTGGAAGTGACATCATGTGATTTATAATATATACTTTCCCGTATACGAATATCGATATTGATATTTTATTGCAGTGCTAATTATTGTAGTTTAAGTTTGGTCAGAATTTCAACTCAATTAATTAGTCTGTCAATTTCATGACAACTGGATGATTTTTTTGTTGTGTGCACAAAAATTTGTGATTAGTTTTTAGAAACGGTGTAATTTTTTTACAAGAGATTTGGTATATTTTTGATTTTTAAACATCTTTCCTAACGCTATAGAGGAATAAAGAATGTACACATAAGGTAAAATGCACATGAATCGTTCCATCATCGGGGCGTACAAAATATGTCAGGTGTCGCTAACAGCATCCCCGTGTATTTGAAAAGCAACGTTACACAACCGTGGATAAGTGAAAAAAGAGCTAAAAATCTCTTTGGAACACTTCAAAGCAGTTAAATTACTTTAAATATGTCTAGATAACCAAGATTTTTTGATCAAATACTTTTTCTAACATTGAAAATGTACATACTGTAAGAAATTGTGGGGGATTCCGACTATTTTAAACCTTCTGCTAACGTTCATATCGCTGAACTGTCGAATAAATGACTCCAAGAGTCAGTATTGCAAACTGGTCTTTATTTAGACTACTTTGGGGGTAGTACTTCACAATTGTACTTCACAACTAAAAGCGTGTTTAAATCAAACTGATCACTGATTCCTCAGCTTGCACTGCTTTATACTCTCGGTTTTCTCGTTAACCCATTTCTGCTAAGGTCTAGTCATTTCGCGAAAATGTATTCGAAAACAGTTGCATCTCGTGCTTGGTTACCAGCTATATACATGTATATTTGTAGTTTATCGTTTTCTACTAGCCATATGCGTGTGTATGTATGAGTATCAACTTTTGCTCTTAGCTGATGACTACATGTGTATGTGTATGTGAGATATCTGTTCACTTCGAGCTACAGGTTATGTGTGTGGAATATTCTTCGTTGCTTTGTACATAAGTGTCGTTGCTTGCTGTTTTTATACTCAGCTGAACAGAGCTCAGAGAGTATATTAATTTTGTTCGTATAACGGTATCCCGTAACGGCATAAACTAACCGAGATAGATATAGACTTCTATATATCAAAATGATCTGGGCGAAAAAACAAATTCATTTAGCCTTGTCCGTCCATCCGTCCGCCCGTCCTTCTATCCGTTAACACGATAACTTGAATCAATTTTGAGGTATCTTAATGATATTTGATATGTGAGTTGTTGGGCACTCCTCACAGATCGCTGTTAAAAATGAACGAAATCGGACCATAACCACGCCCACTTTTTCGATATCGAAGATTTCAAAAAATCGAATAAATGCGATAATTCATTACAAAAGACGGATAAATCGATGAAACTTTGTAAGTTGTTCACCTTATGACGCAGAATAGAAAATTAGTAAGGGGTACTGCCCACTTTTAAAAGAAAGTAATTTAAAAGTTTGGCAAGCTGTAATTTGGCAGTCGTTGAAGATGTCATGATGAAATTTGGCAGAAACGTTACTCCTATTACTATATATGTTTTAAATAAAAATTATCGGATGACGTACACGCCCACTTTTTAAAAAAAATTTTAAGTAAAATTTTTACAAAAAATTGTATATCTTTACAGTGTATAAGTAAATTATGTCAACATTCAACTCAAGTAATGATATCAAAAAAAAAATACATAAATATAAGGCGCGATAACCTCCGAAGAGGTCTAAGGCCGAGCTTCTCTTGCGTCGTGCTCCTCTTGATTTTCCCTACAAATTGGCCGGACGGGACCTACATGTTTTATGCCGACTCCGAACGGCATCTGCAAGGCAGATGAGATTTCACTGAGAGCTTTTCATGGCAGAAATACATTCGGAGCGCTTGCCAAACACTGTCGAGGGGCGACCCCGCTTAGAAAAATTTTCTTCTAATTGAAAAACCTTATTACTAAAATTTTGATGTAGCTTTGCCCGGAGTGCGAACCCAGGACATACGGTGTGGCAGGCGGAGCACGCTACCATCACACCACGGTGGCCATATGGTTCAACAAAAATACAAAAACAAAAGAAAATTTCAAAACGGGCGTGGCTCCGCTCTTTTTCTTTTAATTTTTCTAGAATATTTTTAATGCCATAAGTCGAACAAAAATTTACCAATCCTTGGGAATTTTGGTAGGGGCATGGCTTCTATGACGGTAACTGTTTTCTGTGGAAATGGGCAAATTCGGCTGAAGCCACGCCCAGGTTTTATACACAGTCGACCGTCTGTCCTTCCGCACGGCCGTTAACAGGATAACTTGAGCAAAAATCGATATATCTTTACTAAACCTAGTTCACGTACTTATCTGAACTCAATTTATCTTGGTATTGAAAATGGGCGAAATCGGACTATGACCAGGCCAACTTTTTCGATATCGAAAATTGGAAAAATGCCATAATTTTTCCCAAATACGAAAAAAGGGATGAAATATTGTGATTCGATTGTTTTTTTGGGAGCAAAATATAACTTTAGAAAAAACTTTGTTAAATTTGAAAATTGCAGGGCGAAGTCAAAAGCCCTTGGAATCAAGGCAGGAATACCGTTCGTGGTACTACATTTATAAATAAATTAGCGGTCCCCGACAAATGATTTTCTGGGTCACCCTGGTCCACATTTTGGTCGATATCTCGTAAACGCCGTCACATATACAACTAAGGGCCACTCCCTTTTAAAACCCTCATTAATACCTTTAATTTGATACCCATATCAGTAAAAACACATTATAGAGCCACCCCTGGTCCACCTTTATGGCGATATTTCGAAAAGGCGCCCACCTGTAGAATTAAGGCGCACTCATCTGTAACCCCTTGTCCACTATTAAGGTAATATCTCGAAAAGGCGTCCACCTTTAAAACTAAGGCCCTCTCCCTTTTAAAATATTCATTAACACCTTTCATTTGATACCCATATGATACAAGCACATTCTAGAGTCACCCTTGTTCACCTTTATGGCGATATCTCGAAAAGGCGTCCACCTATAGAACTGATTCCCACCCCCTTTTAAAATACTCTTTAATACCTTCATTTGATACCCATGTCACACAAACACATTCCCGGGGTTACCCTAGGTATATTTGCCTATATGGTGGTTTTCCCTTATATGACAAAGGATAAAGGAAAATTGTTCCAAAAAACGTCACCATTGGTATACAATTTGGTCGATATTTCCCAAACGTATGTGATATGGAATTTAAAACCACTTATAAACCATCGAAACCCTGCAAAACCAACGCAGCTATACTCTCAGCTGAGTATGTAATGTTCGGTTACACCCGAACTTATCCTTCCTTACTTGTTGTTGTTGTGATTATTTACTAACAGCATAGTGATGTCAACATTCGCCACAATAAATTTCACGCTTTTGTCTTGACCATGGTGGAATAACCAGGTGAAGTAAGCCGTCAAATATCTTGCTCTAAGTTCTTCTTCTTAATTCTGTCATTCGGCTATCTGAAAAATTTTCAACAATGTGCAGCGCTCCATTAAAATACATGTGTTCGACATCAAGCGTCGAAGGAAAAGAGAAAGACGAAAGCTCAGTATGTAATATGTCGATAATGATAACAACGATGCATATGGTTATCGTCGTGGTTGCAAATATAAGGTAAGGCAATAAAAAGCTTGGAAAGGATACGTAGGGAGAAGTAAAATAAACAAGTAAGGAAGGCTAAGGTCGGGTGTAACCGAACATTACATACTCAGTTGAGAGCTATGGAGACAAAATAAGGGAAAATCACCTCGTAGTAAAATGAACCTAGGGTAACCCTGGAATGTGTTTGTATGACATGTGTTTCAAATGGAAGGTATTAAAGAGTATTTTAAGAGAGAGTGGGCTATAGTTCTGTAGATGGACGCCATTTAGGGATATCGCCATAACGGTGGACCAGGGCTGACTCTAGAATTTGTTTGTACGATATGGGTATCAAATGAAAGGTGTTAATGAGTATTTTAAAAGGGAGTGGGCCTAAGTTCTATAGGTGGACGCCTTTTCGATATATCACATAAAGGTGGACCAGGGGTGATTCTAGAATTTGTTTGTACGATATGGGTATCAAATGAAAGGTGTTAATGAGTATTTTAAAAGGGAGTGGGCCTTAGTTCTATGGGTGGACGCCTTTTCGAGATATCGTCATAAACGTGGACCAAGGGTGACTCTAGAATGCGTTTGTACAATATGGGTATCAAATGAAAGGTGTTAATGAGTATTTTAAAAGGGAGGGGGCCTAAGTTCTATAGGTGGACGCCTTTTCGAGATATCGCCATAAAGGTGGACCAGGGGTGACTCTAGAATTTGTTTGTACGACATGGGTATCAAATGAAAGGTGCTAATGAGTATTTTAAAAGGGAGTGGGCCTAAGTTCTATAGGTGGACGCCTTTTCGATATATAGCCATAAAGGTGGACCAGGGGTGATTCTAAGATTTGTTTGTACGATATGGGTATCAAATGAAAGGTGTTAATGAGTATTTTAAAAGGGAGTGGGCCTTAGTTCTATGGGTGGACGCCTTTTCGAGATGTCGTCATAAACGTGGACCAGGGGTGACTCTAGAATTTGTTTGTACGACATGGGTATCAAATGAAATGTGTTAATGAGTATTTTAAAAAGGAGTGGGCCTAAGTTCTATAGGTGGACGCCTTTTCAAAATATCGCCATAAAGGTGGACCAGGGGTGATTCTAGAATTTGTTTGTACGACATGGGTATCAAACGAAAGGTGTTAATGAGTATTTTAAAAGGGAGTGGGCCTTAGTCCTATGGGTGGACGCCTTTTCGAGATATCGCCATAAAGGTGGAACATGAGTGACTCTAGAATTTGTTTGTACGATATGGGTATCAAACCAAAGGTGATAATGAGTATTTTAAAAGGGAGTGGGCCCTAGTCCTATGGGTGGACGCCTTTTCGAGATATCGCCATAAAGGTGGAACAGGAGTGACTCTAGAATTTGTTTGTACGACATGGGTATCAAACGAAAGGTGTTAATGAGTATTTTAAAAGGGAGTGGGCCTAAGTCCTATAGGTGGACGCCTTTTCAAAATATCGCCATAAAAGTGGACCAGGGGTGATTCTAGAATTTGTTTGAACGACATGGGTATCAAACGAAAGGTGTTAATGAGTATTTTAAAATGGAGTGGGCCTTAGTCCTATGGGTGGACGCCTTTTCGAGATATCGCCATAAAGGTGGAACAGGAGTGACTCTAGAATTTGTTTGTACGATATGGGTATCAAACCAAAGGTGATAATGAGTATTTTAAAAGGGAGTGGGCCTTAGTTCTATAGGTGGACGCCTTTTCGAGATATCGCCATAAAGGTGGACCAGGGGTGACTCTAGAATTTGTTTGTACGATATGGGTATCAAACCAAAGGTGTTAATGAGTATTTTAAAAGGGAGTGGGCCTTAGTCCTATGGGTGGACGCCTTTTCGAGATATCGCCATAAAGGTGGAACAGGGGTGACTCTAGAATTTGTTTGTATGATATAGGTATCAAACCAAAGGTGATAATGAGTATTTTAAAATGGAGTGGGCCTTAGTCCTATGGGTGGACGCCTTTTTGAGATATCGCCATAAAGGTGGAACAGGGGTGACTCTAGGATTTGTTTGTAAGATATGGGTATCAAACCAAAGGTGATAATGAGTATTTTAAAAGGGAGGGGGCCTTAGTCCTATGGGTGGACGCCTTTTCGAGATATCGCCATAAATGTGGAACAGGGGTGACTCTAGAATTTGTTTGTACGATATGGGTATCAAACCAAAGGTGATAATGAGTATTTTAAAAGGGAGTGGGCCTAAGTTCTATAGGTGGACGCCTTTTCGAGATATAGCCATAAAGGTGGACCAGGGGTGATTCTAGAATTTGTTTGTACGACATTGGTATCAAATGAAATGGGTTAATGAGTATTTTAAAAAGGAGTGGGCCTTAGTCCTATGGGAGGACGCCTTTTCGAGATATCGCCATAAAGGTGGA
The DNA here is from genome assembly GCF_040869045.1 of Eurosta solidaginis. Lineage (NCBI taxonomy): Eukaryota > Metazoa > Arthropoda > Insecta > Diptera > Tephritidae > Eurosta > Eurosta solidaginis. The sequence goes on from NC_090321.1 coordinate 189,710,811, forward strand.
ACAGGAGTGACTCTAGAATTTGTTTGTACGATATGGGTATCAAACCAAAGGTGATAATGAGTATTTTAAAAGGGAGTGGGCCTTAGTTCTATAGGTGGACGCCTTTTCGAGATATCGCCATAAAGGTGGACCAGGGGTGACTCTAGAATTTGTTTGTACGATATGGGTATCAAACCAAAGGTGTTAATGAGTATTTTAAAAGGGAGTGGGCCTTAGTCCTATGGGTGGACGCCTTTTCGAGATATCGCCATAAAGGTGGAACAGGGGTGACTCTAGAATTTGTTTGTATGATATAGGTATCAAACCAAAGGTGATAATGAGTATTTTAAAAGGGAGGGGGCCTTAGTCCTATGGGTGGACGCCTTTTCGAGATATCGCCATAAAGGTGGAACAGGGGTGACTCTAGAATTTGTTTGTACGATATGGGTATCAAACCAAAGGTGATAATGAGTATTTTAAAAGGGAGTGGGCCTTAGTTCTATAGGTGGACGCCTTTTCGAGATATCGCCATAAAGGTGGACCAGGGGTGACTCTAGAATTTGTTTGTACGATATGGGTATCAAACCAAAGGTGATAACGAGTATTTTAAAAGGGAGTGGGCCTTAGTTCTATGGGTGGACGCCTTTTCGAGATGTCGTCATAAACGTGGACCAGGGGTGACTATATAATGTGTTTGTACGATATGGGTATAAAATTAAAGGTCTTAATGAGGGTTTTAAAAGGGGTGGTGGTAGTTGTATATGTGAAGGCGTTTTCGAGATATCGACCAAAATGTGGACCAGGGTGACCCAGAACATCATCTGTCGGGTAACGCTAATTAATTTATATATGTAATACCACGAACAGTTCTCCTTCTAAGATTCCAGGGGCTTTTGATTTCGCCCTGCAAAACTTTTTAATTTTCTTCTTCTTAATATGGTAAGTGTCACACCCATTTTACAAAGTTTTTTTCTAAAGTTATATTTTGCGTCAATAGACCAATCCAATTACCATGTTTCGTCCCTTTTTTCGTATTTGGTATATTATTATGGCATTTTTTTCATTTTTAGTAATTTTCGATATCGAAAAAGTGGGCGTGGTCATAGTCAGATTTCGGCCATTTTTTACACCAATATAAAGTGAGTTCAGATAAGCACGTGAACTGAGATTAGTAAAGATATATCGATTTTTGCTCAAGTTATCGTGTTAACGGCCATGCGGAAGGACAGACGGACGACTGTGTATAAAAACTGGGCATGGCTTCAACCGATTTCGCCCTTTCTCACAAAAAAACAGTTATCGTCCTAGAATCTAAGCCTCTACCAAATTTCACAAGGATTGGTAATGTTTTGTTCGACATATGGCATTAAAAGTATCCTAGACAAATTAAATGAAAAAGGGTGGAGCCACGCCCATTTTTAAAATTTCTTTAATTTTTGTGTTTTGTTACACCATATCATTACTGGAGTTGAATGTTGACACAATTTACTTATATACTGTAAAGATATTATCTTTTCTTTTAAAATTTGACTTTAAAAATTTTTTTTTTAAAAAGTGGGCGTGGTCGTTCTCCGATTTTGCTAATTTTTATTATGCGTACATATAGTAATAAGGGTAACGTTCCTGCCAAATTTCATCATGATATCTTCAACGGCTGCCAAATTACAGCTTGCAAAACTTCTAAATTACCTTCTTTTAAAAGTGGGTGGTGCCACGCCCATTGTCCAAAATTTTACTAGTTTTCTATTCTGCGTCATAAGCTAAACTCATCTACCAAGTTTCATCGCTTTATCCGTATTTGGTAATGAATTATCGCACTTTTTCGATTTTTCGAAATTTTCGATATCGAAAAAGTGAGCGTGGTTATAGTCCGATATCGTTCATTTTAAATAGAGATATGAGATGAGTGCCCAGGAACCTACATACCAAATTTCATCAATATATCTCAAAATATACTCAAGTTATCGTGTTAACGGACGGACGGACGGACGGACGGACATGGCTCAATCAAATTTTTTTCGATACTGATGATTTTGATATATGGAAGTCTATATCTATCTCGATTCCTTTATACCTGTACAACCAACCGTTATCCAATCAAAGTTAATTTACTCTGTGAGCTCTGCTCAACTGAGTATAAAAATGAAAATAAGGCAGGAAGCAAAGTTAAAAGTCAAAACTGAAACCAAAACTAAATTCAAAAGCGAAATCGGACGGCTTATTATCTATTTGTTATCGAAGCATTAACAGTTTGATATTAATGGGTTATTGATTTGTTATCGTCGGAATATAAGCTTGCTACCTATTCCTTTTCGATGCGTTGCTGATTAGGTATAGAGAAGTTAGTGATTTGTTTGGCAAGTGCTATAAACTTTCTATCGATATTAACGGCTGTCGGTTATTTATCGATTTTTGTTCACAATCTATCTGTTAAATATCCAGAAGTTAACGATATACTATGGGTAAGTTGTCCATTGTTTTTCGAAAAGTTATAGATAAGTTATTGAAAAGTTATATATTTTTAATCGAAAAGCTGTCGATTTGTTCTCGTAGTTCTATCAACTCTGTTATCGGTTATACCGATTAGTGGTTTGTTGTGAAACAGATAACAAAGAAACGTTAACATATCATCAATGATAAGCGGATTATAAACTAAATAGAAGCAGATGACTCCGAGATAACAAGCCGGTTAATAAGCCGATAATGACACAATAACTTGTCGTATCAGTTGTTACAAAATAAAAAAAAAAGAAGCCGATGAAGCTCTCCTTTCTGGTAAAGTTACCTCTGTTGTAGTTTAAGTTAAACTCTTTAATGTCAGCATTTGGACGTGAGCTATTTTATTTGAAATCCTTAGTTTTTCCAGAGATACACCTGTTAGTTTACATATCAAGCTTCACGAGTACTAAGTACTCACGCTTTGTTGCCAGACTTTCAATTAATTGACCCTCTGTTCAAATTTGCAGCTTACCCTTATACCGCCTTATTCGTGTTTTAGCAGTTGTCGACCAAGGTGGCGCATAACGTAGAGGGCTCCAACTTTTTTCCGGTCCCAGGAGCTCCCATATCTGCCTATCTAATCCAAATTCACTAATTGAAACTTTTTGTAGTCCAACCCGATTAAAACATGGTCTCTGTGGACTCACTTTATAGGATCTTTATAACAAATATATTCATTTTTAGTATATCAGAGCATCTAACACCACAGTCAAGTGTATCTTTATTTATATATTAGTGGCTCACTCGTAAAATAAAACTTTCACTTCCGTAAGGTAACTTGCACTTTTCTTCGGAGCAATCCTAGGGCCGACTCACCTGCTGTTGTCAGGGTCTATGCTTTGCACCATAGAGCAGGACGAGTATGATAAGTTACTTGTAGAGCATAATAATATACACTCCTATAAAATAACAGATAATAAAATTAAAAGCAGAACTAACTCCTCTCCCACCGAAACACCAAAGATAAGGTACGTGGAACTGCCCTTATGAATAACAACATAAATCTGCTTTAATATCATCCATATTTTCGCTTTTGTACAGCGACAATTGAATAAGTAGCGATAAGAAATGGATACGGTAATTTTACAAATGCAACTATGTAAACAACAACGAAGATCGCGGCTCACAAACAAAAGCAATTTACCGATAAAGAGCATGTGTGAGTAAATACGTAAATAATCTCAGATCAAAGATAGACCATGGGCTATTTTGGAGAAACAAAATCAAAACTTGTGCCAACTTTACACAGTTGGCAATAATATGTATGTATGTATGTATGTATAAAAAAATTAAACACAATTTTTTAAGTTAAACGGTTTTATTGAAAACAATACTTACATGAAGTAATAATAATTCTAAAAGATAGAGAATAATTAGGTAGGTCCTAGGTAATAGCCATCACACTCCTTATCAACCTAGGTCGTTGATCAGACAGTTAAATAAAAGCATAGGGCGCGTGAAATTTCTAAAAATATGAGGCGTAGCATAACCTGATTAAAGTTCAGTTGGTCTTATATATGACTATCAATAGAAATTTGACGCGTCCAACGCTTTTATTTAATTGTCTGAACAACGTCCTAGATTGATGAGGGGTGTGATGATTAGTACCTAGAACCTACCTAATTATTTTCTAGCTTTTATTATTATTATTACTTAATATAAGTATTGTTTTCAGTCATACCCTTTACCTAAAAATTGTTTTTAATTATTTTGTTTTCAAGTTTTTAGCCTTTATTTAATTGCCTATTATTTCTAATTCTATTTAGTTCATTTAGTGACTCATTATTACATGGACTATTTCTTGACAATTTGTTAAATATATAATCCTTCCAAATACTATACTCGATTCTGCGCTACATATGCTTGCCCCTCTTCGAACTCCAAAATATTTTGATGTCACTTCTACCGAACTTTATATAATATTTTTTCCAAATACGAGCCAAATCAGACATTATAAGTCACTTTCTATTCATGTATGTATTATGTGTTCCAAATATGAGCCAAATCGGACCACAAATACGAATTTTTGAAATATTTCGATCCATCGGAGTTTTTTTCTTATTATTGCATTGTCATCGGGTTTTGAACTATATAAGCCTGTAACTTATCGGGAAGTTAATTAAATTTCACTTACAAAATTCGTGCCGGACAGCCTGTCAAATCATGCTAAATAAAACCGTTAAAAAAAAATATTTACAATCCGAAAATTTGTTAATATAAATGGGTAAGAGCGAGTAAAGTAGAAGAAAATATACCCAGCTCTAGTTTTTGACCTATCCATTAAAACAAAATTCTCCGCAAAATGTTAGCAGTATCAAATAATATGAAAGCTAAAATATTCTAGTTGCACCACCCACGAAAGAAAGTATTGGCACAAGGACTTTTTGCGTTGGCATTTAATAAAACAATTGCTTTATAAAAACATGTACAAATATATAATAAAATCAGTATAAATCAAAGTTCAATATCCTATGCGAAATTTGGAAAACTTAAAATCGAAACACGAATCTTCAGTAAAATTTTAAAGTTTTTACTAAGAATTTTTAGTATTTTTCTCAGTCTATGGAAAAAAATGTCTTAACTCACTTTATGTTATTTTATAATGAGTTTTTGACACAGAAAAAGAGGGCGTGGTTATAATCTGATGTTATCCTTTTTCAACACCAATACTTTCTGGGTGCAGATAAGGTCGAGTACCACATTTCCCTCGCGGCGGGTATGCCCGTCGTAAGAGGCGACTAAAATATCAAATTGATTCAAGGGGTTGTGTAGCGCAACCCTTTCAAGGGGTTGTCAGCGCAATATATAGCTTCTGCAAGCCAATTTTCAACTTCAGCTATCCGTGTCGAATCCTGTTTCTTTAACAGTCAAGGCTCTGGCGACCACAAGTTCCTCATGGATCTAGAAGGTTTCATGTGGTCATACCAATACGTTCCCGAGATGGTCGGGCTACTACCTTGATGGTGCTTGTTGCCGAAACGTACCGGATCTGCAACCGGCAGTGAACAATCAACATCGATAACACTTCGGGGAGTGACCTTATCGCTACAACAACAACAGCAACCGCCAACTTTAGTTATTGTGTTCACGTAGGGGAGGTTGGATGGGTCGACATAGATCTACCTAAATATTGGTAAGTTTGATATATAGGAGTCTATATCTATGGCGACATGTTTATACCATAAAGCGAACATTTTCCTTTTATTCTTACATGTGTAAGATGAAGAACAGCCGGTTATAAAAGTTGATGCGCTTTGCAAGTTTTTCTCTTATTTCAGATTATAAAATTTATTTTGATTATTGTCCTAACTGCTCTCTAGTTTATTAATGTAATTAAAGCAGCGGGCCTCATTTAGTGGAATAATTATTGGCGCCACTTCACACGTATTATTATTCTCTTTATGTCCTATTACTCATATTTAACATAGACTTGACTTGACGTGAGAACTGTCACTTACAGTTCTGTTAAATGAACATCGCATGTTACTGATTACTCAAAACTTAGCAACACTTGACTTAGAAGTCTGTTGAATTTTGATTTTCTATGTAAGTTCTAAGTGATTTTGAGATGCCATTTGTTTGTTTCCATTTCATTTTGACATTTTGTCATACAAATTGACATTTAAGTCAATAAGTGCAGTTAATCGTGGCTAATTTGCCAAGTTTACGCCAAGTCAAGTCAAGTCTATGCTAAGTATCAATAATGGGCCCTTTTCGTCTTTAGTTGTCGCTGAACAAGCAGAGTAGCAAAATCGGGGGAGGCTATTGTTTATTAGCGCATTTGCGAAAAGATATTTTGCAAACAAACGCTCATGCGCAGAATGTTTTCATGGTTTAATGTTAACAATTTATATTTTTTTTAATTTATCCTTTGACACGAGCAGTTGCGAAGATAGCTTTGACATTTTTTTTTTTTAATTTTTACTTTTAAGCTATTTTACTTCCTTTATATTAGGTCGGTGGAATGTTTGTCCGCTTTTCATACAAATCTTGCAATCGATTTTGAAGTAACTTCTTATTGAGCTACAAACGTGAAACTTTACACATAGGTTAGAACACCGTGACAATGCAACAAAAGGAAAAAAATCCGTTAGGTGGCGCACGGATTGAAATAATTAGATAAGAACTTGAAAATTTTCAAACCAGCTTTTAAGTAACTTCTCGATGAGCTAGGACTTGAAATTTCAAATTCAATTCAGAGGTCGACGTCAGCCGATGACACAATACAAAAAGTCTCGCTAGGTGGCGCAACGGAATGGAGGGAATTTTGGGATTGATTTTCATGTAAGTTCTCATTGAGCTACAAGCGTAAAATTTAACATATAGGTGAAGACGCCGTGACAAAGAAACAAAAGGAGAAAATAAAAATAAAATAAAAAAATTGTAAGCACTTCCTTTATATAAATGGACAAAAATTTGTGAAAAATGTCTCCTTATATAAAGACATATTGTTGCTAAGTTTTGATTTTTAAATTTTGACATAGAAATTGCAAAAAAGTTTATGAGAAGAAAAAATATAAATATGGAGCGCAATTGATTGACTAATAATATATCCTTTCCTACCAACTTTACAATCCAAGTAATGTGCGCTCCACTTTTATATTTTTACTTCTCATAAATATTTTTGGAATTTCTATGTCAAAATTTAAAAATCAAAGTTTAGCAATAATATGTCTTTATATAAGGAGACATTTTTCGCTAATTTTTGTCCATTTATATAATGGAAGTGCTTACCATTTTTCAGTTAATTTTTATTATTGGTTCTTTTTTAAAATTATGAGATTCACTTATCATATTGTATAAAAACAAACGAAAAGTAGGGATACATTTTTTTTCTTGGGTGCCCTCAATATGCGAAAAAGTCTTTCGATAATTAAGGAATAAATAAAGTTTCGGGATTTTTTCGATAACTTATCTATGACTACACGAGCTGTGAGTACAATGTCGTGCTGAATGGCCAGAGCAGCCACTCCATTCAAGCGATTCTACAATAAAAAATTGAGCCAAAAATTAATTTTTAATTTTAGAATAAAATTCATAGATCTTAAAGCAACTATAATTACTTACTTCTTTTGTCGTGTTTCTCAGAATCGTCTTTATCTGTTTCAAACGTGAGAAAGTGCGCTCCGCGGTTGATTTCGATACCGGTAATGTAGCTAACATCCTCAGCAATACGTTGATATTCGCAAAATTTTCTTCTGGAAAATGGTCAAGCGCATCCAGAGTTTCCAGATTTGATAACGCCTTTACGAAATTTCTGATAAAACTCTGTCTTGATGAATTTATCAGCTACTCTTTCAATTTCATTCAAATCATGCTTTAAAAAAGCCCAAAATCCTTCTAGTATACATATTTTCATGATGTAAGACCCTAGAAAAGGATTGAACACTGCTACACGAAAATAAGCTTTTGTACTTTCAACTTCAGGATTAGCCCGTTTTTTGTAGTATTTAATGCCAATGTCAAGAGTTTCAGAAATTTTTTTCGAAGCTTCGTAAATTTCAGAAAAATCGTCTCCTTTTCATACATCCTTTTTACTTCCTCGCGAAAATCTTTGGCGAGATCTATGGCTAGAACCCAATCCAAATTAACCTTTTACAATTCGCGACGCAAAGGCAACAAAAGTTGTTTTCCAAAATGGCTTTTCTTTTAGGTGTATGCAAGAAATTCATACCTGTCATGAAAATATTTTTTTCTTTCTAATTTTGGAGTGATATAAATGATTTATTACTGCAAGGAGGTTAATAGTAGTTTGATAAATGAATGCATACATGAATATGTATAAGTAAAATTTTTCAAAAATTATATTTTCAATTTTCCATGGGGCGAAGAGGGATTTATCCTCTTGATCCCTCCTTATCTACGCCACTGGACTCAAGCAATAAAGTAGTATTTATATGGTATATTTACGAATTATTTCTTGTGTGTTAACAAACATGCGTGCATACCTTCTACCTCATTGATTTTTCATAAACAACTAAACCAATACCAATAAGATGATTTTAGTTTTACTCACACAGCCACAGGTTTGATTTTGGAATGAGAAGTTCTTTAAAAACAAACCACTGTGCGTTGATAAGAAAAAATGCTCCAACAACAAAATGTGCACAGAAAATATGACTTCGTGTAATTCAATGGGACTTAAGCCACTTAGCAGTTGATCCATGAATTTAGTATGAAATCGTGCATTAAAGCATACGTTGGTGTTCCGCTGAATGAGTACAAAAACAATTTAAAAACAAAAAAATATGATGTCGCCTATAAAGGTTTTTTTACTTTCGACATTTGCAATTGCAACCATGACAAAAGCCGCCGTAATCTCAAGTGATAATGCATCGAAAATTTCACCCGAAATCATCAGTGAACTAAAAGACTTTGCAGACTTGATTCCTACAGCCACAGTGCACGAAATAGTCGCCAAGCACTACGTTATTGATTCGAATTTCCGCGAAGTGTTCAAATATGTACGAAGCTCACAATTTACTGAGCTACTGCAGCAAGCTCAGCAAATACCAGAGATTTTAGATATTCTGGATTATTTGCATGTACTAGCGCCCGATGCGGCAGCTTACGCTGCTCGACTACGCACCACATATGACACCGTGAACATGGCGAGGTCATCCGATGTACAGATGCAGCTGTTTGAACCGCAACTTAATTTTGTGCTGTTGAATGACTTGGAGAGTGATGTGATTCAGGCCGTGAAGAAGGAGAATGATTTTATGGAGTTAATACACACGCCATCCCCAACATCACCACCCGCTCACCACTTACGCACGTTTAACAGTTTTGTTGAAGAGCTGATGGGACACTTGCCTCGCAACCAATACGTACAATTGATTAATCAAAAGCGTCAGAAAAAGCTGACATTTGCACAATTTTATACAGCGTTACGCAGCGTTGAATTACGTCCGATGGTGGATGCGACATTGGTGAGTAAACTGTAGCACGCCACGACGCGGCACATAAAGGTTTGGGGGGGAAATGTGTTTTAGCGGTCCGCTTGGCTGCACCACCTCCGCGTTTTAAGTGCATAGCTGGCTGCTTGAATGGGTGGCGTAATAAGCGACCTTCTGCCTGACATATGGCAAATTGTAAAATTCCACTTCATTGCTGATTCGTATTTTTTTCTCTTTTTCTTTTTTCGCTTGCATTTTACAGAAATCTTCAAATCTGTCATCAATAATTAAAATGCTCAGATCGAATGGCGTCGATGTGAAGAGCTTAGAGACCATTGCGTTTAAAGTGATTTCCTGGGGGCCCGCACTCATTTCACTGCCATAAAGTGGTTATGCTTTTTAAAGTTGTACGCAGCATTGCATTTAAATGGAGCAGAGAATATTATATTGACCTAAATATGCCGGAACGATAAAACAAAAAGTTAATTTAAGTGTAGTGTTGTGATTGAATAAAATTATTGTGATCTAATTTTAAAGGCCATAAAAAATTTTGTAGTTTGAAAAAATTTTTGAAGTAAGGAATCTTATAGTTATAATTAAATATTTTAATAACAGCTTTTTTATTTTAAATGTTTAGTTATAATAAGGTTTCAAGTAAAAAGTAAAGGTGACACACTGATGTCTTCAAGCTTGTCAAAATCTAGATAACTCTGCATGGAAATCCTACACTTAGAACAAAAAAAAAAAAAAAACACTTGCCTAAAATGAGAGAAACATTCCGAAAAAGGTCTTAATATTTAGTAAAACTTTAATATATTAAGTAAGTATTTCTTATTTTATTCCTTCAAAGCTTTTCATTGATTAAAGGGAAATAAGAAATTCACTGCCGTGACAGTTACTAAATTTAATTTTTGATGTGTAAATATCTCTGCTCACGGTATTGGCGAATACTGAATGCAAGCGTAAATTGTAGATAAGGGTAAGTAAGCATAGTCTTTGAAAGTGGTATGCTATATGGGGGATATAAGTAGAGTGTAATATGTGGTATTGATAAACTTCACGGAGTACTAGAGAATGTAAAAGTAATGGTCACTTCACTGCAGCATATTGTGGAAACAATGTACGTTGTAGAGTTGATATGAGCGAAAACAACCAAAATATCGCTTATACAAAAATTAAAATTTTGGAGCATATACACAATTTTTATTCATTCATGCAAGCGCAGGAAGAGATGTATACACTGCTGTTTGCTGGACATAAATAGCCAAATAGTGCATACAAAAACAAAGCACGTGGTTAAATATTCAGGTTTGAGTTAAAATTTGCCTTTGTTGGTTGTAACATCTTTGTACATTATTTGGTTGAATTAAAATGAAATATAAAAGTGCTAGCAAAGCAAAACATAAAATAAAAGAGAATAAAGTAGAATAAAATAAAATAAAATAGAATAAAATAAAATAAATTAAAATAAGATAACTTAAGATAATATAAAATAAAATAAAACAAAATAAGATCGTGGTTTCGAATCGAGCTCAAAATAAAATAAAATAAGAAAAAAAAAACAAAGTTAAATAAAATAAAATGAAATAGGTAATATAAAATAGAATAAAATAAAATAATTTAAATAAAATAAAAATAAAAAAATATAATATATAGTAAAATGAAGTAAAATAAAATTACATAAATAAAATAAAACCAAAAGAATTAAAGAAAAAAACAAAAAAAAATTATTATATTAAATTTGGCTTAATAAAAAAAAGCATTAAATTGAAATGAAATTGAATTAAACTAAATAAAATAAAATCGTTTTTTATTCGACAAGTTATCCGCTTTTTATCGAAAATTTTTGGATTTATCATCGAACAACTATCTATGTATATGTTATCGGATTGTTGCCAATTTCTTATTGGAGCTTTATCGAAAATCGATGGGTTACCAAAAAAGTTACCGATTTGTTATAAGCATATACATTTGTCTTCCGGAAACTTTGTTATCAATTTGTAATGGATTTCTTAACGAAACAGATACCTATAAAACTTCAACACAAAATAGATGACAAATGTGTAACCCTTAGAATATGATGACAAGTCGATAACAAATCGAAGACAATAGTTATTCTTGTCGGTATTGGTGTTACCAATAGCTAACGAAGCTCTTTTCAGGTAAAGTTGCCACAAGCTGAGCCTCAACCCCAGGGTTATCTTTTGTAATTTAAAAAAACAAGATATTTTTACACATCGAACTTCATGAGTACTCACGCTTTTTTTTATAAAACTGTCTCTATTTTTGAGAAAATGATTCCTATTACCAAGAAAAAATAAAATACTTTTGATATTTAAGAAAATTACTTGTCTAAATTTATCTGTCTATTTTCTACGCATTTTCCTCGTTTTTTGGAAGTTTTTGCTTTGATTGTGCAAACTTCTGGTAACATTACCGACTCTTCAGTCTACGTTAGGTCCTCATGGACCAGTCAGTTCAAATTAACCTAACCTGCCAGTTCAACTTAACCTAGCCAATCATTTTACTCGCTGATAAACTTGGAAAAATATGGAAAAAAGGATTCAAAATACCAAAAACAATGGTGGGACTTCAAGCACTTGTCTAGTTAACCGTGTAAAGATGGTAAATGTTCAAATTTACAAGCCTATAAATGTTATTAAAATAGTCCCAATAAATTTCTCAAAGTATAGAATATTCCATTTCCAGAGACAGGGCTGTAATGGATTTAAAAAGTCTCAAGATAACTTTAAAGCAGTACCAAAACAATCTTGAAAAACATATATTTTAGAAAAATGTATTTCATGCTATGTTCAACTTCCTATGTTTTATTATTGTAAATTACCTAGGCAACTCACAATATCTCTTATTGTTTGTGAAGTATTTTTTTAAAAACGGCATTTGCGAACAATGAGTTTTATGTCGTATTCAAATACATATGTAAGGAAAGCTTTAAGAAATCAAAATTGATGCAACCTCTTATCTTTTATTTTTTTTTTTTTTTGCATCTTGTTCTTTTTCTTTAAAATATTTAAAGAAAAATAAATTATTTGTTTGGCATTAATTTAGCATACTTGATATACATAGGCTACCTAATTGTATTTTTATACCTTTCATGAACATGAAATGGTATATTAACTTTGCTCCGATGTTTGTAACGTTGAGAAATATAGAAGATAGACTCACCATTAAGTATACTGAATTGATCAGGGCGACGAACTGAGTTGATATAACCATGTCCGTCTGTCCGTCCGTCTGTCTGTTTGAACGCAAACTAGTCCCTCAAATTTTGAGATATCTCAATGAAATTTGGCACAAGGAAGTATTTTTGAATTATATTAGACATTTGTCGGATCCGGTAGGATCGGACCACTACAACATATATCTCCCATACAACCGATCTTTCAGATAAGACGATTTTGGCCACTCCTGCCATAATTTAGAAAGTATAAACGTGAAACTCGGCGGTATATATTCTAATATATCTTAGAAGATATCCTGAAAAAATCACTTTGATCGGAGCAATATATAGTATATATCCCATACAACCGATCGTTCAAATAGAAAGATTTTTGGCAATTTCTCCCTCAATTTCCTATATTAAATCGTTAAACTTGGTGATATTTATTCTAATACTAGCCTTTACCCGCGGCCCCGTCCGCAAGGAGAAAATGAAATATGTGAGCTATTCACGTTAGCCTGCTTATCAAGTTATCTCTTTAAAATTTTTTTTCTGTCTAATGCATTTTATATTTGCAATTGAGTAAAAAAAGAACTAAATGAGCTGATAACCTGATAGGAACCCCAAATGATCCCACAATTATCCAGAAAAAACCACAAAATGACCCCGACGCTATCGCGGATGGATCCCGAAAACCATCCAGAAATGCCCCGGAAGGGTCTCCAAAAGTTCCCGGAATAGTCCCCAAAAACCCGAAATGACAACGACACGATTCTAGACTTATCCAGAGAACCACACAGAAATGATTCCTGAAGGGTACCTAAATGATACCGAAATAGTCCCAAAACAGTTCCGAAATGACCCTGACGGACTCCCGGACGGATCTCAAAAACCATCCAGAAAATATCCAGGAAGGGTCCCTAAATTATTTCGACATAGTCTAGAAAAAGTTCCAATATGACCCCGAGGGGATCCACGACGGATCGCGAGGACCATACAGAAATGATCCCTGAAGGCCCCGAAATAGTCCGGAAATGACCACGATGAAATCCCGCACGGATCCAGAAATGATCCCATGGAACTTGGGGGTGGGGAGGGAGGGATGGCCAGAAGGTTTAATGGGGCCATATAAATCGTTCCCGAGATGGTCGGGCCAGCACCTTAATGACGCTGTGTTACCTGAGCGCACCGGATCTGTATCCGGCAAAGGACCATCACATCACCCCCAAAGCCCTCGGGGAGTAACGAACTAGTCCCGAAAAAGTCCCGAAATGACCCCGACGGGATCCCGTACAGATCCCGAAAACCATCCAGAAATGAAACCGAAAGGGTCCCCAAATAATACCGTATTAGTCCCGAAAAAGTCCCGAAATGACACCGACGGGATTACTGACCGATCCAGAAAGCTATCCAGAAATGATGCCGGAAAGGTCCCCAAACGATCTCCTAATAGTCCCGAAAGGACCTTGACGGAATCCCGGATGGATCCCGAAAACTATCCAGAAATGTTGCCGAAAGGCTCCCCAAATAATCCCGCATTAGTCCCGAAATGACACCGACGTGATTCGTAATCGATCCCGAAAACCATCCAGAAATTATGCCGAAAATACAACAAATGATCCCGAAAAAGTCTCGAAATGCCCGAATGGATCCCGAAAACCATACACAAGCGATGCCGGAAAATACCCCAAATGATCCCGAAAAAGTTCCGAAATGACCCAGACGGGATCCCGGACGGACCCCGGAAACTATCCAGAAATGAAGCCGGATAGGTCCCCAAATAATCACCTAATAATCATTGCGTAAGAAAAGAGAATTGATGATGAAACTAAGAGGTAAAAAGATAAAACTTAAAGATATCGATTATCAATAAGGGGGACAGAGTGGGGATAAGAGAGTATTTGTTAGCAATCAGCTCACAGCGACAAAAAGAAAGCTGATATGGGCATCCAAAAATAAGGCAAGGGCGGCGGGCTGGAAATTTGTATGGGAAAAGGAGGGTAAAATCATGGCAAAAAAGGGAGAAAATACAAAATTTATTTATATAAACAATGAATTAGATATAGACAACATCAAATAACCCATATTTATTTATTGATTTACTTTATTATTTATAAAAAATTTAATTAATTATATAAATTTTTAATTTTTTATATCGTATTTTGCTTTTATTTTATCTAAATTTTTTTCATCATTTTCAAAACTTTAGCTATGAATAGCATCAGATACAATAGACACTCTAATTTTAATGAAGTTGATGCAATAAGCTTTAATAACCATTCTATTAGTTGCATATACTTAAAATCAGATCATTAAGGAAAACTGTCTGTCCGTTCTTAGCAGAGATCAATGAACTTATAGATAGCGTAGATGTAATCGTTTTAGTTGAAACCAACATAAAATCGTATGAGGAAGACTTATTTCACATAAATGGATTTAACACTGAGTACTATAACCGGGAGGAAAGGAGAGGGGATGGAATAGCTTTATACATCAGAGAGAACTTTATTTATGAATGCATATTATTGAAACAATCTCTTTTGAGATTATTCAAATTAAAATAGCCGAAAATAACGTAAATCGGTTAAAATGCACTCTGCATGCTATTTACCGCCCACCTCATACTAATGTACGCATGTTTGTTAGTGAGCTTGAAGGTGTTTTACGAAATACGCACAAAGAAGAATGCGAAATATTAATAGGAGACATCAACATAAATACACTCTGTGCTAACAACAACGAGAATGTCTCATTATACTTAGATATGCTCTCCTCGTTCGATATAGAAAGCGTAATAAGTGACAGTACAAGAGTGGACATAAAAAGGGGGACAGGTACTAGCATAGATCATATATTTATTAAAAGCAGAGCTGCCGACGTAGACGCTGCTACTGTAGGGTGTAATATCACAGATCATTACGCGCTGGTACTTGGCCTCTCTGAAAAAAGACCTAACAATAGTGTATTGAATTGCAATGCACCCCCCTCAAATGCGTTAAACTGCAGAAAAATAAGAGAGCATATAAATAGCATAGACTGGAATGATGCTCTTTTAATGACTAATGTAGATGATCTATATGAAAATATACTTTCTCGATTTAAAAGCATCTATGAAATTTCAGCTTCCAAGGCCACTATTAAAAAGAATAGAGCGGCAAATAACTGGATGACGCAAGATTTAAATATTCTGTGTGGTAATAGAGATAAGTTGTATCGAAGATGGAAATATAAACCTCGTGATAATCTCTTAGAAACTGAGTATAAAAGATATAGAAATTTCGTAAACAAAGAAGTCCATAAGACAAGAAATCTTTATTACCAACAGAATTTTTTTGAAAACAAACACAATATTAGGAAAACTTGGCAAATAATTCATGAAATAATTGGCAAAAATGTTAATAATTTAGATGACGTCATAAAAAAAAACTTCAAAAACATTAACTTGAAACTTATCTGTCATTCTCTAGCAAAGACATTTGGGGATGGGGTGAAATGTGCAATACATACCTGTGATATTAGAACTATAAGTGCAATTGACTGTAAAACACCAAATTCAATTTATATAGACGAGATAAGCGAAGGTGAAATTTACATCATTATACTAAGACTTGACGATCATAAAAGCCCTGGAATTGATGGTATTAGACCTATAGACCTAAAACAAAATGTATCTGTGATAACACCAGTGATAACTAAACTTGTTAACCTTAGTTTGAGGCAGTCCTCTGTACCTGAAGCCTTAAAGATCTCAGTTACTATCGTAGTGTCGCACAAAAACCTAAAAGAAGCTGCAAATATTATGCAACGTAAACTGGACATCGTTGCCAAATGGTCGCATGACAATGGATTGCTAATTAAATCTTTGAAAACAAAATTAATGCATTTTAGACCCCCGCATTTACTGCAGCAATTACGCAGTCCTTTTGCAAGCCTACAGAGCATTATCGGAATCGTACATTCGATACGGCATTACAGCATGGGGAACCCCTTCCAGCCTTAAAAAAGTTCAATTGAGCCAGAACTACTGCTTGAAAATATTAGCTAGAAAGCTGAATGTATGCACAGTTAATACCCCGCTGAATAGGGAACTAGGGATTCTTGACATCAAGTCTATTTTTAAAATAACGATAATCAATGAGTTCTATGACGAACAAAAATTTCAAACAAAGATTAACCATAATATCGGGACACGAGCTCAGGTGCAAAACAAACTCAGAGTACCAAGGTTTTTGAATAATTACTCAAAAAATACCATATCCGTTCTAGTACCCACCCTTTTAAAATAACTACCATCAAACTTGCTCAACCTGCCAAAAGTACCTAATAGAAAAAAACTTATTTATAAATACATAAAAAGCTTATTGTAGAAATTTCTTGCCCTAGTTTTAAGATTAATTTATCGCTTAAAATTGTTATTTCTAAAAAATTTTTATTTAATATCTAATTCTCTTACTACAAATACTTCGTCCAAATTTAATGCAACTCGCTAGCCGCCAAGTGCGATGAAAATATTTTAGTTTTTATCTAATAGCGCTAATCATAAACTTTTTTATTATCAAATTTTACTGTTTTAGGCTACTAGAATATAATAATTATTAAATAATTAGCTATAATCTTAAACTTTGTTAAAGGCAAAATTTATAGGATTAAACTAATAATTATGTTAAATGTTTTGTAAATCATGTCGTAGGAATGTTTTAATTTTTTTTAATTTAATTTAATTTATTTGGATTAAAGTCGACACAGACACTATGCGGTCGACTACTAAGATATATAAAACATAAAATTAATGTTAGAATTAAAAATATTTAAATTCAACCATACATAGGAAAGAAAGTACAAAATATCAGGACAGACGTGACAGTATTGAATTATGCAACTCGGAAAACGAACATTCAAAACTGATGCAGTTATACAAGTTGTTGTAGTGCGAACACCAACTTCGCAGTGGATTATTTTTTGGCAAAATTTTGCCGGCAAAGTGGTAAATAAAAAGGCACAAAGTGCCTGGACGTTCTACCAGGAACAGCAAAATTTAGTCGACTAACAAGATCAGATGAGTCGATCTCGCCCATAATGAACTTGTGAATGAACATTACCCCGAGTAAAGTTCTTCGATTTTCTAAAGTTGGCAGATTTATAAGGAGAAGCCTATTTCTATATGGTGGCAAATGCACACTAGAATCCCAGTTAAGACCACGTAGTGCAAATATAATGGATTGCTTCTGTACTGACTCAATACGCTTTATAAAGTTTTGATACCCTGGGCACCAGACACACGAACAATACTCTAAGATTGGTCGTACCAACGATGTGTAGAGGGTCTTAGTCAGATACGGATCATTAAACTCCTTAGCCCATCGCTTCACAAAACCGAGTATACCCGTTGCTTTGCTTACCGTTGATGAGATATGCGTATTAAAAGTCAGTTTAGGATCAAAAAGAATGCCTAGATCACTTACGACAGATATACGCTTCAAAGGCGTGCTGTTTAACGTATACGATGTCAAACTTGGCTTCACTCGGTGAAATGTCATTAGTTTACACTTCGAGCAATTCAAAACTGGTAAATTTGCAGTACACCAACATTGAAATGAGTCCAAGTCTGCCTGAAGAAACTCCATACGGGAAGACTCCGAAGGCAAGTATGAGTAACAAAGTTTAACATCATCTGCATACATAAGAGTTCGGGAATGTATGAGAGTTTGTGGTAAGTCATTTATAAACAAGGTAAAAAGTAAAGGACCCAAATGACTACCCTGAGGCACACCAGACGTTACATCAAACAACCTAGAAAAGCTATTTTTAAACAAAACTTGTTGACTCCGATTCGCGAGATAGCTTTCGAGCCATGCATGCAAATGCTTTGGAAATCCAAGTAAATCAAGTTTGTAAACTAAAAGCTCATGATTGACAGAGTCAAACGCTTTACTGAAGTCGGAATAGATCACATCCGTTTGCCTATTGTTTAAAAATCCATCCATTACAAAAGAAGTAAACTCTAGCAAGTTGGTAGTAGTTGATCTACGCGGCACAAACCCATGCTGGCAGGGCGATAATATGGAGCTACACATGTGTTGAAGTTGACATGTAATTATTCGCTCAAATGTTTTGGGAATAGCTGAAAGCTTAGCTATACCTCTATAGTTCTCGATACTAGACCTACTACCTTTTTTGTGTAGAGGTATAATAAATGATTTCTTCCAAATAAATGGAAAAGTGGCATATTCCACAGATAATTGGAATAATTTATGTATCGGCTCAGATAAGTTAACTGCACAGTATTTGAGTACACAACTAGGAACACCATCTGGACCCGGAGAAAAAACCGGTTTCAAACCGAGAAGGCTCTGAAGAACAGTATTCTTATCAATTACTGGATTAGGAATGCAATTAAAACTTTCCAAGTTGTAGGAGTGTTGACCGGGTTGAAAACGTTTAGATGAGTAGGTCGACCTGAAGAATTCTGCAATAATTCCGCGATATCATTATCAGAACTAGCATTCTTGCAACCAAAAGAAAAAGTAGCTGGAAAACCAGACGTTTTCCTCTTGGAATTAACAAAACTGTAAAATCTTTTCGGATTGTTGAAAAATTGAAATTTACAACTGCTTAAGTACAATTTATAACATTGTTGGTTTAGACAATGAAAGTTGCAACGAGCAACCGAATATTTAGAAAAATCGGCAGACGATCCTGATCTCTTGAAACGTTTATAAAGCCTAGATTTAACATTATTGAGTCTAATAAGTTGTGTTGTGAACCAAGGTGGTTTACTTGTTCCAGCACTAACACATCGAAGGGGGACACAGCTTTCAAAGAAGCCATCAAGAATACCGTAAAATAATGAAGTCGCTGAGTCGACGTCCTTACTCGAACAAAGATCTGACCAGTCATGAGTAGCAATCAATTCGTTGAGTTTTATGAAGTCCGCCTTATAAAAACATCTTGAGTGGGATCGAGATTTTAATTTTGTAAAGCACAGCTCCATAGGAGGCTGAATAATATCAATTGCTATTTCAAGCGTAGGATGTAAGGGATCTTCTGGAAAAGATAAAGGAGAAATACGATTGAGAGCAATACCCACTGATTCATCCACAAATACCAGGTCAAGAACCTTGTTTTTACAATTTAAAACATTGTTGATCTGTACGAGAGATGTATCTAAAATATTCTTAACGAAATCATGCTGACAGGTGGGAGTCAAAGTGTTTGAGTCGCTCAAGCTAATCCAATTTACCGAGGGTAAGTTGAAATCACCAAGAACGACTAAGCGATCTTTGTCTCGTAACTGAGAGTACAAGTTTCGAATAGATAAATTATGGCAATTGTAAACATACATATCCGACCGGGGCGGAATATATGAGCACCAAATATAAGTTAAAACATCGCATTGAAATCTTTACTGCTATAAACTCAATATCAAATGCGTTGTCCGACAACAGCAACACGGATGAAAGACTTGAGTCCACAGCAATAAGAACACCGCCTGCTCTAGATATACGATCATGCCGGTAAATGACGTAGTTACTTGAAAAAAGCTCAGCGTTAAAATTGTCAGGTTTTAACCAGGTCTCGGTGAAAGCAACAACCTGCGCTGTAAAAGCGAAACTGTTAAGAAAAAAGGTATTTAATTTAGATCGTAAACCACGAACATTTTGGTAATGAACGACTATAGAGAGTGAGTCGGTGACTACTTTTTTGCTGTACCCGCTGTTAAGGTAATAGAGTTTTTTCGCACTATATTGGTATTTCTCTTGTACAAATGCACCACAGAATGCTCCGGCTAAAAAGAACTGTCAAGAACACTATCAACATAAAGGTGTGGCACAGTTATTTTAAAAGATGAAATTTCCCTTTCATATTTAAAGTTAAATTTGAAAACTTCAACACTAGAATTATTAATATTAAGTTTAGAGCATATATAATTTGAAATATCATCGACAGTCAATGAAGCATGCAACCGAGAAAAAGCTTCGAGGGTTAATTGTTAAACCTAATGTATGACTTAATATAATCAAGTAAATACAATACAATACAATAATACAAATGACCAAGATGGGATCCCGAAAACCGTCCAGAAATGTTGCCGAAAGGGCCCACAAATGATCCCGTATTAGTCGAAAAAAGGCCCGAAATGACCCCGACGGTATCCCGGACGGATCCCGAAAACATCTAGAAATAATGCCGGAAAATACCCCAAATGGTCCCGAAAACCATCCAGAAATGATGCCGAAGGGGTCCACAAATTATCCCGTATTAGTCGAGAAAATGTCCCGAAATGACCCCGACGAGATCCCGGACGGATCCCGAAAACCATCTAGAAATGATGCCGGAGAATACCCCAAATGTTCCCGAAATGACCGCGGCGGGATCCCGGACCGATCAAGAAAACCATCCAGAAGTTATGCCGGAAGGGACCCCAAATTATCCAGAAAAAGTCCCGAAATGACCCCGACAGGATCCCGAACGGATACCGAAAACCATCCAGAAATGATGCCGGAAAGGTCCTCTAATGATCACCTAATAGTCCGAAATGACCCTGACGGAATCCCGGACGGATCCCGAAAACCATCCAGAAATGATGCCGAAAGGGTCCCCAAATGATCCCGTATTAGTCGAGAAAAAGTGATGATGCCGGTAGTTACCCCAAATGATCCCGAAATAGTCCCGAAGTAACCCCGTCCCCGTAGTGACCCGGATCCCGAAAACTATCCAGAAATGATGCCGGAAAATACCCCAAATGATCCCGAAATAGTCCCCGCCGAAGACAGTCCCGTCCTTACTTGCTTTTTACTAAAATTGTATATGGTAAACAACAACAAAGCACACATGCCTTACCTTTTACAAGAAAATGCTTCGTTTTTGTAAAAAGTTCACAAATCTATACATATTTTATATTATAAAATATGCAATGCG
This sequence comes from Eurosta solidaginis, assembly GCF_040869045.1. Taxonomy (NCBI): domain Eukaryota; kingdom Metazoa; phylum Arthropoda; class Insecta; order Diptera; family Tephritidae; genus Eurosta; species Eurosta solidaginis. The sequence continues at coordinate 189,732,288 of NC_090321.1, forward strand.
TTTTAAAATAAAAATATAAGGCCCTAGTGGTGTTAAAGCTCGTTTTAATTTCGAATAAATAAACCAACTTTGCAATTATAAATAAAAATAAATGTAAGGCGCGATAACCTCCGAAGAGATTTTAGGCCGAGCTTCTCTTCCAATTTGCGTCGTGCTCCCTTTGACTTTCCCTACAAATTGGCCGGACGGGACCTATATGTTTATGCCGACTCCGAACGGCATCTGCAAGGCAGATGAGTTTTCACTGAGAGCTTTTCATGGCAGAAATATACTCGGAGCGCTTGCCAAACACTGCCGAGGGGCGACCCCGCTTAGAAAAATTTTCTTCCAATTGAAAAAACTTTTTTCTAAAATTTTGATGTTGCTTTGCCCGGGGTGTGAACCCAGGGCATGCGGTGTGGTAGGCGGAGCACGCTACCATCACACCACGGTGGCCGACTAGGCAATTATGGCCACCCTAATACACATTCGTATGTACATACTTGCATAGGTTTTGTTTTATACTTAATAAAAAAAACTACATTTGCCACTGTGTCACAATATGTGTCGTTATTCTTAAGATCAACCTGAGACATACTTAATAACTGCAACACTTGTACTTACCCAAAAGATTTGTTAAATTTACAAGCAAAAGTGGAAAATTAAGCCACCGCCAGCTGTTACAACACTTGAAGACACTTTTGAAACTAGTTATACATACATACATACCTGCATACATTCTCACTCTCAATGCCTTTTGTGCATTTTCTCTGAAACTTTTCATTGCCTACACCCACTCATCACGGGGTCAGACTGATTTCCATTTTACTCGACAAAAGTGTTCCACTACACTTACCGCCTTGTCCAATGAGCGATTAGCAAAGTAAAAATTGCGCTTTTGGGTACTCAAATAAGAATAACTTTCTCAACGCCTCTTTTTTTGTGCCATAAGGCGTTTGTATGTTTGTAGGTGTTGTTTGACTTGGGACTCTGCATTTTAGACACTTGTGAAATGTAAAACATGAAAAGAATAGAGATTATATTTTATATCATATACATACAAACATACTTTTGGGACAAAAGAAAAACAATTACAAGTTTTAGTTTAGCGCGCCTAAAAGGGCGCAATACAATTTGCATAATACTCAAACAAAAAGCTGGCGCCCAACATTTGGGCAGCCTCTGGACGAAGAGAAGCCCCTGTTGTATCATTTGTTGTATTCGCCGTAACCGTTATAACCGCAACTAAATGCAAATAAGTGTAAATTGAATATAGGTTAGCGTTTGTACAGGCACTTCAGGCGAGTATTCATTTGTGTTTGCAGGTGTGTAGTGTTGTTTGAAGATAGTACAGTTAAACGAGAGGATGATTTGTATGTAAGTTGTATGCAGCTTACCTAGTTCGCTCACTTTCACATTAAATTATATGTACTAAAACTCAATAAAATGAATTCTTTTCTTATTTCGCTTGACCTTTTGTTATTTGAGGCAATGATACTTGGTCCCAATCATGACATATGTACAAAATTTTTATAGCAAAAAGATCGAGACCATATTAAGGGCATTGAACACTACCTTAAAATGAGTTTCAAACATGTATTTCTTCAATTGCAACATGATATCTTAAGTGAATTTTGATTTACAGCGCTTAAGACTTTAATATTTTCTTCTTCCAAATGAGGACTGTGCCACGCCCATTTTCCAAATTTTTCCAAAATTTTACCAAATTTCTATTTGCCGTCTTAAAGCCAACTCAAATATTTCGAAATTTCGATATCTATTTTTAAAGGGGCGTGGGGCGGAATGGCCTAGACGTTTCAACGTGGTCATATTAAATCGTTCCCGAGATGTGTCTTCGGAGAGTGCCTTTATCGCTACAACATCAACAACAACAACAACAACCTAATGACCTTTCAAACTTGTATAACAAAACATATCATAAAAATTCGTTTTAAGGTATGTATTAGCTCTAGGCTTAATGCCTTAAATATGTTAACTAAAAGGACGAAATACAACAAGGTAATAAAAATTCTTTTTTATAATTTTGTTTTAACTCAAGTTTATGCTTTTGTACTTATTATTTAAATTAAGCACCGAAACAATGCTCACGGAAGGCCTGCTTTAGCTTCCTTTTTAGATAGTTCGCCTCAGTTAGCATTTAGATTATATCTAGGGAATAGATTGTAGGAAAACCGCAGAGATTATAAAAAGGATTTTCTGCGCCTTGAAGTAGGCAATAAATTTTCATGCTTTATTTAATTCCCAATTTATTTGAAAAATAACATTACATAGGCCAAAAATAAAAAAAATTTAAGTGAAAAGTTTGTCACCAAATGTGTCGTTAGTATCTCTTATTAGAACAGCCTTTTAAAAGGTATATTTGTTTTTGTTGTATTGGTACTGTACTCTTTAAGAATAACTTCAAAAATGAGGTTATGTGATTAGTTGGTTTTTGTAGTGTGAGTAACTTAAAAATAAAGTGCAAATTTAAGCTATTTAAAAATACATAAAATATCTTTGAATTGAAATAAATAAAAATGAATGTTGAATTCAAAGATATTTACTTCATTTTGAAATAATTTAAGTGTATTTAGCTTGTTGTGTTCTTTTTTGTTATATAAAATTTCACCAGTGCCTATATTTAGTGTTTATTTCCACAAGTATTTCAAATTCAGCTAAAGCTTTAGTTGGGTTCCTCATGGATTCTCACGTTGGGACTTATATCTGACTATTAGTCAAAGTATTAAGATTCTAAAGTGTTAATATCAGCTGCCACTTTCTGCCACTAACTATGTTTTGCGACAGTTTTCTGATAGCGTCACACTGATAAATTGTTGTCGTATGTTATATGTGCTTACATGTAACATACGACGATATGCAAATGTAAACTTTTGTGTATGTTTGTTGTTTTGTTATTCTTATGTATGCAAGATCTTTTAGTAACCTTAATATCTTTATTTAATCCTATTAAACATTGTATTTACGATAGAGACATCTTACCAATTCGAACTATCGCGCATGTACATATATGCATGCGGTGAAAATGGATGGTTGTGGGTCGGTATGAAGGTATCCCCGCACCAATTTTATGAAAAAAAGGACGTGTGGCACTCGGGGACTGCCGCGGTAAAGCTATTGCATACTTATGCAGCTATAATATTTATGCAACATTTTGTTTTCTTTGATATTAATTCAAGTTTTATCTTTGAGCGTGGTGACCGATAAGAAAACAAATTTTTTACTTTTATTGAATAAATGAGAAGTTAATATTTAACTTTCACTTTAACTTTAACTTTATTTTTAACTTTAACTTTAATTTTCACACTAACTTTAACATTCACTTTAACTTTAACTTTAACTTAAATTTTAACCTTAACTTTAACTTTAACTTTAACTATAACTTTAACTTTCACTTTAACTTTAACTTTAACTTTAACTTTAACTTTAACTTTAACTTTAACTTTAACTTTAACTTGAATTTTAACTTTAACTTTAACCTTAACTTTAACTTTAACTTTAACTTTAACTTTAACTATAACTTTAACTTTAACTTAAATTTTAACTTTAACTTTAACTTTATGATCCGGGGTGGGCGTGAGCTTAGCACCTGCTAACAAGCCAACCTAATATAAACGCACGCAAGTCATTTTCTGTAAAAAATGTCTCATGCACATACAACTTGTATGAGAGCAACTCAAATTGAATTTGCTGCGTGAAAACCTAACTCGATTTCCAATTTTTGTTCTGCGTGACATTTAGATTTGAAGTTTGCACACATGCTTTACATTGTCGCAACGCATGCTTATTTGGGTTAGGGCAAAAAACGCCGGTTGCTTGCGTGCGCTAAAAAAACGCAGTGCGGTTTTATTAGGTTGGCTTGTAAGCGACCATATATGTATGTATACGATAAGCGATAGCACAATGGCTACTTCGTGAAAATCGACAGCTCTTTTAGTTTGATTTCGATGGTCGTACGGTGAAGAAGTGTCGCACGCGCGCTTAAAACAGAGTACCAAAGAGTGCGTGTGACACGTGTCCACCATTCAAGCAATGAAATCAAATTAAATAAATAATTGATTTTGCTTTCGTGCTCGCTACGCGTTCGTGTTTACTAACACATTCTCAATTTGGTAACCGTGTAAATATAATGGTGCCCACCGGTGTTTATGATAGAGATCCAATTGTATGTATTTGTCCTGTTGCTAACGCCGAACCTTTACGAACCTTTCCGAACCTTTTCGAGCCTTTTCGGATCTTTTTTGACAAATATCCGTTGCAGTTTTTTTTGGGTTAGTCGCCAAGCCCGCGTTAAATCTATGCAATAGCTTAATAATTCCCACACATATTTGTAAAGCCGTGACATAAGTTTCACGTTGATATCTCTACTGGAAGTATTTTTGGACACCAACTCCATATAAGACCGACGAGTGTGCATGGCTGGCACGTTGGCTAAATGTATATGAAAACATCAATATGCTTTTTCGAGGAACAAAAAGTCAAACGATGGTTTTAAAAAAAAATGTTGCATATTTCAAAAAGCAAAAATCTTTTTAATGCTATCCGGCTTTTCACGTTAATTAAAAGAATAATAATAATATTTTCCAGATGAAGTTTATTACTAGATTAGTGTTCTATTTGTTTTAGCTTCCCAATGCTCGAAAATTCAACTTAAAAGTATTCGTTATGCAGTTAACAAGCACCAACATTATCCTATTCCGCAGCCAAAGTGTTCGCTAACGGACCAAGTAAGTATATGCTTTTGCACACATAAGGTCGTGTTAGTAGCACGGCATGAAAAGCAACGTTATTCCTCCATTACCACACCCACCCACATACGTTATTATAAAGATGCAAGCAGAAGGACCAAGAGGAATGAAATGGTGAAAATCATTGAGGTTATGGCTATGGTGACGATGATGCCCATAGTTGTAGAACAAATCACAAATTTGTAGTGTCGTAGCATATATTGGTACTAGTGCATGTGTGGGTGTGTAATAGAATCGACACATGAGCCGCATAATGAAGACATTTCAAATGGCAACAAAGTACCTACCGAGCGCTTATATCCACGGTTAGCTGGGCGAATGTTTACGTTTTCGATTACATATATGTAAATGTAGGTATGCTTGTAAGTTTTTATTGCACTACGTGTTGAACTATGTGAATATCTTCATTATACATTCCAATGATCGTCATTGCCGCGTCTGTAGTTAAAAGTTCGCTGTGGATTTTCTCATAGATGTTTATATGTACATACATATAGACATATGCTACAATATGGATAGGTTTGCTTGAGCGGCTATAGCACATACCCAGCTTAAAATGGTGTTAGTGATGATAAAAAATATAAAAAATAATGAAAATTACATAGCATATATGACGAGACCAAATAGAGTTTGGAAATTGCTCGTGTTCCAAGTCTGCATTATTCAAAATAGCTTCGGCTGCCATTCTCTTCAGCAAAAAAACTGAAAATCTCATTTTAGTCCAAGAACCTTGGATCGTTGGAAACAATGAACTGTTGTCTAGCACGTGGTTTCAGCTCCAAACCCAAAATTAGTAATGCAGTGAAGGAAGCAAACCTCCGGAAGCTGCCTCTGATCATTGCCACTGATGCTAACGCTTATAATATAACTTGGAATTTTGTGGACATGAACCCTTGAGGTGAGTGTCTTTTAGATTTTATCTTGCCTAATAATCTTAGTTGAAGTAATCTCAGCAGCGAACATAAGTTCGTTGCGGCAAATAGAATAGAATTCCTAGATATAACGCTGTACTTGGCCTCCTTAGCGTGTCTCATCAAAGTTTGGCGAGAATCTGAAACCGATCTCCTACTCCCATCACAGATACATAAGTTTCTGTCTCCTTAATGCGATCGCCCACTTTTGTAGCCCATAGGAACATCATACGAATATGTAAGTTCATTTCGTGTTGACACTTGTCACATCAAGTTTTGCCTTCCGTTAAGAGATGATTAAGCGCACGCTCATCCTTATGAATCGACGAAGTAGTAGACGTGGTCAAACAATCTTGTAACGCTGCATTTCACGCCTCCTACCCCATTCCCAGTCAAGAAAAAGAGATTTCTTTGTTTCGGAAGACCAGCTGAAAACTCCCTAATTAAGCAGAACTTACCGGATATGGGCAAGCTTATAAAGATGTCGTAAAAACGTAGAAGAAAACTTGGAACCCAACAGGCTAGAAAGGAAAGATCTTTTAAAAGAAAAACGCTTCCGAACCGAGTTACACAAAGAAACCCAATTGTGGATAGACGTCAAGGACACTTCGACACATACTTTCCTTGCTGTACCAAAAACAACTAACAGCGGACCACCCTCCGGTCAAAATTTTCCAACTTTCTACAAGCATACTCCAAAGGCGAACCCGTAGAGACATAACAAAAGAAATTAAATGCTGAACAAACAGTTTCTCAAGAAGTCATCTCTGTAACTCTTTGAAGAAATCAGGCGTATGAAGAAAGGGAGCACGAAAAGGCCTACAGAGCCATCCAAAAAATTTTACAGACTACTGTGACAAGAGCTGCCAGGTGAATCCCTTTCTCAAAGATAAATATCCCGAATCCCCAATATTCTGCTGGTAACGTGTCCCCATATGACACCAACCATCTTTTTAATTTCAGTGTGGAACCAACGTCTTTAACTCCCTTATATATGTGGTCCAAACCGGTTGAAACAGCATGCACTTCCGTTAGAGGATATCGATGACAATTTGTGAGTGATTTCAACTTTCGGGAGAGGCGCAGCACTGCTACAGCAACTTCTGCGAATAACTTTTTTTAATTTCACGAAATACTCGAATCCATTGGACACATTTTCAACTTTTATTTAGTGATACCCTCTAACTATTGCAGATGTTTTAACATGTTTTTTCTGTGCACTTCACATTTTTATACTCAGTTGAGCAGAGCTCACAGAGTATATTAACTTTGATTGGATAACGGTTGGTTGTACAGGTATAAAGGAATCGAGATAGATATAGACTTCCATATATCAAAATCATCACGATCGAAAAAAAATTTGATTGAGCCATGTCCGTCTGTCCGTCCGTTAACACGATAACTTGAGTAATTTTTGAGGCATCTTGATGGAATTTGGTATGTAGGTTCCTGGGCTATTTAAAATGAACGATATCGGACAATAACCACGCCCACTTTTTCGATATCGAAAATTTCAAAAAATCGAAAAAGTGCGATAATTCATTACCAAATACGGATAAAGCGATGAAACTTGGTAGGTGAGTTGAACTTATGACGCAGAATAGAAAACTAGTAAAATTTTGGACAATGGGCGTGGCACCGCCCAAGAAGGTAATTTAGAAGTTTATTAGAAATTTTGCAAGTTGTAATTTGGCAGTCGTTGAAGATATCATGATGAAATTGGCAGGAACATTACTCTTATTACTATATGTCTGCTTAATAAAAATTAGCAAAATCGGAGAACGACCACGCCCACTTTTTAAAAAAAAATTTTTTATAAATTCAAATTTAAAAAAAAAAGTTAATATCTTTACAGTATATAAGTAAATTATGTTAACATTCAACTCCAGTAATGATATGTTGCAACAAAATACAAAAATAAAAGAAAATTTCAAAATGTGCGTGGTCCGCCCTTTTTCATTTAATTTGTCTAGAATACTTTTAATGCCATAAGTCCAAAAATTTACAAATCCATGTGAAATTTGGTAGAGGCTTAGATTCTAGGACGATAACTGTTTTCTGTGAAAAAGGGCGAAATCGGTTGAAGCCACGCCCAGTTTTTATACACAGTCGACCGTCTGTCCTTCCGCTCGGCCGTTAACACGATAACTTAAGCAAAAATCGATATATCTTTACTAAACTCAGTTCACGTACTTATCTGAACTCACTTTGTATTGGTGTAAAAAATGGCCATAATCCGACTATGACCACGCCCACTTTTTCGATATCACATAAACAACTACCACCACTCTCTTTTAAAACCCTCATTAATACCTTTAATTTGATACCCATATCGTACAGACACATTCTAGAGTCACCCCTGGCCCACCTTTATGGCGATATCTCGAGAAGGCGTCCACCTATAGAACTAAGGCCCACGCCATTTTAAAATACTCATTAACACCTTTCATTGGATACCCATATCGTACAAACAAATTCTAGAGTCACCCCTGGCCCACCTTTATGGCGATATCTCGAAAAGGCATCCACCTATAGAACTAAGGCCCGTTCCCTTTTAAAATACTCATTAACACCTTTCATTGGATACCCATATCGTACAAACAAATTCTAGAGTCACCCCTGGTCCACCTTTATGGCGATATCTTGAAAAGGCATCCTCCTATAGAACTAAGGCCCATGCCCTTTTAAAATACTCATTAACACCTTTCATTGGATACCCATATCGTACAAACAAATTCTAGAGTCACCCCTGGTCCACCTTTATGGCGATATCTCGAGAAGGCGTCCACCTATAGAACTAAGGCCCACGCCATTTTAAAATACTCATTAACACCTTTCATTGGATACCCATATCGTACAAACAAATTCTAGAGTCACCCCTGGTCCACCTTTATGGCGATATCTTGAAAAGGCATCCACCTATAGAACTAAGGCCCATGCCCTTTTAAAATACTCATTAACACCTTTCATTGGATACCCATATCGTACAAACAAAATCTAGAGTCACCCCTGGTCCATCTTTATGGCGATATCTCGAAAAGGCGTCCACCTATAGAACTAAGGCCCACGCCATTTTAAAATACTCATTAACACCTTTCATTTGATACCCATATTGTACAAACGCATTCTAGAGTCAACCCTGGTCCACTTTTATAACGATATTCCGAAAAGGCGTCCACCTATAGAACTAAAGCCCACTCCCTTTTAAAATACTCATTAACACCTTTCGTTGGATACCCATATCGTACAAACAAATTCTAGAGTCACCCCTGGCCCACCTTTATGGCGATATCTCGAAAAGGCATCCACCTATAGAACTAAGGCCCACGCCATTTTAAAATACTCATTAACACCTTTCATTTGATACCCATATTGTACAAACGCATTCTAGAGTCAACCCTGGTCCACTTTTATAACGATATTCCGAAAAGGCGTCCACCTATAGAACTAAAGCCCATTCCCTTTTAATATACTCATTAACACCTTTCATTGGATACCCATATCGTACAAACAAAATCTAGAGTCACCCCTGGTCCACCTTTATGGCGATATCTCGAAAAGGCGTCCACCTATAGAACTAAGGCCCACGCCATTTTAAAATACTCATTAACACCTTTCATTTGATACCCATATTGTACAAAAGCATTCTACAGTCAACCCTGGTCCACTTTTATAACGATATTCCGAAAAGGCGTCCACCTATAGAACTAAAGCCCACTCCCTTTTAAAATACTCATTAACACCTTTCATTGGATACCCATATCGTACAAACAAATTCTAGAGACACCCCTGGTCCACCTTTATGGCGATATCTCGAAAAGGCGTCCACATATAGAACTAAGGCCCACGCCCTCTTAAAATACTCATTAACACCTTTCATTCGATACTCATGTCATACACATTCCAGGGTTACCCTACGTTCTTTTTACAACATGGTGATTTTCCCTTACTTTGTCTCCACAGTTCTCAACTGAGTATGTAATGTTCGGTTACACCCGAACTTAGCCTTCCTTACTTGTTCTAATATATAGTTTTTTGTGATGCTTTCAAGGTGAATTCCATATACAAATTAGACGTGTACATAAATTTACCCCTATACCTTGGGATGCATCGTCTAGGGAATGATGCCATGAGTAACTAAAAGCCATTCACACATTGAGAACTACTAGGCCACTCCCACCTCACTTCTCGACAAAGTACTTCTCTTAATGACCCTTTTTTTCAGCTTTGTAAAAACCATTTACACCTTTCCGCTGCTCATTCTGCTTCTTCTTCTTCAGTTACGTTGCGGATTTTGTAAAATTATGCAAACTATTTGTGTATTCAGTGTGTGGACAGATTTTTAGTGTCTTTTTTTCGCCCTCATAAATTAGTGACTCATTCCTTTGTGGATTGTGACATCTGTGTTATTAGTATATTTGTGTGCGTGCAAAGGACTTTGTGTATTCATTTGGATTTGTGTCACGTGCACAGCGAACTCTTTGTTAGAGGAAAAATATAAACAAAAAATTGAATTTATTTAAGGTTTTTAAATATTTTATATTCCTGTTTTTATTTGCCCTTTTTTGATTGTTTCGCACGATGTCTGAACTATGTAAGGGGAAGTGTTTTTCCTTTCAGAGCAGAAAGCATGGAAAGCCTCAACGAAGGTGTGGGAATTTAACCAGCACTTTAACTATTATCGTCTTAATCCTACTTCCGCATGGTACTATCGTCAATTTTTCCGTCGGTAAGTGAGATAAATACCTATCGTTAACCACTTCCGCTGATCGGAACCTAAGTTTTGGTAAATTTGGAATCGGGAAAACGCACTTCAGATGAAGAATCACTGCAAAATTGTCTCATCTGGAGAGCGAAAAGAAGCTCTGAGAGTAGCTTTCGCTGGTAGTACTGTACCAGACTCAGCCACGGAAGGAGTTATCGAAATAGTCCTGAGAAGATGGATTTAAAACGCATAAAAACCGTTAAAAAAGGGTGCAGTAAAGGCACGTTTAGGCTGTGGCAAGGCCGATGGGAAAATGAACAGTGAGGCAAATGGACAGCGAAACTTGTAACCAATGAAGGGCCCTGTAGAACATGAAGCTTTGGTGCGGCACATTACTATATTGCTCAAATGTTCTCGAGACATTTTTTTCAAAATATACCTGTGCAAAGTAAAGCAAAGTCGAAGTGAGTGCGCTTACTGCGATACACCCAAGAACGATGCAGAACACATCGTGTGGACACGATGGCGCCAAATGCTTGACCTGGACGGAAGAACAACAGAATGGCTTCAAAAAACTAGAAACATAAAACGCCACCCAAAAGCAGTTCCGATGTGGGCAACTGTACAAAAAAAGGGTAATTTTTATACTCAGTTGAGCAGAGCTCACAGAGTATATTAAGTTTGATTGGATAACGGTTGGTTGTACATATATAAAGGAATCGAGATAGATATAGACTTCCATATATCAAAATAATCAGGATCGAAAAAAAATTTGATTGAGCCATGTCCATCCGTCCGTCCGTCCGTCCGTCCGTCCGTCACCCGTTAACACGATAACTTGAGTAAATTTTGAGGTATCTTAATGAAATTTGGTATGTAGGTTCCTGAGCACTCATCTCAGATCGCTATTTAAAACGAACGATATCGGACTATAACCACGCCCACTTTTTCGATATCGAAAATTTCGAAAAACCGAAAAAGTGCGATAATTCATTACAAAAGACCGATAAAGCGGCGAAACTTGGTAGATGAGTTGAACTTATGACGCAGAATAGAAAATTAGTAAAATTTTGGACAATTGGCGTGGCACCGCCCACTTTTAAAAGAAGGTAATTTAAAACTTTTGCAAGGTGTAATTTGGCAGTCGTTGAAGATATCATGATGAAATTTGTCAGGAACGTTACTACTATTACTATATGTACGCTTAATAAAAATTAGCAAAATCGGGGAAGGACCACGCCCACTTTTAAAAAAGATTTTTTTTTAAAGTAAAATGTTTACAAAAAATTTAATATCTTTACAGTATATAAGTAAATTCTGTCAACATTCAACTCCAGTAATGATATGGTGCAACAAAATACAAAAATAAAAGAAAATTTCAAAATGGGCGTGGCTCCGCCCTTTTTCATTTAATTTGTCTAGGATACTTTTAACGCCATAAGTCGAACAAAAATTAACCAATCCTTTTGAAATTTGGTAGGGGAGTAGATTTTACGACGTTAACTGTTTTCTGTGAAAATGGGCGAAATCGGTTGATGCCACGCCCAGTTTTTATACACAGTCGTCCGTCCGTCCGTCCGTCTGTCCGTTAACACGATAACTTGAGTAAATTTTGAGGTATCTTCATGAAATTTGGTATATATGTTCCTGGGCACTCATCTCAGATCGCTATATAAAAGGAACGATATCGGACAATAACCACGCCCAATTTTTCGATATCGAAAATTTCGAAAAATCAAAAAAGTGCGATAATTCATTACCAACTACGCATTAAGCGATGAAATTTGGTAGGTGAGTTGAGCTTATGACGCAGAATAGAAAACTAGTAAAATTTTTGCCATTGGGCGTGGCACCGCCCACTTTTAAATGAAGGTAATTTAGAAGTTTTGCAAGCTGTAATTTGGCAGTCGTTAAAGATATCATGATGAAATTTGGCAGGAACATTACCCTTATTACTTTATGTCTGCTTAATAAAAATTAGCAAAATCGGAGAACGACCACGCCCACTTTTTAAAAAAAAATTTTTTTTAAATTCAAATTTTAAAAGAAGAGTTAATATCTTTACAGCATATAAGTAAATTATGCCAACATTCAACTCCAGTTATGATTTGGTGCAACAAATTACAAAAATAAAAGAAAATTTCAAAATGGGCGTGGCTCCGCCCTTTTTCATTTAATTTGCCTAGGATGCTTTTAATGCCATAAGTCGAACAAAAATTAACCAATCCTTGTGAAATTTGGTAGAGGCTTGGCTCCTAGGACGATAACTGTTTTCTGTGAAAAAGGGCGAAATCGGTTGAAGCCACGCCCAGTTTTTATACACAGTCCACCGTCTGTCCTTCCGCTCGGCCGTTAACACAATAACTTGAGCACAAATCGATATATCTTTACTAAACTTAGCACACGTACTTATCTGAACTCACTTTATCTCGATATAAAAAATGGCGAAATCCGACCATAACCACGCCCACTTTATCGATATCGAAAATTACGAAAAATAAAAAAATGCCATAATTCTATACCAAATACGAAAAAAGGGATGAAACATCGTAACTGGATTGGTTTATTGACGCAAAATATAACTTTGGAAAAAACTTTGTAAAATGGGTGTGACACCTACCATATTAAGTAGAAGAAAATGAAAAAGTTCTACAAGGCGAAATCAACAGCCCTTGGAATCTTGGCAGGAATACTGTTAGTGGTATTCCATATATAAATAAATTAGCAGTACCCGACAGATGATTTTCTGGATCACCTGGTCCACATTTTGGTCGATATCCCGAGAACGCCTTCACATATACATCTAAGGGCCACTCGCTTTGAAAACCCTCATTAATACCTTTAATTGTTATCCATATCGTACAAACACATTCTAGAGTCACCCCTGGCCCACCCTAATGGCGATATCTCGAAAAGGCGTCCACCTATAGACATAATGCCCACTCCCTATTAAAATGCTCAGTAACACCTTTCGTTTGATACCCATATCGTACAAACATTCTAGAGTCACCCCTGGCCCACCCTAATAGCGATATCTCGAAAAGGCGTCCACCTATAGACCTAATGCCCACTCCCTATTAAAATGCTCAGTAACACCTTTCGTTTGATACCCATATCGTACAAACATTCTAGAGTCACCCCTGGCCCACCCTAATGGCGGTATCTCGAAAAGGCGTCCACCTATAGACCTAATGTCCACTCCCTCTTAAAATGCTCAGTAACACCTTTCGTGTGATAACCATATCGTACAAACATTCTAGAGTCACCCCTGGCCCACCCTAATGGCGATATCTCGAAAAGGCGTCCACCTATAGACCTAATGTCCACTCCCTCTTAAAATTCTCAGTAACACCTTTCGTTTCATACCCATATCGTACAAACATTCTAGAGTCACCCCTGGCCCACCCTAATGGCGATATCTCGAAAAGGCGTCCACCTATAGACCTAATGCCCACTCTCTCTTGAAATGCTCAGTAACACCTTTCGTTTGATACCCATATCGTACAAACATTCTAGAGTCACCCTTGGTCCACCTTTATGGCGATATCTCGAAAAGGCGTCCACCTATTGAACTAAGGATTACTCCCTTTTAAAATACTCATTACCACCTTTCATTTGATACCCATATCGTACAAACACATTCTAGAGTCACCTCTGGCCCACCCTAATGGCGATATCTCGAAAAGGCGTCCACCTATAGACCTAATGCCCACTCCCTCTTAAAATGCTCAGTAACACCTTTCGTTTGATACCCATATCGTACAAGCATTCTAGAGTCACCCCTGGCCCACCCTAATGGCGATTTCTCGAAAAGGCGTCCACCTATAGACCTAATGCCCACTCCCTCTTAAAATGCTCAGTAACACCTTTCGTTTGATACCCATATCGTACAAACACATTCTAGAGTCACCCCTGCCCACCCTAATGACGATATCTCGAAAAGGCGTCCACCTATAGACCTCATGCCCACTCCCTCTTAAAATGCTCAGTAACACCTTTCGTTTGATATGGCGATATCTCGAAACGGCGTCGACCTATGGAACTAAGGATCACTCCTTTTCAAAATACTCATTAACAGCTCTCATTCGATACCCATATCGTACAAACATATTCTAGAGTCACCCCTGGTCCACCTTTATGGCGATTTCTCGAAAAGGCGTTCACCTATAGAACTAAAGCCCATTCCCTTTTAAAATACTCATTACCACCTTTCATTCGATACCCATATCGTACAAACACATTCTAGAGTCACCCCTAGTCCACCTTAATGGCGATATCTCGAAAAGGCGTCCACCGATAGACCTAAGGCCCACTCCCTCTTAAAATGCTCAGTAACACCTTTCATTTGATACCCATATCGTACAAACAAATTCTAGAGTCAGCCCTGGTCCACCTTTATGGCGATATCCCTAAATGGCGTCCATCAATAGAACTATGGCCTACTCTCTCTTAAAATACTCTTTAATACCTTCCATTTGATACACATGTCATACAACCACATTCCAGGGTTACCCTAGGTCCATTTTCCTACATGGTGATTTCCCTTTTTTTGTCTCCATAGCTCTCAACTGAGTATGTAATGTTCGGTTACACCCGAACTTAGCCTTCCTTACTTGTTAGTCTTAGTTTACGGATACACGCTTGATCCGACGGCACAAATGATGGTAAGTTAAGCATTTTCATGCTCAAACTTACAAATTCAACCTTCACCATCCTCCCCGTTCTGAAAATAGGAATAAATTTGGCAACTACGAACAATTCATCGTCCCATCACTTAGCCGCCGACTATCCACTTTCCATCAATGGCCATTAACCAACCGTTTTGGCAGAAAAGCCATCCCACCGATAATTTATGGTTCCCATTTCAGCAGTTGAATTTGGCATCAGAAAACTGTTATGAGGTTCAACCTACTCCGTTCTGATTGTACCAGCTTTGGCTCCCTCCACTGATTTGATCGCTACATGCTCGTCGTTCCTCTTATCTTTAATCGTGACTTATATTAATATTTTGAAAACAAACGGATAACTCGTCGATACAAAATTGAATGCACGTCAATTACAGTCGAAAAGCTTGTCGCTATCAATTCGATAACACACTAATAAAAGAGCTATATGTTTTTGAAGGAAAGTCGATATGTTTTCGGTTACAAAGCAAAAACAAATCTGTTGTTGTTTTTTTTGTTGTTGTTGTAGCGATAAGGACACTCCCCGAAGGCCTTGGGGAGTGTTATCGATGTTGATAGTCCTTTTCCGGATGCAGATCAGGTACGTTCCAGTACCAAGCCCGACCATCTCGCGAACGATTTGTTATCAACACATGCGACCTCCTAGGCCATACCGCCCTCCCACCCCCTAGATCTGTGAGGAGTTCGGGGTCGCCAGAGCTTTGGCTGTTAATGAAACAGGATTCGACACGGTTAGGTGAGGTTGATAATTGGGTTTGGAGAAGCTACATATATATTGCGCTGGCAACCTGAAAGGTAGCGCTACACAACCCCTTGAAACTATTTGGTATTTTAGTCGCCTCTTACGACAAGCATACCTTCCGCGGGTATATTCTAATCCCCTAACCCACTGGGGACAAAACCAAATCTATATTTAATCGATAACCCGTCCATATCAAACCGTGGTTCATCTGTAACGATTGTTGTCGATGAAAAATTTAAAGTACTTTGATAACATATTGAAAACTCTTCTGTGCCGCGTCGAAAACACGCCGCTAACAAACCTATAATAAACAAAAGCGACTACTCGCCAAAAAGATATGAGAACAAGCCCACAACCCGTCGAACACTACTCGATAACGATTGTTATCGGTCACAAACATTTTAATGCTATTATAGCAAATTGATAACACGCCGTCCGTGCCGGCTCCTCTTTCCCCTTTGGTTTGTCATCTTTCGCTCCTTCTCCCCTATATTCACTCTTCTCCCCATCATCACGCCAGTTTTTGTTTCTGAGTGTACAGTGCTATACTAGCCCTCAACAAAACTCAGCTCATTTTGCGCCCCAGAATGAGATCCTTCGAACACAAATTTTACATAAAGTTTTTTTATCTTAAAAATGTTTAAAGTTGCAATATGGGTATAATTCTAGCACCATCAACAAATTCACATGTACCGCAATAGGCAAATGTAAGAGTGTAATTGGATTTCAGTTGCAGTGTGTAATTATGACACCCAGCGTTCGCACATTTGCATATTTAACCAAGTCAAGAACGCTAAAGGCAAGAATAAGCAATCGAATTAGGTCGCTGAATTGTAATTCTGACGCAATAGGCCAATATCAGTTGGTGCGTTAAAGGTCGTATAAGGAGTATTTTCACAGGCGAGGTGCTTGTCATATTGTTAACTACTTGTAAGCTGACAATAGTGCCACTGGCAAGACAATAGGGATAGTCGAAGTGAAGCTGAGATATAGTACAGATGCTTAGCAAATTGTAGATTGAAGGGCAGGGAAAATTGCAGGGACGATTATTACATTTTGATAGCTGTCACGGGACTTGCTTGGTTGCCATGAGTAGTTGCAAAGTTGATGAACAGAACGAACGTAGTTACTTGCGACTTTAGTACTTGTGGCGGTTAATGATGATTTAGTTTGCGGCACATAAACAGATAAACATTACCTTGCGAAAATATTGAGGCGTTGAAATAACAGCAGCGACTAGGTGACAAGTACAATGCAAATGGTTACATATTGGAGAGAGGAGCATTTGCGTACTCATATGTTCATTACGTGTAACAAAAACAACGTTGCATGCAATGCAACATCTGCACGTGTATGTGCCAAGCACAAGAAAATCGCTACTTTGTATGAATGTAAGCATCTATTTATGTGTGTGTAGATATTCAGAGGTGATCAAATCAGTAGCTGGTGACAAATTGATAAGATGGCGGTAATAGCAGTGGCATCGTTGATTGGGTGCGGTTATAAATGCATATGGCGTATTCCATCCCATTTCAACCAATTTTGAACCCGACCCCTTTAGAATTGGCTGAAAGTTTTTCTTCTTTTTCTAGCTTACGAAAGACGTTTTTCAGAATTTTTTCATCCAACTCAAAAAAAGTTATGAATTTAAAAAAAAACGCCGTTTTTGTTTTCAAAATGATATAACTTTTTCAAAAATTGTCCGTTTGGAATCTTTTTTTTTTTTTTTTAATTTGTTTTTAAATGTATTTTTCGGAAAAAATACAAAAAAATTTTTAAAGTTTTTTTTTATTTTTCAGTTTTTCGAGATTTTTCGAATTTCGAAAACGCCGTTTTTGTTTTCAAAATGCTATAACTTTTTCAAAAATTGTCCGTTTGGAATCTTTTTTTTTTTTTTAATTTGTTTTTAAATGTATTTTTCGGAAAAAATACAAAAAAATTTTTAAAGTTTTTTTTTATTTTTCAGTTTTTCGAGATTTTTCGAATTTCGGCATTTTTTTTTTTCTAATAAAAAACTTCAATCAATTCTGCAATCATCCCCACTAATCCCGGAGTGGGCCGATTTTTTTTATATGTTTTTTTTATTTAATTGAAAAAAAAATTTCAAAAATAAATTTTTTTTATCAATTTTATTTATATATCAAAAAAATGTAAGAAAATTATTTTTAAGTATTCATTTCTTTATATATTATGGTTTACCGGCCTAATTCAGTTGCTGGACCGTGAAAGCGAGTCATTTTAATCGTAGATTACCATAATATATAAAGAAAAGAATACTTAAAAGTCATTTTCTTACATTTTTTTGTTGTGTAAATAAAAATAAATAAAATTGATAAAAAAAAAAAATTTATTTTTATTTAACAACGTGACATCAGGACGGACAAGGCGACAGCTGTTTCGATTATACCTTGTAAATCTCTTCAAAGCCTTTTCTCCCGGGAGTGGGAGTCGAACCCGCACTCCTACGATAGTTGAAATGGTTATAAACGCATTCAGCTACGTCATGCCTTAGTTGTTGTAAAGTTTTTCCCAATTGCCTTCTTTTTGCATATTTTAATCTTTTACACATTGCATACTGGGGATGGAATACCCCATATGTAGGTGTATGTGGTTGGGGGCTTTGTGTACCTATGGAATATGAATTTAGCATTTTCGGTTATACATCATCCATACATGCCTGTATATACATATATACATATATTTCATACTTGCAGGCTCTATAAGCCTAATTCATTTGACTTTGTATGCGTGTGTTTATGTCAATATTGCGAGCATATTGAGTGACATGTATCATGCAACGCGTGTGGTTGACTGGCAATTAATTTGTGTATGTCAGTTTATGACCTCATACTCGTTGTATTGTTCTATTAAATGCCCCTACAACTAAACGAAATGTTCGCAACTATATTGAATCTTTATTTGAAGTAACTTGATTTCTATTCTTTTAATTTAATCATGACTTAGCATGCAATAAATTTTTTTGAATCTTGCAACTTTTTTTGTTAAGAGATCTATGAGTTTATGCATTTATTGTGACGTTAGCCACTTGACTTTTGCGGGGACAATGCCAGGCTCACCAAAAACAAGCTGCCGATTGAAAAATGTTACGAATTTTTCTAATTTTGATGGATTTAATATTAACGAATACGGCTTAATTATTTTCATAGTTATTTAAAAAAACAAAAAAAAGAAAAAAAAATTAGCCCCATGTCTTGGAAATATTTTAATACGAAATATCAGCCTAGAAAAGAACGTTTTTAATAAGTTTTTCGAGCTCCCGAAAATTGTTTTGGTGGAAAAAACATGGATCGATGTATGCAAAGACAGGGAATATAGCCTCCTTAAGTGTCCGTACGTTTGCTCAGAACATTTTGACACAACATACACGTTTGTCAATTGCTTGCTCAAAGGAGGTCCTTATAAACCGACACCGCAATTTATTGATAAATTGGCTACAAGTCCACCTTTTATATTTTTTTATTTATAGTATAATTCAAGCGTTGCGCTTTAGGATGGAATTGTCAAACCATTTTTTAGGGAGAACATTACCCTGTAGCTCTGCAGGTTAGCCACTAGTTATGAAAGTGTTTTTGCCCGTTGTACCAGGGGTCACCTTGGGGCAGCCCCGCCTATACATATTCTGTGCCCTTTTAGCATTGACATAGATTTGCAGGCTTTGGAGGTACACTTTTTCTCAACATGCCTTGAGAAATATCCACTGTAGCGGCATGATAATAGGGTCATGCTAGAACAACAGGATTTTTCGTATTTTTTTTTTCTGTCTAGGGGTCAAGCTGCCATATTCATTTATCAATGTATATTAACCAATGTATGAATCATTATCCACTATTTTTCAATAAAATTGCATGTTTTACTGTATTCTGAATAGCTATGTATGGACATAAATCGTGCTAAAGTATATTATTATTGTCTCAGATGACCATTGCGTTTTCATCCTGAAGGAAATTTTCATCCCGAAAAATGACAATATCGGCTTAGACAGTAACGGTATGGCAACGCTTCTAGCAAAACAACAAACATTATGAAGTTTAAAAAATCCCCAGGTAGGTAGGTTGAACTGGCCGGTCCATGAGGACCTCACATTGACTGATTGAGTCCGTAGTGTTACCAGAAGTTTGTTTTAACGACCAAACTGAAAAACCCTATCAAAAACCAGGACCTATGTTATAAAATAACTCCGTCCTCTTGGCAAATACTAGAAGCTTCCTAGGACTTAAGCCACTTGCTGCTTCTAGATCTGACAGTTGTATCACTCCTAATAGCTGGAGTCTTAGCCTGGCAAGTGCAGGGCACGAGCACAGAACGTGCTCGATCGTTTGCTCCTCCAACCCGCACTTCCTACATCTGCTATCACTGACCAAGCCTAGTTTAAAGGCACGTGACGCCAGAAGGCAGTGTCCAGTCAGAATACCCGTCATGAGTCTACAGTCCTCTCTTTTTAATGATAGGATCAACTGTGTTAGTCTAAGGTTGTAAGGCCTACACATAACCTTCGACACTTTACAGCCCCGCGCTGGAACCCACGCCTTTCCCGCTTGGTCGATCATGTGCACCTCTCGACTTCGCTTAATCTCGCCCAATCTAATTGGGACATCTACGGAGCAAGCTTCAAGGGATGCGCCCTTTTTAGCTAATTCGTCCGCTTTTTCATTCCCATCTATTCCCATATGCCCTGGAACCCAATATAGATGTATGCTTCTCCCTGTCCCGATTCTCTCCAGAGATGCTTATACTCTAACACACATTTAGATTCTGTGCTATGCGAGATTATTGCCTTAATTGCTGCTTGACTGTCAATATAAAAGTTAACACGGTTGCAGCTTAAGCTATTCTCTTCCAGGGTTTCTACTGCTTTGGTTACGGCTACTATTTCCGGTTGGAAAACGCTACTGTAATCCGGCAGCCTGTAAGAGCTGTTTATTTCCGGATCAGAACAGTACACCGCAGACCCTACTCCTTCCACTAATTTGTACACATTTTGTACACATGTATCGCCTCGTCCGCCATTTGCGCACCCGTGCGCCAACCGTCCACCTCTATTGTGGCCTTAAGATCTCTCTCGAAGCGCAGATAGGGAATCATGTAGTCTGTTCGTCTTGTGATTGATGACGCTATACTGCTATGGCCATATGGTCGGCGCTCAAGCTGCCCCGAAGCACCGAGCCTGGTTGAGGTCGTTAACGCTTTGTTCTTTGCTACCAGGTCTACAGGTGGGATGTGCAAAATGGCACACAGTGCAGCCGTCTGGGTTGTTTTCAGGGCTCCCGTAATGTTAAGCATCTATAGTCTGCATACGCCCTCTAATTTTTTGAGGTATGTTGTTTTTGTGTGGCTTTCCACCAAACAAGAACTCCATAGTATAGAATAGGGCTTACAATCGCTGTAAAACCCAATGAGAAAGAGAGGGCGATAGGCCCCACGTACACCCCAGCATTCTGTTACAAGCATAAAGTGCCGTTGAGGCCTTCTTGACCTTCTCCTCCACGTCGAGCTTCCATGACAGCTTACTGTCTAGGATGATTCCAAAATATTTTGTGCAAGGTTTCTCCTGTAAGGTCTCCCCTCCTAACTTAGGCCTGGTCCAATTTGGGACCTTGTACCTCTTTGTAAACAAGACCATATCCGTCTTCTCCGCGTTGACCTTCAATTCGACTTTAGATGCCCAGGTATGAATATCGCGAAGCGCCCGATCCATCAACGAACTAATCGTTGGAAGGCACTTTCCACTTATGACAATTGCAACGTCATCTGCGTAAGCCGTAAGTTTTACGGGCCCCTCATCGAATTGCCTGAGCAGTTGGTTGATGACCAGCGTCCACCGCAGAGGTGATAGCACCCCTCCCTGCGGCGTGCCCCTGTCCGCTGATTCGTGGCCTCGTACAATCCCCATTGTGATGTAAACTTTCTGCAATTTAACATGCAGCCGATCCCTCTGATTAAGGCAGGATGTACTTTAATGTAATTAAGACCATCCATAATCACCCATTTTGCAACATTATTGAAAGCCCCGGCAATGTCCAAGAAGACTCCTAGAGCATACCCATTATATTCCAGGGATTTCTCTATGCTTATTACCACCCTATGCAATGCGGTGTCTACCGACTTGCCTTTGGTGTACGCATGCTTTGTTGTGGAGAGCAGCTTTTCATCCACGTTGGACTTTATGTACACATCTATCAGCCTCTCAAAGGTTTTGAGCAGAAATGATGTTAAGCTAATGGGTCTATAGTCTTTGGGATACACGTGACCGACCTTCCCCGCCTTTGATAGAAAAGCTACACGAGCAGTTCTCCAAGAGTGCGGTACATGATTCAGTCGTATGTACCCATCGAATATTATTTTAAGCCATTCCACGACCGCCCTACTTGAGACTTGTGCCATGGCCGGGAATATACCATCTGGGCCCGGCGATTTAAACTTAGAAAACGTCTTCACTGCCCACTCGATCTTGGTATCGGTCACCAAGCCCGGCACTACTAGCTCCGTGATCGAAGTGTGAGTGCACCTCAAGGTATTCCTCACTATTACGTGACCATTCCCCGTTCTCTTTCTTTGTTAGTCCCTGGGCTATGTTTCCCTTTGCTAGGACTTTTTTCAACCTTGCTGTTCCGCTGGAGCACTCTATGTCCGTACAGAAACTTTTCCATGAGTTTCTCTTCGCCCTGGTAATTTCAGGCTTGTAGATCCTCAGTAGATCCCTGTACTCGTCCCGACACGCTTCGCTTTCCGCGGTCTTTGCGAGCTTAAACATTTATTTTACCTGTCTTCTTAGAAGACTCAGCTTATTGCTCCACCATGGCGACTTTGCTTTTCCTCTGAATCTTCTTAGAGGGCAAGCTTTGCTATACGCAGTCATAAGCGTCTTTGTTAGGAATTCATTCGACTCCTCCAGTTCCTCTACATTAGCAACCTCTTTGGGTTGTCCCAGTTTTGTTTCTACATGTTTCTGGAATTTAGTCCAGTTCGTTGACCTAGGGTTTCTAAAGGTTCCTCCCTTATCTACCCTCTTTAGGGGCATGTTGAAGCTGATATACGCATGGTCGGAGAAGGATGCTCTATCAAGAACCATCCAATCATACCTTGATATATCACGCTCGGAGCTCAATGTAATATCCAGAAAATTGCTGGATGTTGGACCAATGTATGTAGGGACATTTCCCCTGTTGGCTATCTGCAAATGGGTTTGCATGATGTAACAAAGCAGAGATTCGCCTCTCTCGTTCGTATCTGCTCTTCCCCACGCATTGTGGTGCGCATTTGCATCTGCGCCTATGACTAACCACCATTTGCGCCCTTCCTTCTGTACTAGCCTTTTGCACTCCATCGGTGGGACCTCCGCAGCATGGGCCATGTAGCAGGACGCCAGGATAAATGCCTGCTTATTCTTTTGCTCAACGGCCACCGCTACGAGATCCTCAGTGGTGTAATTAGGCAGCATATATGAATGCAGCTGTTTCGTTACCATTACTACAGCTCGCACCCGTCCTTCCGTTTGCGCATAGTAAACGCCAAACCCGCGAGCGCTAAGTCCAGAAACCTTTCTTCCCAATGAGAGCCACGGTTCCTGGATCAGCGCCACGTCAAACGAACCCTCCTCAAGGGTTACGAGGAGTTCGCTCGACGCCACTTTACTGTGTTGGAGGTTTATCTGTAGGACTCGCAGCACCAATGGGCTGTTCGTCCCCCTCCAGCACCTTCGTCTTGGCGTCGTCGTCCTCCCCTTGCCCTTTTGGCTTAGAGTATTCGAGGCCCCCTTCAGCCTCTCGTGACTGTTGTGCAGGGTGTTCCTCTGTGCGAGTCACAGCACCATTTAGCGGTTGGTCCTATTCTAGCACGTTCGTGGTGACGTCGGGGACCTCCACCTGTCTTTTTTCCCTTAGGCTTTTGAGGCCCTTTTCGACTTCGCCCACCTCTAGCGTGTTAGGGTTTTTATCCTCGGGACTTCTTTTCCTGAGTCGCATGTAAATTTTGCCAGTGCCAAAGGACATTTTACCAAGCTGCGTGTATAAAATATCCTCCGCCTGCTTGTTTATTTGGAAGATGTAGAACTGACCATCCTCGGTAGGCCGAGATACAGTAAGTACCTTCCAATCCTGTGTCGGTATGTTCGGATTCTGATTCTGCAGAAGTCGCAGTGTATCCTCCGACTTCATCACGTATGGTATCCATACCTTAACCTTTGGTACCGTGGGGATTTGCGCTTTATCCACCACCTCAAACCGTGCGTTCGTGCCTTGCCTTTGGATGTTTGGAACCACTTCCTCCAGCCACCGCAAGTTTGCGATGTTGTCGCATGCTACCATCTTCATACCATTATACCATCCCCCCGAATCAAAGGTTGGAAGGGGCTTACTTGGTTGTTCCCGCATCACCTTAAGCATTAAGCTAATAAGCTCCCTTTCCACAGATCTCCACCTTTCAATAGTCATTTGTCCGAAAGGACTGCTACGATCAACCAGCGCCACAGTCAGTGACAGTTTTGCCACATCACTCATCTTCTCGGGAACAGCAGGAGTCTTAGTGTTATCTCCCTTTGGCACCTCCGAGAAAGCCGGAGTCTTAGCGTTAACTCCCTTTAGCGCCTCCGAGAAAGCCGGAGTCTTAGCGTTATCTCCCTTTGGCTTATCTCCTACTTCCTTAATTGGAACTTCCGTCTGACTCGCAGCTTTCGAGGTAGTTGCTATCTCGCTACTGGAGCCCATCTGTCTTACAGCTTTGGGCATACTTGTCTTGTCTATGCGACTGCCCTGCCTCGCGGCTCTAGGACTGGGTCCTTTCTGCCTCTTGAAAGCAGGCTTGTCGCCATCCGCCGAACGTTGCCTCTTCATTCTGCCATTCGACGCTTCTTCCTCCTCCTACCGGTTGCAGAACCGAGGGTTTCTCGCAGCAAACCTTTTGAACTACCTTCGACCTACTTCTACCACTTCATGGGCCCAGTCCAAGCGCTCGATCTCCACTTCTGTTGGGTCGACCACTGCTGCCAAGCGTTGTACAATTCTTAGTGCTGCACGTTACTGCGAGAGAGCTCTTTTACTTCCTCTGCTCCGTACCCTTCTCCACTCTTCTTCTCCGTGTTCATTTGTGTATTTCTCCAACACGGAGTTCATTGAACCAGCACTACTCTCGCTCCCCGAGTCCGACGCATCGCTTAATTCGTATTTGTCGTCCTTGAATTGCGACTCACTCCTCCTCTTTACATCTTCCTTATTAAAGTCAGGTAATGAGTCGTTCATCCCCAAATACGTGAAAAAATTTTGAGTGGAACTAAATTCTTTTTTGTATCATGAGCCTGTGAAAAAAAATCGACACTAGGTGGCGCAAGGATCGAAATATTCAAACAAAAAATCGTGTTTGTAGTCCGATTTGGTCCATATTTGGAACAAATATAACATACAGTCCGGTAGAAGTGACATCAAAATATTTTGGAGTTCGAGGAGGGACAAGCGCCCCAGCGGGTTAGGGGGTCAGAATATACCCGCGGTAGGTATGCCTATCGTAAGAGGCGACTAAAATACCCGATTCAAGGGGCTGTGTAGCGCAACTCTTCAGGTTGCTAGCGCAATATATAGCTTCTCCAAACCCAATTGTCAACCTCATCTATCCGCGGCGAATCCTGTTTCACTAACAGACGAGGCTCTGGCGACCCCAAGTTTTCATGGAACTTGGGGGTGGGGAGGGAGGGATGGCTTAATTTGGCCCATAAATCGTTCCCGAGATGGTCGGGGGAGCAACCGTATCATTACAACAACAACAACAACAATTAGGGACAAGCATATGTGGAGCAGAGTCGAATAAGTCTTTGGAAGGATTATCTATTGAGGACTTAGATTGTAACAAATTGCCAGGAAAGAGTCCTTGTAATAATGAGTCACTAAATGAACTAAATAGAATGAGAAATAATGGGCAATTAAATAAAGACAAAAAACTTGAAAATAAAATAATTTAAAAAAAATTCTTTTAGTTAAAGGGTTTTATTGAAAACAATACATACAATTAAGGCCCGGCTTTTCAGTACAAGTTCAACTCAGTGTGTCAGTTAAACTACGCTTAAATTTACTCTTCAGTTTTTCAGTGTACTTTAACTTAAGCTTAAGCTGAGCTTAAGCGGCCGATTTGGCTGGCGGCTCGAATACCATTAGAGCTCATGTTTATAACTAGGCATACTTCTTAAATGTCTAGGGTTGTTTCGAAACAGTGGCTCAACTCGAGACTCATAGCGTACTCTCCATAAGAGGAAATTTTTTATAAACCAAAAATGCTATTACTTAAGTTGAAAAAATTTAATTCCCAACTTGTGGTTCTCTAACTGGACTCAAATTTAAGATTCCATACTACAGTATTTTCACCAAAATAAAATGAAAAATATATAATCTATTTTTCATTATTTATGCTTCATTACTGCTATCAACCAGGTGTTTATTTCTTACAATAAACAGCTGCTGGATTTGGTGGTACCACCTTTGAGAATTTTTTCAACTCCACCTGAGCTCAATATGCAATGTGGAATATCAACTGGAGCTATGTGTTGAATATATATCTCTCGAAATTAGGATAATAATTGGAAAATATTAACGACGTTGGAGATAAACACGAAAACTTTTAATTTTCCAAAATTTCTCAAAGGTTGGTAGTGATTGGAGAATAACGTTGGATATCAACTCAAGAACTATCTGGTTTAAGAATAATTAAAAAACAAGTAAGGAAGGTTAAGTTCGGGTGTAACCGAACATTACATACTCAGTTGAGAGCTATGGTGACAAAATAAGGGAAAATCACCATGTAGGAAAATGAACCGAGGGAAACCGTAGAATGTGTTTGTATGACATGTGTATCAAATGAAAGATGTTAATGAGTATTTTAAAAGGGAGTAATCCTTAGTTCCATAGGTGGACGCCGTTTCGAGATATCGCCATAAAGGTGGGCCAGGGTGACCCTAGAATTTGTTTGTACAATATGGACATCAAACGAATGGTGTTAATGAGTATCTTAAAAGGGAGTGGGCCTTAGTTCTATGGTGGATGCCGTTTCGAAATATCGCCATAAAAGTGGACCAGGGGTGACTCTAGAATGTTTTTGTAAGATATGGGTATCAAATTAAAGGTATTAATGAGGGTTTTAAAAGGGAGCGGTGGTTTTTGCATAGGTGGTCGCCTTTTCGAAATATCGCCATAAAGGTGGACCAGGGGTGACTCTAGAATGCATTTGTATGATATGGGTATCAAATGAAAGTGTTAATGAGTATTTTAAAAGGGAGTAATCCTTAGTTCTATGGTGGATGCCGTTTCGAAATATCGCCATAAAGTAGACCAGGGGTGACTCTAGAATGTTTTTGTACGATATGGGTATCAAATGAAAGGTATTAATGAGGGTTTTAAAAGGGAGCGGTGGTTGTTGTATAGGTGGTCGCCTTTTCGAAATATCGCCATAAAGGTGGACCAGGGGTGACTCTAGAATGCATTTGTATGATATGGGTATCAAATGAAAGGTGTTAATGAGTATTTTAAAAGGGAGTAATCCTTAGTTCCATAGGTGGACGCCGTTTCGAGATATCGCTATAAAGGTGGGCCAGGGGTGACTCTGGAATTCGTTTGTGCAATATGGGTATCAAACGAAAGGAGTTAATGAGTATTTTAAAAGGGAGTTATCCTTAGTTCTATGGTGGATGCCGTTTCGAAATATCGCCATAAAAGTGGACCAGGGGTGACTCTAGAATGTTTTTGTACGATATGGGTATCAAATTAAAGGTATTAATGAGGTTTTAAAAGGGAGCGGTGGTTGTTGTATAGGTGGTCGCCTTTTCGAAATAACGCCATAAAGGTGGACCAGGGGTGACTCTAGAATGCATTTGTACGATATGGGTATCAAATGAAAGGTGTTAATGAGTATTTTAAAAGGGAGTAATCCTTAGTTCCATAGGTGGACGCCGTTTCGAGATATCGCCATAAAGGTGGGCCAGGGGTGACTCTGGAATTCGTTTGTGCAATATGGGTATCAAACGAAAGGAGTTAATGAGTATTTTAAAAGGGAATGGGCCTTAGTTCTATAGGTAGACGCCTTTTCGAGGTACCGCAATAAAGGTGGACCAGGGGTGACTCTAGACTTTGTTTGTGCAATATGGGTGTCAAATGAAAGGTGTTAATGAGTATTTTTAAAAGGGGTGGGCCTTCGTTCTATAGGTGTTCGCCTTTTCGAGATATCGTCATAAAGGTGGACCAGGGGTGACTTTAGAATATGTTTGTACGATATGGGTATCAAATGAAAGGTGTTAATGAGTATTTTAAAAGGGCGTGGGGCTTAGTTCTATAGGTGGACGCCTTTTCGAGATATCGCCATAAAGGTGGACCAGGGGTGACTCTATAATGAGTTTGTACGATATGGGTATCAAATTAAAGGTATTAATGAGGGTTTTAAAAGGGAGTGGTGG
This sequence comes from Eurosta solidaginis, assembly GCF_040869045.1. Classification (NCBI taxonomy): domain Eukaryota; kingdom Metazoa; phylum Arthropoda; class Insecta; order Diptera; family Tephritidae; genus Eurosta; species Eurosta solidaginis. The sequence continues at coordinate 189,760,521 of NC_090321.1, forward strand.
TAGTTGTATATGTGAAGGCGTTTTCCAGATATCGACCAAAATGTGGACCAGGGTGACCCAGAACATCATCTGTTGGATACCGCTAATTTATTTATATATGTAATACCTGCCAAGATTTTAAGGGTTTTTTATTTCGCCCTGCAGAACTTTTTCATTTTCTTCTACTTAATATGGTAGGTGTCACAACCATTTTATAAAGTTTTTTCTAAAGTTATATTTCGCGTCAATAAAACAATCCAATTACCTTACCATGTTTCATCCCTTTTTTCGTATTTGGTATAGAATTATGGCATTTTTTTCATTTTTCGTAATTTTCTATATCGAAAAAGTGGGCGTGGTCATAGTCGGATTTCGTTCATTTTGCATACCAAGATAAAGTGAGTTCAAGTAAGCACGTGAACTAAGTTCATTAAAGATTTGTCGAAAACTGGGCGTGGCATCAACCGATTCCGCCCATTTTCACAGAAAACAGTTACCGTCATAAAATCTATGCCACTACCAAATTTCAAAAGGATTGGTTAATTTTTGTTCGACTTATGGCGTTAAAAGTATCCGAGACAAATTAAATGAAAAAGGGCGGAGCCACGCCCATTTTGAAATTTTCTTTTATTTTTGTATTTGGTTGCACCACATCATTACGGGAGTTGAATGTTGACATAATTTACTTATATACTGTAAAGATATTAAATCTTTTGTTAAAATTTTACTTAAAAAAAAATTTTTTTTTTTAAGTGGGCGTGGTCCTTTTCCGATTTTGCTAATTTTTATTAAGCGTACATATAGTAATAGGAGTAACGTTCCTACCAAATTTCATTATGATATCTTCAACGACTGCCAAATTACAGCTTGCAAAAATTTTAAATTACCTTCTTTTAAAAGTGGGCGGTGCCACGCCCATTGCCCAAAATTTTACTAATTTTCTATTTTGCGTCATAAGTTCAACTCATCTACCAAGTTTCGTCGCTTTAACTGTGTTTTGTAATGAATTATCGCACTTTTTCGGTTTTTCGAAATTTTCGATATCGAAAAAGTGGGCGTGGTTATAGTCCGATATCGTTCATTTTAAATATCGATCTGAGATGAGTGCTCAGGAACCTACATACCAAATTTCATTAAGATACCTCAAAATTTACTCAAGTTATCGTGTTAACGGACGGACGGACGGACGGACGGACGGACGGACGGACGGACGGACGGACGGACGGACGGACATGGCACACAAGTTTTCTTTAAAAATCCGATATATTTCGGTTACTCCGCGGTAACCGTCCTCAGGGATATAAACTGCAAAATCTATACAAACAAATAACATTATATAAACAAAATATTGATGAAACAGTAACAACAAATGACATACATTAATTTACACGTCCTCTTGCTTAGGCGTGGAGTTTGTTACTACTTTATTTGTAATTAAATGTCTGTAAATATGCGCGACGTTGTCCGTGTCAGTCTTGTAGTTCAGTCGTATATTTGGCGGAGTGTTTATAATGTGTAACATTTCAAGTGAGAAACGCTTGGAATAATTTGCTTCTTGCTGTAAGATGGATGCTTTAGCGAAATTGGGAGAGTGTCCGCTCGATGCACAGTGTGCCATTAGCGCAGTTTTATGTGTAAAAGAATTTTGGCATTGTTTGGTGTCTGATTTGTGCTGTGCCAATCGCGTTTTTAATTTTGATTTGGTTGTACCAACGTATACCTTGTTGCACAGCTCTTTCTGGTTTCCATTACATGGGATTTTATAAATGACATTACTTTTGTCCATTTCCGGTATTTTTGACTTAGTTCTGTTGAATATGTTTTTAAGGGTACTTGTAGGCTTGTGAGATATTTTTATTTTCTCTTTGTCGTAGCAATCTGACATCATTAAGCGTTCAGATAAATGGGGTACGTAAGTTACCGATTTGAATAGTTTGGGTTTGTCTTGAATTTGATGCTGAATATTGTATTTTGATCTTTTAATTAGGGAGTTTATAATGTTGTCTGGGAAGTCATTTTGTTTTAATAAATATTTTATTTCGTCCGTAATCTCCTTGTGGTAAGTTTTGTCAGATATATTTAACATGCGTCGTATACAGCCCATTGCTGTATTCATGATCATCGTTTTAGGATGTTTAGAGTTAAAATTGATGATTCGTCCAGACGCTGTTTGTTTCTCATACCACCGTAATTTTAGCTGGTTACCTTCTTTTATTATAATGGAGTCCAGATAAGGTAATTTGCCCCCGTCTTCTAAATCTACAGTAAACTTGATATTCTTGTGAAAGGAATTAAGCGTATTCAGCGTATTTTGAATCTCGTTTTCTTGTATGATTGCAAAAAGGTCATCAACATATTTTGTAAGTACTCTCGGTTTCTGTTTTAGTTTTGTCATTGTTTTTTCCAAAAGTTCTTCCATAATTATGTCAGCAATGACTGGCGATGCAGGTGATCCCATGGGCATTCCTTTTAATTGTGTGTAGATTGTGTCGTTAAATTTGAAGTACCTATTTTCTTCGATGCAAAATTTAAGTATATCCATAAACGTTTTCTTTGGTATCCTGGTGTGTTCTTTTATAATCGTCCATTTATCTTGTATAATGTCAAGTGCTAATTGTGTAGGTATGCTAGGAAACAAAGAAACCACGTCGAAGGAGATAAGTTTTTCATCATCACAAATCAAGGTATTATTAATCCTCTCTTTAAATTCAAGTGCGTTCTTTATGTTATATGGAGAGTTGGCTGTTATGTTCCTTAAAATATTAATTATGAACTTACACAGACCGTAAGATGGGGAATTAATCGCTGAGCAAATTGGCACACTGTGCATCGAGCGGACACTCTCCCAATTTCGTTAAAGCATCCATCTTACAGCAAGAAGCAAATTATTCCAAGCGTTTCTCACTTGAAATGTTACACATTATAAACACTCCGCCAAATATACGACTGAACTACAAGACTGACACGGACAACGTCGCGCATATTTACAGACATTTAATTACAAATAAAGTAGTAACAAACTCCACGCCTAAGCAAGAGGACGTGTAAATTAATGTATGTCATTTGTTGTTACTGTTTCATCAATATTTTGTTTATATAATGTTATTTGTTTGTATAGATTTTGCTGTTTATATCCCTGAGGACGGTTACCGCGGAGTAACCGAAATATATCGGATTTTTAAAGAAAACTTGTATTTATTTTTTAATTGACCTCGAGCCGGCAAAAATATATATAAAATTTTTTGTTAAAATTTTACTTAAAAATGTTTTTTTTTAAGTGGGCGTGGTCATTCTCCGATTTTGCTAGTTTTTATTAAGGATACATATAGTAATAAGAGTAACGTTGCTGCCAAATTTCATTATGATATCTTCAACGACTGCCAAATTACAGCTTGCAAAATTTTAAATTACCTTCTTTTAAAAGTGGGCGGTGCCACGCCCATTGTCCAAAGTTTTACTAATTTTCTATTCTGCGTCATAAATTCAACTCACCTACCAAGTTTCATCTCTTTATCCGTCTTTGGTAATGAATTATCGCACTTTTTCGGTTTTTCGAAATTTTCGATATCGAAAAAGTGGGCGTGGTTATAGTCCGATATCGTTCATTTTAAATAGCGATCTGAGATGAGTGCTCAGGAACCTACATACCAAATTTCAACAAGCTACCTCAAAATTTACACAAGTTATCGTGTTAACGGGCGGACGGACGGACGGACGGACATGGCTCAATCAAATTTTTTTTCGATACTGATGATTTTGATATATGGAAGTCTATATCTATCTCGAGTCCTTTATACCTGTACAACCAACCGTTATCCAATCAAAGTTAATATACTCTGTGAGCTCTGCTCAACTGAGTATAAAAATAGTGCGAAATGTGAATAAAAGTAATTTCAAGTATGTAAATGCATATTAACTAAGCAAATATTCAAGATATGACTTGACACTTATTTCGGGAAATATTAAGTAAATAAATTTCATAGCTGCCTGACGATGCGCCACGGAACGACTTACTACCATTAAGACGGCTTGTCATGTCAGCAAACGATCGGAATAAACGCTTGTTTCCTGCATGAATTGTCAGTTGGAAATAAGCTAAAGGAAGAAAGAAAGCTTGAATATACCTAATAAAATATGTTTATTCGTACTTACCCAGCAAGAAAATGTTGTTGACAATTATAGCAAAATGTAGTACTGCTGCTGCACTGCCTAATTCGGTAAACAATAAGCCTTAAAATAATATTATGCAACCGAGAAAATATCGGAAGATACCACAGAAAAAACGATCGAAAAAATAACGTATAGGGGAAGTTTTCAAGAACTTTGTAAAGGTACGGTACCAACGCAGAAACCACTCCATCTCTAGCCACTAGGAAAAGGCTCGGAAGTTGCTTTTGATTAATCCTTCAGCCCCAGTATAAATTTGATATCTTATATATCTTATATATTATTTCTAATTGCTGTTTTTATGTGAAGATCCCTCTTTTGTTGTAAAGATGGAGATTCGTGCAATTAGCTACCTTTGGGAATTATTGGCCGTAGTGCTTTTGTTTAGCCATATTTTATAAAAATAATTTGTTAACAATAAACGATTGTGAGCACACAAAGAAATCTAATTGTGCTATGGCACTATTGTGAATATTTGATTCGAACTAATACTGCAATACCGGCAGTTGCTAACATTCACCAGATGGCAGCGCAAGCGCATGTAAGTTATTATTGATAGATGATTGATTGATATAACAGCAGACTTCTGTTGATATTTCATATGAGACTTTTATATTTGTTGCGCAAGTTGCGCACGAGTCCGGCTAGTATTCTATTTAATACCCCAAAATGACTGAAAAATAACCCCTATTACAAGGAGTATTCCATTCAACAGATACTCCTTTTGATATTAGCCTTTTGGCCAAAAGAAACAAATAAGGATTCAATTTTGTGATGGGTATATATTCAAGAACAATACACATGCCATTAGCCTCCTTCAAAATAACAAAGAACACTTTGAGCCGGCACGCGTTTTAACTTAACACAAACCAAATTAGATCTATGATATTAGAAAGGAAGTGAGTCGATATTTCTAGATGGCCTTCTGAAGATTTCCTTTACTTCTTTAATTTGACATGAATATTAAATTATACTAAACATCACATCCGGCTCCCATAGTTTGTGAGTAGGGAAAGAAGAAAACTTTCATCTTCCAATATGTTTTTATACTATAGTTAAGTATAATTTAAAAGCTTTGCTGGCTGTCGTATGTATTAAAGAGTTTTAAAGAAAGATATGATAATCAAGAAAAGGAAGGAAGGAGCAGAAAATAAAGGCAAAAAAAGGAAAGAAAAAGAATAGAAACAAAGGAAAAGGGGGATTAAGGGATATGCACGGAATGAAAGTAAAGGAACGGAAAGGGAGGGAAACGAAAGGAAAAGGAAAAAACAAATGAACAGAAAAAAAGAAAGGAAAAGAAAAGAAAAAAAAACAAGTAAGGAAGTCGAAGTTCGGGTGAAACCGTACATTACATACCCAGCTGTACACTTTAAATGCTGTTGTTGTTTGTTTTGTGTGCTTAATAGTGTTACATAAAAGGCTGTGCAGCAATACGTACACATATGGCCCTAGTCTGAACTAATTTTCGTTTAAAAAAAGCAAAAAGTATACAAAGGCTAACACCAATGACCTTGAGTGGGTAATAATGCATTTTTCTTTCAGATATGGGGATTTCCCTGCTGTTTATTTTAAAATAAAGATATAACAGAACAATAAAAATACGATAGGTACAAAACTATTCTTCCCTAAGATTTAACTTATCATTTTTGCCTACGACCCTTTTTAAAGTAATTTATATAAAAGTGGGCGTGGTACTTAACCAATATTATCCATTTTTACTAGAAATATTTCCTGCTATAAGGAAAATATTTGTATCCAAGTTTGTTACGATATGTAAATTTTTCTTCGAGTTATGCCTCCCGAAACATTGAAAATTGCTTAGACAAAAAAGGGGCGGAGCACCACCCATTTTCAAAAGGTTTGATGTTTTCCTATTTAATGTTATAATATAAGTTAGAAAGTAAACTTTTTTTGATACAAAGCTCTTTTTGCTAAGATATAGCTTAGTATTTTCATCTACGACCTTTTTAAAAATCTTTTATATAAAAGTGGGCGTGGTCTTTAACCGTTCTCGTCAATTTTTTTTGGAAATACCTCTCTTCCGAATTTTGTTACGATAGGTTTAACGATTTTTGATTTATGATCAATAATATTTGTAAAATTGATTTTATCACAAGTGGGCGGTGCCACGCCTATTTAAAAATTTTTTTTTTTCAAATCATTATCAAGAGTCTCATATATCAGTCCACACGTCAAAATTCAACATTCTAGGTGTATTATTTACTAAATAATCAGGTTTTTGTGTGTTCCAAAATGTTATATATATAAAAAGTGGGCGTGGTTATCATCTGATTTCGCTCATTTTCAATACCAATCTATTCTGGGTGCAGATAAGCTCGTTTAGCAAATTTGGCGAAGATATCTCAATACTTATTCAAGTTATCGTGTTAACGGGCAGGCGGACAGACGGACGGACATGGCTCAGTCAAATTTTTTTTTCGATACTGATGATTTTGATATATGGAAGTCTATATCTATCTCGATTCCTTTATACCAACCGTTATCCAATCAAAGTTATAATAAACTGTGTACAAGTACAGCAGGTATAAAAAGAAGAGAAAAGAAAAGCAAAGAAAATAGAAGAAAAAACGAAAACAAAAGAGAAGAAAGGAAAGAGTAAAACCCGCTGTGGACGTGTTATTGGATTTTATCCACAGCTTTTGGGCATTTTATAAATTTATTGTAGTCTCCATGTTACTGGCGAGTTATAGACAAGTTAGCTATTTGTTCTCGACGGATTAAATATTTTTAATCGATAGCAAATTTTATTGATTTTTACCGGCTTCCTATCTAAAAGTTATCAAGTAGTTCTAGATTTCTTATCGAAAAAAAATCGCCATCCTATAAAGAAATGTATCAATTTATTATTTTTTTGATAAAAATATCTTTTTTTTTCGATTATAAGTTGATATTTTTTCGATACTAAGCCGATAACACGTCCATAACACAGGTCAACAAAAAAAATTTTTTTTTGTAAATGGGTTTTGCCATATATATTCGGGTTCTATGTTCAATTCAATAAAAAAATGTAATTACGAATCAAAAATATTTGGTTTTGTAGAAGTTATAGTGATTTGAAAATTTTGCATTTTTGCACCAGGCTAATGTAGGTCCTTTCGCGCTATTTCGGTCGATAGAGGGCGGCGGGTAGCTACCTGATGCAGCGATGCATCGAAAAAAGATCTACATAAAGCACAACATACTCATCTTAAAAAAAAAACCAAAAAAATTTGGCTGAGAAACAGTAAAAAGGAGATAAAAGGTCCCAGATACACATGATTTTAGGTAGATTTGGCAATTCTTTAAGTACATATTAAGAAATTCATCGAAATTTTTACTGACGGATTGGCAGGCCTAGCAATAGAGCATGTCAGCTACCTGATAGCGTTTTTGTAAGTAACATTTTTTTTAAGAAGCTTTGCAATCACAGAGGAATGATGCCTCAAGGCAGCTTTCAAACACCGAGTTCATCTGCATCCGTACATTCCGAATTTGGGCCTCAATTTGAACCAGGAATACCAAATCTCATCAACTCTAAAGATCTCAATAACTTAATAAGATACTTAAATCTATCAAAAGACAAAGCAGAGTTATTAGCATCGCAGCTTAAACAACGAAATTTACTTACTTCTGATGTTCGAATATCTCGGCAAAGAAAGCGTAATGAAGAATTTTCTTGTTTCTACAGTAAGGAAGATGGACTCTGTTTTTGCTATGACGTGAAAGGTTTATTTGAAGCAATTGGTATTCCTTGTATTACAAATGAATGGCGCCTCTTTATAGACAGCTCAACAAAAAGTCTAAAAGCAGTTCTACTACACAATGGAAACAAATTTCCATCTATTCCACTGGCACATTCCATACATCTCAAAGAAAATTATGACATTATTAAAATGCTATTAACTGCAATCAAATATACGGAATACAAGTGGGAAGTTATTGGAGACTTCAAGATGGTTTGTTTTTTTACTGGAATTGATATACCAAACACTCCTGTTATCTTTTCCTATGGGATAGCAGAAATGATGCCGCCCACTATCGCCAAAAACATTGGCCTGAACGTACTGAGTATGGAGTGGGAAGATTTAATATTAAACATGAAGCAATTGTCGATCCAAAAAATTTTTTAAGCCGCCATTGCATATTAAATTGGGCCTTATTAAACAATTTGTGAAGTCTCTTAATTCTGAGTCTAAAGCTTTCAAATATTTGCAGACTTTTTTTCCAAAGCTGTCAGAGGCGAAAATTAAAGCTGGAGTCTTTGTTGGCCCTCAAATAAAAAAAATTTTGAACTGCGATATTTTCCCGGACCTACTTAGCAATGAGGAAAAACTATCGTGGAACAGTTTTAAGGCAGTAATTCATGGCTTTCTTGGAAACCATAGGGATGAAAATAATGATGAACTGATAACTGACATAATTACGAATTTTTCCGCCATCGGATGTAAATGATGCGCATGCTATATTCACATTTGGATAAATTCACAGATAATATGGGGGCTTATTCAGAAGAACACGGGGAGCGATTCCATCAAGATATAACGGAGTTTGAGAAGCGCTACCAAGGCCAGTATACGGAAAGCATGATGGGGGACTATATTTGGACGTTAATAAGAGAAAATGTTAACGAATATGGCAGGAAAAGCAGGAAAAATAATTTTTAAACATTTAAACTGTATTCTAAAATTAAATTTATAAGAATAAATCTTAAATTGATTTTTCTATACTAGAATAAATCAAAAAAATCAAGTCAAATTTTGATGAATTTTCATGTTTTTAGTTTTTCTCATTTTTTTCGAACAAAACCAAATCAAAAACTTTTTTATGTTCACGTTCTTATTTCTGGGTGCAAAAGGAATAAAAAAAATATACGTACGGCCCATGTACAAAAATGTTGTTGACCAGTGTAATTCGATCATAATATACCGACATTTCTTCGAGATTAGTTGTTGTCGAAAACAAGCCGATAACTTTTCGATAACAAGTCAGTAATATGCTGATAACAATCCGACAATAAAAACAGCCGATAAGTTTTCGTATTTACAAATGCATTTTTTTGAACCATGCTAAATGATTCCACAATTATACTGAATTAGGCTTCGGAATGATAACAAGGTGATTCTATTACGATCTCAAAATAGTTCTGAAACAATTCCGAAACGATCCCGAAATAAGGAAAGTGATTTCGAAATAGTCTAGAAATGACCCCAATATTATAACAAAAAGGTTTGGAAATTTTCCTAAATTATCCCCGGAGAGTCAGAAGTGACTTAAAAATAGTCCTGATTTAAATAGTCCCTGCCCTACTACAAAAGTATGCCATCGGGACGTAATATGATTTTTTGGCTAAAGTTTAGAGCAATACCGATTATTTTCGGACCATTGTAAAAATCTAGTGTCATGTTTACATTATTTCAATTCAAACAGAGCAGAGATTTACCATCCCCGAAACCTATTTCTGGCAAAATAAGATTTTTCGAAAAACTTTAGACAATAAGTCATCCTAAACGATGTCGATATTAGTGAGAAAACATTTAAAAATAACAAGTAAGGAAGGCTAAGTTCGGTTATAACCGAATATTAAATACTCGGCTGAGAGCCTTGGAGACAAAATAAGGGAAAATCACTTTGTAGGAAAATTAACCTAGGGTAACCCTGGAATGTGTTTGTATGACATGGATATCAAATGGAAGGTATTAAAGAGTATTTCAAAAGGGAGTGGGCCATAGTTCTATAGGTCGACGACTTTTCGAGATATCGCCACTAAGGTGGACCAGGGGTGACTCTAGAATGTGTTTGTACGATATGGGTATCAAATTAAAGTTGTTAATGAGTATTTTAAAAGGGAGTGGGTCTTAGTTCTGTAGGTGGACGCCTTTTCGAGATATGGCCATAAAGGTGGACCTGGAGTGACTCTAGAATTTGTTTTTACGATATGGGTATCAAACGAAAGGTGTTAATGAGTATTTTAAAATAGAGTGGGCTATAGTTCTATAGGTGGTATTTGTACGATATGGGTATCAAATTAAAGGCATTAATGAGGGTTTTAAAAGGGAGTGGCCCGTAGTTGTACATGTGAAGGCGTTTTCGAGATATCGACCAAAATGTAGACCAGGGTGACCCAGAACATCATCCGTCAAGTAGCGCTAATTTATTTATATATATAATACCACGAACAGTATTCCTGCCAAGATTCCAAGGACCAAGTTTCATCGCTTTAGCCGTCTTTGGCAAAAAGTGAGCGTGATTATACTCCAATTTCGTTCATTTTAAATAGCGATCTGAGATAAGGAACTTACATACCAAATTTAATTAAGCTACGTCAAAATTTACTCAAGTTATAGTGTTTATGGACAGACGGACGAACGGACGGACATGGCTAAATGAATTTCTTTTTTCGCCCAGATCATTTTGATATATAGAAGTCTATATCTATCTCGATTAGTTTATGCCGTTACGGATAACCGTTATGCGAACAAAGTTAATATACTCTGTGAACTCTGCTCAGCTCAGTATAAAAAGTAATCACTGAGAAAAATCGATACAATTTTAAGCTAAACATATTGCACCTTTTTGTTCTTGGCTAGCGGTTGTGATGAAAAGTTCTTTGGTCAAATTGTTACAAATCTGGAAGAGTTCCAAGTTTAGTGTCCCAGAAACAATGTTTCCCTGTATAAAGTTAGCATTGTATACCAGCACTTCAACTCTTCACCGCTAGTCCTTTAATATTTTTTTTTATAAATAGAAATGAAAATTGAGGATAAATCTTTGGAAACACAGTGCTTCTGGGAAAATTACGGAAGGTAGTGAAATTTCCAAACATTAATATGGAGTATTGCACATTTCGTATGGACCAATATTCATTAAAAACCAAAGCTTGAACTTTTCAGGATTCTTCACTCATGGCCGAAGCACACCTTGTGTCCAGAGTTTAACTTTTAAATGCAACCTGGAAGTAGACTGTGAGACGAGCTGAACTATAAATTTGTTCGAAAAAATGTATTTGTGCGACGTCAACTTTCAGAAAAATTCCATGGCTATGTTTTGCTAAATGGCTTTTATACAATTTCAATACTACTATTATTATTTTTTTGTGCTTTTGTTGATTTCTTACAAGTCATACATACAAACGTACACACATACATATTACCGTCTATAAAACCTGTCGGAAACTTTTTGATTGCATGCTCGATTATGCCATTAATTTGGCAGTTCAAATGAGTCAGATGAAAAAATGATAAATGATGTTTCAATTAAATGAATACGAAAATAAAAATGTAAGTATGAATATTATGAATATAAATGCATACAGCCAAGGGCATAGATATATCACAGGCCTTTTACATAAAGGTACATATTTATGTACATAAAAGAAGTACTTAATGTGTCATTCAAAACTTCATTGCCAATGTAGCATGTAATTTGTTTTGATATTGTTACAATTTTGAATATACATACATACATAAATGCATATCATACATTATAAATTGTAATACACAAACACATAGACAGAAATGAACGCCTTTAAGCTGGTTTTTTCCTAACTTTTTGTTATTGTCATCTTAGTTCAGCGCCTATTTTATGATTTCGTGGTTAATTTTTATACTCAGCTGAGCAGAGCTCACAGAGTATATTAATTTTCTTCGCATAACGGTAATCCGTAACGGCATAAACTAATCGAGATAGATATAGACTTCTATATATCAAATTGATCTGGGCGAAAAAAGAAATTCATTTAGCCATGTCCGACCATCCGTCTGTCCGTAAACACGATAACTTGAGTAAATTTTGACGTAACTTAATTAAATTTGGTATGTAAGTTCCTGGGCACTCATCTCAGATCACTATTTAAAATGAACGAAATTGGACAATAATCACGCCCACTTTTTACCAAAGACGGCTAAAGAGATGAAACTTGGTACTTGGGTTGACCTTATGACGCCAAACAGAAAATTATTAAAATTTTGGACAATGGGCCTGGCACCGCCCACTTTTAAAAGAAGGTAATTTAAAATTTTGCAAGCTGTAATTTGGCAGTCGTTGAAGATATCGTGATGAAATGGTGGATGGCAGAAACGTTACTCCTATTACTATATGTGTGCTAAAAAAAAATTATCAAAATCGGATGACGAACACGCCCAGTTTAAAAAATAAGATATTTTTAAGTAAAATTTTAACAAAAAATTTAATATCTTTACAGTATATAAGGAAATTATGTCAACATTCAACTACTGTAATGATATGGTACAACAAAATACAAAAATAAAAGAAAATTTCAAAATGGGCGTGGCTCCGCCCTTTTTCATTTAATTTGTCTAGAATACTTTTAATACCATAAGTCGAACAAAAATTTACCAATCCTTGTGAAATTTGGTAGAGGCTTAGATTCTAGAACGATAACCTTTTTCTGTGAAAATGGGCGAAATCGGTTGAAGCAAGCCCAGTTTTTATACACAGTCGGCCGTTAACACGATAACTTGAGCATAAATCGATATATCTTTACTAAACTTAGTTCACCTACTTACCTTAACTCACTTTATCTTGATATTAAAAATGGGCGCAATGCGTCTATGACCACGCCCACTTTGTCGGTATCGAAAATTTCGAAAAATGCAAAAAATACCATAATTCCATACCAAATACGAAAAAAGGGATGAGATTGATTTTTTGACGCAAAATATAACTTTAGAAAAAAACTTTTCAAAATGGGTGTGACACCTACCATATTAATTAGAAGAAAAAGAAAAAGTTCTGCAGGGCGAAATCAAAAGCCCTTAGAAACATGGGAGGAATACTGTTCGTGGTATTACCTATATAAATAAATTAGCGGTACCCGGCAAATGATGATCTGGGTCACCCTGGTCCACATTTTGGTCGATATCCCGAAAACGCCTTCACATATACAACTAAGTGCCACTTCCTTTGAAAACTCTCACTAATATCTTTAATTTGATACCCATATCATACAGCACATTCTAGAGTCACCCCTGGTCCACCTTTATGGCGATATCGCGAAAAGGCGTCCACCTATAGAAATAAAAATCACTCCCTTTTAAAATACTCATTACCACCTTCCATTTGATACCCATGTTATACAAACACATTTCAGGGTTGCCTTAGATTCATTTTCCTACATGGTTATTTTCCCTTATTTTGTCTCTAAAGGGCTCAGCTGAGTATGCAATGTTTGGTTACACCCGAACTTAGCCTTTCTTACTTGTTTTGTTTGTTATAATACATCTAAAGAACGCTTAAAGTGCACTTAAGCTTGTTCAGCCACCTCCAATTAGTATTCTGATTTGCATTTGCGCATGGTGCCTAATTTAACTTGAGCGGATATAGCCGTCCAGGGATAACTTAATATGACCAACCTAAATTTCAAATTATCACTAGCTCCAGAAGTTTATGTTAAGAGAGTACCCTTTAGGAAAACTTCTAGTTTTAACAGAGCGATTGCGATTCTGGTTCAACTAGATTCGAAACTTAGTGTTCTTTGCCCATTCCACATGAAAGGGGTTCCTGGAAGCTGCGTCAACTATCGCGATATCAGTCTTCTAAATATCGCATATAAGGTCCTGTTAAGTGTATTTTGCGAAAGATTGAAGCCCACCGTGAATTGGTTGGGCTGGACTTTATAATCTGGTAGGTCTACTATCGAAAAGTAAAGTCCTCTCTCAGCGAACGAAAATCATGCTCCACAAGTCACTTATCGAAACCGTCCTGCTATATGGTGCAGAAGCATGAAGCATGACAACATGGAATGATACAGTTCTGGGAGTGTTTAAGTCTTTAAATGATTTACTGACCTATACGCGTTGGCAAGGGCGATTATCGAAGAAGATTTAATGTGCGAAAGACATCAACATAGTCTAGAGAAACAAAACACAGCAATGTAATTTTATCGGAACCCACCTACGGAAGCCGAAGAAGAGAGAGCTGCCTTCTAGCGAAAAGGGCAAGGTGGAAAACAATTATTTTCATTTGGTGTTACCAATTGGCGCCAATTAGTACAGCGAAGTAGCGTCTGGTATGTTTTGTTGGACGGCAATAACCAATAAGCGCCCATTATCTAAGTATCTAAGTTAAAGCAGTTGGCAGTTCTAAATATGCAACAGTGCTAAGGGTTTTAGTTCTTGAATTACCAAAAATTGATTGCATTATGGTTAATTCGGTTGCATACTCGCCAAAATATAGGTCCTGATCGAACGATGCACTCCGAAATGTATGTGTATGACAGTCGTTAGCTTAACGTCATCGACGTGGATGTTCTATGGTCGACATTTGTTTTGTTCACGTTGTAAATAACGTCGCCGAGGATTTAGTTGGTGACAGTGTTAGAATTCCTGAGGTGAGAAAACTTAAAAAACTTGGGAGATAGTCATTATTTAAATGGCATACATATCTTGTCGATGATTTCCGCTTCCCACGACCATTGGATTCTTCCCGACCAACAGCTGTCTTCTCAATGTAACCCCATTTAATTTTTTGCGTCCCTCCCACAGATTTTCACCAAATTTTAATGCTCCACACCATCTTGATTCTGGTTCATGCCCCTGTGGGTATCGCGGTCTACGCCTTAGCGCCCTCCACTACCTTCTAGCAGCACCGCTGCTCAGAAAAAAAAGCCACTGCTACTCGCACACGAGTACGTAGGTAGGGAAACAGAAGATAAGTGTCTATCACTTTTCGCACCGTTTGCCAGTACAGAATATGAAAAATTTACCCTACTTCTTTCAGGTTCGCCACTACATCCGTAAATTTTCAATAAATATATGTATTTTTTTCAGGCAAGCCATTTTAGGTGTATCATAACAGCAAGAAAGGGCAGGTAAAATCCTTTGAAAATACATTTTTGATAGAACTGGGAAAGATATGTAAAATATAGGCCCCAAATATTATTGAATTTAATCAAAAACTCTATGTTTAGTGTATAAATCCAATTAAGAACAAGTAAGGAAGGCTAAGTTCGGGTGTAACCGAACATTACATACTCAGTTGAGAGCTGTGGAGACAAAGTAAGGGAAAATCACCATGTTGTAAAAAGAACCTAGGGTAACCCTGGAATGTGTTTGTATGATATGTGTATCAAATGGAAGGTATTAAAGAGTATTTTAAGAAGAAGTGGGCCATAGTTCTATAGATGGACGCCATTTAGGGATATCGCCATAAAGGTGGACCAGGCCTGACTCTAGAATTTGTTTGTGCGATACGGGTATCAAATGAAATGTGTTAATGATAATTTTAAAAGGGAGTGGGCCTAAGTTCTATAGGTGGACGCCTTTTCGAGATATCGCCATAAAGGTGGACCAGAGGTGACTCTAGAATTTATTTTGTATGATATGGGTATCAAATGAAAGGTATTAATGAGTATTTTAAAAGGGCGTGGGCCTGAGTTCTATAGATGGACGCCTTTTCGAGATATCGCCATAAAGATGGACCAGGTGTCACTCTAGAATTTGTTTGTACGATATGAGTATCAAACGAAAGGTGTTAATAAGTATTTTAAGAGGGCGTGGGCCTTAGTTCTATAGATGGACGCCTTTTCGAGATATCGCCATAAAGGTGGACCAGAGGTGACTCTAGAATTTGTTTGTACTATATGGGTATCAAATGAAAGGTGTTAATGAGTATTTTAAAAAGGAGTGAGCCTTTGTTGTATATGTGAAGGCGTTTTCGAGATATTGACCAAAATGTGGACCAGGCTGATCCAGAACTGCATCTGTCGGGTACCGCTAATTTATTTATATATGTAATACCACGAACAGTATTCCTTCCAAGATTCCAAAGGTTTTGATTTCGCCCTGCAAAACTTTTTCATTTTCTTCTACTTAATACGGTAGGTGTGACACCCATTTTATAAAGTTTTTTCTAAAGTTATATTTTGTGTCAATAATCCAAACCAATTACCATGTTTCATCCCTTTTTTCGTATTTGGTATATAATTATGGCATTTTTTTCATTTTTCGTAATTTTCGAAATCGAAAAAGTGGGCGTGGTCATAGTCGGATTTCGGCCATTTTTTACACCAATACAAAGTGAGTTCAGATAAGTGCGTGAACTGAGGTTTGTAGAGATATATCGATTTTTGCTCAAGTTATCGTGTTAACGGCCGAGCGGAAGGACAGTCGGTCGACTGTGTATAAAAACTGGGCGAGGCTTCAACCGATTTCGCCCTTTTTCACAGAAAACTGTTATCGTCCTAGAATCTAAGCCTCTACCAAATTTCACAAGGATTGGTAAATTTTTGTTCGACTTATGGCATTAAAAGTATCCTAGACAAATTAAATGAAAAAGGGCGGAGCCACGCCCATTTTGAAATTGTCTTTTATTTTTGTATTCAACTGGAGTTGAATGTTGACATAATTTACTTATATACTGTAAAGATATTAAATTTTTTGTTAAAATTTTACTTTAAAAAAATTTTTTTTAAAAGCGGGCGTGGTCCTTCTCCGATTTCGCTAATTTTTATTAAGCGTACATATAGGAATAGGAGTAACGTTCCTGCCAAATTTCATCACGATATCTTTAACGGCTGCCAAATTACAGCTTGCAAAATTTTAAACTACCTTCTTTTAAAAGTGTCGGTGCCAGGCCCATTGTCCAAAATTTTACTATTTTTCTATTCTGCGTCATAAATTCAACTCACCTACCAAATTTCATCGCTTTATCTGTCTTTGGTAATGAATTATTGCACTTTTTCAGTTTTTCGAAATTTTCGATATCGAAAAAGTGGACGTGGTTATATTCCGATATCGTTCATTTTAAATAGCGATCTGAGATGAGTGCTCAGGAACCTACATACCAAATTTCATCAAGATACCTCAAAATTTTCTCAAGTTATCGTGTTAACGGATGGACGGACGGACGGACATGGCTCAATCAAATTTTTTTTCGTTCTGCCCTGCAAAAATCGCGAGTACTCCATGCACGCATGTATGGAGTACTCGCTATGGACCAACCGAGTGCTCCAAAATTAACCACAATTCATACAAAAAACATGGTCCAATTAACATTGCGATGTCCTAGGACCGGACCATATGCTCCAGTTCCGCATTACATCAGAGTAATCCATGGAGTACCCACAGTCCAATAAACATCGTGTAGTGATTACAATCGTTAAAAACGAGCAATGATCGGCTTACAGTATGTTCTTGTAGAAACATGAGTTGGTCCATTGCTGCATTACAGTGGAGTATAATGGTAAGTACTCCAGTGGACCACATGATCCAATGATTTTTGCAGGGTGATGATTTTGATATATGGAAGTCTATATCTATCTCGATTTCTTTATACCTGTACAACCAACCGTTATGCAATCAAACTTAATATACTCTGTGAGCTCTGCTCAACTGAGTATAATGAAATAAGCTTTTCTTGTAGTTGGAGTTGATTGCAATTATCTCTTCCGATTTTGTACCCTTACCTTGATTACCTGTTTGCTTGATAAAAAGAGAGACACCGCACTTCCGTGCCATTTCCTGAAATCGAAATTCGAAAATTGATAAAACAAACATATGTACAAATGTTAAAGCAATGCAATACTTATTTATGGGTTTGTTTATCAATTCCTTCAAAATATACTTGAACCAATACCACCGGCAAAGCAAAAAACCGAAAAAAGAAAACAATAAAAAATATACAGCAATTTACCTGCAGGAGGGAAAAAAACAAATCAACAATCAACTTTTTGTCAATATTTGCTGACAGCAAAATAAGAAAATAATGAAAATTGAGCAAAATAATGATATGAGGGTGAAAAAAAAAATTATAAAGCTATAAAAATACATACATAGATATACGCGTATGCTGACCAGAGATCGGTTTTGAGTACTAATAAAATTAGTGTACTTAGTCATGTGTTTAAATGTGTACTTAGTCAAGTACAGACAAATACTATGAGTGATTAGCACATTAAATAGGAAATACATACGAGTGCCCCGTAACACATATGTCTCATACATATATAACATTGTTGAGTATAAACTGATGTCATAGTCGCTTTAACTCAGTACCACTTTGGTTTCGTGTGTAATACACTGTATACTTAGTTTATCATCGGTTTTACTTTAGCGCTGTATTCAGTTTATTTTCGTGTACATCGTTGTGTTGCTAGCGTCAGAAGACTGATATGATTTTATTTATTTTATTGCACTATTAGTCTTACTTATTCCAATTAGTGTTTTCGTATAACACAGTTGACTTTCTTGCTCAATAAGTCAATTGAGTACTCAACTGCTTCGTGGCTTATGAGCGGTTATACATTTTACGAAGCATGACTATGTAAATGTGTGTTAGAGGATATAAGTGCTTGATATTCTTTGTTTGCATACGCACTAATACTCATTTTTTGGTTAGTCCACTAATAACCTTAAAAGATGAATAGTTGCAGCTCACTGATGCTGACCGCATGAAAATGATTATATAACGTAACAATACTCACACCACCGTATTCAATTAAGTCAAACGTAACAGCGATGCGTTCAACGCAATCGTATGCATGCGGTAACAGCGCCACAATCACGCAAGATGTTGTATTTGTAAATTTTAAGGAATTTCAGACTTGGCA
The DNA here is from genome assembly GCF_040869045.1 of Eurosta solidaginis. Taxonomy (NCBI): domain Eukaryota; kingdom Metazoa; phylum Arthropoda; class Insecta; order Diptera; family Tephritidae; genus Eurosta; species Eurosta solidaginis. Next base: position 189,779,233 of record NC_090321.1, read on the forward strand.
ATTAAATTCACCTTACCCATTCACATAAAAAATTTCGCGAAGCAGTGTTATATACATTCTCACTATACAAGAAAAATACTTGCTGACATTTTGTGTATCATATTCATTATTTAAGTTGCAGTTTTTAACTGTAAAAATGTTACAAAAGCTCCAACGCGTGGGAAAAATAATTTCACTTACAAAGTGTGAAAATATCCGTAGCCAAAGCAAATGTCGAGTTCTTCTTCTTACGCTTTTCTTGCAACAAAATTTTGAAGTTTTTCATGTCGGATGGTGCCAGGGTCGCCTAATCCGCCGTTCTCTTTAAAAATACGTGCAATCTACTCATCATGCATAAGATTGCGTTAAAAGTATCTATTTAAAAAAACTGCTTATATGACGGGGCTTTAATGTTCACCCTTTCATGGGCTTAGCCACTCCAAAACAAAATCTGAAAATATAAAACAACTGCAAACAAAGGTTGATTTGGAACAAATAAGACAAGGAATTCTGTTAATAAAAAATTTGAACTCAAAAGTTTTAGGAAGAGTACCGATTTTGCTGGCACACCTTGAATTTTGGGCCAACCGCGCACCCACAAGCTAACACAATTCCAAACATAAGTGACTAAAATTTATAAATGAATGGCGGTTGCTTGTTCGTTTGCTTGTTGAGTTGATTGTTTGGTTTGTCGGTTCACTGGTTGCTGCCTGGCTAGTTTGGTTAGCCGGTTTGTCGGCTGGCTGACTGGCCGCCTCGGTTTTGCTTCTTTTGCCTATATGAATCCACCCAGCAAGTTAACACAAGCTTTGGTTAAAAATTCGGTTTTGTTTGCTCTTCAATTTTGCAGCTAAGCAAATTAAGCACTTGCACGGCATGGAGCAAATATAAATAAAAAATTAAAACTACAATGAAAAAAACTAGGCCATCAATAGCCATTTGTTTGCTTGTATTTCACTAGAGCTTTTAGCACTTTAATCCCTTTGTAGTTAAAATTCACTTTTACTCTTACAACTAGCACTTTCCAGTTGTTTGTGTAGTGAAAATGGATGTATTAAATCTTTTTTTCCTTTTAATCTGAAATCGCGATTGTTGATTTATGCTCTTTTTTTAACTCTCAGGTCTATGTGTAAGAACGAGATATTGCAAATAAAGTCAAAAATAAACCAAAACACTCATATTGAATGGGTAATACTACATACAAAAGAAGGACACCAAATATAAAAAACATTTTTGTTTTTTAACTAGAATACCCGGGAAACTTTGCCCTTTCTAAAAGATGATTTGCTTACGCTTCTCCTGTTTAATCTCTATTCCATTCTCTTCTAATTTATCTCCCTTTTTTAGCCTTGTCCTTTTTTATTACACTTTTTTTCCTACCATTCTCATTCCCCAACACATTTCTACTCCAACCACCACTCGTACTCCCACTCCCACCCTACTCCAACTTCTACTTCAGCGCCCACTCCCATTTCTTCTCTCTATATATATTGTTACGAATATTAGCAACACTAAGGGGTACTGCCATCTCTAAGCCGATGCTAAGCAGCGCCTTGTATGTGCACATCCATAAATCAATCATTATGTATCTACATAAATGATTCAATCATTATGTCTACACATATGTACGTATACGCAGCTGAGAAGCAACGCACAACCACATGCATATATCTGAGATACTCCCGTAAGTGGCAATGAGAGGAGCTATAAAATTGTGCATTGTAGTCACAGCTGAGAAATTTGATAGCTGATAGCCAACTAATAGATTCTGGAAATGGAAGCGCCTAGAAGATGCGAACGAGGAAATCAAAGAGTATAAAAGGCAGCGACAGATAGAGGCGCTAGAGTTAGTTTCGATTAAGACGCTATCTAGCGAGCAATATCAGTATTATTTTGAAAATAGTTGGAGTGTTATTGTGAAGTACTTTAGTAAAGGCCATTTTGCATTATTAAATATTGGAGTAATCTATTCAACAGTTTAGTGATTCGAACTTAGCAGAAGGTTGCAAATAAGAGGATTTGCAGTAAATTCGTTACAATTGGTGTCAGAAGAGGAATTTTTGAATAAATTCTAGAGTTGCAGAGCACAACAAGGACATGGCGAAGTTAGGTGAATTAAGGATCCAGCAACTGAAAAACGAGTTGGAATCCCGTGGATTGAATACAACCGGCAATAAACTCGAACTTCAGGCAAGACTACGAGAGGAAATGGAAGCAGAAGGAATTAACGTGGAAGAGTATGTCTTTCATCATGATGGCGACGAGACAACAACAAAAATTGAGGAGAAAAATGTAACATCATAGACAGTTACGAGCACAGACTGGAACATGATTTTAGCTGCAATATCTGCTCAAATATCGACAGTGTCATCTCAACTGCCAGAACAGAAGATATATATGGAATCCCAGGAGAACCGTATAACATCCAAGATGGAAGAACAGAAAACATACATGGCGTCACAAATTGCAGAACAATTAAAAGAACAAGAAGCACGCATAACATTACAACTCGAAGCACAGTAAGAGCGTATCTCAACGAAGCTGGAGGCACAGGAAACAAAAGTCTCATCACAGCTGGAGGCTTTTAGTGAACGACAAGATAAAATGTAGACCGAAATGGATGCTTTGAAAGATCGTATACAGGAGTTGCAACTAAATCGCCCAGCAGTTTCAACGAGTTATCCAAAGGTAAAACCACCATCCTTTGACGGTTCTGTTCCTATCCAGGTCTTTAAGGTACAATTTGAGAATACCGCACTCTTCGTAGCATTGACAGGACCAGCTCCCGAAATCTTACAGACTATTCCAGAGTACGAACGGAACAGCTATGAAGCATTGATGGCCGCTGTCGAGAGACGTTATGGAAACGAGCATAGAAAACAGATATTCCAAATTGAGTTGCAAAACCGTCACCAAAGAGAGAATGAGACATTGCAGGAGTTTGCCTCGGATGTTGAAAGATTGGCACATTTGGAAAATGCGGACGCACCCGTGGAGTACACCGAAAGGGTAAAAATCCAGAGTTTTATAAATGGCATACAGGACGTAGAACGAAGCGAGCGACATATGCAAACACAAAACCCACATTCGCAGAAACGGTATCCCATGCACTGACTCAAGAAACAGCGTCGCTTCTGTGTAAGCCAGTTTTCAAAGCACGCCGTGTGGAAGTAGAAAGGCCAGAGTGGGTAGACGCAATATTGAAGGTGCTGAAAGAATCGCAAAAGCGGAGTGGAAGAGTTAGCAATTGCTTCAAATGCGGGAAGCCCGGTCACACTGCACGTCATTGCGATCTTGGTCCTAATAGTTCCAACAATGTGAGTGGCCGTAAACGCAAAGCTGGAGGAGATGAGCAAGAGCGTCTCAGATGCAGAGAACGAAGACTTGCCCCAGCTATTGAATGTCCTGTGATATCTGTGTCGCAAATTGGAAGAAAATCGAGCAGTCTTGCCGTCGAAGGAAAGCTAGATGGCAAGGAACGTGTAATGGCTGTAGATACAGGCGCATCTCATTCCTTAATCTGATCTGACTTGGCCAACAGGAGAGTAAAACCGTTACCTGGAGCAAGGTTGCGTACGGTCACTTGCGAGTAAAACCAAGTCCAAGGCGAACTGGTATATGAGGTATTAATTGGAAAGGACATGGTTCTACACAAATTCATTGTGACGCAGATTGTTGATGAAGTCATATTGGGAGTGGACTTCTTAGTTGACCATGACATCAGGGTCGATATGCGGAGAAAGATTATGCGCTATAAAAACCAGGATATACCAATTAACTTCAGTTTGGAAAAAGGGTTCAGCAGTAATCGAGTAGTGGTGGAGAAGAGTCGACAAAGGCCACGAAAGCAAAGGTGAAGGTTGATGGAACCAATGAGCCAAACAAAGCAAAATCAAAGATAGCTACGAGAGAAAAACGGGCATTAGCGGACGCACTAAAACGACTGAAAGAATTTTCCAGAAAGGATGAAAGGGTGGTTTCGAGCCAGCGCGCACTACTGTTGTGAAACATCAAGACGATACTAATGATGCAAGGTCAATCCGTCAAGATCAAGCTCTGAGAAGTAGTTCTTCATTGGTCAAACAACAGAGTGCGAAGGAACAATCCAGGATAATGAGTAGTAAGATGAAACGCAGGTACGATGAGAACAATAATTCGGAAGGTTTCTTGGAGGGAGATTTGGTACTGCTATACAACCATCACCGGCGGAAAGGTGTTCCGTCCAAATTTCTGTGCAGTTGGGTAGGCCCGTACATAGTTGTGAAGAAGATCAGTAATACCATCATCCGCATACAAACCATTGGGAAACCACGAAGTAGAAGAGTGGTACATTTGGAGATGCTAGCGGCATTTAGATCGGGAGATTTGTCTGATCGATGCGATCAGATTTAGGTGGAGGGCAGTGTTACGACTATTAGCAACACTAAGAGGTACTGCCATCTCTAAGCGGATGCTAAGCAGCGCCTTGTATGCAAATCCATAAATAAATCATTATGTATCTACATAAACGAATCAATCATTATGTCTACAAATATGTACGTATACGCAGCTGAGAAGCAACGCACAACCACATGCATATATCTGAGATATTCCCGAATGTATGCAATGAGAGGAGCTACAAAATCGTGCAATTGTAGTTACAGCTGAGAAATTTGATAGCTGATAGCCAACTAGTAGATTCTGGAAATGGAAGCGCTTAGAAGATGCGAGCGAGGAAATCAAAGAGTATAAAAGGCAGCGACAGATAGAGGCGCTAGAGTCAGTTTCGATTAAGACGCTATCTAGCGAGCAATAGCAGTATTATTTTGAAAATAGTTGGAGTGTTGTTGTGAAGTTCTTTAATAAAGGCCGTTTTGCATTATTAAATATTGGAGTTATTTATTCAACAATTTAGTGATTCGAACTTAGCAGAAGGTTGCATATAACAGGATTTGCAGTAAATTCGTTACAATATATATATATTTATATATCTTAATATATAAAAAACGCGTATCACACAATTGAGGCCAATGGACTCCTAAACTACTGAACCGATTTTGAGTTTGTTTTGCTCCCCGTGTGTAGTTTGATCTAACTTGAAAAATAGGATAGGTGACTGGGTGACTGGGCCAAAACGTGGACCCGCGTACCCATAGAGTGTGTTTATAGAATACGGATATCAAATGAAAGCTGTTGATGAGTGCTTTAGTAGAGGGTAATTTTCATACCCCTGGGTGACTAGGGTCTTGAGATATAGGCCAAAACGTGGACCCGGGTACCCCTAGAGTGTGCTTATAGAATATGGATATCAAATTAAAGTTGTTAATGAGTGCTTTAGTAGAGGGTAATTTTCATACCCCTGGGTGACTCGGGTATCGAGATATGAGCCAAAACGTGGACCTGGGTGCCCCTAGAATATGTTTATAGAATGTGGATATCAAATGAAAGCTGTGGATGAGTGCTTTAGCAGAGGGTTATTTTAATACCCTTGGGTGACTAGGGTGTCCAGATATAGGCCAAAACATGGACCCGGATACCCCTAGAATGTGTTTATAGAATATGAATATCAAATGAATGCTGTTGATGAGTGCTTTAATACAGAGTAATATATTATCCAGAGACGGACTGGGACTGGGATTAGGACTAGGACTGGGACTGAAACTCGGAGTGGGACTGGGACTGGAACTGGAATAAAATACATACCACCTTCTTGGACAGGCAATAAGGGATGCAGAAGAATGAGAAGAAATTGAGAGAAGAGAAAAGAGAAAAGAGAGAAGGAGTTTGAGAAAGAGATGAAATGAGATGAAGATGGAGATAGATGAAGCGAAAAAGACGGAGGGAGGAGTGAAGAGAAATTAAAATGTATGCAGAGTGGCCAAATTTATGGCAGGACAACGTCTGCCGGATCTCCTAGTATATACGTACATATATTTTAGTTCGGGCGTCCACCAGCAATTGTTAGCAAAAATCACAGCACTTCCTTTGCATGCACCATTTACAACAACTACCAAGTGAAAAGAGATATTTTCTATTTATTGTTTTGCAAGTGATTGTTGTGACAATTTTAAGGTTTTCACTGTCATTCTGATTTTTTGTGGCTTTTGAATGTTTTTATTCGCCAAACTAAGAGTGTGGGCCATTCCGTGTGTATGCGATGACTTTTTGTTGTAGGCAGCTCCGTGCTGTTTCTCCATAGAACAATCGGACGACATAACTGAGCTATAGACAGAACTCGAACAAAGTTTGATTCATACCAACCTTTTCTTTCAACTTACGTCGTGCTTCTTTTCTTTTTTCCTACAAATTGGCTGAACGGGACTTTTCCAATGTTTTCGGTATGTTTGGCAGAGCACTCTTCAACCACACCACGGCGGCCAGATAATAATCCCAAAATTGACTCAAATATTGCCAGCATTGTCTAGAGAAAAGCCAAAAATTATCGCGAGTACATCAAGTAAAGACCCAAAAAGAGTTCCGAATCAATCCAGATATTGTTCCAAAATGATCGTAAAATTTTCTCAACGTTTCGGAAAACAGTCTTGAATTTATAACGCAATTTTTCTTAACTTTTTCAGAAATAATACTTAAACAAAAAAATAATAATACTCAGACAAATGCACAAAATAATCCTGAAATGCCTCCGAAATATTGTAGAAATGCTTTAGAAATATTTTAGAACTGGCCCCAAAAACTGGCCCCAACTACTTTAATGGTGCCAAAATTATACCGAAAGCGATACAAAATTGATCTCGGAGAGGTCACAAAATAGTACAAATAACCCCAAAACCAACTCTGAAAAAAGCCGAATAACTCCTTAAAGGTCTCGAGATAATCCACGCCTCACTTTTTCAAATTTTTTTAGACTTGGACTTATAGAACTCATATTTATGCTAAATATCATCAGTCAAGTTCAAATTCTAACCATTAAACAATTAAATAGAGGCGTGGTATCTTCCCCCACCCATTTGTTTTTTTAAATATTGCCCCAAGATCCTTCCTGAACATTATCGTTCAGAGGTTCTGGCTTATGTTAGCTGCATAGAAAATTCCTTGGAGATTTCCACATGTTTTATATGCTCAATTTATGTAGAAGGAATAAGAAATCGTTTGTATGAAAAATAAAGTGGATATAAAATAAAGTGGGTTGATTACGTCGAGATATATAAAGCCCATCAATTCGATAATTTCAGCATATAAGTATCTCGGTATTTTCCTTTTGGTACTTTCAAAGATCGAACTATAGTAAATACATTCAATTGATTTGTGAATTGTATGCAAATTTTAAAAAAGTGTTTGAATTCGCGCGGAACGACCAATTCACATATCAAATAATCCATATATGTACATATGTACTTATGTATCCGCACATTATATATCGTACATTTGAGTTATTTATATAGTCTGTGGGTGCCGTTTATTGCCAATGCTGACATTTTGTTAATTTTGTTGATTAATTGCATACAAAAGTAAACTTTTTCTCGTTGGCTGGTTGAGTGGCTGACAAATGGACTAGACGAATGGTTTTTTAGTTAGTTAGGTACACTACAGCCAATGTTTACACTTTTTTGAATATGTGGAAACATAACCCTACAAAAAATGCGACTAGTCTAGGATGAATCCGGGATGAGTCGCAATGGAGTATGCGACTATAGCCTGTTCTGATATATTTATATGGGTTGGAGTGGTCCCTTTTGTTTGAGCATGTCCTATGGAGAGACCTGTTTATGCCTGAACGGGCAGTGTCGGACTGGTCCTCGTTATACACCTACGGGTTGTAAAGTAGCGTTACAATAATATAACCCCGCCCTGTACCTCTTTTCTTACTTACGCCTGAATCTCCCCCCCCCCCCCCCCCCCCCCGCCAAGTACCTATTTTCTTACTTATGCCTGAAACTATACCTCTATATAGTACAGCCAACAACCAACAGCTGATGGCAGGCAATCATCACAGTAGTTGTGTATTTCTCCAGTGCTTTGTGGCGAAAGCCGTATAAAAGGAGTGAATTTGCATTTCGCAATTCAGTCCTTGTAGGTGAGCCAGCGGGCCAAAGTAAAAATTGCCACTTCGGGTAGCTAGCTGAGTGGAAGGGGCGCTGGTCACTCTTCACCTGGGCTGGACGACGAGAGTGGTGCCTTCGGACTATTTCCCTCCGTCACCCACCCCGGTGTTGAGTGGAACGACGCCCTAATGACTAAAACACCCCTCCCCTTAGCTCGAGCTGAGTGGAAGGGGGCGCTGTCATGGCGCGGGTCACCCTTCACCGGTGCTGGAGAGTGACGTCTTCGGACTATTTCCCTCCGTCGCCCACCCGGGTATCGAGTGGCATGACGCCGAACGACCAAGCGACCCCTCAGCCCTAGTATTAAAGGCTGGCCGGAGCGGAGCATATCTGACCACTCCCACTAGCGAGCTGGGAAGAAGAGGGCGCGGCCGTGGCGCGGGTCACCCCCCTGCTACGCCTGGACGACGAGAGTGGTGTCTTCGGGCTATTTCCCTCTGTCGCCCTGGCCTGGTAAGGAATGACCCGCCGCCGGAACGACCGCACGATCCCCTCTCCACAGCTCCACATTAACCGGAGTCCTCAAAGTCTCTTCCGGAGGTCGCCGAACCCGCCGATAGAGCCGACGACTACCGATCCGGCCGAAGACTACCGATCCATCCGAACCCACCGACTACCCCCACCGGAACAAACAGCCGCTATTCAGGTAAAATCCGTTACCAGCCTACGTCCCCTATCGCGTTCGCGCTGGTACGCGCTCCGTCGCCCCCGCTGCTGCTGTCGCATCATCTCGTGCCGCCGCACCATTCTACCGCCGTTAAGCCGCCGCTTCCGTCCCGCCGCTGCTACGACGGCCGCTGGCTGCCCGCCATCCTACCGCCGTCAAGCCGCTGCTTCCGTCCCGTCGCTGCTGCGACGACTGTTGGCCGTCCGCTATCCTACCGCCGCTCAGCCGCTGTGCTTATCCCGTCGCTGGTACGCCGACCGTTGGCCGTCCGCCATCCTACCACGGTTAAGCCGCCGGGCCGATCCCGCCGCTGCTACGACGATCGTTGGCCGCCCGCCATCCTACCGTCGTTAAGTCGCCGTTGGCCGTCCGACATCCTACCACCGTTAAGTCGCTGTTAAAACGACCGCCGGCTGTCCGCTATCTTACCGCATCTCAGCCGCCGTGCTGATCCCGTAGCTGCTATGCCGACCGTTGGCTGTCCGCCATCCTACCGCCGTGCTGATCCCGCCGCTGCTTCCATACCGCCGTACCAATCCGTCCGTTACCCTACCACCGTTCAACCGTCCTGCCGACCCCTCCTCTGCTACGACGACCTTTAGCCGCCGCTCCCCCTCACCATCTGGGAACGGAAAACTGCTGCCCTAGTTAACTGAGCGTTACCCCAGCCTTAGACAAAACCCACCTTATAGGGTACAGTCGGAGAGATCTTTTTGTAATGTACGACACTTCCTCTTTTTACCCCTTTGGGTACTGTTCGACACGACCTCTTTTTACGCCTACGGGTACTGTCGGACAGATATTTTCTCTACTGTTCGACACTTCCCCTTTGTACCTCTATGGGAAGTATCTGACAGGCCCTTTTTTTATCCATACGGGTAGTGTCGGACATATTCTCTTCGTGCCTCTACAGCCATAGTCACACAAGACCCTTTTGTTCGGCTGTGGTTACTTTCGGATAAGTCCTCTTTATACCCGTGTGGAATTTCTTACGGATTTTATAATTTTTTAAACTCTAATACTGTTTTCACACAGAAACTTAATGATCTCATTTCACCTTCTAATGAAATCGTAAATTTTTTGTTTTCACACAGAAGTAGTTGCTCCATTAGTATGAAGGATGAAATGTCAAGCGAATAAAATAACAATGCTATATGAGAGACAATGACATTTACTTTGACAAGTGACATTTTTAAGCACCGAACACACCAAAAACTAAGAAATTGAACGCTGCCAACAGAGTTGCATTGGGCTTTTGATTTCATTAGGCATTCGATTAGTCACTAATAAAATAATTATAGATTCGAATTTTGTGGGGAAGATTGAACCCAATAAGCGAAACTGTAGAAAACTGTATTTATTATTCAATAAGCCGTTTTTGTGAAAATAGTATAATACAATATTCTTAATTTTTTTCGTATTGGTGTTATAGAATAATAAAAACAAAACAAATATTACAATAATGGAACATATGGTCCTAGTATTTTAAGTTCGGTATAGAGCTTCGCATTTTTCTTAAATCATTCTATTCAATCACATTTAATCTTTTTATTTTATTAATTTCGTTGCTGTTTGTTTTTTTTTTTTTTTCAATTGGCTACATAAATTTCAAACTGACTGATGCCAAATATAACCAAACGGAACTATAGGAGATCAATTATACCCGATTGTGGACAAAAGAGATAAATCGCAGACCGCTCTCTTTATGGATATATCGCACGATTTTTTGCAGGGAAGTGCATACATCAGCATACATACAAACAATTTTTTAACTACCAACTAAATCCGTCGCGTCGTGTTTTAATCGCTTTTTTTTTTTTTTGGCAAAAATGTTCATGTTTTGTTAGTTTGATTTAGCTTTTCTTTATCAAATTGTTTGTATTTGTTTTTTCAGTTTAGTAACAAAAACAATAATAATACTAACCATATTGCAAAACAGCAGAAATTGTATTGGTGGTTAGATGTACAAATAACAATCAAAGCAAAGTCAACGACCATTTGACCATTTACGCTTACGTAGTTTGGCTTAAAAAATTTGCGCCAATCAAGTAAACAAATGGGCGAACAAATGACCAAATACGATCACACAAATATATGGAATTTGTGTAAATATAAATAAACAAATTGTGTATAGGTTTGGTTTTTGCAGCTAAATTTTATAAATATTTGCGTATAGGAAACCACAGTTTGGTAAGGTTCAACTGGCCAGTCAATTAAGGTCTCACGTAGACTGTATGTGTACGTGGTGTTTCCAGGATTTTTTGACGACCAATCGGAACAACCACAATTAGTAACCAGAAGCTATCTTATTGAATATTTCCGTCCTCTTGGAAAATACTAGAAGTTTAATAGGACGTAGCTAAATTGTTGCCTTGAGATCTGGCAACTTTGAAGCCCTTTGTATCTGAAGCATTGACTTCGGCGGTGCAGGACAAGTGGACACAAAGTCCCCAACTATTTCTTTCTGAAGCTCGCACTTCCTACGCAAACATAATCCTTATATGGGTAATTTGTCACAGGAATACAGGAGGGCAACGAGAAGGAAGACGAACTTGCAAGAGCAGGGGCACTTCTGGAGGCTGCGAGATAGATTGTCCACTTACATTAATCAAATGAAACATACCTAGCAGATTAAAGAAGTAAGCAGTCCCCAACTGGTACTCCTCGGTACACCTGCAAGATAATCAAGCAAATCAGGCCGAATTACGACAATAACAGAATAGAGGACCTTCTTAATATTTCAAGGAAAAAAATCTTTATGATCACTGCCACAATCACGGGTGACTTGCGGCTTCGTCTGCATGCTGAGAGAATGTGGATCGCTTTTAACACCATTTGCATGAACTGCGGCTAGGGGGGAAGCAAAGGAACAGTCGCACACTACCTATGTGAATATCCAGTTTTAGCGCACACTAGGTTTCTAACTATGGGTAGTTATATAATACCGGTACGTAAGGAAGTAGGTAAATGCTCTGTTATCAGCAGGTTCATCGTCCGCTCCAAATGGTTCATACGGAGTATCGACTTGCTATACAAAATCAGCAGCAATTGGTTCCAGGATAAATGTGCATCAATATGGCGCCCCGTGCGCTACTTGTGCTCGGATCTTTGTTATACGGACGGCACAAAAACCAACCAACTAACCTGCATCTTCTGTTTCTTGCTAGTCTTATCCTATAAGCAAATGACGCCATAAGGCAGTGTCCAGTGTGTACGCCCATCGGCTGAACTCGTCAGATATATGAAATTTTTATAAATTTCTCGAATTTTGGAACTTTTTCGTTTTACATACATAGTTCCAAGTACAAAATTTATAGGGGGCTTTTTACAATACGGAAAATAAAAACAGAAAAATTTAGTTGACGAAGTTTGATACATATTACCACTGCTATTTTTTTGTTCGCCACTGTACTTAAGATCAGCTTAAATATAGTATATTTATCAAGAGAAACATACATGTGTGCACTTCCAAAAAGTTTGTTTATAGAGTTATATTATAAAAGCACCAGTTTCAATTAGTGCCAAGTTTAAAATCAACTACCATTCATACTCAAATATATGCAATCCATTTAATTTCTCTAACTACAAATCTTTGCTTTCAATTCAATCAAAAACGTACAACAAAATACCAACAAATTTTCTATGCGTGAAATGCAATTGCATTTTGCAGTCAACGGAAACGGAACTAAAGGTTAACATACAGATTGATGTACTAAAATAATACCACAACAAAAGTTTTGAAAACCTCAAAAGTGGTGGCGGCAACGACGACGCACCGCAACTTTGATGAATTTGCATACATTTTATATCCGCTACGAAGAATGTGTGTGTGCTTATGTGCAGGTGAAAGATATAAAGAGCGTTGGTGATAGTAGAATGTACATATGTGAGTGGATATGTACAGCAGCGAACAATTAAAAAAACAGTGAAAACTTCTAACAAATTACAATGAAAACCTCCCTTTTTATGTTCGAAAATTAAAAACAAAGCGTCTGTGAATTTTGCATCTGCATATATGCAAACCAATATCAAAATCTTTTTCGAAAAAGTTCGAAAATTCGGAAAAATTTTACGGATGGCTGGGGGGCCTGGTGCAATATTGTACCAACAGTACTATTGTGAGGTACAACATTTGTACCAGCAGTTCTCAGCGTACAAATAATAATAAACAGTTTTCATATTGTTGGATGATATATACATATATGGTTGATGAAAAAAATAAGTTTTACAAAAAAGTATATTACTTCTAAGAAAAATGTTTAAAAAGTAAACAAACAATTGCTTCAAATAAATGTTTTCATACATTTGAAAAAGCAATATGGGCAATCCCCGATTATTAAAATCATACAAACAGACAAAATTGGTTAATTCGTTGTAGTTCTATAAATAGAACGAAAACAGCAACAAAAACCAAAGTTTCTTTGAAAACCGCCGTACCAAGCATAGCTTTAACACATAATTGCATACGAAGTATGCAATGTGTAAAAGATTAAAATATGCAAAAAGAAGGCAATTGGGAAGAACAGGCAGGACGTAGCTGAATGCGTTTACAACCATTTCAACTATCGTAGGAGTGCGAGTTCGACTCCCACTCCCGGGAGAAAAGGCTTTGAAGAGATTTACAAGGTATAATCGAAAAAGCTGTCGCCTTGTCCGTCCTGATGTCACGTTGTTTAAATTTTTCCCAAATTATTAAATAAGCAATTCTTAAATTTCGAAAATTTATTTTTGAATAAGATATTTTGCGAAGCACATCTTACAATGTGATATATCACACTGCTGTCAAATTTGTTTTGTTCTGGTTTGTGTTTTGCCCTGCGCACAATTTGCGCAACGTCTTCGAGTCTCAATAGGAATTGGTAAATGCAAGGATACGTTGCCGAACTCCCTTTTTTCGTTGAGATATACGGCTTGGTGATTGGAATCTGCGTACGGCTACAGTTTTAATACCTTTAATACCAGATAATAATGAGTCGGCTAGTGCTATAATGAACTCAATAGATGGAGCTTTGTCTCTTCGGAGATCCCAATAAATTACCCACGCATTCACAGCAGAAAACATTATCAGATGGTAGAAAACTTGTTTCCACCATTTCGTTGACTTACGATCATAGTCATGCATGCCTGCCATTTGATCGGCGCGATCTACTCCACCCATTTTATAGAGTATGGACATGGTATTGCTATTTTTCGTCCATCTTTCAATGTTTTACTCACTATTGTCACTGTCGGCTTATGGCAGTTAATAACTATTATGACTTCCTCTGTATCATGCCATTTAACGCAAAGAAGACCTGAACGAGGACTCATCTCTTTCCCATTTTTGTTTGTTGGTGGTAAATTTTTTCTATTTTTCTTTAATTGTACTAACTAAAGCTTAAACCACACGTTCGCCTAAATTTCCATCGCATTGATTTTGTTTTCTTCCGTTGTATCCCGTCTTAGATTCACATCGCCACTACATTTTTAATTCCACGTTTCACTGATTTGAATGGCATATATTATTTTAAGGATGATCTTCCTTTAAACTTTGTTATTGACTCATCTCTTCTCTCCCTAACCTTATCCTGCTGGCATTTTTGAAATGTACTTTTCAAACACTCTACAACATCGTCGATGTAATAAGTTTGACTGCAATCAATTGGTTTCTGAGGAGATGCAAAATATAATTTTGATGCCAAAAATGTATAGCGGTCACGAGATATGGCAGTCTTTATAATATCATTACTTATTAAAGGATGTTTTGTCCACTAATGTTTTAACCGTCCGTTTTGTGAAAGTTTTATATCCTTTCGTTGTTTAAAATGGCCTGACTAGGCCACCCAACGTGCCCAACGAGAAAACGTGCTTTGTTTATAGGGTGATGTGAAAATTATGTCTGCAATCAATATATTTGTTATACTAATAAAAAAAAATTGAGGTATTTTGAAGAATCGCAGCCCCAACAAACTTTTATTCCATACTTTGCCGGCTTATACGAAATATACTGCGTAAACCTAGTTCGCCCACGGTAAGGAAATAGCTGCTCATCTACTGTTATTGCTGCGTTAGGGGTAAATGCTTCTTGAATATTGTGATTCACCATAGTCAAAATGTCTTCAATTGGTGCAGATTTACTCAACAGCATACGTTCAGTACGAGTGTTAGCTCCAATCAAAACCAACAAACCGAAGCAACATTTTGAATCGATCTAACATTGCATTATAAATATCAGATTGCTGAGAATGCCATAGACCTATTGCTTGCATATTATTACAGTGGAGTAACCCGGAAAATAATAGAAATCCAAACCAAGCATACTTTTCCATTTCGTCAGTGGGCTTTCGTCTTTTGGCTTACATGTTGGATTAGCCTTATTCTAGGCCTTAATCACTTCTATTGCTTTCCAATTCGTCTGACGGACAATTAGATCCACTATTTCAGGTGACATTATGTCACGAAAAATAGACACTGCAATATGCAGAAATCTATGAGCAGGTCCCAATGGTCTGGTGGGGGTTTTGGTAAACCGGTTTAAATGGAGTGCTCTGTTGTTGTTGTTGTAGCGATAAGGTTGCTCCCCGAAGGCTTTGGGTGTTATCGATGTGATGGTCCTTTGCCAGATACAGATCCGGTACGCTCCGGTACCACAGCACCATTAAGGTGCTATCCTGACCATCTCGGGAACGATATATGTGGCCACATTAAAACTTCAGGCCATTCCCTCCCTCCCCACCCCCAAGTTCCATGAGGAGCTTGGGGTCGCCAGAGCCTCGTCTGCTATTGAAACAGGATTTGCTGCGGATAGGTAAGGTTGACAATTGGGTTTGGAGAAGTTATATATTACGCTGGAAACCTGAAGGGCTGCGCTACACAGCCCCTTTAATATGGTATTTTAGTCGCCTCTTACGACAGGCATACCTACTGCCCGCATATTCTGATCCCCTAACCCGCTGGCGTGCTCTAGGTGCTGGCGGTGCTTTTTTCCAAAACATATTATCAATCTTGCACTCGTTATATTGCACTTTTTCACCTAGAAATCGATTCACGCCACTGGCAAGATTTGAGACACTAGGCTCTTTTTCGATTACTTCATCTCATCCAACGTCATAAATATCTTCTTTTTTAAGCAATGCTTCTTTGACCTGAAGTTCATTCTCAATATCAGATACCACTCCGTTATCAAGAGGAACATTACTACTTCTGCAGGTAGCTAATAGAGCCCTATATACTTCGTCTAAAAGTGATATTTCTGTTCCGGCGCAACATAAAAGAAAACACTTTATGAATAATACAGATCACTATTTCAATTGTAAATAAATACTAACACACAACGAATAGCAACTAAATTAAATTCTAACATAACTGCAGATATCTGGCGCCTGTTCTCGTGCTTTTTTAGTAAATCTAGTAAAACTGTCGAAAAGTACGGTACATGACTACACCAAAATTGCAGTGGTGGCCTGTGCAGGCCATTTACCTGAAGCATAAAAGCATATGAAGTTTTTGTGTAAAACATATTTTTTTTCTAATCACTTCGATAGAATGGTTATAAAATTTTCAGAAGCTTCAGCTAACAGACCTGTATGGTATATTGGCGCCGTTTTTTGAAAAATTAAGGAAACAAAAAGATATATCCCTTTAAAAATCGAAATGGCCTGCGTAGGCCACATCACACAACGGAGGGTTAATGTCGGAAGCTTGTTATAAGATAAAACGAACATACAGCCCTGCATAATTTTTATCAGTCTTTACTATATTTGATCTTTTTTTTTGTGGTTTGAAACTCAGAAATTGGGTAATTTCTATATTGTGCGATATACATGCACAGGCTTCGAGGAAACATCTTTTGAAAAATTTGAAAGGGCAAAAAATTTAGAGGAATTTCCGGACTTATATAACATCCACAGTAATCACTTATAATATGTATAGGTATGGAATTTTCTCAAGCAGAAGATCACAACCTACAGTCTGATGAGATTTAATTATCTTTATTGGGCCTGTGTGTGACGCCACAAAGCGGTATCGAGTCAGAATACCAGTCATAAGCTCACATTCCCCTCTTTTCAATGATAAGTGTAATCTTGTTTGTCTAAAGTTGCATGATCTGCATACGATTAACGACATTTTGCAGCTCCTTGCTCGGTTCCACACCTTTTCTGCTTAGTCGATTATGTGTAGTCTTCGATTCCTTTTATTCCTGTCCAATCCGATTGGAACGTCTATGGTACAAGCTTTGTGAGATGCGCCCTGTTAAGCTAGCTTATATTCTCCTTCATTTACATCTATTCTCGTATGCCCAGGGACCCAATAAGGATGTATATTTCTCACACACGTTCAGATATTGTGCTTCAGTGCTCCTTCTACTTAAGTCACGCCTACTTCTTCCGCTTGAAAAACACAAAAGTTTGTAGAATCTGTTTATTTCTGGATTAGCGCAGTATAACTCACGCCCTACCCCTTCCATTACTTTGTAATCATCGGTATCGCCCCGCCTGCCATTTGAGCGTCAGCGAACTGTTATTGCCCTAAGAAACCCATGGAAGAACAAGTAGGGAAGTAGGTAGTCTGTCCGTCCAGTATTTGATAACACTATACAACGATGACGCTATGACCTGTACTCCAGTTATCCCGAGGAACTCGTTCTCGTTGCAGTTCAAAAGGTATGTTCTTCGCTACAAAGATGCTGGTAGAATGGGCAGAATCCTATACAGTGCATCTGTCGGTACTATTTACAGGACTTCCTTTGTGCTAAGCATTGGTAGCCTACATACCACTTATATTTTTTTGTGGGATGTTCTTTTTTGATTGGCGGTCCAGTAAACAAGGACTGCATTGTATAGGATAGGCTTTACAATCGCTGTAAATATCGAATAAAATAGAGGGAGATAGACCTACGTACACCTCAACGTACTGTCACTTGAATAAAGTGCGGTCGAGGCCTTCTTCACTCTGTCCTCTACGTTGAGCTTTCACGACCACTTGGGGTCTAGAATGATTCCTAGAAGCATATCTTCTAGCTTACACGACCATATCCGTCTTCTCCGCGTTGGCGCTCAACCCGAAATAAGATGGCCAGGCCCGACCCATGAAAGAGCTAAGTGTTGGAGGACACTTTTCACTTATGACAACTGCAACATCACCTGCTTACGCCACATATATGACGGGTCAAATACATGCTCAACAAAATTCTGAAAACTTAAATAAAAAGTAAGAAATGTTCTCGAATATCAGAATTACTTTGAAAACGTTTTTGAGATTGTTTGGCATAGTTTCGTATACAGAATTCGTATAACTTTTTTTTTAAATTATCGAATATAAAAAAGAAGGATTTAATTGACAAAATTTTATAAAAATTACTACTGCTATTTTATGGTGCGGTACTGTAGGTATAACCTAACTAAAATGTCAAGGATTGCATTATTTGATTTCCGCTGTTTGCATACATAAGTAGTTGCCGGCATTCAAGGACCAACAACGTTTACGCATATTTAAGTAACATTTGAAAGAAAAAGGGGGTGCAACAGCAAATCATACAGTTTCCAAATTAAGAAGTAAGTATGTAGTTGCCTATATGCTGAGTTGATGCGTAGTATGCCTACGAAGGAGGGGGTTGGGGTGCTAATGTGCAAGCCAACTCATACCTTGGTGTAAGTGCACAAAGTGCATAAATGATTTGCATTTAATGATATTTTACCGTATAAAGCTGCCTATTGACAATTGAAAATGCAGTGCAGCCACAAGCAAGGAGGCAGAAAAGCTGACAAATGCGTTCACTTGCACACCCACATGCACACATACACGCACGCGCATGCCTCATAAGATTCCTTGCATTTATGTGGTGCCATTGAAGCGCCGTTTTCATTCGGTTTGTGTGTGTGTGTATGCGTGTGTGTTTGTATGTACGCATAAATTAATGCACACATTACTTATGTAAATATGAACTTTACAGTAACGGAATTCACATTGAAATTTACATATGCATTTTGTTGCTTTTTTGTTTCCTCGATTCTTTTGTGTGCAATCACTATTTGTAGAAATAGCGTAAGTTGAAGTGCAGTGAGGTGGGATGCGAAAACAATTTTGCCACAAAACCCCACAGCAGGTTTGATTGTCCGGTTAGTTCCTTTTAGTCACATATACACATTGCACTATACATAGTTTCCGGTAAGCAATGCAATATCTGCGCGCATAACGGTAATGTGGTTAAGCGTCTCCATTCAAACACTTTTTGGTTCGTGCGTCCTGTGGTGATCCAATTCATTTCTCATTCAAGTTATTCAATTCAATTGTTCAACTTCCTGCGTGGACTTTGAAAAAGAAAAATGAGTATGATTTGTACAGTAGTTAATATTCAAAAAATTTTAACTCATTTCATCTTTCAGGTTAGGTTGAACTGGCCGGTCCACCAAGACCTCACATAGACTAAACGAGTCCGCAGTGTTACTAACTAGAAGCTTATTTTAACGACCGAACTGAAAAACCGTATCAAAAACCAGGACATGTGTTATAAAATAACTCGTTCCTCTTGGCAAATACTAGAAGCTTTCTAGGACTAAAGTAACTTGCTGCTTCTAGATCTGACAGCTGTATCACTCCTAATAGCTGGAGTCTTAGCCTGGCAAGCGCAGGGCATGAGCACAGAACGTGTTTGATCGTTTCCTCCTCCAACCCGCACTGCCTACATCTGCTATCACTGACCAAACCTAATTTAAAGGCATGTGACGCCAGAAGGCAGTGTCCAGTCAGAATACCCGTCATGAGTCTAAAGTCCTCTCTTTTTAATGATAGAAGCAACATTGTTAGTCTAAGGTTGTAAGACCTACACATAATCTTCGACACTTTACAGCCCCGCGCTTGAACCCACACCTTTCCCGCTTGGTCGATAATGTGCACCTCTCGCCTTCGCTTAATCTCGCCCAGTCTAATTGGGACGTTTACGGAGCAAGCTTCAAGGGATGCGCCCTTTTTAGCTAGTTCATCTGCTTTTTAATTCCCATCTACTCCCATATGCCCTGGGACCCAAAATAGATGTATGCTTCTCCCTGTCCCGAGGCTACTTACACTCTAACATGCATTTAGATGCTGTGCTATGCGAGACTATTGTCTTAATTGCTGCTTGACTGTCAATATAAAAGTTAACATGGTTGCAGCTTAAGCTATTCCCTTCCAGTGTTTCTACTGCTTTGTTTTCGGCTCATATTTCCACTTGGAAAACGCTACAGTAATCTGGCAGTCTGCGGGATCTGTTTATTTCCGGATCAGCACAGTATACCAAATACCCTACTCCTTCCACTATTTTGAAACCATCTGTATATCGCCTCGTCCGCCATTTGAGCACCCATGCGCCAACAATCCACCTCTATTGTGGCCTTAAGATCTCCCTCTAAGCGCATATAGGGAATTTGTCAACTTTGTTCAGAAGATCTTCAGAATGACTGGGCGATATAATCAGAAAGGACTGACTTTATACTTTTTAACACGCTTGCATGGGCTTCTCATGTTCATACGTTTGTTTGTTTGTAGGTCCCTTTTTACGCCAAAAAATAAAACAAATACGCTACAGTAACCGTCTTGAAACTTGGTTGGTGTTGGCGCATAACTGGTTGGCTGTTGATTAAATAACGTGCTTTTCACTTATTGTTCTGATCGAAAAATAATGTATTTACAGAATCAGTTGTATTATTAAATAAATTGAAAGTTTTCGATTCGCATTTTCTTTCCAATGGAGTTAAAAAATAAGAGCATAGGGTTGGAACTAACAGAAAATCAAGGTAAAAGAAATAAATCGTGGAAAAGATACAATTCCATACAGGGTTCTTCGGTGGTATATCTGCTAAAAAAAATATAACAAATATCGTTTTGTTTTGTTGATTTTCTGACATGGTGAATAATTGTTGTATATCGGTACGATTTTGCGTCATCCCTTGTCAATTCTGAATTGAAGATAAATCACTTTCGTCGTTGCGCCATAATCATTTGACAAAAAATGACGGAAAATCGATCCAACATATAACAAATATCTATTTTTTCAAAATATTCCAGAAAATTATTTCCAAATGATTTCGATGATCAGAAAATATTCCGGAAAATATAATGAAGTGGTCATCAAATGACCAAAAACTGATTTAGAAATAAAATAAAAATAAATGTAAGGCGCAAGAAGAAGAAATTTTAGGCCGAGACTCTCTTCCGATTTGCATCATGCTCCTTTTTTTAATTTTTCCTACAAATTGGCGGGACGTGACCTACTTAATTTATGCCGACTCCGAACGGCATCTGCAAAGCAGACGAGTTGTCACTGAGTAGCTTTTCATGGCAGAAATTAACTCGGAGTGTTTTGTCAAACACTACCGAGGGGCGACCCCGTTTAGAAAAATGTTCTTCTATTTGAAAAAACTCGTTTCTACAATTTTGATATTGCTTTGCCTGCGCGTGAACTCAGGATCGTTGGTGTGTTAGGCGGAGCGCGCTACCATCACACTATGGCGGCAGCATTTAAAAATAAAGCTCAAAATAAAATGAAAAATAGCTGGCGCAATTGATCTTCGAGAATATTTTAGGCCGAGCTTTTCTCCAAACCACAACATGCGTACACCAAAGGCAAGTCGGTGGACACGGCACTGCATAGGGTGGTTATAAATATAGAGAAAGTCTTAGAATATAAGGAGTACGCCTAAGGAGTCTTCTTAGATGGATTTTTAGCCCTACCCAAAGGGATCGGCTGCATGCTTAATTGCAGGAAGTTTAATTCCCAGTGTTTCTCCTCATACAGCTAGGCCACGAAATCGGTGGACAAGGGCACGCCGTAGGGTGAGGTATTGTCACCTCTGCTATGGACGCTGGTTGTCAACTAACTGCTCTGCGGTTTGTTGAAGGACCCGTCAAACTTACAGCGTCCACGGGTGATATTGAAGTTTTCTCGATTCGTCATGTACATATCTGTCGGGTTGGCTGCCAACACGGAGAAGACGGAAATGTTATTGTTTACTAAGGAGTAAAAAGAACCAAATTGGGCTAGGCCTTAGCTAGGAGGGGTGACCCTGCAAAAGAAGCCTTGTACCAAATATATAGGATACATATAGTCATATTAAATCCTTCCCGAGATGGTCAGCCCTGTACCTTAATGGTGCTTGTTAGCGGAACGTAGAGGATCGGCATTTGGCAAAGGGCCATCAACATAGATATCATTCCCCAAACCATTCTGGGAGTCACTATATCGATACAACAACAACCAGGAAAGTGGGAAGGGTTTAATTTTTTTAATAAAACTGTACAGCCAGTGGAGCCTTCCAAAACTTTTTCCATCTGTGTACCGAATTCTATCAAAACCTAGGCGTAGGCGTAGGAGTGGGCTAGGGCCTCAATTTACAAAAAAATTTTATTTGTTTTATTAAGTAGAGCCTTCCATACCATTTTTCATCTGTGTGCTGAACTTTATCAAAAACGATCAAGGAGTTCCAGCATGACTAAATAATTAAAACCGCACTGTTCCCAGTTGGAGAGGGCTTATCTTTTTAAAGGGTTTACCCCGTAAATCTTTTCAGAAAATTGGCTATTTGTGTGCCAAAGTTCATCAGAACCTGGATAAGCGTGTAAAATTTACTATTAAAAAAATTTACGCATAGGATTTATGTCGCGCTAACTTTTCCCTTACATCATTTCGAAAGCATCTATAGCGAAAAAAAAATTCTCAAAACATGGAAAGCGAAATTGATTATTCGCCCGTAAGGAAGAATGTTTGAAGTATGGTTTGAGTGTACGAACAGGGAGATCGAATAATGTTTGGCAGTGTTATGACGGATTTTATGCAGGTTAGTATTAACTGATTTATATAAGTGCAAAAGTTAAGGTTTCTTTCTCACATAACGTGAAATCATTTTGCTTATAAGAGGCGTTGTACAGGAAGTAAAAATGTGGGCAAGCTTATGATACTTAAAAACGCTCCACTCTGAAGCTTACGGCTTCGCATATGTTTGTTTGTTTTAGTGCTACATATTCCTACCTCTGAGCACTATTGTTCTGTCATACTTAGTTCCCTGCAGGAAAATCATGAACTAAATTTGCTTTCAAAACTGCGAAAATAGATGTATTTCAACACTACTGTTACGTATTTCAAGGACACTCGATTATTCCTTGCCTTCGGCTGTCGTTCGAATCACTGAACTGTTGGATGAATAAACTGAATGTTTTGTATGCAAGTGCTTTTTACTAACAGCAATACTGTGGTAGCAGAACTTCACAAATTTATTTGTTCGCACACTTCACTTAAAACGTATTTAAATCAAACTCATTGACTATTCCTCGAACTGCGCTGCTTTTATACTATCAGTCGCCTATTTCGCACAGGGTCTGGACCAGTGGTGTCCAAAACGAAAAATGTGAGTATATAAGTGAGAAAGAGAGAATGGGAGCATCCCAGTAGGAAATTTCAACCAATAACAGCATATTGGATTGAAGTAGAAAATTTGGAACATGTTAGACTTTCAAATAAAATTTCAAGTGTGTTACTTGTTAAGCCTACACATTTTTTAATTAGGGGGGTATTTTACAGATTTTGTATTTGATAAAATTCTTGTATTACCGATGTTAATGGTTTAATGCAAATTAATTTTTATAAGTGTGTGGACTGATGGGAAAACATTATTACTGGTAAAATAAATGCTTTGTAGATCAACTGAACAAAAATACAATTTTTTAGGAATATTGCATCAACCATCAACTTGCATTCGATTCAAAGAGCACAGCGAGAAAGACACACATTTCGATTGTTATTACGAAACTTTAAATAAATAAATATAAATAAAAAAATTCATTCTGATTTTTTTTTTCGTGATGATATATTTATATAACTCCTTTTATATATTTGGATTTGTAAACCTATATTATATCTCTAATAAAATCTTCAATATCTATACTTTCGTGACAGCTTCTTAATAAAAGTATATTCGATAAATGACTTCATGTTAAACTGTTGCGCTGCTTGGAGCAAATGAACTTAAAGCCCGAAAAAATTTTCTCACAAAACTATGCGATTCTTCTAAATTTTTCCAGAATTCAATATTATCTCCGTATGGTGGAATGTTTTCGCTTCGTAAGATGATTAGCTCGGACTGAATTTCAAATTCATACTTACTTATATCGCATTTGAAGGGATTTTCAAAGATGTCAAGAAATGGTTGAAAACAAACAAAATCCTGAAATTTGTCTTCAAAATTGTTAAACAATTTTTCGAGAACTGTAGTATGATCACTCGGCTTAACATCCGCATGTTTCTTAATAATATCCGAAGTTTTCGGAAAATGGGCATACTCGCCAGATTAAAGTTCCCTTAAAAGTAAAAACAGTTCTGCTTGGAATTGATGCACATTTTTCCAGCATCGTTTATTCCTGTTTCTTTTCCTTGTAGCTTTAAATTGAGTTTGTTCAAAAAAAAGGAGATATCAGCCAAAAATGCTAAATCCAAAATAAAATTGTCATCCTTTAAAGATCAAACTAGGGCAGGGCGTCTTCGTTACAATTAATTACAAGAAATTGCAAAACTTCTTCCCTCAACTCAAATAACCTGTTGAGACAATCACCACGACTTAGCCAACGAATGTCTGTACATATCTTTAGGTCATCATGCCGACCATAAGTTGTTTTTTAAACTTTCTGTGGGTGAGGGAATGGTGCCCTTCCCGGATTTCATTGATAATCTGTTCTGCACGTTTCGTGACAGGATAACCGCTAAGAAATTTTGGAGCGAGTGCAAGTTGATGAAAAATGCAATGAAATGTCTTCCAGAAATTCCAATTTTATTCATTTGGCCTATGAACCCTTCATTCTTGTCGGTCATAACGTTTGCCCCATCCGTACATACTCCTGCAAATTTGTTTGCATCAAAAACTGTAACACCTTTTCGTTTACTACGTCGAGCAAGAGCTTTCTTGTCACATTACCACAGAATATTTCAAGATAAAACATTGTTTCAGTTATTTCAAAATTTACGTTATCTATCCGAGCACATATCTCCAGTTGACATAAATAATTAATATCGGTGGTTTCGTCCGAGCACAGAGAAAAAATTGGCAATCATTAATTCTTTTCTTTATTGCAGATTGAATGTGTATTCCCAGTTCATCAATCCGTCGGGCTACTGTTCGGCGGGATATGGGTATACCTTTAACTAGTTCTGTATCAAGACTAATTTTTTGAAAAATTTTTAGACAAATTTTTTTAACAAAATCACCATCTATAAAAGGCCGGCCTTGTTTAGCAATGTCTGAGCTGATCATGGAAGATAGCTCAGTTTTCATTATTCTATTTGATTGCTTGACAACTTGCTCATTTTCTACGTTAGCCAACCACCCTTTGAATTTTTCCAAAAAGTCTAACTTCTTTTCTTCATATAATACCTGACTAGCTTTTTGTCTAAAATTTGTATATTTTTGTAGGAGGAATCGAAATGCCTTTTAATATCTCATCTATAGCCTCATTCGAACGACTTGTAACATAAAAGGCATTGCAAGTCGCCAAAGGCATTTTCGAGCATACAAAATTTCTCACCGGGCATTGTATTGCATACACAATTGCATACGCTGAGCGTCGCGGCCAAGCTTGGTGTTTATTCGTTCCTGGTTCGATATCCTGGGCTTACGCAAAGCAACATAAAATTTTTAGAAACAGGTTTTTTCAATTGGAAGGAAATTTATCTAAGCGGTGTCGCCCCTCGGCAGTGTTTGTCAAGCACTCCGTGTATATTTCTGCCATGAAAAGCTTCTCAGTGAAAACTCATCTGCCTTGCAGATGCCGTTCGGATTCGGCATAAATACTAAAAGGAGCACGACGCAAATTGGAAAAGAAGCTCGGCCTAAAATATCTTCAGAGGTTAACGTGCCTTATATTTAAATTTTTAATTACTCATCTGCTTACATTACTGTTGTGGTCGTGCAGCATTTATTTACCAGCTGGTGGGTGACGTGTCAAAACTGGTGAAATTCGCCACACACATTACATAAAAGTAACAATTTTATATATTATTTTTAATTGGTGTCTTTATGTGCAGGTCCCTTTCTCGCTCTTATTTGGAATCCAAATCTATAAATAAAGTTTTGGTTGTAAAAATGGGGATTCGTGCTTTTATTAAAATAATTTGTTAAAAATAAACGATTGTCAGCACAGAAAGAAATCTATTTGTACTATGGCACTATTGTGAATATTTGATTAGAACTAACACTGCATTACAGAGAGTTGCTAACATTCGCCAAATAGCGAATGGCGCATGTAAGTTTATAGATGTTTGGTTGATAGAACAGCTGATTTCTGGTGATATTTGATATGAGACTTTTATATTTGTTGTGCAAGATGCGTACGGGTCCGTCTGTACATTTTTATTTTTGTATGAACAAATAATAAAATGGTTCCAAATACGCTTATAATGGTATCTAAAACTATAAGAGAAAAAGTTTAATTAAAACGATTTTTATATAGAGCTATTTTGAAACACTCAAGAACCTTGCCCTGAACTTTGATAACTTAAATTATTCTCTCCAGGTTGTGCCGACTGGCCATCCACTGTCATCTCTTGAATTGCATTTGCATTTAACTTGTACTTCTACGCCCGAGTATGGAAGTTTTGTTTTCAATTAAAGTTTTTTTTTGTTTTTAACTGAAGGAGCTGAGATGAAATGCTACTTATTTTATGTACATAGATCCCACGTACCTACCATGTTTAGTCACATGCTGCTCAAGAGCCAAATATATTGTTCTTCAGTTTTTAGCATAGTTGCATGTTTTGCAAGAACTTCATCTTTTCGAAACATGAACTGTAAATACTCCTGAGTGCATATGCGAGGCCATCATGATGTGGCGGTAGCGTGCTCGCCTACCACACCATAGACACTGGGTTCAAAGGCCGAAAAAGTAGCACCAAAATTTTAGTTTAGTAAAAAAACAAATTTTCTAAGTAGGATCGCCCCCTGCAGTGGTTTGGAAAATGCTCCGAGTGTATTTCTGCCATGAAAAGCTTCTCAGTAAAAACTCATCTACCTTGCCACTGCCGCTCGGAGTTGGCATAAAACATGTCCCATCACTTTGTAGGTAAAA
Organism: Eurosta solidaginis; assembly: GCF_040869045.1. Classification (NCBI taxonomy): domain Eukaryota; kingdom Metazoa; phylum Arthropoda; class Insecta; order Diptera; family Tephritidae; genus Eurosta; species Eurosta solidaginis. The sequence goes on from NC_090321.1 coordinate 189,805,987, forward strand.
TGAAAAAAGCACAATACAAATTAGAAAAGAAACTCGGCCTAAATTTCCTCGTACATATATCGTAGTTTTGACATATGTGTGTGTGATGGATGCAGGTTTAGTATTTTCTATAACATCAGTTCACTGACTAGGCTGTCCTTCTAAAAAGATACAATATGTATATACTTTAGCAACACATACATGCATGAACACACACAAACGATATGCTGGTTGCGGTTAAGTTGATCTAAGCGGATACCGGAAACCCATAATTATTCAATTTCTTGTCAACATGTTAGCCAGTCAGTCAGATGCTCAGCCAGGCGAGTTCATGTAGGAGTCAAAGTCAGGGTCGGTGGCAAGCACGTGGAAGGATGAGTGTACGTTTAATATCAAAATGCGTGCAGAATGACCCTAAACATACCCAACAAAAAATGTCCACCTTATGTTGCATATTATTCCAAAATGCTTAAAGTGTCGGTGGTACAAATCAAGTTTTAAAGAGCACTACGCGGCTCCGTCTGAGCAGGTAAACAAAACGTAGACTTTTGTTGAATTTGTGTGTAAGTTATAGTCTATGAGAGGTCTTTGTTAACCGGCCAGTTCAACTTAACCTATTCATTCATAACTTTTCCAAAATGTTACAGAGCATCGATCAAACCCGCAACAAACTTCTGGTATGGATGGGAGTGACAAAGAGCTTCCGATTTGAAACAATTTTTTTCGGTTGCAGTAGCGATAGGAAACCCGAAATAATTTTGAGGTGATCTTAAAAATAATCCCGAAATAAATCTGAAATTATACCGAAAAAAATGATGAATTAAAAAATAAATGAAAGGCGCGATAACCTCCGAAGAGATTTAAGGCTGAACTGCTCTTCCAATTTGCGTCGTGCTCCTTTTAATTTTTCGTACAAATTGGTGGGACGGGACCTACTTGTTTAATTCCGACTCCGAACGGCAAGGCAGATGAGTTTTCACTGAGCGCTTTTCATGGCAGAAATACAGTCGGAGTGTTTGCCAGACACTGCCGAGGGGCGACCCCGCTTAGAAAAATTGTCTTCTAATTAAAAAAAAACGTGTTTCTATAATTTTGATGTTGCTTTGCCCGGGGCGTAAAAGCTTCCGTGTGGTTGGCGGAGCGCGCTACCATCACACCACTGCGGCCGCCCGTGCAAAGATTAAAAGATAATTCCGAAACTATCTCGAAAACAATCATGTATTTACCCCAAAATATTTCGGCATTAATTCCGAAAAATCCAAACTAGTACCCAAACTATTCCGCAAATAAACACAAAATGACCCCGAAATCCATTCCGAATTTCTTTGAAATTGTCTAAAAATAGTTTTGAAACAATCCCAAAATTGTTTTGATGTAGCCCTAAATCATGTACTATTCCCGGATACAATCCTAAAACGATCACGAAAGCAATACAGTATTAATCTGGAAAATAATCCCAAAAAACTCTTCCCAAAATTATCCCGAAAATAATCGCAATATAGTTCCGAAATTATCATGAAACTATATCGTAATATTCCGCTTTGAAAAAATTGCTTATCAATCCATTTATACGATCTATCCCCTCAGGTAAATGGTGACTGTTATCCCAAAAGGGAAGTTGAACTAGGGAAAACGGATCACGTCCTCTTTTAATGCAGAAGGTGTGAGTTGACACACTCTGCATTACTAAGAATCGTCCTAGTAGTTGGCCCGTATTCACCAGTTCAATAGCCCTGGGTGCAATTGTCTTTATTTCTTGATTAAGGTTTCGGTTTGTATCGTTGAGTTTGCTCTTGTCAATCCCTGTATATTAAAAATTAAAAAGCATTTCGTATGTCTGAATCCAAATATTTAGTTACGGAAAGCGAGGAGCGCTGAGACGAATATAGAGATCTATTGAGGATCTGTTAACGTGAAATGAGCAGGTCGAAGAAGGTTGCATGCAAACAATTCTGTGTGGACATAGAATGCTCCAGCGAAACGGTAAGACTGAAGAAGAGTCCATCTAAGGAAGATAAAGACCAGATAGTGATAATAAAGGACGACGGGGGATGATCACACCGAAGTAAATAATATTTTCAGGTGCTTACACTTGTCATCAAGAGATGATGCGGAAGAGCTATATTACAACGTTCACACTCTAAATACAGAGCGAGCTTTACCAAGATTTGTGTCAAATACCAAAATTGAATGGGCTATTCAAACTTTTGGTGAGTCCAAATCGCTGGGTCCATATGGGATATCCCTTCTTTGTTGCTAATGGCAGCTACGACGATTTTAGAGTGGCTTAGACCAATCTTTGAACTGAACCACGTCCCACACTCTTGGAGAACGGCTCGAGTAGTATTTATAGCGAAAGCGGGAGAAACCAGTTATCTGCACCCAAAACACTACTGGTCTATTAGTTTGACATCTTTTCAAATATGAGTTAGGCAATATTCTTTCAGCACAACGTTCTTACATCGAAAGCAAGTCAGTCGAAACTGCATGGTGCATGCAAAAGTTGGCCATGAATATAGAAAAAACCGTGAAATACAAAGAATCTGCCCTAGGTGCTTTTTTGGACATTACCGGCTAACAATGGAGCATGCAATGCAAGGCCACAAACTCTAGGTTAGGTTAGGTGGTAGCTAGGTGCCCTAATAAGGGAAGCTCAATTGGATAACATGAAAGTCCCTTTTGATACCACATACAATAAAATAACGGTGACGTAGATATAGCTACTTAGAGAATCGTTGGGTAGCAATGGGTGGCCATAAAGAAACACAAGGTAAAGAAATGGCCGATGAGTTGACAAAGAAATGTGCGTTCCATATGATTCATAAAGCAGGAAATGCGTAGGCAGAAGCGCGTGGCTGCAATATTTCTAAGATCAAGTACAAATCCTTCAACATAAGCCTTACAACGTAGCTTGTATCTCCAAAGGGAGAAGGTACAAGTTACAAAATGGGCATACTCATTTTACTCTGCCCTCTGGAGTCATATGACCGATTTTCTGGGAAAGTAAACCAAGTAGTTTTTTTTTTTTGGTCGAATATTGCAAGCACTGGGATCTTGCGGGGTTCATGATATATTATAGTAGCTGTTGAAAATACTGTCATTCAATTTTAGTCTTTTTAAATTAACCTTACGCTCTTTTTATAAAACGTTGTGAATAAAAAAAAATATGGTCGGAAGTAGTTCAGCAAACAAAAAGGTAAATATAACGTGTTTGTTGCGACTGAATTTAGCAGTGCAAGTTTTATCTATTAGAAAATTAGCTATAATATCATAACACGTAAAGTTTTTAAAAAAGTTATGTTCCAACTAGCAGTTATGTGAAAAATAAATATGCCGCAAAAATCGTATGCAACGTTAGCAGTGCAAAACCAAAAAAGTTTTTTTAAAACATGTTAAAATACGTTTTAATTTAATTTATTTATATATTTTTTTAATATTACACGGTTCAATTAAAAAAACGGTTCAATTAAAAAAAGTTAAATTTCCAAAGATTTGAAGACATTGTTAGCTTAAATAATATGTAACGTTAGCAGTGATTTTTTATTTTAAATTAAATTGTTCCTTTCCGTTCTCTTACACAGGAGAAGAAAGCTCAGCAAAATAAAAAATATAAAGAAAACCTGAAGAGCAGATGTGAAAAAATTACCACTGAAAGCTATAAATGAAATTCAAAAAGCAAATCGAGAAGCTGTTCGTGAGAGGGAAAGAAAGTGTCGGGCAGGAATGAGATTGGCTAAAGTCAATCATGAAAATGTAGCTGTTAGCGACGATGATAAGAGTGAACGCCACACGGCCTACAAATCTGTCCAGTCGCTAGGAAAGGCTGTCTCTAAAGTAGTTCAAGCCCATCTACGTTCGCCAACGAAAAAAACAGAAATTATTTCGAGAATAATTAAATTTGTTTACTCAATTTTCGTAACTGTAACGTTCCATGCTTTGTGTAATACAATCACAACCAGCCTTGTCACACCCATGCGATATATCATAAAGTAAAATTAGGATGAAGGTCTCAATGAATCTTACAAACCTTATCCATTTCCCTCCAATATTTAAGGAGATATCTCGGAAACCATTCGAGATATTGAGTTTAATAGAATTACTTATTGCAGCACTCATCAGTACCTTTTATTTGATACCCATATTGTACTAACACATTTTGGATCACCCTTGGTCCACATATTGGTCGATAACTCCAAAATTGGTTGAGCTATCGAAATAAGGGATATCTTAAATCTTAAAGTAGACATCTAGTAATGCAATGGTGAAAGTTTCATTCAATTCCATCATTCCAATTTATAGTGACCCGCGCACAAACGTAAAGACAGACAGACAGTAAGACCGACAGAAATTTTAAATCTGTTCATTTGGATTCCACTGGCTCCTTTTTTTATTTTCTGTATATCTGCAATGTACAGAGATCAACGGTTACAATTTTATTATATGTAGAGATACTCAGTTTTCGCACGTGTAATGTTAGCAGTGCTTTGTGTAACGTAGGCAGTGCCTTATTTTATGTTAAATTACGTTAAAAAAATCCTAAAGATTTTGGTTAAGCGGTATGCCATGACCTTGTGGCATCCTTGCTATATAACAAGAAGTAAAATTGGGATGATTGTCTTAGCAAGTTCGCAGACATTAAAGCAAACATGATCTGTATCTTGATCTCACTTCCAAATGATGTAACGTTAGCAGTGCGTTTCACGCGCTTATAACTTTTACGGTATGGCAGTCATCAAATTAATTTTACTCTTAAAATGAAGATATAGGTCTATCTGATAGCATAAGTAGAAGAAACTTTGACGTTTCTAACATTTTTGTTATTATTTCGTATAAACTAAATAAAAACTCTATGCGAATGTAACGTTAGCTGCCGGAAAATTGGCCATATGATTATAAGTTAGGCCTGCTCAGTAAGAGTAGATGTAAGAAGTGAGATCCGCAGAAACGTTTGAATACACCATGTGGTCGTTACCTGCGCTCGCGAGGTAATGCTCCAGCTATTATAGGCGGCAGAGGGGCTAGAACGCAAGGCAGCGATTAGGATAGGTCCTGGAAAACATGTAGTATTTGCCAAGAGGTCGAAGTTAATCTATAACATAAGTCATAGTACCTTTTTGTAGTTCTTACACACATCTGATTAATGTAAGGTCTTTATTGACCGGCCAGACCAATCTTACATAACCTAAATGTAAAACTTATTTCAGTGAATAAGATCACTTGACAATAAATTTGAGCACCTCGACTAAAGTTCTTGAACTTCTTATAATAGAAACGGTACTTTTAATTGGAGTAGAGCCTTCAGGACAATTGGCTAAGTAAACACAACTTTTTTTTGCTGGGTATCAAAAACTATATTTTGTTGCATAAGTAAATGTGAAGGGAAATATACATATTTGTAAGTACGTCTAAGTAATAAAAAACACAAATTTTCTTCATAATTTTATTCCGTTCGTCAGTTTGTAATATAAATGAATCAAATCGTTGGGTTTTACTATGCACAATAAGTAAAAATAAATAAAAATACCAGCAATAAAATATATTTTTATTTGCATACATATTAATATCCTCTTCTATATATACACTCATGGACAAAATAATAGGTGTACCCAGCGCTGCTTATCATTATTTCAAGATTTTGCCAAAGAAAACAAATTTTCGGTTCTAATATAAATAACTTTAGTTACTTATACTAAATATATGAAAATGATTATAATTCATCCAGTTAAAAGAAAATTGTATCATAATAAAAAAAAAATCGTTGGTCAAAATAATAGGTGTATGAAAGTTTTCTTAAAAATCAAAGCACACCATTGAAATATAATTCCTTACTCCACTGTTTTCTTAATCACCGGTATCCCCTCATTGTTTTGTATAACTTTGCCTTTTCTATCGGTCGCGGCTTTAATTAATTTTTGGCAGGTTTCCAATGGAGTGCTATTCTATACCCACAAGTTATCAATCGGGTTGAGGTCAGGGGCTTGACTTGGCCGTTGCATACATTTGACAATTCCATTTCTGAACCACTCAGATACCAACCGAAAAGTATGTTTTTAATCTGAGTGGCATGTTTTTCAAACATCCCATAATAGAGGATCCAAACTTTACCAAGAGAAGCCTCTCGACCATTACGTTTCCTCCTCCATGCCTAGTTGTCCTTTTGGTGTATCAAGAAGAACAAGCTTTGCCTTTCGGGTCATGTACAGTACTTTTTGAGGCCTTTCCATACAAATTAATCTGCACTTCGACACTGAATAAAATATTTCGCAAATTTTTTCCTTCAATGGTACAGCACCAATGCAGATGTACAGTGGCAAAAGCTTATATCTTCTTTATGTGTACCGTGGGGTAAAGGGATATTTTGCGAAATATTAAGCTGACATATGCGGTGAAAAACATGCCGCTCAGCTTGCGTCATCACCAAGATAACGATTCGAAACATAATTTTCGGTTGGTATCCGAGTGATTCCCAAATGGAATTGTCACATGTATGCAATGGCCAAGCAATCCCCGGACCTCAATCCGATTGAGAACTTGTGGGGATCGGATAGCACTCCATTAAAAGCCTGCCAAAAATTAATTAAAGCCGTGAATGATAGAAAAGGCAAAGTTATATAAAACAATGAGGAGATACCGGTGATTAAGAAAACAGTGGAGTAAGGAATTATATTTCAATGGTGTACTTTGATTTTTAAGAGAAGTTTCATACACCTATTATTTTCACCAACAACTTTTTTTATTAGGAAACAGTTTTCTTTAATCGAAAGAATTATAATGATTGTCATATATTTAGTATAAGTAACTAGAGTTATTAATATTATTACAAAAAATTCGTTTTCATATGCCAAATCTTGTAATAATAGAGGTGTGTACACCCCCTTTTTTTATTGGACGTTGGGGTAGCGCACTACCCTCAAGTGGCCCAATGAAACCAGGCTGATCCTGTTCATGTGCCAGCACCCCGTGGGAACGCCGTTAGGCATAAGTCACGGGGCGGGGGAAAGGCGATTTAGTCGCCACTACTTCGTATGCGCATTTCTCTGCGCTCCCTTTCAGCATGCATCAATTTGGTCATTATTATAAAGGCCATCTTGCTCACAGCAAACCAACAATCTATTTGTCCGCACATTCGTGGAACTAAATACCTAATGGAAGACTCCTCTCCAAAAACTCTGTTTACAGAGAGTCTTTCGCCGTGAAAACGAGGACAGTGAAACATTACATATTCTGTGCTTTCCAATTCGGAGGGACAGCTTGGACAGAAATGATCCTCCTCTATCCCACGCTTATGTAGATATTCCTTGAAGCCGCCGTGCCCGCTCAATATCTGTGTGAGGTGGTAATTTAGTTCACCGTGTTTTCGCTCGTACCATTCCGCTATATTCCGGACTAGCATGAAGGTCCAGCGCCCTTTTCTCGAATCTTCCCACCGTTCTTGCCACCTAACTATTGTTCGTGACCTTGCGCTTTTCTTAGCATCTTCAGATGGTCGGCTGATTCCAATGCCATACAGATCGGCCATTTCACCTGAGAGTAGATCTACTGGAATTTTCCTGGATAAAACATGGATCGCGTCGTCGGACACCGTCCGCTAAGCACATGCTATTCGTATAGCAGTAATGCGGTAGGCTGCTAGTATATCTTTTTGGTGGACCATTTTAGATCCTTGCCATACTGGTGCTGCATATAATATTATAGAGCTGGTTACGTTGGATAATAGCTGACGGGTAGCTTCGCTTGGGCCGCCGATGTTGGGCATTATTCGCGTTAGGGCTCCACTAACTCTCCCTCCACCGCCCTGAAGTTCTCCCTAAAAGTTAGTTTTGAGTCAATGATTACTCCTAGATATTTCACGGAGGGCTTTGGATTTATTTGATAATCTCCTATGGTTAGAACCAACTCATCCACAATCCGCTTTGAGCTCACCACTTCTGTCTTATTGCTAGCCATCTCCATCCCCATGTTCGTCAACCATTCCCTAATTCTTCCCACGGCGTCATTACATAATGCTTGGAGCAGATCAAGTTTCTTGGCCACTGCTACTACGACAATATCATCTGCATATCCGACAATTTCCGTGCCTCCGGAAAGGTCGATTTGTAGCACCTCGTCATACATCGCATTCCAAAGAGCTGGACCTAGAACAGATCCCTGAGGGACACCGCCCGTGATGTTGTGCTTTCTTGATCCCTCATCCATATCAAAACGGAGTACTCTGTCGTTTAGATAGCTACCAGCGTGTGTACACCCATTATTTTGTCCATGAGTGTATATATAAATTTATGATAAATTCTAATGTATGTAAATACATATGTAGCTCATACAAACTTGTGCGTCTAGTCTTCAACCATAAAAGTTTTTTAAATTTGTTTACCCTTAAATAAAGTTTATGGCTCTTGACTTTTACAACACACAATGCAAATTGCGTTTGCATGCTAACATCTCTTGATTATAGACTTAAATAATTATATCAAGTATTGTACTTTTTAGTTGTATCTAGGATATTTTGCTTAAGCACGTTAGTTAAATAAACATTTGCACAAGTTAATTTTAGTGTCAAAATGGCTACTGTATACCCTGATGTCGGTGTTGATAAGCAATCACCAGTTAGAAAAGCGATAATGGACATATTTGATCAAGTGCTCCTACTTGAAAAACTTGATATCTCTTATACCTATGAAAGTCGGATGTTGTTGTTGTTGTTGTAGCAGTGCTTCACCCAATTCAATAGGTGCGACCGATCACAAATTGTCATCAATATACTCTAGCGGGAGTGCAAAGAAAAGAAACTTGCTGTTTCAACAGGGGTGGACCATAATGAAAGGGGTGTTAGAGGCGTTGGTTCCCCAAATCAGTTTAAGAGATGGTTGGTGTTATGTGGAGACACGTTACAAGCAGGACGTATGCTTTTTATGTCGGGGTTGATTCTGTATAGGTAAGAGTATAACCTATTACAGTATCTAAATCGAAGTTGAGCTAGAGTGACTCGCGTTTTCCTAGGGAGTGTGGGTTCCTCTTATGCAAGTTTTGGGTAGTGTTCTTTCAGTACAGGATTCACCGGACAATTGCTGGCATAGAGGTCCGACGCCTGTTTATGGAGTTCACTGAGGACCTGCTTGTGTTTTTTGGCTTCATACGGCTGTGTTCTCTGGTGCTGTATTTCTTCATAATGCCTACGGAGATGACTACTTAAGCCCCTGGGCGGTGTTGGCTCATCAATCAGATGTTTGTTGGGATGCCCAGGTGTCTGGGTATTCAACAGGAACTATTTGGTTAGCATTTCATTTCTCTCCCTAATGGGGAGTATTCTCGCCTCATTATGTAGATGGTGTTCTGAGGACATAAGAAGATAACCCGTGGCGGTTCTGAAGGCAATATTTTAGCAGGCCAGTAGCTTCTTCCAGTGAGTAGTCTTTAGGCTTGGCCACCATATCGGGGACGTGTAGCATACAATCGACTGGCCAATGGCTTTGTAAGTGGTACGGGGCGTTTCTTTATCTTTTCCCCACGTACTGAAAGCAAGAGATTTAAGGATTTTATACAATTGCGGCTGCATGCTCACCAAAATGTAGATCCTGATCAAACATCACACCCAGGATTTTGGGGTGTAAGACAGTCGGTAGCGTAGTTCCATTGACGTGGATGTTCAAAATGGTCGACATTTGGGACATCCATCTGCCGGTGATTTAGTCGGTGATAATGTCAGGTCTCGCGAGGTGAAAAATTGGAGAGATCAGGGAGGTATCCGTTTATTTTGTTGCAAAACTTATAGATCTGTGGGCCTGAGCCTGTGGCCTGGTGGCGAAGGTAGCTTTGATATGTAGAAGTTAAACAAAAGTGGTGATAGGACGCCACCCTGTGGCATCCCTTGTTTAATTCTTCTTTGTTTTGATGTTGCGTTTCTAAATTGCACCGATGCCTGCTGACCACCCAGATAATTTGCGGTCCACCTTTTAAGACTTGGTGGAAGGGTAGACCCTTCCAGGTCTTGCAGTAATGTTGTTGATCGTATCAAAAGCTTTGGATAGGTCTAGCGCAACGAGTACTCTTTTTTATGGTGGGGATTTTGATTTAAACCGCAATTTATCTGGGTGCTAATGGCATTTAGCGCAGTGGTTGTGCTATGAAGTTTTCTAAAGCCATGCTGATGACAGGCTAGATGCAAATTTGATTTGAAATAGGGGAGCAAAATGGCTTCAAGTGTCTTGGCTACTGGCGATAGCTAGGAGATATCGGGCGATAAGAATCTCCTATGTTAGCTGGTTTCCTAGCCTTTAGTAGCGGGACCACCTTGGCGATTTTCCATTTTTTGGGAATGACAAAGGTGGAAAGGGAAAAGTTGAAGACATGTGCTAAATATTTGAAATCCTCTTTTCCTAAGCTTTTTAGCATCGGCATGGCTATGCCGCCTGGGTCCACTGCTTTAGATGGTTTATCATGACCGATGGCATCCTCACCCTCTTTGGCGGTGATAGTAATTGGGGAACTGCTGAATTTATGTTTATGTGCGCGTCTGTTGGCCATCCGTCTAACTTGTCAACAGCAGAATGCATTATATATTGTGGGCAGAAAGCGCTCGGCCATTTTTTTGCATCCGACAGCACTTCATCGCCAAAGGCGATGGAAATTTTGTCATTGTGCTTATTGTCAATGTGACCAAAGCTTACCCACACGGGCAGAGAGGTTACAACTACTTAGATGCTCTTCCCATTTCGCCCGCTTATGTTCACCCACAAGCAATTTGATGCGTTCGTTTATATGCCTTATTTGGGGGTCGCCTGGATCGAGCTGTCTTATAAGGTCACGTTCTCTCTCTAAATTTGCGGCCTCCGCCGGAAAATGAGGCCGAATTTCGGGAATTCTTTAGGTGGGAATAAATCGAGACGAGGCGGATCCAATGACCTTACGGAAAGCACGCTCTCCTTGGCGAGCATCAGTGGGGAAAAGGAGGGCAGCCAAGTGGATGTCTGTAAAGGATTTGTACACATCCCACTTTCCTTTTTTAAAGTTTTTGAAAGTGCATTTTTCGGTCAAAATGAAGTCGGCGGTACGCTCGAGCGAAATAAGTATAGGCGGGTGGTCGGATGCCAATGTTACCATCGGCTGCCAGTTTATGCAGTTTACGAGTCCTGCGCTCCCGATTGATAAAGCTTGATTGATATATCTGGCGAACTGTGGCAGCTCCCTACCATACGAGTGGGGGCGTCTCCGTTTATTGTGCAGAACGTCGTTTCTTCTATTTGATCCGCCAACATCTAACCCCTGCTGTCCGCCTGCAGGTTTGAATGCCATAGATCGTGATGGGCATGGAAATCGCCTAAGATAATACGATTATCGTCAGTGAGTAAGGCTCTGATATTAGAGTGGTATCCACTGGGGCAACAGGTGGCAGGAGGGATGTAGATGTTGATGATTTCTAGGTTTACAATGCCTGACCGGACAGATAAGGTGGTAGGGACTAACAGTCTGTTTCCCTGACCTACACGATTGCTGTCGAAAAAGAGGGGGAAGAAGACGCTGGCGTGGGCTGATGTTCGGCATTGCTACCGACTCTACTACGGAGATTGTAGTTATGAGTGGAAGCGGACGTATGTGCTGGTGGCGCAGTAGAGCGCGTACTTTTCGTGGCTTGCTGAGCAGCAGAGCTGCTGGAAGGTAGTGGGGGGCGCTGAGGCGTAGACTAGGGCACGCCCCTGGGCGTGATCAACAAGGAGCCACAAAAGATTTATAAAAGTTACGAGGACATCGGGTTTTGGGATCTAGCACAGAACAACCTGTCCGGTGCAACCATCCCTTACACGAGACACACTGACAAGAGAATGACCGTCCTAAAAAGATCATTTTCCGGCAAACGCAGCAAAACCATTTCTCAGGACCGGGGTCAGGAGACATATCCGGATTGGATTCGATACCTTCCCGGAGCAGGAGAGTATGGTGCAGTCTCGCTGCAAGGAGCTTCTGGAAGGATGACAATTTGTTGGAGGGGCGCAACGAATTATATGGGGTTATACTGAAATGACAGCCCTTGGTGGTGAAAATCCCGAGTCGCTCCGGTACATAAATCCGGCTGCATTGGGAAGCGAGTCGACGAAATTCGGTAGAGCGGGGACCTTAGGAAACTAAGAACATTAGTAGAAAAGCATTCAATGATTGCCACACCAAAAATGTCTGGCAGTCATACAGCGATGAGCTCAAGCAATACAAAACAAGTAAAGGTGTCTAAGTTCGGGTGTAAACGAACATTATATACTCAGCGTGAGCTTCACTTGTACATTTCATTTCAGATAAATTACTTTTCTACACAACCGCCCGTTTAACAAAAAATTTCTCCCCATTTCCTCTTAAAATAAAACTTGATAAGTGAAATATCATTGATTCAAAACAATTTTTGGCTAAGTTATAGCTTATTATTCTAGTCTACGAGCCTTTTAAACTTATTTTATATCTAATTTGCCGTGATCTTTAATCCATCCCATCCATTTTTACTAGAAATATTTTTCGCTATAAGGAAAATATGTGTACCCAATTTTATTACGATCAGTTAATATTTCTTCGAGTTATGGCTCCCGAAACATAGAAAATTGCTTAGACGTAAAAGGGCCGGGCCACGCCCATTTTTTTAAATTTGAAGTTTTTCCTATTTATTGTTATAAATCCACTTGGGAAATGAAATACCATTGATATAGAGATTTTTTTTGCAAAGATATAGCTTATTTTATTCGTCCACAACCTTTTTAAAAATCTTTTATATAAAAGTGGGTGTGGTCCTTAACCGACTTCGTTAACTTTTCTTCAAAGCAATCCTTATAATAAAGGCAACATCTCTGCCGAATTTTGTTACGATAGGTTTAACGATTTTTGATTTATGATTAATAATATTTGTAAAATTGATTTGATCACAAGTGGGCGGTGCGACGCCCATTTAAAAAATTTTTTTCAAATTTTTATCAAGAGTCTCAATATCAGTCCACAAGTCAAATTTCAACATTCTAGGTGTATTATTTACTAACTAATCAGGTTTTTTGTATTTTCCAAAATGTCGCTCATTTTCAATACCAATCTATTCTGGGTCCAGATTCGCTCGTGTACCAAATTTGGTGAAGATATCTCAATTTTTACTCAAATTATCGTGTTAACGGACGGACGGACGGACATGGCTCAATCAAAGTTTTTTCGATACTGATGATTTTGATATATGGAAGTCTATATCTATCTCGATTCCTTTATACCTGTACAACCAACCGTCATCCAATCAATGTTAATATACACTTTGTGCAAAACACGCTGAGTATAAAAAAAACGATACGAGTAGCAAAAGCAATGTCTTGGTAAACCATCTGGTTCTCAATATAAACTACTCGTGAGCTTTCGCGACTGAATAAGGTTTTTTCCAAAAATCATTACAACGCAGCTTCCTTAGAGAAGAGGACGGAATATGGACGAGCTCGGAAGTGGAATCCCTATACCACTCATTAATACACACTTCCCATATTGCGATCAAACACCAGAAAAATAAGAGGTTTCCCTCTAGAATGTATGATTTACAAAGAGGGCGAATCGCACTCCATACCGAAGAGTCAAAAATGGCCTGCGTTTTGGTACCCCCGCACCGAACAGCTAAAAGTCGCAAATTCCATCCATCTTCCAAGCGGATATACTAGGTAAAGAGAGAGTCTGTATTTTCTTCTTTGATAATCAAAAAAGCGATGGTGAGCAATGCAGCCCAGTAGCGCTCAAAGGGCTTTATTCACCATTTATGTTATCTAAGGCGGCCGCCGTGGTGTGATGGTGGCGTATTCCGCCTACCATACCGAAGATCTTGGGTTTACGCCCCGGTAATAGCAACATCAAATTTTAGAAACAATGTTTTTCAATTAGAAGAAAATTTATCTAAGCGGGGTCGCCCCTCGGCAGTGTTTGGCAAGCACTCCGAGTGTATTTATGCCTTGAAAAGCTCTCAGTGAAAACTTATCTGTCTGGCAGATGCCGTTCGGAGTCGGCATAAAACGAGTAGGTCCCGTCCCGCCAATTTGTAGCAAAAATTAAAAAAAAGGAGCACTACACAAATTGGAAGAGAAGCTCGGCCTAAAAACTCTTCGGAGGTTATCGCGCCGCGCCTTACAACATGTAATCTAAGGCCATCGACAACTGTAAGAGGGCGTTACGTAAAACAGCAAATCTTGCGCACTTGAAAAATTGACGCCAAAGAAAAAACGAACTGGCTGCATTGTTTGCCACTCGGGCAGTAACGATGAAACGGGCAGTTTCATCACAAAAGGTTGACATTCTTACCAATCTCAAGAAAGCGGCAATGTGCAATTGGTACTCTACGAATACCCGCAAAATCAAAAATCAAACATGACCTAACTACAACCAAAGAAAAACAGAATTTCTGTTGAATATGTCTAGGAAAGAGATATGAAGGATCACAACCCACTCTAGCTGGACACTTGCCATTCGGCACATGCGAAAGGTGCAGTGAGGAAGCTTGCTAGGAGACAGACACCAATTTCACCTGCGACTGCCCGGTCGTGACTGCATGATCTACGGGCGGTGTCGAAAGAACGTAAAGGACATCAATAGGTTCATTGATCTAATGAGTCGATTTTAGTAAACATTAAATGTCCTAAGAAAATGTACATCAAAATGACGCCTATTAAGTTATTGTAGCCTGGCCTCTTCGAATGTGCAACAGAGCAACCTAACAAAATAAAAGCAGATAATTGTTGACTTTATTACAGGATTCTGGAAAGTAGCTCGTTTCTAGTTAACTACATAATGTCAGTTTTTAAGTGCTTGTAAAGTCAAGCAGCGTTGCCACTGCCACCACAATAACGCAGAAGTTGAAGAATATCAAATTTATATAATTCTATATAATGTAAGGACGCGCTGTTTTCTTCTATAATATAAGTCCGTGCCAAGTACAACGTTGTTGCGCTGCTTCGAAATTATTAAATTGTTAGTTGTACTTGGTATGGATTCTTTCAAATGTATGTATGCACAGCAGCAAATACGAAAATAGCAGTGGAAATTCTGATGAAATTTTTATGGTTGTAGCGTTCTCCACTTTCCACATTGAAGCTCCCAGGTTCAAGTCACGGGCAAAGTTATATCAAAAATTTAGAAAAATAGGTTTTCAGTTACAAACATTTTTTTTTAAGTCGGGCCGAACCTCGGCAGTAATTTGGCAAACACCCCGAATATATTTCTGCTATGAGTGACTTTCAATGAAAATTCATGCACTTCGGTGTCGGTATAAATTATGTAGATCAAATCCCGCCTGTTTGTAGATAAAATTAAAAAAAGGAGGACCACGAAATTTTAAAGAGATAAATCGCACCAATTAATATTTTTCAAATTAATCAAAAACTTGTATGACTTTTGTAGTTGAAAGCACGCAGAACAGTCACGAAAACTTTTTTTGGAAATTCGAGGATGTTTTACGAAAATTAAATTTTTTTACAGCTTTCTGAAATTTTTTGGGTACCTTTGCGGGATTGTACCCCAAATAATTTTAGTCAAATTAATTGCAAGTTATAAGTCTCTTAAAGCTCTCATTCATCTCTGGATTTTTTTTTGTTCGAAGGGTGTTTCAGAATGTCTTCCATATAAAAAATTGTAGAATGTGCACTTTGTGTGAAAGAAAATTTAAATACCCCTCGAAAAAAAAAGTAATCCCCTATATAAAGAGTCAAAACTGGTGCGCTTCTTGTGCATTCGGAATTACAACTTGCTCACTCTTTGTCTCTTTCACATGCTTTTTACTGTGGAGTTTAACATGGCGATGTCCTAGTTTTTCTATAGTTTCAAACCAGATACAAATTTCCACTTAAGAACTAGTTGGTTTGTTGTACTACTTCAATAGCTCTGAACTAGTGTAAAAATTTACAGTTTATATCTAGTTCTTTTATTGGTGCCAAAAAAGACCTTCTTCGGTAAACGCCGTCGCCAACGCGTTGAGGTCCGTAAATCTTTTGAACAACTTTTCTCTCCAACACTTCCGGAGCCGCCTCATCTGATCTTGTCATGTCCATGTTTTTTCACGATATGGCAGGACGGATACGTTAAGTGGCTTGTAGAGCATAATTTGCGTTTGTCAAAGAGGGCTTCACTTGTCAGTTTCCTACCTAGTCCAAAGTAGCATACATTTGCAAGGGTGATTCTTCGCTTCATTTCAGAGCTGATGTTGATGTTTATGTTAATGCTGGTTCCCAGAAAAACGAATTCTCTTACTATTTTGAAATTATGGTTGCCAACAGTAGTGTTGTTTCTAAGACGTAAATACAATATTTTGTTCTCATTCACCATCAAATACCAACTCTTACTTTAAGATAATACGGATCCCAGCGAAATTTTGATTCTCCAAAATTGCTCTCTGTAGGACATAGGCATATTTAATATGAAATGACTCCAAAATAAGTTGCATGTCATTGTCTTTACTTACTTTGTTGAATCTGTCGCGAACTAGTTCCTCTGGCTAAGCATTTTTCCTTCCAAATTCCTTACCTATGTATATGCTATAGAGGTTACGTAAGGGAAAGGCTTCAAAGTGCGGAAAAAGAAGGCATACTTAAAATCGAAGCCCTTTGAAGCAAGTAACAGTTTGTTTTTTAGATTGCATATTTATCAAATATATATATATATTAAGGGGCATATTATGTATTACACAAAGAATCATATCTTCTCGTGTGAATCACAGTTCGTATGAAATAAGAACATTCATTCACATTAGTCAGTGGCAGTAAACCTGATTGCCTTTCTGAAATTTTTGGTTTTATATAGTGATAAAAGTGAATGCCCGTGAATGCGGTGCAAAGAGTCACGGCGTCATACGTAATCTGGCCTTAAGTAATAAATATGAAAACCTCAACTGTTGATTTTTGAACTAAAAAGAATCTCGTTACTATCGAATTAGTACATACTTGTTACTTAAGGTCTAGTTCTGAACCAGGCATTTTTATTACTAGTTACTGTCTTTCCTGCAGGGTCAACGCTAATAACACCTTTTCCAGTTTAAGTTCAGAAATTTGAAACCCAAGTTCAGAAAAATTACAAATAAAGTTCAGAATTTTCAACTTAAATTCAAAAATTTACAATTCAAGTTCAGAAATTTACAATTGAAGCTCAAAGTTTCCAATTTAAGTTCAGAAAATTACAGTTCAAGTTCAGAAATTCCATTTTAAATTCAGAAAATTACAATTCAAGTTCAGAAAATTACAATGCAAGTTCAGAAATTTACAATTCAGGTTTAGAAAATTGCATTTCAAATTCAGAAAATTACAATTCAAATGCAGAAAATTAAAAGAAGGGTGTTATTTTTCAAAAGTTATTCCAATTCATACAAAGTAATGTAGTACTTGTATGTTATTTGCGGATGTTGTGTTGATGCTTCGTTGACAATGGTGGCTTGGATATACTGTACCCCAAGTTTTCTCCAAGGCGGGTACATCCCGAGCTAAGAAATCAAAAGGAGAATAACTCTTTTCAGCAAGTGCAAGAGACGCTCCGGCCATGAAAGTACTTCAGGTGACTCCGCAGTTTGGAAGCAGTGGGGGAGACCTCCACAGAGTTGCTACATAGTTAGAGGTGAGAGACTTAATTTTTTTGGGCTACAAATAAATTTAGAAAACTCTTAACAAAAAGTTTGATAAAAAAATTTTAAGGACTATCTTTATATAAATGGACCAAAAAATAGAAGGCAATTTTTCCTTTAATACAGACTTATTCTTGTTGAATTTTAACTAAAAAACTTTAACAATAGCTCTTGCAAAAGAATCTTGGGATTTAAAACTATAAAGGTGGAGCGCAATCCTTCAATTTAAGGCAAACCATGTACTTGGGATTAACTAATTGCTTATTTAAAATTTAAACACGCACTCTACCTTTAAAATTTTAAATTCCAAAATTTTTTACAAGAGCTATTGTTAAAGATTTTTAGTCAAAATTCAACAAGACTAAGTCTGTATTAAAGGAAAAATTGGCTTCTATTGTTTGGTCCATTTATATAAAGTAGTCCTTAAAATTTTCTTATCATCTTTTTATTTTAAATTTTTTAGTACTGCCTACAAAAAGGCAATTGCAACTTTGATTAGTAATTTAAGTAATTCCTAAGTGAAAATTCTTATCTTTATCTACTTGGTCAAAATAGCAAGATTTAATAGAATTAGTGGAGTTTTCGCTGACAACACTGGCGAAAATAACAGAATTCCACCTCGCACCATAACAAGAGAATTCCAACACGTTTGTCAGCTACTTAATTTGCACATCTGAAAATCTTGGTGAAATTCGCATAAGCCTGAAAGTCTAAAAGGAGGCTAGCCATGAAGGTATGGCCTAATCTTCTAAATAGTTCGACTTGTGCGTTACGTAGCTCAAATTTTTTGATCAACCATTGCACTGTCACCGAGTTTTAAACTATATTTCAGGTTCCAAGTCTCTAGATATACAGGAAGCTAGTTGAAAATCGATTGCAAGATTCCCAATTTTAAACTAGTTTTCTCAATATCTCGATCCATGCGCCACCTATCGGAATTTTTTTTTTTTTTTTGATAAAATATTGCATTGTTACCGGGTTCTGTGGCGCTATGAGAACAACACCTACCTTGGCACTGAATGTCATGCTGAATATACATCCAGTAAATATTGCGGGAAAGGCAGCCGCGGCCCGGTTGTTGGTCAGGCTTCGTGATATGGGTTATATGATTTCTGATTTCGGACACTCTAGCCTTCTTACTAGTTTCGACTTTATACCGGACAGGACGGACTATTGCATGCCGGTGGCCGCTCCCTATACAACCTTCACCCCAGTCATTCCCCCGAGGGAGGAGTGGAGAAGAGGAATTATTTGGGGCATGGGACCGGTTAACTTGTTCACGGATTGGTCCAAGTTGGACGGAAAGGTTGGCGGGGGGGTCTTTTGTCAAGAGCTAAATGTAAGCCGCAAGTTTAAGTTGGCTGATCACTGCAGTGTATTCCAAGCGGAAGTTGCTGCGATCAAGGATGCGGTAGATGAAATGCTATCCAGCGCTACTACGGTTAGGGAATTTAACATCTACTCTGATAGCCAAGCGGCTATAAAGACCTTGAGCTCAACTACAGTGCGATCGAGGGTGGTCTGGGGGTGCCTGACCTCACTTGCGATTGCATCGAATTATTTTACAATTAAAATTATCTGGGTCCCGGGCCATAGTGATATTCCGGGTAACTGTCAAGCGGATCTATTAGCCCGAATCGGTACAACTGAACCGGATGAAGATGGCTGTAGGGATTTCGGGATTCCGCTAGCCACCTGTGGATTGCTCTTCAATAGCTGGGCCTCGAGTCAGCTCAGCCAACGTTGGGCGGACACTACGTCTTGCAGGATATCAAGATCTTTCTGGCCGAAAGTGGATGGCAGGAGGTCTGCTGAAATAATTGGGTTCACTAAGGCTCACCTATCAATGGTCATTGGGGTTTTGACAGGGCACTGTCCCATGGGTATCCATGCGGTACGTCTCAATATATTGGAAACTCCATCCTTTTGCAGCTGTATGAGGATGATGAGGTGGAATCACCAAATCACTTTATGCTTGACTGCCCAGCTTTTGCCAGAACTAGGCGAAAGTATTTCGGTCGTGACTCACCTTGGATCTCCCGAGGAGCTATCCAAGGTTGAGATCGGGATCATTCGGAACTTTATCGTTGCTACCCAACGATTCTCTAAGTAGTTATATCTACGTCACAGTTAGTTTAGTTTATTATATGTGGTATCACAACGGACCGTCATGTTGTCCAAGTGAGCTTCCCCTATCAGGGAAGCTACCACGCAACCTAACCTAACCTAACCTAGTTAAAAGTCGATCGCAAAACTTCCATTTTAAAATTTATTTTCTGTATATCTCGATTCGTGCGCCACCTAGCGGATTTTTTTCACTTGAATTGTAATGTCTCTCAGGTCTGAACTATGTTCTACGTATCAAGTGTCTAGCTCAACGGGAAGTTACCGAAAAAGACTTTTCCGTTGGTCAAAAATTCGGATGGAAATGAGGGGAAAAACATGAAAGCGACTTAATATAAAGGTATAAAAAGGGCTAAATAGGAGATTTTTTTTAATTTTTATACTCAGTTGAGCAGAGCTCACAGAGTATATTAACTTTGATTGGATAACGGTTGGTTGTACAGGTATAAAGGAATCGAGATAGATATAGACTTCCACATATCAAAATCATCAGAATCGAAAAAAAAATTGATTGAGACATGTCCGTCCGTCCGTCCGTTAACACGATAACTTGAGTAAATTTTGAGGTATCTTGATGAAATTTGGTATGTAGGTTCCTGAGCACTCATCTTAGATCGCTATTTAAAATGAACAATATCGGACTAAAACCACGCCCACTTTTTCGATATCGAAAATTTCGAAAAACCGAAACAGTGCGATAATTCATAACCAAAGGCAAATAAAGCGATGAAACTTGGTTGGTGAATTTTTGTAGTAAAATTTTGGACAATGGGCGTGGCACCGCCCACTTTTAAAAGAAGGTAATTTAAAACGTTTGCAAGCTGTAATTTGGCAGTCGTTGAAGATATCACGATGAAATTCTGCAGGACCGTTACTCCTATTACTATATGCATGCTTAAGAAAAATTTGCAAAATCGTAGAACGACCACGCCCAGTTTTAAAAAAAATTTTTTTTTAAGTAAAATTTTAACAAAAAATTTAATATCTTTACAGTATATAAGTAAATTATGACAACATTCAACTCCAGTAATGATATGGTGCAACAAAATGCAAAAATAAAAGAAAATTTCAAAATGGGCGTGGCTCCGCCCTTTTTCATTTAATTTGTCTAGGATACTTTTAATGTCATAAGACGAACAAAAATTTACCAATCCTTGTGAAATTTGGTTGGTGCTTAGATCCTGGGACGATAACTTATTTCGGTGAAAAAGGGCGAAATCGGTTGAAGCCACGCCCAGTTTTTATACACAGTCGACCGTCTGTCCTTCCGCTCGGTCGTTAACACGATAACTTGAGCAAAAATCGATATATCTTTACTAAACTCAGTTTACGTACTTATCTGACCTCACTTTGTATTGGTATGAAAAATGGCCGAAATCGGACTATGACCACGCCCACTTTTTCGATATCGAAAATTACGAAAAACGAATAAAATTCCATAATTCTATACCAAATACGAAAAAAGGGATGAATGATGGTATTTGGATTAGTTTATTGACGCAAAATATAGCTTTAGAAAAAAACTTTATAAAATGGGCGTGACACCTACCATATTAAGTAGAAGAAAATGAAAAAGTTCTGCATGGCGGAATCAAAAGCCCTTGGAATCTTCGCAGGAATACTGTTCGTTGTATTACATATATAAATAAATTAGCGGTACCCGACAGATGATGTTCTGTGGTCCACATTTTGGTCGATATCTCGAAAAGGCGACCACATATACAACTACCACCACTCGTTTTTAAAACCCTCATTATATATTTATATTTATATTTATTCAATACTGTCTATGAAAGAACATTCCTTACAGACTAATAACAATGGTGTAGGTTACAAAATGAAACATACCTACTTAAAATAAGAGAATAAAATATTAAAAAAAGCTTGTTTTCCCAAGGAAAAATCCAGAGAAATACTCTGAGATAGAATATTAAATTTGCGCATAGATCTTGCAAGAGGAGCATTACTGGCAAATTTAGTTTTGACTTTTTTCCAGTAAAAAGGATAGGTGACGCGAAGATTTCGCCTTGGAATGTTAAAAGTAGTCCTTTCCAGAAGATAAGGACAATCTATGGTACCATGAATAACATTAAACATGAAAGTCAAAGATAAGATTAACCTACGGGTTTCGAGAGATTGTAGGTCAAGTAACATAATACGGGATGCATAGGGTGGAATGAGAGTATCAAATTTGAGGGACCGTAAAGCGAAATTAATGAACACCTTTTGAATACGTTCTATTCTTTTTATTGATATCTGGTTATACGGCCAGACAAAACTGCATATTCAAGGTTTGAGCGAACAAAAGTTATTACAACATTTTAAGAGTATAAGGGTCTGAGAACTTGGTGCAGTTCCGACGAATAATGCCTAGAACAGAGAAGGCCTTGGCAATGATGAAATCAACATGTTTGTTAAAAGACAGTTTCGGGTCCAAAAAAACTCCTAGGTCCTTTACTTCGACAACATTCTGAAGGACAGTATTAGAAATGTGGTAGGACGTACTTCGAAAATACAAAATTTTAGCAAATGTCATTTTAAAACATTTCTTTATGTTTAAAGGGAGACGAAAACGAAGACACCATGAATGAACAGCGTTGATATCGCATTGAAGCTTTGCTTCATCAGAGGCATCTTGGACTTTGGCGAATATTTTGAGGTCATCGGCATAAATTAAAAAATTTTCGAAGGAAAAGCAGCTACTAATGTCATTGATGAACAGAACAAATAGTAGAGGGCCTAAGACGCTCCCTTGCGGTACCCCAGAAGAGGGAATGAAAGGTTGTGAGAACACACCATCAATGGTAACAACACAACGTCTATCAGTGAGATACGATTTTATCCACTCCAAAAAGCTGGAATGGAAGCCCACAAATGCTAGTTTTTTAAGTAGTACTATATGAGAAACTTTATCAAAGGCTTTTGAAAAGTCTGTATATACACAGTCAACCTGAAATCCAGCCGAAAAGGCAGTATTGCAGTAGTCGGTGAACACAGCTAAGTTCGAGTCTGTGGACCGCACTGGTACAAAGCCATGCTGATTATGACAAATAAGCGACTTGGTTGCAAAGAACAATTTGTCTTTTACGATGTACTCAAAAAGTTTTGAAACGGAAGAGAGCTTCGAGATGGGTCTATAGTTCCGAACATCATTCTTTTTACCAGATTTCAAAATCGGAACTATGTGTGCTACTTTCCAATCATTAATGAAAGTACCTGATGAAAGAGATAAATTAAACATTATTTTAAGAGGTTCGATGAGAGCTGGGTATTTCTTTAGCAAAATCGCCGATAGGCCATCAACGTCGGTCTCAGACGAAGGCTTCAGTGAAGTCAGACCCATCCCTATGTCCTTAACAGACAATACAAGAGAACCAAAATTTAGATAAGAGCTAAAGTTCGAAGAAAAGTTTGCAGAAGAGGAATTCTCATCAGTAGAAAAGTTTGACTTAAAACACAGGAGTTCGCCAGCTGCGATGCCAATATGTTGAGAGACGTACTTAATAATATCATCACTAGTAACAGACGAGGTGAATGACGATAAATGGAACCAAGAGTTACGAACGGCTAGGTTGAGATCGGTGTTATTATTAGTGCCTAACACAACAGCTGACTTTTTGTGTTTGTTATTTTTCACTGTCCCTGTATTTGAGCTAATTGCTTTCTTGCTTGCATTTGCAGTATTACTCAAATGGGGAAAAGGCAATGAGTTTTTAACAGACCGCATATCAGCGAGCGCAGTGTCTGAATTTGTTCTAATGCGAATATTAGTGGTAGGCAAGATTGATGACAAATTGCCAGCAGCATCAGCAACAACAGTAGTACTCTTCTCACTGTCACTAACAACAAGTAATGAGTGCTTCGAGCTCTTTGCAGTATCTTGTGCTTGCTGATAATGCGTGCGCTTAGGCTTATTAGTGTTGGGAGAAGGTTCATTACCCTCTGCTTTAGAGCGCGTAACTCTATCATTTGCACTTTTCACATCAGAAGCAGGAGTAAGATTGGTGTTACAAACACTATTAACACCCACAAGAACGGACTTAATTTCACTCAAAGATGAGAATGCTTTTTCGAGAGTAGATACATATGTTGGAATGTTTGTATTTACACAAATATCACATCTGTATAATAGATTTAAATTCGATTTTAATAGTTTTATGAAATGCAAGTTTAATTTCGAGCATTATGAATGCACCTTTTGGCAAAAAATATTACAAGAGATACTGTCACTCTCCAAGAAATGATTGTCACAAATTATACACTTAGACATTGCAGAAATATAAAGATAAAAATAATAATATGCGAGCGAATGAAAAACACGTCTGCATGCACCGACAATGATATAATTAAAAGATGCCATTAATTTGATACCCATATCGTACAAACACATTCTAGAGTCACCCCTGTTCCACCTTTATGGCGATATCTCGAAAAGGCGTCCACCTATAGAACTAAGACCCACTCCCTTTTAAAATACTCATTAACACCTTTCGCTTGATACCCATATTGTACAAACGCATTTTAGAGTCACCCCTGGTCCACCTTTATGCCAATATCTCGAAAATGCGACCACCTATACAACTACCACCACTCCCTTTTAAAACCATCATTGATACCTTTAATTTGATACCCATATCGTACACACATTCTAGAGTCACCCCTGGAGATTTGCAACGCCCTCCACCAGCAATGCAACATCAAACTTCCAGATGTGGCTGTCATAAAAAGCATACGCACAGGGTACAGTGGCACGAAGTCGGCACTAATAAGCCTTACAGCGGATGATGCCAAGGCGGTTCTTAATACGCAAAGAATCCGGGTAGGATGGGTTTCCTGCCGAATTAGAGAGCTCAAGCAAGAGAAACGCTGTTATAGGTGCTGGGGCTACGGGCATATAGCTAAGAAATGTAAGGAGACTGTAGATAGGTCTAGCCTATGCAGGAAATGCGGCCAGGAAGGTCATAAGGCTGCAAGTTGCGAAAACGCACCGAAAAGCGCGCTATGTGGGGGACAACATTCAGCAGGCAGTTTTAAATGCCCACAACGAGAGGGCAGCAAAATGACTGTCTCATAAGGGTATTGCAGCTCAATTTAAACCATTGCGAGGTAGCCCAAGAGTTATTATCCCAAACAGTATATGAAGGAGGATATGACATAGTGGTACTCTCTGAAGAATACAAAAATCGCCAGGAGCAGGGTTGGCTCTCAGATTCAGCAGGGAAAGCCTCAATTTGGGCACCAGGGAAATTTCTCCCACAGGAAATTATGACGCCAACGGTAGCAGGATTCACGTGGGCAAAAATCAACGGTATATACATCTTCAGTTGCTATGCCCCTCCGAGCATGACCATCGCCGATTTCGAAGATATGATATACGGGATCACCATTGAAGCACGAGGTAAACACACGCTTTTAGTGTGTGGAGACTTCAATGCATGGTCATCTGTGTGGGGCAGTAGACGAACCAACGAAATAGGTAGAGTTCTTTTCGAAAGCCTTACTTGTTTGAGGCTAGGACTCCTAAATGAACCAGGAATATATACCTTCGATACAGGTACCAGACGAACCATTATAGATCTCACCTTCGCTAGCAGCGAAATAGCAAGACGAGCAAAATGGTCCATAAGCAACGTCTACACACACAGCGACCATAAAGCTATTAGCGTAGAGCTGCTCGAAACTCCACGAACGGTAGCAGCAAGACATCGACAAAGTAGGAAATGGAAACAGCACCTATTCGACCCACAAATATTCGACATTATCTGGAAGGACGCCATAGTACGAGAATCGCATGCGGAAGACCAGTCGGTTCAAATCACTAAGTTGCTATGTATGGCATGTGATGCTGTCATGCCCAGAAGTCGCGGAAAAGCACAGCGCACTCCAGTATATTGGTGGAATGACGAAATTGCGGAATAGCGTAGAAAATGTCACAAAGCACGAAGAATAGCGCAGAGGGCACGCTCATCACCACGATATGCGGAGCTACACAGCACCTATGTCGCACGAAGAAAGGCACTTAAAAATGCCATAAAAAATAGCAAGAAGTTATGCTTTAGGGAACTGCTGGATAATGTCAACCTAGATACTTGGGGGTCAGCCTACAGAACTGTGATGGCCAAAGTTAAAGGACCGATATCACAGCAACCTATGTGCCCAATACTGATGAATATTATTGTTGAAACACTTTTCCCGGCGCAAGATCGCTGGACTTATCCAAGCGAGGATATAGAAAGTACGGAAATTTCGCAAATTACAGAGCAAGAGGTGCTGGACGCTGCAAAAATAGTTGCTGATAACAAATCCCCAGGACCCGACGAAGTACCAAACATAGCCCTTAAAGCCGCGATCACAATTAGGGCTACATTATTCACTCATCTTTTTAATGCCTGTATGCAAGAAGGCGTGTTCCCTCGCCCGTGGAAACGACAAAGACTTTTCCTATTGCTGAAACGTGGTAAACAGCCGGACCAACCATCCTCATATAGGCCACTTTGTATGCTGGATTCCCTAGGGAAGATTTTCGAGCGTATAATTAGTGAGCGCCTACAGCTGACTCTAGAAAGACCAGGTGGCTTATCGAATGGTCAATATGGATTTCGCAAATCAAGATCCACCGTAGATGCAATACAAACAGTCGTCAATATAGCTAGAGAAGCTATCTCTGGAGGCCAAAATAAAAGGAAGCTCTGTGCACTGATTATGTTGGACATCAAGAATGCTTTTAACACTGCGAACTGGATGCAGATAATGGAAGCGCTGCAAAGCTTCGGCACTCCAGCTTACTTACGCAGAATAATAGGTAGCTATCTTAAAGACAGAGTACTTCTTTTTGACACGGATCAAAGAACAAAAGAGTACAAACTCACAGGAGGCGTCCCACAGGGATCTGTTCTCGGTCCAACGCTTTGGAATGTAATGTATGACGGGGTGCTAAAGATTGATCTACCAGAAAACACGCAAATTGTGGGATATGCTGATGATATTGCAGTGGTAGTAGTGGCCAAGAAACTGGACCTGCTTCAAGCATTACGTAATGACGCCGTAGCAAGAATAAAGGAATGGCTGGCCAATACGGGACTGGAGTTGGCTAGCCAAAAGACGGAAGTGGTATTAGTAAGCTCCAAACGTTCGGCGAACGAGTTAGTCTTAACTGTCGCGGATCACCAAATCACCTCAAAGGATTCCTTAAAATACTTAGGAGTGCACATTGACTCTAAGTTAACTTTCAAAGAGCACTTCAGAGCGGTGGGGGAGAAAATTACCAAAGTTAATGGATCACTTATGCGAATAATGCCTAACATTGGTGGCCTGAGCGAAGCTACACGTCAGCTATTGTCCACAGTAACCAGCTCAATAATACTATATGCAGCACCAGTGTGGTATGGATCTAAACAGACCCATCAAAAAGATATATTAGCAGCGTACCGACTTGCTTCTTTAAGAATAGCAAGTGCTTATCGGACGGTATCCGACGACGCGATCCTGGTTCTAACCCGTAAAATCCCAGTTGACTTACTGGCAAGCGAAATGGCCGATCTGTATAACACTAATATCGAGCGACCATCTGAAGAAGACAAGAAAAGAGCAAGGACACAAACAATAGCTAAGTGGCAAGAACGTTGGGAGGCCTAGAGTAAAGGGCGTTAGACTTTCACACTAGTTTGGAACGTAGCCCAATGGAAGGAGCGGAAGCACGGCGAAATATACTACCATCTCACGCAGATAATGGGTGGACATGGCGGTTTCAAAGAGTATTTATGGAAGCGTAGGATAGAGGAAGGTCCTCATTGCCCAATGTGTACCACGGAGTTAGAAAACGCAGAACACGTCATGTTCCACTGCCCCCGTTTCCACGAAGAAAGACTCACCTTGCTGGAGTCTTTGGGCAGGAACCTACCACGAGAAATTTAGAATCACATATGTGAAACAGGAAAGAGTGCTGGACTACAGTGAGCAAAATGGCGTTTATAGTAATGACACGCCTGATGGATGCTGAGAGGAGCGCAGAGAAATGCGCATGCGAAGCAATGGCGATTAAATGGACACTCAGAGCAAATAGCGGGAACCTGGACGCAGGAAACAACAGCAGGCTCTTCAAAAATGAGAAATATGGAACGCCACCCTCAAGTAATGCGAAAGTGGTGCCGGGGTGGGCGACGGTTCCAGAACGGGGCTGTTTTTTAGTCTACGGACACACGGTTGATGCGACGGCAGCAATTATGGTGCATTAGGCATTTTTCAGCTTCCCGCAAAAAAAAAAAAAAAACAACACCCCTGGTCCACCTTTATGGCGATATCTCGAAAAGGCGTCCACCTATAGAACTAAGCCCTACGCCCTTTTAAAATACTCATTAACACCTTTCGTTTGATACCCATATTGTACAAACGCATTCTAGAGTCACCCCTGGTCCACCTTTATGGCTATATCTCGAAAAGGCGTCCGCCTATAGAACTAAGGCCCACTCCCTTTTAAAATGTTCATTAACCCCTTTCATTTGATACCCATCGTACAAACAATTTCTAGGGTCACTCCTGGTCCACCTTTATGGCGATATCTCGAAACGGCGGCCACCTATGGAAATAAGGACCACTCCCTTTTAAGATACTCACTAACACCTTTCATTTGATACACATGTCATACAAACACATTCCAGGGTTACCCTCGGTTCATTTTCCTACATGGTTATTTTCCCTTCTGTTGCCACCATAGCTCTCAACTGAGTATGTAATGTTCGGTTACCCCCGAACTTAACTTTCCTTACTTGTTCACTGCTATTTTTGTGTTCACTGCTGTAGGTTGCTACAGAAAAACGTGTGGTGTGCGAAGATTGTGTGGTATCCAAGAAGCAGGTGCAGCTTCATATAATTGAGTTCAATAGCAAAGTAATTAATTAAGAATATTATAGGAAAAAGATTTATTCGTCTCAGTGGAACAACTAAAAAGCATCATTTACTGCTGTGGTCGTCTTTGTAGCAAATGCTCTTATAGCTCTGGTAATAACAAGTTAATCGTAGCACAAGTAAATGAGTAGGATTCGCTTAAGAAGTAGTAGCAATTAATTGTGTTAGCGGTTTTGAAGGAAGATTGAAAATTGTGAGTTCGTATTAGTACATATAAATGAAATTTTCTTAGAAGCTTCTACGGTCATATTATAAAGGCTGTGATAATAATTATTATTTTTTGGCCTCGGTTAACCGCCTTGCCAGAGCGACGCATTCGTAGAAAATGTAGACGGGCGTTTCATCGTCCAGCTCACAAAAGCGACAAAATTGTGTTTCGCATAAATTCAACTTACTTAGTTGATTTGGTAGAATACAGTGGCCCGTATAAAACCCAGTGAGAGTTCGTAGGTCCTCTGTGTTAAGATTAAAAACTTTGGCTGATACTCTCATTGCAGGGAGTGAATATAAATACTTTGGCATGTCTTTGACCTGGGAATTCAATCCAGTTAAGGCACTAAGTGCATCAGGAGATGAGTTTTTAATCTCACCTTTTATGCCAATACAAACTAAACTATGCACTTAGTTTAATTTTGCTATTGCTGTTCTTTCCGTTGTCTTCGGCCACGAAACTAATGAAGCATAGGTGATTATTGGCCTCACAACAATATTAACTGGCAGGCGAAGAAAGTTCTTGTTCCTTTGTTTGAGGTAGCATGCAGATAAGCATTGCAAGTGAGATTTCTGTTCAGTAGTATTCCTAGGAATTTTTCTTTCATTGAGAATCTGATTTTGATGCCACTAAGGTGTAGTTATGGTGTGTATAGCTTTCTTCTCCTGACAAAGAGTCTTTTGGTATTACGCCACCTTTCTATGATGCGCAGAGCTTGTTGCAATTTACGGATTACGGATTCATCTGCATACCGCTGTGTGTCAAATCCATCTGATTTCAGCAAATGAAGCAAGTTATTTATGAATAGGGCCTACGAGAAATAAAAAAGTACAGCCCTTTAGGGTATCACCTGGAAGCCACAATTAGCTCGGTTGTCCCTCACAACTCAATTTGGATGGCATCCATCGAATGATCACTGGGCGTATATTCTTGCCAATCATAGCTTTTTCCAAAGCCAGAGGTGTCGTGTTATCGAAAGCAATTGACATGTTTTTAAAATCGCAGGAGGCTGTGTTTTCAGACTCCAAAGCTTTAATGAATTTTTTTCGTGAGGCGTCTCCGTCGATTTTCCTAACTGATAAGCAAATTGATTCCTCAACAGTTTTCTTAGGTTGACCTTCCAAAAGTTCCAATCCAAAATTTTCTCCCTTCCCGTTAGAAGAAACTAACTGAGTCTGAATGTTCGATACGACGAAGGTAGTTTTGCCCGGGTTTCTCTGCCTTTGGTATGAATACTACCTCAACCTCTGCCCAGCTGCTTGGAACGTATGCGATCAGTAGTGATGCCTTTTATATATTGCATAATGCTGAGGCTATATAGTTTGTTAACTGCTGTAACAGACAGGGACAGACCCACCAGATCGTGTTGACTTGAATAGGCTGCAGCAAGAAAAAGCCCATTGTACCCGCTTGACAGTGGTGAACTTTGTTCTTTAGTTCTTTTCTCTACCAATAATGATCGGCAAGCCTCTCATTGTATGAGTGTGGGCTATGAAACCATTACAAAATATTGAAACGAAAAATATGTCAGTATTTTAGAAAAAATTTAACACTAATCGTACTTGAGCTTAATCTACAAACTTCCCTATTTTCCGTGCCAGAAATAGTTTCCTACAAAGACAAACCATTTCCTAGCCGTCTACATACCCAACTATACCGTTGGATAATATCCTTCAAGCATACCAAACACGCATTTCATCCAACGCTGACGAAGCGTGTCATAAACGCAATTTTTGGCGCTTGTAAATTGCAATAAAATTTTTGTAGTACATTCGTGAAGCAACCATGCACAACAACAGTGCCAACAGCAATGACATGCACAGCATCAGAGCGGAAATACCGTTATATAGCTCTATAAGGAAGGCGTATAACGAGGCGTGGCAAGGATGAACATGGCGCGTTGCAGTAATCTAATATTTGGCACCATCACGAAATAAGAAAGTATTTTGCGAGCTCTATTGTGTGAAACAGCAAAACACAAAAAATAATAACAATTTCATTAAAGCAAATGAACAACATTGAAGCGAAGTAGAATTGAATGATTAGCATGACATGAAAGTTTTATTTTGCTCGGTGTATAGAATAATCAGCTATTGCGTCAAGCTCAACGCCTATCATTTATAGTTCTTTATGTTTTTGTATTTCGTCTGGGCATCTGGAGTCGGGTTAAACGCCAACACGTAAAAACCAGATCAAGTATTATTCACTGGGAAATATAGGTTCCCGAATTGGACCAAGCCCATGCTTTGAGAGGTTAAATTACAGTACAAAATATGTAGGAATTATACTAGAAAGTTAATTGCCGTGGAACTATGTGGCAGAGAGAGCAAAGAAAGCACTGTAAGCATGTAAGAGGATGCGCCCACACTCTCTCCTTGGGTATTTCTGGCAATTGTTAAGCTCATACTTTACTATGCGGTGCCTGTATGTTGGACGGCCACACCAAAAAGCACGTATACCAAAAAACTAGAGGGGGTAGCATAACGAAGGCCTTTAAACTACACCGACAGCAGCATTACATGATATTTTTTAGCTCATCCCGCCTGCCGACATAATGGCTAAAAATAAAGCGTTTGTGCCTGCAACAAGGCCTTATGGTCTTATGGCAGCTTGAGCACAGGCAATAGCAGTATATAAAATCGTTACATTGATGTCTGGGACCGTTCTATACTTGAGCATTCTGGCTGCTCTCCATATAGCATAGACCCCGGATGCGATTTCATCAAGAAAAAAAGTTACTTTTTGATTTTTATACTCAGTTGAGCAGAGCCCACAGAGTATATTAAGTCTGATTGGATAACGGTTGGTTGTACATATATAAAGGAATCGAGATAGATATAGACTTCCATATATCAAAATAATCAGCATCGAAAAAAAATTTGATTGAGCCATGTCCGTCCGTCCGTCCGTCCGTCCGTTAACACGATAACTTGAGTAAATTTTCAGGTATCTTGATGAAATTTGGTATGTAGGTTCCTGAGCACTCATCTCAGATCGCTATTTAAAATGAACGATATCGGACTATAACCACGCTCACTTTTTCGATATCGAAAATTTTGAAAAACCGAAAAGTGCGATAATTCATTACAAAAGACAGCTAAAGCGACGAAACTTGGTAGATGAGTTGAGCTTATGACGCAGAATAGAAAACTAGTAAAATTTTGGACAATGGGCGTGGCACCGCCCACTTTTAAAAGAAGGTAATTTAAAACTTTTGCAAGCTGTAATTTGGCAGTCGTTGAAGATATCATGATGAAATTTGGCAGGAACGTTACACCTATTACTATATACACGCTTAATAAAAATTAGAAAAATCGGAGAAGGACCACGCCCACTTTTAAAAAAAAAATTTTTTTAAGTAAAATTTTAACAAAAAATTTAATATCTTTACAGTATATAAGTAAATTATGTCAACATTCAACCCCAGTAATGATATGGTGCAACAAAATACAAAAATAAAAGAAAATTCCAAAATGGGCGTGGCTCCGCCCTTTTTCATTTAATTAGTCTAGGATACTTTTAACGCCATAAGTCGAACAAAAATTAACCAATCCTTTTGAAATTTGGTAGGGGCATAGATTTTTTGACGTTAACTGTTTTCTGTGAAAATGGGCGAAATCGGTTGATGCCACGCCCAGTTTTTATACACGGTCGTCCGGCTGTCCTTCCGCATGGCCGTTAACACGATAACTTGAGCTAAAATCGACATATCTTTAATGAACTTAGTTCACGTGCTTACTTGAACTCACTTTATCTTGGTATGAAAAATGAACGAAATCCGACTATGACCACGCCCACTTTTTCGATATCGAAAATTACGAAAAATGAAAAAAATGCCATAGTTCTATAGGGCGAAATAAAAAACCCTTAAACTCTTGGCAGGTATTACATATATAAATAAATTAGCGGTATCCAACAGATGATGTTCTGGGTCACCCTGGTCCACATTTTGGTCGATATCTGGAAAACGCCTTCACACCACTCCCTTTTAAAACTCTCATTAATACCTTTAATTTGATACCCATATCGTACAAACGCATTCTAGAGTCAACCCTGATCCACCTTTATGGCTATATCCCTAAATGGCGTCCACCTATAGAACTATGGCCCACTCCCTCATAAAATACTCTTTAATGCCTTTCATTTGATACACATGTCATAAAAACACATTCCAGGGTTTCCCTCGGTTCATTTTCCTACATGGTTATTTTCCCTTATGTTGTCACCATAGCTCTCAACTGAGTATGTAATGTTCGGTTACACCCGAACTTAACCTTCCTTACTTGATTTTTTTAACAATATCACGACTTTTCTGTGTTTAGTGGTTTAGATATATAAACAAGTTAATAACCAAAGTCCGCAGTCTAGGAAAGGGGCTATCGCTTTTAAAGCTTCCCCACAAAAATATGACTGAAATCTCTGCTTATTGGTTTTATTGCTACGTATTACGTTTTTTTTCAGTAAAATTCACATTATTTGTTTATGTATCTCTACAACATCTCATACAACACATTGGCAATTGTAGCATAAGTACATATCAATTTTTATGCATTGACTGGATCTTACATTCATTGGTGTTAGCGCCAAAAACAAAAGGAAAATGTAAAAAGCATAAATGCATAGGCAAATATCGCTTCAACAGATTGTATTGCATTTTTACAGTCGATTACCTTGAACCAGGCATGCTTAACGAACGAAACGATATCATTTCGTTACGATAATCAACGTTAATAAACGAAACGAAGTCATTTCGTTTCGTTTATTAACGTTAAGAACGTCAAATTAACGTTAATTTGACGATCTTAACGTTAATATACGAAACGAAGTGACTTCGTTTCGTTTATTAGCGTTGATTATCGTAACGAAATGATATCGTTTCGTTCGTTAAGCATGCCTGCCTTGAACCAAGGGCCCCAGTTGCCTAACAATGTGGATACGGCAAGTAGTGTCTCGATGGCTGAACGCTGGCACGTGCTCAATATGAGGTTGTTTAGAATTACCAGCAAATATATTTTGCACTTTAAACAAATATCAAAAAAGGATGAAAAAAAGAATACTTAATAAAGAGTACGCATAGCATTCGTACGAGAGATGTTGCGAATGTGGAGTTTTATATATTCTATCCCGCAAATAATAACGTTTGGCACTAAGTAAAGTTTAACGCATGTGATTCTTTAAGGAACTAAAACAACTCGCTTGGTACCTTGCTGTGCTAGATACAACGAATTGTAGTGACCTGAATGTCGAATACATCAAAGAGACAATACTATCCTTACACACATATGTACACAACATCGTTAACACTGACCTTGCGGCAGCGCAGGTGCTGTTTCGT
The DNA here is from genome assembly GCF_040869045.1 of Eurosta solidaginis. Lineage (NCBI taxonomy): Eukaryota > Metazoa > Arthropoda > Insecta > Diptera > Tephritidae > Eurosta > Eurosta solidaginis. The sequence continues at coordinate 189,840,130 of NC_090321.1, forward strand.
TCTATCACTATCGCATAGATGAATGGATTTGCAACTCTTTGTTTCGAGAGAGCGCTGTCAAAATGCACATTTTTTATAACATTTATCAATGATGCCACACCAAACAAAAATGAATAGATCTGAAAATGGGGATTTTTGACATACATTTCGGCGATTATAGTTTCAATCATTTAATAAAATGATAGTCGTAAAATATTTATGTCCTTAAAGTTATTTTACAATAATACGACTAGTTAGAGTTAAATATAAACAAATCTAAGTAAAATTTACATTTCGATTAAATTAATTAGTCAAATATTGTAACGCATTTAACTCGCAGTGAAAACCATATATTCTTTTGAAATTTCAGTAAATCGGACCTATGATATAATAGTTAACATTATTTAATGGATAGTGCTTATCCTACATGTCTGGCGTTCTAGGTTCTGTGATCAAAATGGACTGGTTGCATCGGGAGTTCATATTTACAAAACCTATTTTTAGTGATAATTTTTGAATGGGAAATAATATTTACCCTCCGCCTTCGAACTAATAATACTTACACTAAAACAAGTATTTTTATCCTTTTTCCCATAATTTTTGAACGCTATTCTACAGTTGTAGGTCAAACTAAAGTTTACCAAAATTTTTGGCACGTTTTTCGTTTTGGCTGACACATTTTTTGTTCTGGCACCCGCTTCAGCTGGCGCGAGGGATTTATCTGTGATTGTTGCCAGCAACAACTAGAAGATAAATCCCTCGTGAGAGCGAAAATATGAGAGCGTAAGCAAAAGATTCGTATCAATCTAATCTATGACTATCGTATGCGTAGTAAAGTAGATGCAGCGCGATACAAATACTTAGATTATGCATTATTGTGGCTGCATGTATTTTGATTGGTTGCCCATAATTTTACCAACTGAATATTGGAAAATTAGGCAGAGTTATGGAAGTCACTTTCGTGATTTCAATTGTTAGCGCTTTGTTATCGACAGCAACCGTTATTTACAAGCTATCGATTTGTTATTCATTTATAATCTGTTTATTATTGGCATATTATCGACGAAATGTAAACGAGTTATCGATCTGTTATCAAAAAGTTATCGATGTGCTATCGAACAATTTTCGGTCTATTGTTTTAAAAAATTTATAGAAATCATTTGATCTGTTATCGACTAGTTATCGTAAAATATAGATTTGTTACCTAAAATTTATCGGTTCGCCGTAGATATGCTATCGACTCCAATACAGCTACCACCACTTTTCTTTGATATTCGATAATCTTTCCGTAAAAATTCGATAAAATATCGAAAACTATTCAAGAATAAATCGCTATGTTTTCAGTAACTTTCTGGTAACGAACCATTAACTTTTGGACAAGGTCTTAATAATTTTTTAAGAATAAATCGATTATTCGACACTCTTTCGATAAAAAATCATTAACTTTTCGATAATAAATCAGCAAGATGACGATAATAACCCAATTGCATTCCCCATAACTTTTCGCTTTGAAGATCTTAACGGTTTGGAGCTAATGGCGGCCACCGTGGTGTGATGGTAGCGTTCTCCGCCTACCACACTGAAGATCCTGGGTTCACGCCCCGTGCACAGCAGCATCAAAATTGTAGAAACACTTTTTGCAATTAGAACAAAATCGTTCTAAGCGAGGTCGCCCCTCGGCAGTGTTTGGCAAACACTTCGAGTGTATTTCTGGCATGAAAAGCTCTCAGTGAAAACTCATCTCCTTACAAATGTCGTTCTGAGTCGGCATAAAACAAGTATGTCCTGTCTCCCCAATTTGCTCGGCCTAAAATCTCTTCGGAGGTTATCGCGCCTTAAATTTTTTTTAGTAACACATGCTGATCTCTTTCGAGAAGCCGAGTGCTGTTTGCCAGCTTTACTTGGTGTATAGAGAAATCCTAGCTTCGTTCTGTTTGCGAAACATTTTATATGTAATATGTTTGACCTTGGTATCACTTTTGAAGGGGAAAGAATACAAAAAAATCGTGTAAGTGGTTTATAGGTACCACCCTAATGCTCACTTTATAGTATCTGAAAATCTTTTGTCATATTTTTGATAGTATTCGCAAATGAGTGCTCCGCTGCCTCTTCCATCCTTTCACAATAGTAGTCCAAACTGCCGGACCAAATGCCCATCTAATGAATATGGGCTCTAAGTCTGCTGTGGTTATTCTAGGGTTATTCTAGGGTTATTCTTAGAGTGGTAGTTTATGGCTTATTGTTATAATTGATTCAGTGTTTTAACCGAATATCATACGTTGAGCATGGCGCAGTTCGATCGTGTGATGTCAGTGCTGCACTTTAGGTTTTTTTCCCTATTTTTTATGATATGAGACCCTATGGCTTAGTGAGTAACCAGGCCCTCTATTCTGGCTTGCTCGTCCACCCCTGCCTATTGTGGGACGTAGGCTAGGCGGAATTTATTGCTTGATGCCTAACTGTTTAGTTTCTCCTCGTAATGATCAGTAATTTACATACGATGTATATTGGAACGGTCTTCCGTCATCCCTTGTCAAATTTGGTTTCTAGACAAACCGGTTTCGGCGTTGTGCCATCATCAGTGTCGATTTTCGTTCCAGTATACATCATTTATCCACCCTGTCGGAAAATCAACAAAACAAAATAATTTATATATCTTACATTGGGATATGTCCTTGAGTTCGGCTTGACTGTCACTGATAGCTCGGGCGTAGTTCTTCAACCTGTTGTTATACTCAGTTGAGCAGAGCTCACAGAGTATATTAAGTTTGATTGGATAACGGTTGGTTGTACATATATAAAGGAATCGAGATAGATATAGACTTCCATATATCAAAATAATCAGGATCAAAAAAAAATTTGATTGAGCCATGTCCGTCCGTCCGTCCGTCCGTCCGTCCGTCCGTCCGTTAACACGATAACTTGAGTAAATTTTGAGGTATCTTGATGAAATTTGGTATGTAGGTTCCTGAGCACTCATCTCAGATCGCTATTTAAAATGAACGATATCGGACTATAACCACGCCCACTTTTTCGATATCGAAAATTTCGAAAAATCGAAAAAGTGCGATAATTCATTACAAAAGACAGATAAAGCGACGAAACTTGGTAGATGAGTTGAACTTATGACGCAAAATATAAAATTAGTAAAATTTTGGACAATGGGCGTGGCACCGCCCACTTTTTAAAGAAGGTAATTTAAAACTTTTGCAAGCTGTAATTTGGCAGTCGTTGAAGATATCATGATGTAATTTGGCAGGAACGTTACCCTTATTACTGTATGTACACTTAATAAAAATTAGCAAAATCGGAGAAGGACCACGCCCACTTTTAAAAAAAAAATTTTTTTAAAGTAAAATTTTAACAAAAAATTTAATATCTTTACAGTATATAAGTAAATTATGTCAAGATTCAACTCCAGTAATGATATGGTGCAACAAAATACAAAAATAAAAGAAAATTTAAAAATGGGCGTGGCTCCGCCCTTTTTCATTTAATTTGTCTAGGATACTTTTAATGCCATAAATCGAACAAAAATTAACCAATCCTTTTGAAATTTGGTAGGGCATAGATTTTATGGCTTTAACTGGTTTCTGTGAAAATGGGCGAAATCGGTTGATGCCACGCCCAGTTTTTATACACAGTCGTCCGTCTGTCCTTCCGCATTGCCGCTAACACGATAACTTGAGCAAAAATCGATATATCTTTACTAAACTCAGTTAACGTACTTATCTGAACCCACTTTACCTTGGTATGAAAAATGAACGATATCGGACTATGACCACGCCCACTTTTTCGATATCGAAAATTGCGAAAAATGAAAAAAATGCCATAATTCTATACCAAATACGAAAAAAGGGGTGAAACATGGTAAGGTAATTGGATTGTTTTATTGACGCGAAATATAACTTTAGAAAAAACTTTATAAAATGGTTGTGACACCTACCATATTAAGTAGAAGAAAATGAAAAAGTTCTGCAGGGCGAAATAAAACACCCTTAAAATCTTGCCAGGTATTACATATATAAATAAATTAGCGGTATCCAACCGATAATGTTCTGGGTCACCCTAGTCCACATTTTGGTCGATATCTGGAAAACGCCTTCACATATACAACTACCACCACTCCCTTTTAAAACTCTCATTAATACCTTTATTTGATACCCATATCGTACAAACTCATTCTAGAGTCACCCCTGGTCCACCTTTATGGCGATATCTCGAAAAGGCGTCCACCTATAGAACTATGCCCTACACCCTTTTAAAATACTCATTAACACCTTTCTTTTGATACCCATATTGTACAAACAAATTCTAGGGTCACCCCTGCTCCACCTTTATGGCGATATCTCGAAACGGCGTCCACCTATGGAACTAAGGAATACTCCCTTTTAAAATACTCATTATCACCTTTCTTTTGATGCCCATATTGTACAAACAAATTCTAGGGTCACCCCTGGTCCACCTTTATGGCGATATCTCGAAAATGCGACCACCTATACAACAACCACCACTCCCTTTAAAAACCCTCATTAATACCTTTAATTTGATACCCATATCGTACAAACACATTCTAGAGTCACCCCTGGTCCACCTTTGTGGCGATATTCCGAAAAGGTGTCCACCTATAGAACTAAGCCCCACACCCTTTTAAAATACTCATTAACACCTTTCTTTTGATACCCATATTGTACAAACAAATTCTAGGGTCACCCCTGGTCCACCTTTATGGCGATATCTCGAAACGGCGTCCACCTATGGAACTAAGGATTACTCCCTTTTAAAATACTCATTAACACCTTTCTTTTGATACCCATATTGTACAAACAAATTCTAGGGTCACCCCTGGTCCACCTTTATGGCGATATCTCGAAACGGCGTCCACCTATGGAACTAAGGATTACTCCCTTTTAAAATACTCATTAATACCTTTAATTTGATATCCATATCGTACAAACGCATTCTAGAGTCACCCCTGGTCCACCTTTATGGCGATATTTCGAAAAGGCGACCACCTATACAACAACCACCACTCCCTTTTAAAATCCTCATTAATACCTTTAATTTGATATCCATATCGTACAAACACATTCTAGAGTCACCCCTGGTCCACTTTTATGGCGATATTTCGAAACGGCATCCACCTATAGAACTAAGGCCCACTCCCTTTTAAAATACTCATTAAAACCTTTCTTTTGATACCCATATTGTACAAACAAATTCTAGGGTCACCCCTGGTCCACCTTTATGGCGATATCTCGAAACGGCGTCCACCTATGGAAATAAGGATTACTCCCTTTTAAAATACTCATTAACGCCTTTCATTTGATACCCATATCATACAAACGCATTCTAGAGTCACCCCTGGTCCACCTTTATGACGATATCTCGAAACGGCGTCCACCTATAGAACTACGGCCCACTCCCTTTTAAAATACTCATTAACACCTTTCGTTTGATGCCCATATTGTGCAAACGCATTCTAGAGTCACCCCTGGTCCATCTTTACGGCGATATCTCGAAAAGGCGTCCATCTATAGAACTTAGGTCAACGCCATTTTAAAATACTCATTAATACCTTTCATTTGATACCAATATCGTACAAACGCATTCTAGAGTCAACCCTGATCCACCTTTATGGCTATATCCCTAAATGGCGTCCACCTATAGAACTATGGTGCACTCCCTCATAAAATACTCTTTAATGCCTTTCATTTGATACACATGTCATACAAACACATTCCAGGGTTTCCCTCGGTTCATTTTCCTACATGGTTATTTTCCCTTATGTTGTCACCATAGCTCTCAACTGAGTATGTAATGTTCGGTTACACCCGAACTTAACCTTCCTTACTTGTTTGAAACTTTTGCTTTTCATGACTTTCGCCAAATTCACTGCAGGGTTAAATTCACCGTCATCTACTACATTAGCGTGCCACATGGTTAAATTGGGCGACTTTTATTTATTCAATCAACATTACTTTTTGTTGGTTGAAACTTCTTTTTTGATAATCAATATTCCCTTGCTAAACTTTTGCTTCAACTTTCAATAAAAACGATTGCGAATATTCGCAACCACCCAAACGATCACGTATGAATGAACGAAACTTCAGCTAGCATTATAGCTACGTCTAAGGCGTATGAGAAATATAAATGCCCAAATAAATACGCAAAACTCACGCAGCGATGGAATGTCACGATAATTTTTTTTTCTTCTAAAATATTCCGTTATAGAGGATTTTTTGTTTGCATTGCCAATAAGCAAAATATCTGCGTGAGTAAAAAATAAAAGAGTATTGCTAAACGCTTCAGAAGCAACATCCAAAAAAACAGTTGCATTAGCTGGGTAATAGTAAAAGAAAGGGAAAATAAAAAGGAAAATATACGAGTGAAACACAGTGGGAGAATGAGATTTGAAAGTATTGATTGCTTAATCTGCCAATAAGGCTCTAACCAGCCACATGTGATATGCCCCCATAATTTTATTTAGGACTACGGTGCGTTTGCCAATTGGCATGCTTTTCAGTATTTATACTCAGTTGAGCAGAGTTCAAAGAGTACATTAATTTTGTTCGCATAACGATAATCCGTAATGGCATAAACTAATCGAGATAGATATAGACTTCTATATATCAAAATGATCTGGGCGAAAAAATAAATTCATTTAGCCATGTCCGCCGTCTGTCCTTTCGTCCGTTCGTCCGTCAGTCCGTAAACACGATAACTTGAGTAAATTTCGAGGTATCTTGATGAAATTTGGTATGTCTCTGATTGCTCTTTAAAATGAACGAAATCGGACCACGCCCACTTTTTCGATATCGAAAATGTCTAAAAACCGAAAAAGTGCGATAATACATTACCAAAGACGGCTAAAGTGATGAAACTTGGTAGGTGGGTTGAACTTATGACGCAGAATAGAAAATTAGTAAAATTTTGGACAATGGGCTTGGCACCGCCCACTTTTAAAAGAAGCTAATTTCAAAGTTTTGCAAGCTGTAATTTGGCACTCGTTCAAGATATCATGATGAAATTGGCAGGAACGTTACTCCTATTACTATATGTATGTTTAATAAAAATTAGCAAAATCGGAGAACGACCACACCCACTTTCAAAAAAAATTTTTTTAAAGTGAAATTTTAACAAAAAATTGAATATCTTTACAGTATATAAGTAAATTGTGTCAACATTCAACTCCACTAGTGATAGGATGAAACAAAATACAAAAATAAAAGATTCTATGACGGTAACTGTTTTCTGTGAAAATGGGCGAAATCGGTTGAAGACACGCCCAGTTTTTATACACAGTCGACCGTTTGTCCTTCCGCTCGGCCGTTAACACGATAACTTGAGCAAAAATCGATATATCTTTACTAAACTTAGTTCACGTACCTATCTTAACTCTCCTTATCTTGGTATAAAAAACGACCGAAATCCGACTATGACTTTTTCTATATCGAAAATTACGAAAAATTAAAAAAATGCCATAATTCTATACCAAATATGAACAAGTAAGGAAGGCTAAGTTCGGGTGTAACCGAACATTACATACTCAGTTGAGAGCTATGGAGACAAAATAAGGAAAATCGCCATGTAGGAAAATGAACCTGGGTAACCCTGGAATGTGGTTGTATGACATGTGTATCAAATGGAAGGTATTAAAGAGTATTTTAAGAGAGTAGGCCATAGTTCTATGGATGGACGCCATTTAGGGATATCGCCATAAAGGTGGACCAGGGCTGACTCTAGAATGTGTTTGTACGATACGGGTATCAAATGAAAGGTGATAATGAGTATTTTAAAAGGGAATGGGCTTTAGTTCTATAGGTGAACGCCTTTTCGAGAAATCGCCATAAAGGTGGACCAGGGGTGACTCTAGAATATGTTTGTACGATATGGGTATCAAATGAAAGCTGTTAATGAGTATTTTGAAAAGGAGTGATCCTTAGTTCCCTAGGTGGACGCCGTTTCGAGATATCGCCATAAAGGTGGACCAGGGGTGTCTCTAGTTGTACGATATGGGAATCAAATGAAAGGTGTTACTGAGCATTTTAAGAGGGAGTGGGCATTAGGTCTATAGGTGGACGCTTTTCGAAATGTCGCCATTAGGGTGGGCCAGGGGTGACTCTAGAATGTGTTTGTATGATATGGGTATCAAATGAAAGATGGTAATAAGTATTTTAAAAGGGAGTAATCCTTAGTTCTATAGGTGGACGCCTTTTCGAGATATCGCCATAAAGGTGGACCAAGGGTGACTCTAGAATGTTTGTACGATATGGGTATCAAAAGAAAGGTGTTACTGAGCATTTTAAGAGGGAGTGGGCATGAGGTCTATAGGTGGACGCCTTTTCGAGATATCGTCATTAGGGTGGGCCAGGGGTGACTCTAGAATGTGTTTGTACGATATGGGTATCAAACGAAAGGTGTTACTGAGGATTTTAAGAGGGAGTGGGCATTAGGTCTATAGGTGGACGCCTTTTCGAGATATCCCCATTAGGGTGGGCCAGGGGTGACTCTAGAATGTTTGTACGATATGGGTATCAAACGAAAAGTGTTACTGAGCATTTTAAAAGGGTGTGGGCATTAGGTCTATAGGTGGACGCCTTTTCGAGATATCGCCATTAGGGTGGGCCAGGGGTGACTCTAAAATGTGTTTGTACGATATGGGTATCAAATGAAAGGTGGTAATGAGTATTTTAAAAGGGAGTAATCCTTAGTTCTATAGGTGGACGCCTTTTCGATATATCGCCATAAAGGTGGAATAAGGGTGACTCTAGAATGTTTGTACGATATGGGTATCAAACGAAAGGTGTTACTGAGCATTTTAAGAGGGAGTGGGCATTAGGTCTATAGGTGGACGCCTTTTCGAGATATCGCCATTAGGGTGGGCCAGGGGTGACTCTAGAATGTTTGTACGATATGGGTATCAAACGAAAGGTGTTACTGAGCATTTTAAGAGGGAGTGGGCATTAGGTCTATAGGTGGACGCCTTTTCGAGATATCGCCATTAGGGTGGGCCAGGGTGACTCTAGAATGTGTTTGTACGATATGGGTATCAAATGAAAGGTGGTAATGAGTATTTTAAAAGGGAGTAATCCTTAGTTCTATAGGTGGACGCCTTTTCGATATATCGCCATAAAGGTGGACCAAGGGTGACTCTAGAATGTTTGTACGATATGGGTATCAAACGAAAGGTGTTACTGAGCATTTTAAGAGGGAGTGGGCATTAGGTCTATAGGTGGACGCCTTTTCGAGATATCGCCATTAGGGTGGGCCAGGGGTGACTCTAGAATGTTTGTACGATATGGATATCAAACGAAAGGTGTTACTGAGCATTTTAAGAGGGAGTGGACATTAGGTCTATAGGTGGACGCCTTTTCGAGATATCGCCATTAGGGTGGGTCAGGGGTGACTCTAGAATGTTTTTACGATATGGGTATCAAACGAAAGGTGTTACTGAGCATTTAAGAGGGAGTGGGCATTAGGTCTATAGGTGGACGTCTTTTCGAGATATCGCCATTAGGGTGGGCCAGGGGTGACTCTAGAATGTGTTTGTACGATATGGATATCAAATTAAAGGTATTAATGAGGGTTTTAAAAGCGAGTGGCCCTTAGATATATATGTGATGGCGTTCTCGCGATATCGACCAAAATGTGGACCAGGTGATCCAGAAAATCATCTGTCGGGTACTGCTAATTTATTTATATATGCAATACCACGAACAGTATTCCTGCCAAGATTCCAAGGGCTGTTGATTTCGCCTTGTAGAACTTTTTCATTTTCTTCTACTTAATATGGTAGGTGTCACACCCATTTTACAAAGTTTTTTCCAAAGTTATATTTTGCGTCAATAAACCAATCCAGTTACCATGTTTCATCCCTTTTTTCGTATTTGGTATGGAATTATGGCATTTTTTTCTTTTTCGTAATTTTCGATATCGATAAAGTGGGCGTGGTTATGGTCGGATTTCGCCCATTTTTTATACCAAGATAAAGTGAGTTCAGATAAGTACGTGGGCTAAGCTTAGTAAAGATATATCGGTTTTTGCTGAAGTTATTGTGTTAACGGCCGAGCGGAAGGACAGACGGTGGACTGTGTATAAAAACTGGGCGTGTCTTCCACCGATTTCGCCCATTTTCACAGAGAACAGTTACCGTCATAGAATCTATGCTCCTACCAAATTTGAGAAGGATTGGTAAATTTTTGTTCGACTTATGGCACTAAAAGTATTCTAGACAAACTAAATGAAAATGGGCGGAGCCACGCCCATTTTGAAATTTTCTTTTATTTTTGTATTTTGTTGCATCATATCATTACTGGAGTTGAATTTTGACTTAATTTACTTATATACAGTAAAGATATTAAATTTTTTGTTAAAATTTGAATTTAAAAAAAAATTGTTTAAAAAGTGGGCGTGTTTTTCATCCAATTTTTCTAATTTTTATTTAGAACATATAGAGTAATAGTAGTAACGCTCCTGCAAAATTTCATCATGATATCTTCATGACTGCCAAATTACAGCTTGCAAAACTTTTAAATTACCTTCTTGTAAAAGTGGGCGGTGCCACGCCCATTGTCCAAAATCTTACTAATCTTCTATTCTGCGTCATAACGTCAACCCATCTACCAAGTTTCATTGCTTTAACCGCCTTTGGCAATGAATTATCGCATTTTTTCGGTTTTTCGAAATTTTCGATATCGAAAAAGTGGGCGTGGTTATAGTCCGATATCGTTCATTTTAAATAGCGATCTGAGATGAGTGCTCAGGAACCTACATACCAAATTTCATCAAGATACCTCAAAATTTACTCAAGTTATCGTGTTAACGGACGGACGGACGGACGGACATGGCTCAATCAAATTTTTTTGGATCCTGATTATTTTGATATATGGAAGTCTATATCTATCTCGATTCCTTTATATATGTACAACCAACCATTATCCAATCAAACTTAATATACTCTGTGAGCTCTGAGTATAAAAAAGGGATGAAACATGGTAATTGGATTGGTTTATTGACGCAAAACATAACTTTGGAAAAAACTTTGTAAAATGGGTGTCACACCTACCAAATTAAGTAGAATAAAATGAAAAAGTTCTGCAGGGCGAAATCAAAAGCCCTTGGAATTTTGGCAGGAACAGTATCGTGATGTTACATATATAAATAATTTAGCGGTACCCGACAAATGATGTTCTGGGTCACCCTGGTCCACATTTGGGTCGATATCTCGAAAACGCCTTCACATATACAACTAAGGGCCACTCCATTTTAAAACCCTGATTAGTACCATTAATTTTATATACATATCGTATAAACACTAGAGTCACCCCTGGTCTACTTTTATGTCGATATCTCGAAAAGGCGACCACCTATAGAACTGAGGCCCACTCCCTTTTAAAATACTAATTAACACCTTTCATTTGATACCCGTATCGTACAAACAGATTCAAGGGTCACCCCTGGTCCACATTTATGGCGATATCTCGAAAAGGCGTCCACCTATAGAGCTAAGGCCCACTCCCTTTTAAAATACTAATTAACACCTTTCATTTGATACCCATATCGTACGAACGCATTCTGGAGTCACCCCTGGCCCACCTTTATTGCGATATCTCGAAAAGGCGTCCACATATAGAACTAAGGCCCACGCCCTTTTAAAATACTAATTAACACCTTTCATTTGATAACCATATCGTACAAACAAATTCTAGAGTCACCCTGGTCCACCTTTATGGCGATATCCCTAAATGGCGTCCACCTATAGAACTATGGCCCACTCCCTTCTAAAATACTATTTAATACCTTCCATTTGATACCCATGTCATACAAACACATTCCAGGGTTACACTAGGTTCATTTTCCTACATGGTGATTTTCCCTTATTTTGTCTCCAAAGCTCTCAGCTGAGTATGCAATGTTCAGTTACACCCGAACTTAGCCTTCCTTACTTGTTTTAATTTCACTTTCTACTGCCACGTGCTGGTTCCCCATATACTTTTACTTTTTTTCATGAGTCGTTAAAACTGAGTTTAATTGTTGAGTTTCACACAATAATGAAAATGTTTTTGTTTGCTAAAAAATTCCAAACGTTCCAATGTTACGAACCCAGAGGAAAATTATGTAAACAAGTACACGCACAAACACATCAGCAAGTTAAAATATCCTTGCAAAAAATCGAGCGATAAATCGCTAAAGAAAGCGGTCTGCGATTGATCTCTTTTGTCCACATTGGAGTATAATATATCCCCTATAGTCCCTTTTGGGTATATTTGGCATTACACAGTTTGAAATTTATATAGCCAATTGAAAAAAAAAAAAAACAATAAAAAACACAGCAACGAAATGAATAAAATACAAATATTAAATGTGATTGAATAGAATTATTTAAGAAAAATTCGGAGCTCTGTACCGAACCTAAAATATTAGGACCATATGTTCCACTGTCGTATTATTGTTTTTTTTATACTCAGTTGAGCAGAGCTCACAGAGTATATTAAGTTTGATTGGATAACGGTTGGTTGTACATATATAAAGGAATCGAGATAGATATAGACTTCCATATATCAAAATAATCAGGATCCAAAAAAAATTTGATTGAGCCATGTCCGTCCGTCCGTCCGTCCGTCCGTCCGTTAACACGATAACTTGAGTAAATTTTGAGGTATCTTATGGAAATTTGGTATGCAGGTTCCTGAGCACTCATCTCAGATCGCTATTTAAAATGAACGATATCGGACTATAACCACGCCCACTTTTTCGATATCGAAAATTTTGAAAAACCGAAAAAGTGCGATAATTCATTACCAAAGACAGATAAAGCAACGAAACTTGGTGGATGAGTTGAATTTAAGATGCAAAATAGAACACTAGTAAAATTTTGGACAATGGGCGTGGCACCGCCCACTTTTAAAAGAAGGTAATTTAAAAATTTTGCAAGCTATAATTTGTCAGTCGTTGAAGATATCATGATGAAATTTGGCAGGGACGTTACCCCTATTACTATATGTACGCCTAATAAAAATTAGCAAAATCGGAGAAGGACCACGCCCACTTTAAAAAAAAAAATTTTTTTAAAGAAAAATTTTAACAAAAAATTTAATATCTTTACAGTATATAAGTAAATTATGTCAAAATTCAACTCCAGTAATGATATGGTGCAACAAAATACAAAAATAAAAGAAAATTTCAAAATGGGTGTGGCTCCGCCCTTTTTCATTTAATTTGTCTAGGATGCTTTAAATGCCATAAGTCGAACAAAAATTAACCAATCCTTGTGAAATTTGGTAGAGGCTTAGCTCCTAGGACGATAACTGTTTTCTGTGAAAAAGGGCGAAATCGGTTGAAGCCACGCCCAGTTTTTATACACAGCCGATCGTCTGTCCTTCCGCTCGGCCGTTAACACGATAACTTGAGCAAAAATCGATATATCTTTACTAAACTCAGTTCACGTACTTATCTGAACTCACTTTGTGTTGGTGTAAAAAATGGCCGAAATCCGACTATGACCACGCCCACTTTTTCGATATCGAAAATTACGAAAAATGAAAAAAATGCCATAATTATATACCAAATACAAAAAAAGCAATGAAACATGGTAATTTTATTGGTCTATTTGACGCAAAATATAACTTTAGAAAAAAACTTGGTAAAATGGGTGTGACACCTACCATATTAAGTAGAAGAAAATGAAAAAGTTTTGCAGGGCGAAATCAAAAGCCCTTGGAATCTTGGAAGGAATACTGTTCGTGGTATTACATATATAAATAAATTAGCGGTGCCCGACAGAAGATGTTCTGGATCACCCTGGTCCACATTTTGGTCGATATCTCGAAAACGCCTTCACATATACAACTAAGGGCCACTCCCTTTTAAAACCCTCATCAATACCTTTAATTTGATACCCATATCGTACAAACACATTCTAGAGTCACCCCTGGTCCACGTTTATGGCGATATCTCGAAAAGGCGTCCACATATAGAACTAAGGCCCACTCCTTTTTAAAATACTCATTAACACCTTTCGTTTGATGCCCATATTGTACAAACAAATTCTAGGGTCACCCATGGTCCACCTTTATGGCGATATCTCGAAACGGCGTCCACCTATGGAACTAAGGATTACTCTTATTTAAAATACTCATTAACACCTTTCTTTTGATATGCATATTGTACAAACAAATTCTAGGGCCACTCCTGGTCCACCTTTATGGCGATATCTCAAAACGGCGTCCACCTATGGAACTAAGGATTACTCCCTTTTAAAATACTCATTAGCACCTTCCTTTTGATACCCATATTGTACAAACAAATTCTAGGGTCACCCCTGGTCCACCTTTATGGCGATATCTCGAAACGGCGTCCACCTATGGAACTAAGGATTACTCGCTTTTAAAATACTCATTAACACCTTTCATTTGATACCCATATCGTACAATCGCATTCTAGAGTCACCCCTGGTCCACGTTTATGGCGATATCTCGAAAAGGCGTCCACATATAGAACTAAGGCCCACTCCTTTTTAAAATACTCATTAACACCTTTCGTTTGATGCCCATATTGTACAAACAAATTCTAGGGTCACCCATGGTCCACCTTTATGGCGATATCTCGAAACGGCGTCCACCTATGGAACTAAGGATTACTCTTATTTAAAATACTCATTAACACCTTTCTTCTGATACCCATATCGTACAAACACATTCTAGAATCACCCCTGGTCCACCTTTATGGCGATATTTCGACACGGCGTCCACCTATAGAACTAAGGCCCACTCCTTTTTAAAATACTCATTAACACCTTTCTTTTGATACCCATATTGTACAAACAAATTCTAGGGTCAGCCCTGGTCCACCTTTATGGCGATATCTCGAAACGGCGTCCACCTATGGAACTAAGGATTACTCGCTTTTAAAATACTCATTAGCACCTTTCATTTGATACCCATATCGTACAAATGCATTCTAGAGTCACCCCTGGTCCACCTTTATGGCGATATCTCGAAAAGGCGACCACCTATACAACAACCACAACACCCTTTTAAAACCCTCATCAATACCTTTAATTTGATACCCATATCGTACAAACATATTCTAGAGTGTCACCCCTGGTCCACCTTTATGGCGATATTTCGACACGGCGTCCACCTATAGAACTAAGGCCCACTCCTTTTTAAAATACTCATTAACACCTTTCGTTTGATGCCCATATTGTACAAACAAATTCTAGGGTCACCCATGGTCCACCTTTATGGCGATATCTCGAAACGGTGTCCACCTATGGAACTAAGGATTACTCTTATTTAAAATACTCATTAACACCTTTCTTTTGATATCCATATTGTACAAACAAATTCTAGGGCCACTCCTGGTCCACCTTTATGGCGATATCTCGAAACGGCGTCCACTTATGGAACTAAGGATTACTCCCTTTTAAAATACTCATTAACACCTTCTATTTGATACCCATATCGTACAAACGCATTCTAGAGTCACCCCTGGTCCACCTTTATGGCGGTATCTCGAAAAGGCGACCACCTATACAACTACCCCCACTCCCTTTTAAAACCCTCCTTAATACCTGTAATTTGATACCCATATCGTGCAAACAAATTCTAGGGTCACACCTGGTCCACCTTTATGGCGATATCTCGAAACGGAGTCCACCTGTGGAACTAAACATCACTCCCTTTTAAACTACTCATTAACACCTTTCTTTTGATACCCATATTGTACAAACAAATTCTAGGGTCACCCCTGGTCCACCTTTATGGCGATATCTCGAAACGGCGTCCACCTATGGAACTAAGGATTACTCCATTTTAAAATACTCATTAACAACTTTCATTTGATACCCACATCGTACAAACGCATTCTAGAGTCAACCCTGATCCACCTTTATGGCTATATCCCTAAATGGCGTCCACCTATAGAACTATGACCCACTCCCTCATAAAATACTCTTTAACACCTTTCATTTGAAACCCATATTGTACAAACAAATTCTAGAGTCGACCCTGATCCACCTTTATGGCGATATCCCTAAATGGCGTCCACCTATAGAACTATGGCCCACTCCTTCATAAAATACTCCGTAATGCCTTTCATTTGATACACATGTCATACAAACACATTCCAGGGTTTCACTCGGTTCATTTTCCTACATGGTTATTTTCCCTTATGTTGTCACCATAGCTCTCAACTGAGTATGTAATGTTCGGTTACACCCGAACTTAACCTTCCTTACTTGTTTTTTTATTATTTTACAACACCAATACGAAAAAAAATTTAGAATATTTTATTAGAGTTTAAAAATTATAAAATCCATAAGAAATTCCATATGGGTAGAAAGAGGACTTGTCCGACAGTACCCACAAGCTAACAAAAGAGACTTGTGTGACTCTGGCTGTAGATGCGCGAAGAGAATATGTCGGACACTACCCGTATGGATACAAAAACGGACTGTAGGACACTTCCCATAGGGGTACAAAGAGAAAGTGTCGAACAGTACAGAAATGATCTGTCCGACAGTACCCATAGGGGTAAAAAGGGGGTGTATCGAACAGTACCTAAATGGGTACAAGGAGGTAGTGTCAAACATTACAAAAAGGATCTGTCCGACAGTACTCGTAGGGGTATAAAGAGGACCAGTCCGACATTACTCGTTCAGGCATAAACAGGTACAATTGGTCTCTCCATAGGACATTCTCAAACAAAATAGACCATTCCAACACATATAAAGAGATCAGGACTGGCTATGTCGCATACTCCTTTGCGACTCTTCCCGACTAGTCGCATCCTAGACTATACGCATTTTTTGCAGGGCGCGTATTCCTCTGCGACTCAACCCGTATACATCCTAGAATAAACACATTTTTTGCAGGGTACTTAACATATATATATATGTATGTGTCCTTTCCACATTGCTCTCATACTGGCATTTGTGTCATACATGCCGCACTCTAATACGCTTCACAAGTATCCACATTATTGTGTTCGTTCATTGGAAATAAATTTAAATCTTTTTTCCTATGTGGCCATTCCTTTCACTTTGTTGGTGATCATTTGTAAATCTTTGCAATTCAGTAGAGTTTTATTACTATAAGTGGATGCAATTTTTGATTCTGATACACACATACATTCATGCGTGTTTATCTTTAAAGGCATTGTGTAGTTTTTAGTCGATGAATTGGTATGCAATCAAATGTTTATTGGCCTAAAGGTTTCCAGATTTTACACCATGTGATAAGTTTGTTGATATTACTTATCCTTTGCCTTTGGAATGGATATAAACATAAATTAATACGAAAAGTGAAATGTGATCGGTGCCGTGTAGGTGCATAGTAATAGGTAGTAAGGTTGTGGTTTGTTTTACGAAAGTATTTTTATCGGAACCCGCCTATGCAAGCAAGGAAGAGCGGCCCCACCCTGCTGGAAGAATCAGGTGAAAAGCGATTTAAATTGTCTTGGTGTGACTAATTCGCGCTAGCTAGCAGAGCGTAGAAGCGACTGGTGCGCGTTGTTGCACGGACATAACTGTTTAAACGGTTAAGCGCCACCTAAGTAAGTAAGTGGGCTTAGAAAAACCACGGGAGGGTACATTTGGGTTTTTGATTTGATGTGTTAATTAATGTTGGGCAATTTTTCCTAGCGAACACGATATACCAAAAACCATCATTCCTTTGTCATTCAGTCGACCCATTTGCCTTCCAGATGAGATTAAAGAAACAGTGCATCCATGCACCCATTTATTTTTAAGCATTTTTTAATTGCCAAAATTTTGAAGGCAAAATAAAGTTAAGACAAATAAATTTCGTCTTATGACTTTCCGAACTGCAGTTTTTTTGTGGACGACCAACTCACACCAAAGTTGGCACCATTTTTTCCATCTTTATTTTGAAACCAATTTGGGAGATAATTTTTACTGTTGAACCAAAGCGTATCAATAAGGTTCACATCCTTTCTGTCAACATTTAAAGCAGTGAGTTGATTTTCTCAAGATTTTGCAGATAGCTATGTAAATATGGCACACACTAAACAAATTTGAGCGTAGTTTAAAAAACCAGAAGCCGTCTGCTTTAGGGATTGAGGGAACTGTAGACACATTACGGGAGTTATTCAACTTCTTCGCGGGAATTCGATGATATCACATGCAAGCTGACCTAGAAGGTTTGATGTGTTCATGCTAAATCGTTCCCGAGATGGTCGGGGTTGTACATTAGTGGTGCTTGTTATCGGTACGCACCGGATCTACATAT
The DNA here is from genome assembly GCF_040869045.1 of Eurosta solidaginis. Lineage (NCBI taxonomy): Eukaryota > Metazoa > Arthropoda > Insecta > Diptera > Tephritidae > Eurosta > Eurosta solidaginis. Next base: position 189,858,363 of record NC_090321.1, read on the forward strand.
ATCTGGCAAATGACCATCAACATAAATAACGCTCTCTAAAACATTCGGGTAGTGTCTTTATCACTTCAATAACCACAACAATTGATAAAAGGAGTCATTGACTGCATTACATGTTTTGATTTTTTATGATATCGTCTCATTAAATCAAGTTCAACGTCTCCCATAAGGATGTTTCATTATTTGAGGTAAATCGACTTCAATGTGCTAATTCTTCCTTATATCATGCCATTTAGTCGTAGCTAGCTGCTCATCCGATCTGATGATTTTACAAGGATTTCAGAATAAAGTGTGATGGTATTCATCTTTTTTCTCTTTCGTGAAAGAAGATACACATGGATGAAGGGTTTGTGTGCCAGTGAAATTAAAGTCGGCAATAACTGCAAGCCCAAAGTTACGAGAGGCATTCTCAAGAATAAGCATATCATTGTAATTTATAAAAAATTTTCACATTTGAATAAATTGAATAATTTGTAATTTTGATCAATTAAGCGTGTTTTTAATAGTTAAAATAGAAGAAAAATACTATGAAAACCTATTAATTAGTGCAAGTGGTGTTTGTAGCTTCCAATCTGGGGAATCATTTTATTGCTTGGATTGAACATTTCTTTTTGGGAATTTTATAATACAATACAGCTTAGATAAAAAAAAATATATCAATAACAAAACAATTGTAGATATAAAGCAATATGACCAAGTCTCGCTAATTAAATACAGATGATAACATTGATATAATATTTAATAGCAGAAGCGCTGCTAATAAAAAAAAGCAATGCTCTAAAAATCCATTGTTACTAAGCTTTTAAACGCGCCAAAAAAATTCCACACCGTTAGGATTAAACAGCATATAGATTAGTATGTACCTAAAAGGCTTAATAAAAAAATGAATAGCATTAAATAGCATAAAAAGGAAGGCATTCATATGGTTGAATGGTTAAAGGCATCTTATACTGGTATGAATGTTGGAGATTCGAGATCAATACTCAGCTCCCGAGAAGCTAGCTGATGAAAAAGTGAAATTCAGAAACATGTCCTAGTAACCATCGCCGTTTTCAAACTTTGCAATTTTTCTCTTGTATTAATTACATATAAATTTTTGCTAAGAATCTTTTAAATAATTCGAGCGAGGGCTTGAAACTATGTCCGTTCCAGTCATCAGAGCCCTATATGCAGTTTTATAGATGTATTGTGCTGCTCTGACACGCCTCTATTCTGATTACAGCATTATAAACAAAACTTAACACAGAAAACTCTAAAACGATTATAAGCAAATTATGCGGAAGATATCGCATGAAGGAAAATTTGGTAAGGACAAAAATTGTAATCTCTGCAGCCCGCACTTCTTAAAAAAGCAAAGTTATGGTGCTACGAATCTCGTCCTTCCCGACATCATCAACAACGCGGCTCTAGCTTCAACTGAACTTAAATAAATAAATGTTCATGTGTATCTGCAAGCATAATTGTATATATGTATATATTCTGTAAGATCTACCAATCTGTAGATTAAACAAGTAAAGGTGTCTAAGTTCGGGTGTAACCGAACATTATATACTCAGCGTGAGCTTCAATTGTACATTTCACAAAAATTGTCTCCCCATTTCCTCTTACAATAAAACTTGATAAGTGAAATATCATTGATTCAAAACTATCTTTGGCTAAGTTATAGCTTATTATTCTAGTCTACGACCCTTTTAAACTTATCTTATATCTAATTTGTCGTGATCTTTAACCGATCCCGTCCATTTTCACTAGAAATATTTTCTGCTATAAGGAAAATATGTGTACCCAATTTTATTACGATCCGTTAATTTTTCGTCGAGTTAATGCTCCCGAAACAGAAAATTGCTTAGTCATAAAAGGGGCGGTACCACGCCCATTTTTTTAAATTTGAAGTTCTTACTATTTATTTTTATAAATCCACTTAGGAAGTGAAATACCATTGATATAAAGCTCTTTTTTGCAAAAATATAGCTTATTTTATTCGTCCACGACCCTTTCTAAAATCTTTTATATAAAAGTGGGCGTGGTCTTTAACCGGTTCTGTTAATTTTTCTTCAAATCATTCCCTATAGTCAAGGTAACCTCTCTGCCGAATTTTGTTACGAAAGGTTTAACGATTTTTGATTTATGATTAATAATATTTGTAAAATTGATTTTATCATAAGTGGGCGGTGCCACGTCCATTTTGAAAACATTTTTCCAAATTTTTATGAAGAGTCTCAATATCAGTCCACGTGTCAAAATTTCAACATTCTAGGTGTAATATTTACTAAATTATTAGGTTTTTTGTGTTGTACATATATAAAAAGTGGGCGTGGTTATCTTCCGATTTCGCTCATTTTCAATACCAATCTATTCTTGGTCCAGATAAGCTCATGTACCAAATTTGGTAAAGATATCTCAATATTTACTCAAGTTATCATGCTAAGGGGCGGACGGACGGACGAAAGGACGGGCGAACGGACATGGTTCAATCAAATTTTTTTTCGATACTGATGATTTGGATATATGGAAGTCTATATCTATCTCGATTCATTTATACCTGTACAACCAACCGTTATCCAATCAAAGTTAATATACTCGGTGTGCAAAGTACGCTGAGTATAATTAATAAAAAATGGTAGAAATACATCCAACATCTTTGCAATAACATGCCCGAGGGGAAACCTCGTTTAGAAAATTTTACACTAAGGTATTTTGATGGAGATTATCCCTTGAAAAAAGTAATTTTGCTGCCGGATTAATAACGGCTTGGGCTTGCCATGCGTAAACCATTTAAGTTGAAATTGATGGACTGGTAGATTCCGCGTTGGTAGTAGCGAACGGGCTATATGACCTGGCAGTGGAGTGGGAATCACAACTGCCGGTCAAGTTATTGGTTCATAAGAAGTGACAGTATGTCTGTCTGCAGAAGTATTCAATAAAAAATAAGCTGCTTAGCTGATAAGTATGACAATCGGTTTCATATTCCGAAAAAATTGGTATACAAAATAGTCCCGGATACTAGCTTTTATTAGTAGAGTAATTTTCGCTGCTCAAATCCTCGTCTGAACAGACTCCACCATTTCATCTGATGATATGAACAATTTCACATGCCCAATTATAGACTTTAGGTGGTTATCCATATTCAGTTATAGAAACATTAATTTTGAAATCAAGTAGAACCTGTTGAGGCCATTAAAATTTCCTTTCCACAATCATTATTTCTAAACTCTTGTGGCCCAGCTAATTACTTATGTATCATAAGAAAATCTTCCAATATTCAACCTTCAGGGAGTAATATATATTGTCAACTAAGGCGAGAACGGCGACATCAATTTTGAAGCGAGGGTTATTAGCCTTAGCTACTGCAGCGTTACGCATCGTTATGTACAAAAACAATCACAAAAGATAAATCATATTAAAACTCATTTTTTCATTGGCACCACAAAACCTATACCGGTCGACTGCTGCTCATGGTGGTATTTTGGTGGCTTCCAAGCGAACGACAAAATGTTTTAATGCATCAACGCGAACACCGTTATTTAATGACTTAATTTTTTGCTCATCCAAGTGAAAAATTAAAATAAGTTTTTTTGCACGTGCTGCTCCCTTATTAATTTTTCTGATTTTTTTTTGTCTAGTTATAAAGTTCTTTGTTAATACGCATTCAAGCTCACAGCTGTTGCTAATATGCAGGGAGTTGATTTTTATAATTTTACTGCTATTCATGTATTTTAAAATGTTAGCAGTGCCGAATTATTCCTTTTGTTTTGGTGATTATGCATATAAGCTGTAGTGAATTCGGGCGAGTGCATCAAATTTGTGTGAGTATGAGTCGGGGGTTTTTATTAAAAATTGTTAAAAGTAATTTTTTAAAATTTTAATTTAATTTTGAATTTTAGAACGCGATTACTTTCCCAATATATTGTTGCAATTTAGGTACAAATCCTGTATACGACCTCTCAAAGCATCCACCTCGACCCCAAATGTTTCCTCAAATTGTTAAATTTTTGCATCCTGCTCTTCCAGTTTCGATGAAACATGCACTACCTGTTTGTTTTTTTTATTTGAGCAAACAGCTCCGATGATACCTGGACCAACATTTCTGATATACGTGCCCCTGGGCTTCCAGTTAAGATGTTATATGTGTCTTCTGCATGTATAATTGTGTTTCCATCTTGGATGTTATGCACGTCTCATAATACTCCATCTTGGATGTTGTTTGTGTTGACGTTTCTGAAATACGCGTCTTCTTTGCTTCAATGTTGGACCTTATTTTTGACGTAAGTATTTGCAGATATCACGTTCTAATCTGTGTTCGCCATTGTCTGCCGTATTTCGTTTTTCTCTACACCTTTTTTTTTTGTCCCATCTCATAGTCTTGATTGTAGTTCGGATTTATATCCGATAGTATTCAATCCGCAAATTTCCAACTCCTTTTTTATACTCAGTTGAACAGAGCTCACAGAGTATATTAACTTTGATTGGATAGCGGTTGGTTGTACAGGTATAAAGGAATCGAGATAGATATAGACTTCCATATATCAAAATCATCAGTATCGAAAAAAAATTTGATTGAGCCATGTCCGTCCGTCCGTCCGTCTGTCCGTTAACACGATAACTTGAGTAAATTTTGAGGTATCTTGATGAAATTTGGTATTTAGATTCCTGGGAACTCATCTCAGGTTGCTATTTAAAATGAACGATATCGGACTATAACCACGCCCACTTTTTCGATATCGAAAAACCGAAAAAGTGCGATAATTCACTACCAAAGATGGATAAAGCGATGAAACTTGGTAGGTGAGTTGATATTATGACGCCGAATAGAAAATTTGTAAAATTTTGGACAATGGGCGTGGCACCGCCCACTTTTTAAAGAAGGTAATTTAAAAGTTTTACAAGCTGTAATTTGGCAGTCGTTGAAGATATCATGATGAAATTTGGCAGGAACGTTATGTATGCTTAACCCATATGATCCCAAGCAAATTTTTTTTCGCATATTTGAATGAAACTTGTAGATTAGGGTAAAATGGGTCACTGAATCCATATTTGTGGTCAAAATTTTTTTAAGAATTTTAGTTTTCGAGATATGAGGTGATCGATTAATCGAACACTGGGCACAAGTAAGTGTTTTTTTTTATTTTTTTATTTTTTTAATCTGGTTATTGCTTTAGCTGAGTAAAAAACTAAATTATTTCAAGGTAACGATTTATTAAATAACTTTTAAAAGGACATAACAAGTTAATATATTACTTTTACATTACTTTTTTAAATGGTATGACTCAAAACAATGGGTGAATAGTGCAATGTTACATGTCTTGAATATGAAAGAACTAGGCTTGTGGCACAAGTTGCATCTCCATTTTTTATTATTTTCGATTTTTACAATGAGGTACTTAGATTATGGAGGGAATACTTCTCTGCTCTCCTAAATGGAGGCAGCAATTCACCGCGCAGAGATGAAGAACCCGATTCCGCAATCGATGATGATGGAATATATGTCCCCCACCCGATTATGACGAAGTTAGAATAGCAATAACCAGATTGAAAAACAACAAGGCCGTGGGCGCTGATGGATTGCCTTCGGAGCTATTCAAGTACGGCGGCGAGGAGTTGGTAAGGCGTATGCAGCAACTTCTTAGCAAAATATGGGCGGACGAGTGCATGACCGACGGTTGGAATCTAAGTGTTCTTTGCCCAGTCCACAAGAAGGGGGATACTGCAAAATGCACCAACTATCGTGGAATCAGCCTTCACAATATCGCATATAAGGTCCTTTCAAGTGTATTGTGCGAAAGATTGAAGCCCACCGTGAATCGGCTGATTGGACATTATCAGTGCGGCTTCAGACCTGGTCAATATACCATCGACCAGATTTTCACAATGCGCCAAATCTTTGAAAAACCCGTGAAAAGAGAATCGACACACATCACCTCTTCGTCGACTTTAAAGCCACCTTCGACAGCACGAAAAGGAGCTGCGTATATGCCGCTATGTCTGAATTTGGTTTCCCCGCAAAACTTATACGGCTGTGCAAAATGAAGTTGAGCAACACCATAAGCTCAATCAGAATTGGGAAGGACCTCTCCGAGCAGTTCGAAACTAAACGAGGTTTCAGACAGGGTGACCCCCTATCATGCGATTTCTTTAATTTGATGCTGGAGAAAATTTTACTAGCTGCAGAACTTAATCGCTCTGGAACAATCTAATGTCTAATATCTAATATCTAATATATCTAATATCTAATCTAATATCTAATATATATTATAAATGGGAAAGTTTGGATGTTAAGATGTTTGGATGTTTGGATATTTAGATGTTTGGATGTTTGGATGTTTGGATGTTTGGATGTTTGGATGTTTGTCCAGACGTTTGTCTTTGTGACTCAATAACGCAAGAACGGCTGGACCGATTTGGATGAAATTTTGCACACATATAGCCAATAGTCTAGAAGGATCTACTAGCTATATATTTTTCAAAAGGGGCGTGGTCCCCGCCCCCTAGGAACAGTTATAATTTAATTATTATATTTTTTCGTCTTTGCGACTGAATCACGCCAGAATGGCTACACGGATTTAGATGAAATTTGGGACACAGACAGTAGTCTACTAGCGAAATTTTTTTCGAACATGGAAAGAGGGGTGGGGGTCCCACGACCCTTCGAGAAATCATTTTTCATAATTTTTACACATTATAACTTTACGTATACTGGCCTTCACCAATATCACAGACTCAAGGGGTCAAATAAGTCGAGGGCTTACAAAGTAAGCAGTGACACCCTCCGCTCGCCCCCCTTTATCTCCACCTCTGGTGTAAAATCCATAAATTGTTATAACTCAATCTAAATTTTCTCCTAAATCAATAGTTTTTGGTATCTGGTACATACAGAACGAGATCTAGACAATTTTGGAGGAACGATCAGTGGTCCTCTCCTCTACTCCCGCCATCCGCCCTCCATCAATTGTTTTTATTAGCACGCTTTTATTAGCTTTACCTGTATGTTTCTATCTAACTTTTTATTCGCTCCAATGCGCCTGCTGCCTTATTAACATGGTTTTATAATTAGCTTCACCTTATTTGTAATCCCGTAAGAGTCATATCGAGACCCTTCCGGGATCATTTCTGGATGGTTTTCGGGATCGGTCCGGGATTACGCCGGGGTAATTTCGGAACATTTTCGGGACTATTTCGGGATCATTTTGGGACCCTTCCGGGATCATTTCTGTATAGTTTACGGGATCCGACCGGGATCCCGTCGGGGTTATTTTGGAATATTTTCGGGACTATTCCGGAATCATTTCGGGACTATTTCGTGATCATTTGGGGACCCTTCCGGCATCATTTCTGGATGGTTTTCGGGATCCGTGCGGGATCTCGTTGGGGTCATATGGGGACTTTTTCGGGATCATTTGAAGGCTCTTCCGGCATCATTTCTGGATGGTTTTCGGGATCCGTCCAGGATATCGTCGGGGTCATTTGGGGACTTTTTCGGGATCATTTGGGGGCTCTTCCGGCATCATTTCTGGATGGTTTTCGGGATCCGTCCGGGATCTCGTCGGGGTCATTTGGGGACTTTTTCGGGATTATTTTGGGGCTCATCCGGCATCATTTCTAGATGGTTTTCGGGATCCGTCCGGGATACCGTCGGGGTCATTTCGGGACTTTTTCGCGACTAATACGGGATCATTTGGGAACCCTTTCGGCATCATTTCTGGATGGTTTTCGGGATCCGTCCGGGATCCCGTCGGGGTCATTTCGGGACTTTTTCGCGACTAATACGGGATCATTTGGGATCCCTTTCAGCATCATTTCTGGATGGTTTTCGGGATCCGTCCGGGATCCCATTAGGGTAATTTCGGGACTATTAGGGGATCATTTGGGAACCTTTCCGGCATCATTTCTGGATAATTTTCGGGATCCGTCCGGGATGCCGACGAGGTCATTTCGGGAGGGGCTCTTCCGGCATCATTTCTGGATGGTTTTCGGGATCCGTCCGGGATCCCATCAGGGTAATTTCGGGACTATTAGGGGATCATTTGTGGACCTTTCCGGCATCATTTCTGGATAATTTTCGGTATCCTTCCGGGGGGGGGGGGGGGGTGGGGGGGGGTTTGGGGATTATTTCGGGATCATTTGGGATACCTACCGGCATCATTTCTGGATGGTTTTTGGGATTCGTCCGGGATCCCGTCGGGGTCATTTCGGGACTTTTTCTCGACTAATACGGGATCATTTGCGGACCCTTTCGGCATAATTTCTGGATAGTTGTCGGGATCCGTTCGGGATCCCGTCACGGTCATTTCGGAACTATTAGGGGATCATTTGAGGACCTTTCCGGCATCATTTCTGGATAGTATTTGGAATCCTTTCGGGATCCCGTCAGGGTCATTTCGGGGCTTTTTCGGGATCATTTAAGGATGGCTTTCAGGATTCGTCCCGGAACCCGTCAGGGTAATTTCTGGACTTTTCCGAGACTATTTCGGGATCATTTTGGGACCTTCCCAAGATCATTTCTGGATGGATTTCGCGATTTGTCCGGGATGCCCTCAGGGTCATTTTGGGACTATTACGTGAGCATTTGAGGACCGTTCCGGCCTCACTTCTGGATGGTTTTCGGTATCCGTTCAGATTCCCGTCGGAATAATTGCGGGACTTTTTCGGGATCATTGGGGTCCCTTCCAAAATCATTTCTGGATGGTTTTTGGGATTCGTCCGGCATCCCGTCGGGGTCATTTCGGGACTTTTTCTCGACTAATACGGGATCATTTGCGGGCCCTTTCGGTATCATTTCTGGATAGTTGTCGGGATCCGTTCGGGATCCCGTCAGGGTCTTTTCGGAACTATTGGGAGATCATTTGAGGACCTTTCCGGCATCATTTCTGGTTAGTTTTCGGGATCCTTTCCGGGTCCCATCAGGGTCATTTCGGGACTTTTTCGGCATCATTTAAGATTGGTTTTCAGGATTCGTCCGGTATCCGTCAGGGTAATTTCTGGACTTTTCCCAGACTATTTCGGGATAATTTTGGGACCCTCCCAAGATCATTTCTGGATGGATTTCGGGATCTGTCCGGGATGCCGTCAGGGTCATTTTGGGACTATTAGGTGATCATTTGAGGACCTTTTCGGCATCACTTCTGGATGGTTTTCGGTATACGCTCAGGATCCCGTCGGAATTATTGCGGGACTTTTTCGGGATCATTTGGTGTCAGTTCCGGCATCATTTCTGGCTGGTTTTTGGGATTCGTCCGGCATCCCGTCGGGTTCATTTCGGGACTTTTTCTCGACTAATACGGGATCATTTTCGGGCCCTTTCGGCATCATTTCTAGATAGTTGTCGGGATCCGTTCGGGATCCCGTCAGGGTCTTTTCGGAACTATTAAGTGATCATTTGAGGACATTTCCGGCATCATTTCTGGATAGTTTTCGGGATCCTTTCGGGGTCCAGTCAGGGTCATTTCGGGACTTTTTCGGGATCATTTAGAGATGGCTTTCAGGATTCGTCCGGGAACCCGTCAGGGTAATTTCTGAACTTTTCCGAGACTATTTCGGGATAATTTTGGGACCTTCCCAAGATCATTTCTGGATGGATTTTGGGATCAGTCCGGGATGCCGTCAGGGTCATTTTGGTATTAGGTGATCATTTGAGGACCTTTCCGGCATCACTTCTGGATGGTTATCGGTATCCGATCAGGATCCCCTCGGAATCATTGCGGGACTTTTTCGGGAATATATCGGGATCATTTTGGGACCTTCCCAAGATCATTTCTGGATGGATTTCGGGATCTGTCCGGGATCCCGTCAGGGTCATTTAGGGGTGCGTTCGAGATCCCGTCAGGGTCATTTCGGGACTTCTTCGGGAATATATCGGGATCATTTCTGGATGTTTTATGGGATCCATCCATGACCCCTTAAGGGTCATTTCGGGTCTATTAGGTAATCATTTGAGGACCTTTCCGGCATCACTTCTGGATGATTTTCGGTATCCGTTCGGGATCCCGTCGGAATCAATGCGGGACTTTTACGGAATCATTTGGGATTCCTTCCGGCATCATTTCTGGATGGTTTTCGGGATTTGTCCGGGATCCCGTCGGGGTTATTTCGGGACCTTTTCGGGGCTAATACGGGATCATTTGGGTATCCTCTAGGGGTCGTTTCGTGACTTTTTCTGTATTATTTCGGGATCATTTTGGGACCCTTTCGGCATAATTTCTTGATGGTTTGCCGGATCCATCAGGGTCATTTCGGGACCATTTTGGGATCATTTGGGGACCCTTCCGAGATCATTTCTGGATCCGTCCGGGATGCCGTAGGAGCCATTTCGGGATTTTTTGTTACTTTTCCGGGATAGTTTTTGCACCCTTCCGGGATCATTTCTGGATCTGTGCGGGATCCCATCTGGGTCAATTCCGGACTATTTCGGGATCATTTTGGAATCCTTCCGGAATCATTTCTGTATGGTTTTCGCGATCCATCGTGGATCCCCTAGGAGCCATTTCGGAACTTTTTCTGGAGTTAGTCGGGATAATTTAGGGACCCTTCCTGGATATTTTCTGAATGGTTTCTGAGATCCGTCCGGGAGCCCGTCAGGGTAATTTCGGAACTTTTTCGGGATCAATTTGGTACCCTTCAGGCATCATTTCTGTGTGGTTCTCTGGATAAGTCTAGAATCGTGTCGTTGTCATTTTGGGTTTTTTTGGGACTACTTCGGGAACTTTTGGAAACATTTCCGGGGCGTTTCTGGATGGTATTCGGGATCCGTCCGCGATAGCGTCGGGGTCATTTCGTGGCTTTTTCTGGATAATTTCGTTATCATTTTGGGATCCTATCAGGTTATCAGCTCATAAAGTTCTTTTTGTTACTCAATTACAAGAATAAAATGAATTAGGCAGAAACAAAATTTTAAACAGATAACTTTATAAGCAGGCTAACGTGAATAGCCCACATATTTCATTTTCTCCTTGCGGACGGGGCCGCGGGTAAAGGCTAGTATATTATAAATGGGAAAGTTTGGATGTTAAGATGTTTGGATGTTTGGATGTTTGGATGTTTGTCCAGACGTTTGTCTTTGTGACTCAATAACGCAAGAACGGCTGGACCGATTTGGATGAAATTTTGCACACATATAGCCAATAGTCTAGAAGGATCTACTAGCTATATATTTTTCAAAAGGGGCGTGGTCCCCGCCCCCTAGGAACAGTTATAAGTTAATTATTATATTTTTTCGTCTTTGCGACTGAATCACGCCAGAATGGCTACACGGATTTTGATGAAATTTGGGACACAGACAGTAGTCTACTAGCGAAATTTTTTTCGAACATGGAAAGAGGGGTGGGGGTCCCACGACCCCTTCGAGAAATTATTTTTCATAATTTTTACACATTATAACTTTACGTATACTGGCCTTCACCAATATCACAGACTCAAGGGGTCAAATAAGTCGAGGGCTTACAAAGTAAGCAGTGACACCCTCCGCCCGCCCCCCTTTATCTCCCCATCTGGTGTAAAATCCATAAATTGTTATAACTCAATCTAAATTTTCTCCTAAATCAATAGTTTTTGGTATCTGGTACATACAGAACGAGATCTAGACAATTTTGAAGGAACGATCAGTGGTCCTCTCCTCTACTCCCGCCATCCGCCCTCCATCAATTGTTTTTATTAGCACGCTTTTATTAGCTGTACCTGTATGTTTCTATCTAACTTTTTATTCGCTCCAATGCGCCTGCTGCCTTATTAACATGGTTTTATAATTAGCTTCACCTTATTTGTAATCCCGTAAGGGTCATATCGAGACCCTTCCGGGATCATTTCTGGATGGTTTTCGGGATCGGTCCGGGATTACGCCGGGGTAATTTCGGGACTTTTTCGGGACTATTTCGGGATCATTTTGGGACCCTTCCGGGATCATTTCTGTATAGTTTACGGGATCCGTCCGGGATCCCGTCGGGTTATTTTGGAACATTTTCGGGACTATTCCGGAATCATTTCGGGACTATTTCGCGATCATTTGGGGACCCTTCCGGCATCATTTCTGGATGGTTTTCGGGATCCGTGCGGGATCTCGTCGGGGTCATATGGGGACTTTTTCGGGATCATTTGAGGCCTCTTCCGGCATCATTTCTGGATGGTTTTCGGGATCCGTCCGGGATATCGTCGGGGTCATTTGGGGACTTTTTCGGGATCATTTGGGGGCTCTTCCGGCATCATTTCTGGATGGTTTTCGGGATCCGTCCGGGATCTCGTCGGGGTCATTTGGGGACTTTTTCAGGATCATTTGGGGCTCTTGCGGCATCATTTCTGGATGGTTTTCGGGATCCGTCCGGGATATCGTCGGGGTCATTTGGGGACTTTTTCGGGATCATTTGGATGCTCTTCCGGCATCATTTCTGGATGGTTTTCGGGATCCGTCCGGGATATCGTCGGGGTCATTTAGGGACTTTTTCGGGATCATTTGGGGGCTCTTCCGGCATCATTTCTGGACGGTTTTCGGGATCCGTGCGGGATCTCGTCGGGGTCATTTGGGGACTTTTTCGGGATCATTTGGGGGCTCTTCCGGCATCATTTCTGGATGGTTTTCGGGATCCGTCCGGGATATCGTCGGGGTCATTTGGGGACTTTTTCGGGATCATTTGGGGGCTCTTCCGGCATCATTTCTGGATGGTTTTCGGGATCCGTCCGGGATATCGTCGGGGTCATTTGGGGACTTTTTCGGAATCATTTGGGGGCTCTTCCGGCATCATTTCTGGATGGTTTTCGGGATCCGTCCGGGATCCCATCAGGGTAATTTCGGGACTATTAGGGGATCATTTGTGGACCTTTCCGGCATCATTTCTGGATAATTTTCGGTATCCGTCCGGGATGCCGACGAGGTCATTTCGGGATTATTTCGGGATCATTTGGGATACCTACCGGCATCATTTCTGGATGGTTTTTGGGATTCGTCCGGGATCCCGTCGGGGTCATTTCGGGACTTTTTCTCGACTAATACGGGATCATTTGCGGACCCTTTCGGCATAATTTCTGGATAGTTGTCGGGATCCGTTCGGGATCCCGTCACGGTCATTTCGGAACTATTAGGGGATCATTTGAGGACCTTTCCGGCATCATTTCTGGATAGTTTTTGGAATCCTTTCGGGATCCCGTCAGGGTCATTTCGGGGTTTTTTCGGGATCATTTAAGGATGGCTTTCAGGATTCGTCCGGGAACCCGTCAGGGTAATTTCTGGACTTTTCCGAGACTATTTCGGGATCATTTTGAGACCTTCCCAAGATCATTTCTGCATGGATTTCGGGATTTGTCCGGGATGCCCTCAGGGTCATTTTGGGACTATTAGGTGAGCATTTGAGGACCGTTCCGGCATCACTTCTGGATGGTTTTCGGTATCCGTTCAGATTCCCGTCGGAATAATTGCGGGACTTTTTCGGGATCATTGGGGTCCCTTCCGACATCATTTCTGGATGGTTTTTGGGATTCGTCCGGCATCCCGTCGGGGTCATTTCTGGACCTTTTCTCGACTAATACGGGATCATTTGCGGGCCCTTTCGGTATCATCTCTGGATAGTTGTCGGGATCCGTTCGGGATCCCGTCAGGGTCTTTTCGGAACTATTGGGAGATCATTTGAGGACCTTTCCGGCATCATTTCTGGTTAGTTTTCGGGATCCTTTCCGGGTCCCATCAGGGTCATTTCGGGACTTTTTCGGCATCATTTAAGATTGGTTTTCAAGATTCGTCCGGGATCCGTCAGGGTAATTTCTGGACTTTTCCCAGACTATTTCGGGATAATTTTGGGACCCTCCCAAGATCATTTCTGGATGGATTTCGGGATCTGTCCGGGATGCCGTCAGGGTCATTTTGGGACTATTAGGTGATCATTTGAGGACCTTTTCGGCATCACTTCTGGATGGTTTTCGGTATCCGCTCAGGATCCCGTCGGAATTATTGCGGGCCTTTTTCGGGATCATTTGGTGTCCCTTCCGGCATCATTTCTGGATGGTTTTTAGGATTCGTCCGGCATCCCGTCGGGTTCATTTCGGGACTTTTTCTCGACTAATACGGGATCATTTGCGGGCCCTTTCGGCATCATTTCTAGATAGTTGTCGGGATCCGTTCGGGATCCCGTCAGGGTCTTTTCGGAACTATTAGGTGATCATTTGAGGACATTTCCGGCATCATTTCTGGATAGTTTTCGGCATCCTTTCGGGGTCCAGTCAGGGTCATTTCGGGACTTTTTCGGGATCATTTAGAGATGGCTTTCAGGATTCGTCCGGGAACCCGTCAGGGTAATTTCTGAACTTTTCCGAGACTATTTCGGGATAATTTTGGGACCTTCCCAAGATCATTTCTGGATGGATTTTGGGATCAGTCCGGGATGCCATCAGGGTCATTTTGGTATTAGGTGATCATTTGAGGACCTTTCCGGCATCACTTCTGGATGGTTTTCGGTATCCGATCAGGATCCCCTGGGAATCATTGCGGACTTTTTCGGGATCATTTGGGGTCCCTCCCAAGATAATTTCTGGATGGATTTCGGGATCAGTCCGGGATCCCGTCAGGGTCATTTAGGGGTGCGTTCGAGATCACGTCAGGGTCATTTCGGGACTTCTTCGGGACTATATCGGGATAATTTCTGGATGGTTTGTGGGATCCGTCCATGACCCCTTAAGGGTCATTTCGGGACTATTAGGTGATCATTTGAGGACCTTTCCGGCATCACTTCTGGATGATTTTCGGTATCCGTTAGGGATCCCGTCGGAATCAATGCGGGACTTTTACGGAATCATTTGGGATTCCTTCCGGCATCATTTCTGGATGGTTTTCGGGATTTGTCCGGGATCCCGTCGGGGTTATTTCGGGACCTTTTCGGGGCTAATACGGGATCATTTGGGGATCCTCTAGGGGTCGTTTCGTGACTTTTTCTGTATTATTTCGGGATCATTTTGGGACCCTTTCGGCATAATTTCTTGATGGTTTGCCGGATCCATCAGGGTCATTTCGGGACCATTTTGGGATAATTTGGGGACCCTTCCGAGATCATTTCTGGATCCGTCCGGGATGCCGTAGGAGCCATTTCGGCATTTTTTGTTACTTTTCCGGGATAATTTTTGCACCCTTCCGGGATCATTTCTGGATCTGTGCGGGATCCCATCTGGGTCAATTCCGTACTATTTCGGGATCATTTTGGAATCCTTCCGGAATCATTTCCGTATGGTTTTCGCGATCCATCGTGGATCCGCTCGGAGCCATTTAGGAACTTTTTCTGGAGTTAGTCGGGATAATTTAGAGACCCTTCCTGGATATTTTCTGGATGGTTTTTGAGATCCGCCCGGGAGCCCGTCAGGGCCATTTCGGAACCTTTTCGGGATCATTTTGGAACACCTTCAGGGATCATTTCTGTGTGGTTCTCTGGATACGTCTAGAATCGTGTCGCTCTCATTTCGGGTTTTTTTGGGACTATTCGGGGAACTTTTGGAGACCCTTTCGGGGCATTTCTGGATGGTTTTCGGGATCCGTCCGCGATAGCGTTGGGGTCATTTCGTAGCTTTTTCTGGATAATTTCGGGATCATTTGGGATCCTATCAGGTTATCAGCTCATTTAGTTCTTTTTTTTACTCAATTACAAAAATAAAATGCATTAGACAGAAAACAAAATTTTAAACAGATAATAAGCAGGCTAACGCGAATAGCCCATATATTTAAAATTTTCCTTGCGGAGGGGGCCGCGGGTAAAGGCTAGTATCTAATATATATATTATAAATGGGAAAGTTTGGATGTTAAGATGTTTGGATGTTTAGATGTTTGGATGTTTGGATGTTTGGATGTTTGGATGTTTGTCCAGACGTTTGTCTTTGTGACTCAATAACGCAAGAACGGCTGGACCGATTTGGATGAAATTTTGCACACATATAGCCAATAGTCTAGAAGGATCTACTAGCTATATATTTTTCAAAAGGGGCGTGGTCCCCGCCCCCTAGGAACAGTTATAATTTAATTATTATATTTTTTCGTCTTTGCGACTGAATCACGCCAGAATGGCTACACGGATTTAGATGAAATTTGGGACACAGACAGTAGTCTACTAGCGAAATTTTTTTCGAACATGGAAAGAGGGGTGGGGGTCCCACGACCCTTCGAGAAATCATTTTTCATAATTTTTACACATTATAACTTTACGTATACTGGCCTTCACCAATATCACAGACTCAAGGGGTCAAATAAGTCGAGGGCTTACAAAGTAAGCAGTGACACCCTCCGCTCGCCCCCCTTTATCTCCACCTCTGGTGTAAAATCCATAAATTGTTATAACTCAATCTAAATTTTCTCCTAAATCAATAGTTTTTGGTATCTGGTACATACAGAACGAGATCTAGACAATTTTGGAGGAACGATCAGTGGTCCTCTCCTCTACTCCCGCCATCCGCCCTCCATCAATTGTTTTTATTAGCACGCTTTTATTAGCTTTACCTGTATGTTTCTATCTAACTTTTTATTCGCTCCAATGCGCCTGCTGCCTTATTAACATGGTTTTATAATTAGCTTCACCTTATTTGTAATCCCGTAAGGGTCATATCGAGACCCTTCCGGGATCATTTCTGGATGGTTTTCGGGATCGGTCCGGGATTACGCCGGGGTAATTTCGGGACTTTTTCGGGACTATTTCGGGATCATTTTGGGACCCTTCCGGGATCATTTCTATATAGTTTACGGGATCCGTCCGGGATCCCGTCGGGGTTATTTTGGAACATTTTCGGGACTATTCCGGAATCATTTCGGGACTATTTCGCGATCATTTGGGGACCCTTCCGGCATCATTTCTGGATGGTTTTCGGGATCCGTGCGGGATCTCGTCGGGGTCATATGGGGACTTTTTCGGGATCATTTGAGGGCTCTTCCGGCATCATTTCTGGATGGTTTTCGGGATCCGTCCGGGATATCGTCGGGGTCATTTGGACACTTTTTCGGGATCATTTGGGGGCTCTTCCGGCATCATTTCTGGATGGTTTTCGGGATCCGTCCGGGATCTCGTCGGGGTCATTTGGGGACTTTTTCGGGATCATTTTGGGGCTCATCCGGCATCATTTCTGGATGGTTTTCGGGATCCGTCCGGGATCCCGTCGGAATCATTTCGGGACTTTTTCGCGACTAATACGGGATCATTTGGGAACCCTTTCGGCATCATTTCTGGATGGTTTTCGGGATCCGTCCGGGATCCCATTAGGGTAATTTCGGGACTATTAGGGGATCATTTGGGAACCTTTCCGGCATCATTTCTGGATAATTTTCGGGATCCGTCCGGGATGCCGACGAGGTAATTTCGGGACTATTTCGGGATCATTTGGGATACCTACCGGCATCATTTCTGGATGGTTTTTGGGATTCGTCCGGGATCCCGTCGTGGTCCTTTCGGGACTTTTTTCGACTAATACGGGATCATTTGCGGACCCTTTCGGCATCATTTCTGGATAGTTGTCGGGATCCCGTCACGGTCATTTCGGGACTATTAGGGGATCATTTGAGGACCTTTCCGGCATCATTTCTGTATTGTTTTCGGAATCCTTTCGGGATCCCGTCAGGGTCATTTTGGGACTTTTTTGGGGCTAATACGGGATCATTTGGGGATCCTCTAGGGGTCGTTTCGTGACTTTTTCTGTTTTATTTCGGGATCATTTGGGGACCCTTCCGGCATAATTTCTTGATGGTTTGCCGGATCCATCAGGGTCATTTCGGGACCATTTTGGGATCATTTGGGGACCCTTCCGAGATCATTTCTGGATCCGTCCGGGATGCCGTAGGAGCCATTTCGGGATTTTTTGTTACTTTTCCGGGATACCTTTTGGACCCTTCCGGGATCATTTCTGGATCTGTGCGGGATCCCATCTGGGTCATTTCCGGACTATTTCGGGATCATTTTGGGATCCTTCCGGAATCATTTCTGTATGGTTTTCGCGATCCGTCGTTGATTCCCTCGGAGCCATTTCGGAATCTTTTCTGGAGTATGTCGGGGTCATTTGGGGACTTTTTCGGGATCATTTGGGGCTCTTCCGGCATCATTTCTGGATGGTTTTCGGGATCCGTGCGGGATCTCGTCGGGGTCATTTGGGGAATTTTTCGGGATCATTTGGGGGCTCTTCCGGCATCATTTCTGGATGGTTTTCGGGATCCGTCCGGGATATCGTCGGGGTCATTTGGGGACTTTTTCGGAATCATTTGGGGGCTCTCCGGCATCATTTCTGGATGGTTTTCGGGATCCGTCCGGGATCCCATCAGGGTAATTTCGGGACTATTAGGGGATCATTTGTGGACCTTTCCGGCATCATTTCTGGATAATTTTCGGTATCCGTCAGATTCCCGTCGGAATAATTGCGGGACTTTTTCGGTCATTTGGGGAATTTTTCGGGATCATTTGGGGGCTCTTCCGGCATCATTTCTGGATGGTTTTCGGGATCCGTCCGGGATATCGTCGGGGTCATTTGGGGACTTTTTCGGGATCATTTGGGGGCTCTCCGGCATCATTTCTGGATGGTTTTCGGGATCCGTCCGGGATCCCATCAGGGTAATTTCGGGACTATTAGGGGATCATTTGTGGACCTTTCCGGCATCATTTCTGGATAATTTTCGGTATCCGTTCAGATTCCCGTCTGAATAATTGCGGGACTTTTTCGGGATCATTGGGGTCCCTTCCAAAATCATTTCTGGATGGTTTTTGGGATTCGTCCGGCATCCCGTCCGGGTCATTTCGGGACTTTTTCTCGACTAATACGGGATCATTTGCGGGCCCTTTCGGTATAATTTCTGGATAGTTGTCGGGATCCGTTCGGGATCCCGTCAGGGTCTTTTCGGAACTATTGGGAGATCATTTGAGGACCTTTCCGGCATTATTTCTGGTTAGTTTTCGGGATCCTTTCCGGGTCCCTTCAGGGTAATTTCGGGAATTTTTCGGCATAATTTAAGATTGGTTTTCAGGATTCGTCCGGGAACCCGTCAGGGTAATTTCTGAACTTTTCCGAAACTATTTCGGGATAATTTTGGGACCTTCCCAAGATCATTTCTGGATGGATTTCGGGATCTGTCCGTGATCCCGTCAGGGTCATTTAGGGGTGCGTTCGAGATCCCGTCAGGGTCATTTCGGGACTTCTTCGGGAATATATCGGGATCATTACTGGATGGTTTATGGGATCCGTCCATGACCCCTTAAGGGTAATTTCGGGACTATTAGGTGACCATTTGAGGACCTTTCCGGCGTCACTTCTGGATGATTTTCGGTATCCGTTCGGGATCCCGTCGGAATCAATGCGGGACTTTTACGGAATCATTTGGGATTCCTTCCGGCATCATTTCTGGATAGTTTTCGGGATTTGTCCGGGATCCCGTAGGGGTTATTTCGGGACCTTTTCGGGGCTAATACGGGATCATTTGGGGATCCTCTAGGGGTCGTTTCGTGACTTTTTCTGTTTTTTTTCGGGATCATTTTGGGACCCTTTCGGCATAATTTCTTGATGGTTTGCCGGATCCATCAGGGTCATTTCGGGACCATTTTGGGATCATTTTGGGGACCCTTCCGAGATCATTTCTGGATCCGTCCGGAATGCCGTAGGAGCCATTTCGGGATTTTTTTTACTTTTCCGGGATAGTTTTTGCACCCTTCCGGGATCATTTCTGGATCTGTGCGGGATCCCATCTGAGTCAATTCCGGACTATTTCGGGATCATTTTGGAATCCTTCCGGAATCATTTCTGTATGGTTTTCGCGATCCATCGTGGATCCCCTCGGAGCCATTTCGGAACTTTTTCTGGAGTTAGTCGGGATAATTTAAGGACCCTTCCTGGATATTTTCTGGATGGTTTCTGAGATCCGTCCGGGAGCCCGTCAGGGAAATTTCGAACTTTTTCGGGACTATTTCGGATCAATTTGGTACCCTTCAGGCATCATTTCTGTGTGGTTATCTGGATAAGTCTAGAATCGTGTCGTTGTCATTTCGGGTTTTTTTAGGACTACTTCGAGAACTTTTGGAAACACTTCCGGGGCTTTTCTGGATGGTTTTCGGGATCCGTCCGCGATAGCGTCGGGGTCATTTCGTGGCTTTTTCTGGATAATTTCGTTATCATTTTGGGATCCTATCAGGTTATCAGCTCATAAAGTTCTTTTTTTTACTCAATTACAAAAATAAAATGCATTAGACAGAAAAAAATTTTAAACAGATAACTTTATAAGCAGGCTAACGTGAATAGCCACATATTTCATTTTCTCCTTGCGGACGGGGCCGCGGGTAAAGGCTAGTATATTATAAATGGCAAAGTTTGGATGTTTGGATGTTTGGATGTTTGTCCAGACGTTTGTCTTTGTGACTCAATCACGCAAGAACGGCTGGACGGATTTGTATGAAATTTGGCATGCATATAGCCAATAGTCTAGAAGGATCTACTAGCTATATATTTTTCAAAAGGGGCGTGGTCTCCGCCCCCTAGGAACAGTTATAATTTAATTATTATATTTTTTTGTCTTTGCGACTGAATCACGCCAGAACGGCTTCACGGATTTTGATGAAATTTGGGACAGAGATAATAGGCTACTGGCGAAATTTTTTTCGAACATGGAAAGGGGGTCCCACGACCCCTTCGAATAATTACTTTTTAACAATTTTTACACATTATAACTTTACGTATACTGACCTTCACCAATATTTCAAACTCAATGGGTGAAATAAGTCGAGGGCTTACAAAGTGAGCAGTGATACACCCCCCCCCCCCTTCCTTTCCCCTCTCGTGCAAAATCTATAAATTGTTATAACTCAATGTAAATTTTGTCCTAAAATCAATAATTTTTGGTATCTGGCTCATACAGATCGAGATCTAAACAATTTTGGAAAAACGATCAGTGGTACTCTCCTCCTCCCGCCATCCGCCCTCCTTCAATTGTTTTTATTAGCACGCTTTTATTAGCTTTACTTGTATATTTCTTTGTAACTCTTCATTCGCTCCAACGCGCCTGTTGCCTTATTAACATGGTTTTATAATTATCTTCACCCTATTTGTAATCCCGTTTGGGTCATATCGAGACCCTTCCGGGATCATTTCTGGATGGTTTTCGGGATCCGTCCGCGATCCCGCCGGGGTCATTTCTGGACTTTTTCGGGACTATTCCGGGATTATTTTGGGACCCTTCCGGGATCATTTGTGTATAGTTTTCGGATCCGTCCGGGATTCCGTCGGGATTATTTTGGGACATTTTCGGGACTATTCCGGGATCATTCGGGACTATTTCGCGATTATTTGGGGGACCCTTCCGGCATCATTTCTGGACGGTTTTCGAGATCCGTCCGGGATCCCGTCGGGGTCATTTCGGAACTTTTTTCTCGACTAAGACTGGATCATTTGGGGACCCTTTCGGCATCATTTCTGGATGGTTTTCGGTATCCGTCCGGGTCCCGTCGAGGTCATTTCTGGACTTTTTCTCGACTGATACGGGATCATTCAGGACCCTTTCGGCATCATTTCTGGATGGTTTTCGGGTTCCGTCCGGATCCCGTCAGGGTCATTTCGGGGCCCTTTCTCGACTAATACGGGATCATTTGAGGACCCTTTCGGCATCACTTCCAATGGTTTTCGGGATCCGTCCGGGATCCCGTCGGGGTAATTACGGGACTTTTTCTCAACTAATACGGGATCATTTGGGGACCTTTTCGGCATCATTTCTGTATGGTTTTCGGGATCCGTTCGGGATCCCTTCAGGGTCATTTTGGTACTTTTTCTCGACTAATGCGGGTTCCTTTGAGGTACCTTCCGGCATCATATCTAGATGGTTTTCGGGATCCATCAGGGATCCCATCGGGGTCATTTCTGGACTTTTTCTCGACTAATACGGATCATTTCGGGTAGCTTCCGGCATCATTGATAGATGGTTTTAGGGATCCGTCCGGGATCCCGTCTTGGCCATTTCGGACTTTTTCTCGACTTATACTGCATCATTTGGGGACCCTTTCGGCATCATATCTGTATGCTTTTCGGGATCCGTCCGGGAACCCGTCGGGGTCATTTCGGACTTTTTCTCGAAATAATACGGGATCATTTGGGGACGCTTTCGGCATCATTTCTGGATGGTTTTCGGGATCCGTCCGGGATCCCGTCGGGGTCATTTCGGGACTATTTCGGGATCATTTGGTGTACCTTCCGAATTCATTTCTAGATGGTTTTCGGTATCCGTCCGGGATCCCGTCGGGGTCATTTCGGGACTTTTTCTCGACTAATACGGGATCACTTGGGGACGCTTTCGGCATCATTTCTGGATGGTTTTCGGGATCCGTCCGGGATCCCGTCTTGGTCATTTCGAGACTTTTTCTCGACTTATACGGGATCATTTGGGGACCTTTTCGGCATCATTTCTGTATGGTTTTCGGGATCCGTTCGGGATCCCTTCAGGGTAATTTTGGGACTTTTTCTCGACTAATACGGGATCATTTGGGACGACTTCGGCATCATTTCTGGATGGTTTTCGGGATCCGTCCGGGATCCCGTCACGGTCATTTCGGGACTATTTGGGGATCATTTGAGATACCTTCCGGCACCATTTCTAGATGGTTTACGGGATCCGTTCGGATCCCGTCAGGTTTATTACGGAACTATTTCGGATCCTTGGGGTACCTTCCGGCATCATTTCTATATGGTTTTGAGGATCCGTCCGGGATCCCGTCGGGGTCATTTCGGGAATTTTACTCGACTAATACGGGATCAGTTGGGAACGCTTTCGGCATCATTTCTGGATGGTTTTCGGGATCCGTCCGGTATCCCGTCGGGGTCATTTCGGGACTATTTTGGGATCATTTGGGGTACCTTCCGACATCATTTCTAGATGGTTTTCGGGATCCGTCCGGCATCCCGTCGGGGTCATTTCGGTACTATTTCGGATCATTTGAGGTACCTTCCGGCACCATTTCTAGATGGTTTTAGGGATCCGTCCGGGATCCCGTCAGGGTCATTTCGGGACTATTTCGGGATACCTTCCGGCATCATTTCTGGATAGTTTTCGGGATCCATCCGGGATTCCGACGGGGTCAATTCAGGACTTTTTCTCGACTAATTCGGGATGATTTGGGGACCCTCTCGGCATTATTTTTGGATGCTTTTCGGGATCCGTCAGGAATCCCGTCGGGGTCATTTCGGGACTTTTTCGGGATTAATACGGGATAATTAGAGGAGCCTTTCGTCATCATTTCTGGATGGTTTTCGGGATCCGTACGGGATCCTGCCAGGGTCATTTCGGGACTATTTCGGGATCATTTGGGGTACCTTTCGGCATCATTTCTATATGATTTTGAGGATCCGTCCGGGATCCCGTCGGGGTTATTTCGGGACTTTTTATCGACTGGTATCGGATCATTTGGGGACCCTTTCGGTATAATTTCTGGATGGTTTTCGGGATCCGTCCGGGATCCCTTTCGGGTCATTTCGGAACTTTTTCGGGACTATTTCGGGATCATTTGGGGTATTTTCCGGAATAATTTCTGTATGGTAATCGGGATCATTTGGGGTCCTTCCGGCATAATTTCTGGATAGTTTTCGGTCATTTCGGGACTATTAGGGGATCATTTGACGACATTCCGGCATCATTTCTGGATAGTTTGTGGGATCCGTGCGGGATCCCGTCGGGGTAATTTCTGGAATTTTCAGAGATTGTTTCCGGATTATTTTGGGCCCATCCAAGATCATTTCTGGATGGATTTCGAGACCTGTCCGGGATCCCGTCAGGGTTATTTAGGAGTCCGTTCGAGATCCCGTCAGGGTCATTTCGGGACTATTAGGGGATCATTTGAGGACCTTTCCGGTATCATTTCTGGATAGTTTTCGGAATCCGTCTGAGATCCCGTCGGGGTCATTTCAGGACTTTTTCGGGACTAATACGGGATCATTTTGGGACCCTTCCGGAATCATTTCTGTATGGTTTTCGCGATCCGTCGTGATCCCCTAAGGACCCTTCCTGGATATTTTCTGGACGGTTTTTGAGAACCGTCCGGGAGCCCGTCAGGGTCATTTCGGAACTTTTTCGGGACTATTTCGGGATCATTTTGGTACCCTTCAGGCATCATTTCTTTGTGGTTCTCTGGATAAGTCTAGAATCGTGTCGTTGTCATTTCGGATTTTTTGGGACTATTCCGGGAACTTTTGGAGACCCTTCCGTGGCATTTCTAGATGGTTTTCGGGATCTGTCCGCGATAGCGTCGGGGTCATTTCGTGGCTTTTTCTGGATAATTTCGGGATCATTTGGGGATCCTATCAGGTTAACAGCTCATTTAGTTCTTTTTTTACTCAATTACAAAAATAAAATGTATTAGACAGTAACATCTTTTTAAACAGATAACTTGATAAGCAGGCTAACGTGAATATCCCATATATTTAATTTTCTCCTTGCGGACGGGGCCGCGGGTAAAGGCTAGTATATACTATAAATGGGAAAGTTTGGATGTTTGGATGTTTGTATGTTTGGATGTTTGGATGTTTGTCCAGACGTTTGTCTTTGTGACTCAATAACGCAAGAACGGCTGGACCGATTTGGATGAAATTTTGCACACATATAGCCAATAGTCTAGAAGGATCTACTAGTTATACATTTTTCAAAAGGGGCGTGGTCCCCGCCCCCTAGGAACAGTTATAATTTAATTATTATATTTTTTCGTCTTTGCGACTGAATCACGCCAGAATGGCTACACGGATTTTGATGAAATTTGGGACACAGACAGTAGTCTACTAGCGAAATTTGTTCCGAACATGGAAAGAGGGGTGGGGGTCCCCTTCGAGCAATTACTTTTTAATAATTTTTACACATTATAACTTTACGTATACTGGCCTTCACCA
Organism: Eurosta solidaginis; assembly: GCF_040869045.1. Lineage (NCBI taxonomy): Eukaryota > Metazoa > Arthropoda > Insecta > Diptera > Tephritidae > Eurosta > Eurosta solidaginis. The sequence goes on from NC_090321.1 coordinate 189,883,189, forward strand.
ATATCACAGACTCAAGGGGTCAAATAAGTCGAGGGCTTACAAAGTAAGCAGTGACACCCTCCGCTCGCCCCCCTTTATCTCCCCATCTGGTGTAAAATCCATAAATTGTTATAACTCAATCTAAATTTTCTCCTAAATCAATAGTTTTTGGTATCTGGTACATACAGAACGAGATCTAGACAATTTTGAAGGAACGATCAGTGGTCCTCTCCTTCTACACCCGCCATCCACCCTCCTTCAATTGTTTTTATTAGCACGCTTTTATTAGCTTTACCTGTATGTTTCTATGTAACTTTTCATTCGCTCCAATGCGCCTGCTGCCTTATTAATATGGTTTTATAATTAGCTTCACCTTATTTGTAATCCCGTAAGGGTCATATCGGGGCCCTTCCGGGATAATTTCTGAATGGTTTTCGGGATCGGTCCGGTATCCCGCCGGGGTAATTTCGGGACTTTTTCGGGACTATTTCGGGATCATTTTGGGACCCTTCCGGGATCATTTCTGTATAGTTTTCGGGATCCGTAAGGGATCCCGTCGAGGTTATTTTGAAACATTTTCGGGACTATTTCGGAATCATTTCGGGACTATTTCGCGATCATTTGGGGACCCTTCCGGCATCATTTCTGGATGGTTTTAGGGATCCGTCCGGGATCCCGTCGGGGTACTTTCGGGATCATTTGCGTACCTTCGAGAGATAAATTCTTGATGGTTTCCGGGATAATTACGGGACTTTTTCGGGGTTATTTTGAGTCCCTGTAGGCATCATTTCTGGATGGTCTTTGGGATTCGTCCGGCATCCCGTCGGGGTCATTTCGGGACTTTTCGCGAATAATACGGGATCATTTGGGGACCCTTTCGGCATCATTTCTGGATGATTTTCGGGATCCGTCCCGGATCTCGTCGGGGTAATTTGGGGACTTTTTCGGGATCATTTGTGGGCTCTTCCGGCATCATTTCTGGATGGTTTTCGGTATCTGTCCGGGATCCCGTCGGGGTCATTTCGGGACTTTTTCGCGACTAATACGGGATCATATGGGAACCCTTTCGGCATCATTTCTGGCTGGTTTTCGGAATTCGTCCGGGATCCCGTCGGGGTCATTTCGGGACTTTTTCGCGACTAATACGGGATCATTTGGGAACCCTTTCGGCATCATTTCTGGATGGTTTTCGGGATCCCATCAGGGTAATTTCGGGACTATTAGGGGATCATTTGGGGACCTTTCCGGCATCATTTCTGAATAATTTTCGGGATCCGTCCGGGATGCCGACGAGGTCATTTCGGGACTATTTCGGGATCATTTGGGATACCTACCGGCATCATTTCTGGATGGTTTTTGGGATTCGTCCGGGATCCGGCGGGGTCATTTCGGGACTTTTTCTCGACTAATACGGGATCATTTGCGGACCCTTTCGGCATCATTTCTGCATAGTTGTCGGGATCCGTTCGGGATTCCGCCACGGTCATTTCGGGACTATTAGGGGATTATTTGGGGACCTTTCCGGCATCATTTCTGGATAGTTTTCGGAATCCTTTCGGGATCCCGTCAGGGTCACTTCGGGACTTTTTCGGGATCATTTAAGGATGGCTTTCAGGATTCGTCCGGGAACCCGTCAGGGTAATTTCTGGAATTTTCCGAGACTATTTCGGGATAATTTTGGGACCTTCCCAAGATCATTTCTGGATAGATTTCGGGATCCGCCCGGAATTCCGTCGGGGTTATTTCACGACTTTTTCGGAATCATATTGGGTACCTTCCTTCATCATTTCTAGATAGTTTTGGGGATCCGTCCGGGATCCCGTCGGGGTCATTTCGGGAGTTTTTCGGGATCATTTGGGTTCCCTTTCGGCATCATTTCTGGATGGTTTTCGAAATTCGTCCGGGATCCAGTCGGGGTCATGTCAAGACTTTTTCGCCACTAATACGGGATTATTTGGGAGCCCTTTCGCCATCATTTGTGGATGGTTTTCGGGATCCGTCCGGGATCTCGTCATGGTCATTTCGGCACTATTTGGGGATCATTTGGGAACCTTTCCGGCATAATTTCTGGATAGTTTCCGGGATCCGTCGGGGATCCCTTCAGGGTCATTTCGGGACTATTAAGAGATCATTTGAGGAACTTTCCGGCATCGTTTCTGGATAGCTTTCGGGATCAGTCCGGGATCCCGTCGGGGTAATTCCGGGACTTTTTATCGACCAATACGGGATCATTGGAGGACCTTTCCGGCATCATTTCTAGATGGTTTTTGGGATCCGTCCGGGATCCCGTCGGGGTCATTTCGGGACTTTTTCTCGACTAATACGGGATGATTTGGGGACTTTTCGGCATCAATTCTGGATGGTGTTCGGGATCCTTCCGGGATCCCATCAGAGTCATTTCGGGACTATTAGGTGATCATTTAGGACTTTTCCGGCATCATTTCTGGATGTTTTTCGGTATCCGTTAGGGATCCCGTCGGGGTCATTTCGAGACTTTTTCGGTATCATTTGGGTTCCCTTCCGGCATCATTTCTGGATGGTTTTCGGGATTCGTCCGGGATCCCGTCGGATTAATTTCAGGACTTTTTCGGGATCATTTGGGGTACCTTCCGGCATCATTTCTAGATGGTTTTCTGTATAAGTCCGGGATCCCGTCGAGGTCATTTCGAGACTTTTTCGCCACTAATACGGGATGATTTGGGGACCCTTTCGCCTTCATTTCTGGATGGTTTTCGGGATCCTTCCGGGATCCAGTCAGGGTCATTTCGGCACTTTTTGGGGATCATTTGGGAACCTTTCCGGCGTCATTTCTGGATAGTTTCCCGGATCCGTCAAGGATCCCTTCAGGGTGATTTCTGGACTATTAAGGGATCATTTGAGGACCTTTCCGGCATCATTTCTGGATAATTTTCGGGATCAGTCCGGGAGCACGTCGGGGTCATTTCGGGACTATTTCGGGATCATTTGGTGTACCTCTCGGCATCATTTCTGGATGGTTTTCGGGATCCGTAAGGGACCCCGTCGGGGTCATTTCGGGACTTTTTCTCAATTAATACGGGATCATTTGAGGACCTTTACGGCATCAGTTCTGAATAGTTTCCGGGATCCCGACGGGGTCATTTCGGACCTATTTCGGAATCATTTGGGGTACCTACCGACATCATTTCTGGATGGTTTTCGGGATCCTTCCGGGATATCGTCAGGGTCATTTCGGCACTTTTTGGGGATCATTTGGGAACCTTTCCGGCGTCATTTCTGGATAGTTTCCCGGATCCGTCAAGGATCCCTTCAGGGTGATTTCGGGACTATTAAGGGATCATTTGAGGACCTTTCCGGCATCATTTCTGGATAATTTTCGGGATCAGTCCGGGATCGCGTCGGGGGCATTTCGGGACTATTTCGGGATCATTTGGTGTACCTCTCGGCATCATTTCTGGATGGTTTTCGGTATCCGTTAGGGATCCCGTCGGGGTCATTTCGAGACTTTTTCGGTATCATTTGGGTCCCTTCCGGCATCATTTCTGCATGGTTTTCGGGATCCGTAGGGGATCCCGTCGGTATCATTTCGGGATCATTTGGTGTACCTTTCGGCATCATTTCAGGATGGTCTTCGGGATCCGTCCGGAATCCGGTCGGGGTTATTTCAGGACTTTTTCGGAATGATTTTGGGTACCTTCCTTCATCATTTCTAGATAGTTTTGGGGATCCGTCCCAGATCCCGTCGGGGTCATTTCGGGACTTTTTCGGGATCATTTAAGCATGGTTTACAGGATTCGTCCGGGATCCCGCCAGGGTAATTTGTGGACTTTTCCGAAACTATTTCGGAATCATTTTGGGCCAAAATGATTCCTGGATGGATTTCGGGATCTGTCGGGGATCTCGGCAGGGTCAGTTAGGGGGCCGTTTGAGATCCCGTCAGGGAAATTTCGGGGCTTCTTCGGGACTATTTCGGGATCATTTCTGGATGGTTTTCGGGATCCGCCGGGAATTCCGTCGGGGTTATTTCACGACTTTTTTGGAATCATATTGGGTACCTTCCTTCATCATTTCTAGATAGTTTTGGGGATCCATCCGGGATCCCGTCGGGGTCATTTAGGGACTTTTTCGGGGACAATACGGGATCATTTTCCGACCTTTCCGGCACCACTTCTGGATGGATTTCGGGATCTGTACGGGAACCCATCAGGGTAATTTCAGGACTTTTTCGGGACTATTTCGGGACTATTTCGGGATCATTTGGGGACCATTTAGGGGCCATTCCATGACTTTATCTGTATTATTTCGGGATCATTTGGGGACCCTTCCGGCATCAATTCTTGATCGTTTGCCGGATCCATCAGGGTCATTTCGGGACCATGTTGGGATCATTTCTGGATCCGGCCAGGATGCCGTAAGATTCATTTTGAGATTTTTTTGTTACTTTTTCGGGATAGTTTTGAAACCCTTCCGGGATCATTTCTGGATCTGTACGGGATCCCCTCTGGGTCATTTCCGGACTATTTCGGGATCATTTTGGGATCCTTCCGGAATCATTTCTGTATGGTTTTCGCAATCCGTCGTGGATTTCCTCGGAGCCATTTCGGAACTTTTTCTGGAGTATGTCGGGATAATTTAGGGACCCGACCTGGATATTTTCTGGATGATTTTTGAGATCCGCCAGGGAACCCGTCAGGGTCTTTTCGGAATCTTTTCGGGATCATTTTGGAACACCTTCAGGGATCATTTCTGTGTGGTTCTCTGGATACGTCTAGAATCGTTTCGTTGTCATTTCGGGTTTTTTTAGGGACTTTTCCGGGAACTTTTGGAGACCCTTCCGGGGCATTTCTGTATGGTTTTCGGAATCCGTCCGCGATAGCGTGGGGGAATCATTGCTAGACTCTTTCGGAATCATTTGGGATCCCTTCCGGCATAATTTCTGGATAATTTCGGGATCATTTGGGATCCTATCAGGTTATCAGCTCATTTAGTTCTCTTTTTTACTCAATTACAAAAATAAAATGCATTAGACAGAAAACAAAATTTTAAACAGATAACTTGATAAGCAGGCTAACGCGAATAGCCCATATATTTAAATTTCTCCTTGCGGACGGAGCCGCGGGTAAAGGCTAGTATATTATAAATGGCAAAGTTTGGATGGTTGAATGTTTGGATGTTTGAATGTTTGGATGTTTGTCCAGACGTTTGGCTTTGTGACTCAATCACGCAAGAACGGCTGGACGGATTTGAATGAAATTTGGCACTCATATAGCCAATAGTCTAGAAGGATCTACTAGCTATATATTTTTCAAAATGGTCGTGGTCCCCGCCCCCTAGGAACAGTTATAATTTAATTATTATATTATTTCGTCTTTGCGACTGAATCACGCCAGAATGGCTACACGGATTTTGATGAAATTTGGGACACAGACAATAGTCTACTAGCGAAATTTTTTTGAACATGGAAAAAAGGGGGGGAGGTCCCACGAACCCTTCGAGCAAATACTTTTTAATAATTTTTACACATTATAACTTTACGTATACTGGCCTTCACCAATATCACAGACTCAAGGGGTCAAATAAGTTGAAGGCTTACAAAGTAAGCAGTGACACCCTCCGCCCCCCCCCCCCCCTTTTATCTCCGCTCTGGTGTAAAATCTATAAATTGTTATAACTCAATATAAATTTTCTCCTAAATCAATAGTATTTGGTATCTGGCACATACAGATCGAGATCTAGACAATTTTGGAGGAACGATCAGTGGTCCTCTCCTTCTACTTCCGCCATCCGCCCTCCTTCCATTGTTTTTATTAGCACGCTTTTATTAGCTTTACCTGTATGTTTCTATGTAACTTTTCATTCGCTCCAATGCGCCTGCTGCGTTATTAACATGGTTTTATAATTAGCTTCACCTTATTTGTAATCCCGTAAGGATCATATCGGGACCCTTCCGGGATCATGGGGTTATTTTGCGTCCCTTTAGGCATAATTTCTGGATGGTCTTCGGGATTCGTCCGGCATCCCGTCGGGGTCATTTCGGGACTTTTTCGCGACTAATACGGGATCATTTGGGGATCCTTTCGGCATCATTTCTGGATGGTTTTCGGGAACCGTCCGGGATCTCGTCGGGGTAATTTGGGGACTTTCGGGATCATTTGGGGGCTCTTCCGGCATCATTTCTGTATGGTTTTCGGGATCTGTCCGGGATGCCGTCAGGGTCATTTTGGGACTATTAGGATATCATTTGAGGACCTTTCCGGCATAATTTCTGTATAGTTTTCGGGATCCTTTCGGGGTCCCGTCAGAGACATTTCGGGACTTTTTCGGTATCATTTGGGGGCTCTTCCGGCATCATTTCTGGATGGATTTCGGGATCTGTCCGGGATGCCGTCAGGGTCATTTTGGGACTATTAAGATATCATTTGAGGACCTTTCCGGCATCATTTCTGCATAGTTTTCGGGATCCTTTCGGGGTCCCGTCAGAGTAATTTCGGGACTTTTTCGGGATAATTTAAGGATGGCTTTAAGGATTCGTCCGGGAACCCGTCAGGGTAATTTCTGGACTTTTCCGAGACTATTTCGGGATCATTTTGGGACCTTCCCAAAATCATTTCTGGATGGATTTCGGGATAAGTCCGGGATGCCGTCAGGGTTATTTTGGTATTAGGTGATCATTTGAGGACCTTTCCGGCATCACTTCTGGATGGTTTTCGGTATCCGTTCAGGATCCCGTCGGAATCATTGCGGGACTTTTTCGGGATCATTTGGTGTCCTTCCCAAGATCATTTCTGAATGGTTTACGGGATCCGTCCAGGACCCCTTAAGGGTCATTTAGGGACTATTAGGTGATCATTTGAGGACTCACTTCATTCATTTTGGGACCTTCCCAAAATCATTTCTGGATGGATTTCGGGATAAGTCCGGGATGCCGTCAGGGTTATTTTGGTATTAGGTGATCATTTGAGGACCTTTCCGGCATCACTTCTGGATGATTTTCGGTATCCGTTCGGGATCCCGTCGGAATCATTGCTAGACTCTTTCGGAATTATTTGGGATCCCTTCCGGCATCATTTCTGGATGGTTTTCGGGATTTGTCCGGGATTCCGTCGGGGTTATTTAGGGACCTTTTCGGGGCTAATACGGGATCATTTGGGTATCCTCTAGGGGTCGTTTCGTGACTTTTTCTGTATTATTTCGGGTTCATTTGTGGACCCTTCCGGCATAATTTCTTGATGGTTTGCCTGATCCATCAAGGTCATTTCGGGACCATTTTGGGATCATTTGGGGACCCTTCCGAGACCATTTCTGGATACGTCCGGGATGCCGCAGGAACCATTTCGGGGTTTTTTGTTACTTTTCCGGGATAGTTTTTGGACCCTTTCGGGATCATATCTGGATCTGTACGGGATCCCCTCTGGGTCATTTCCGGACTATTTCGGGATCATTTTGGGATCCTTCCGGAATCAATTCTGTATGGTTTTCGCAATCCGTCGTGGATCTCCTCGGAGCCATTTCGGAACTTTTTCTGGAGTATGTCGGGATAATTTAGGGACCCTACCTGGATATTTTCTGGATGATTTTTGAGATCCGCCCGGGAACCCGTCAGGGTCTTTTCGGAATCTTTTCGGGATAATTTTGGAACACCTTCAGGGATCATTTCTGTGTGGTTCTCTGGATACGTCTAGAATCGTTTCGTTGTCATTTCGGGTTTTTTTAGGGACTTTTCCGGGAACTTTTGGAGACCCTTCCGGGGCATTTCTGGATGGTTTTCGGAATCCGTCCGCGATAGCGTGGGGGAATCATTGCTAGACTCTTTCGGAATTATTTGGGATCCCTTCCGGCATAATTTCTAGATAATTTCGGGATCATTTGGGATCCTATCAGGTTATCAGCTCATTTAGTTCTCTTTTTTACTCAATTACAAAAATAAAATGCATTAGACAGAAAACAAAATTTTAAACAGATAACTTGATAAGCAGGCTAACGCGAATAGCCCATATATTTAAATTTCTCCTTGCGGACGGGGCCGCGGGTAAAGGCTAGTATTCTATAAAAGCGTGCAATTACTGGAATATGCTGATGACATTGATATCATCGGCCTAAACATCCGCGCTGTTAGTTCTGCTTACTCCAAACTGGAAAAAGAAGCGGTAAAGATGGGTTTGATGGTGAATGAGGACAAAACGAAGTACCTGCTGTCATCGAGGAAAGAGACAGCGCATAAGCGCCGTGGCAACCACGCTACTGTTGGCAGCCATAATTTCGAAATAGTAAAATACTTCGTTTATTTGGGAACCAGCATCAACAACAGCAACAACATCAGAACTGAAATCTAGCGAAGAATCAATCTTGCCAATAAATGCTACTTTGGATTAGGTAGGCAATTGAAAAGTAAAGTCCTCTCTCGGCGAACGAAAATCATACTCTACAAGTCACTTATCGTACCCGTCCTGCTATATGGGGTAGAAGCATGGACCATGACAACACCAGATGAAGCGGCTTTGGGAGTGTTCGAGAGAAAAGTTCTTCGATAGATTTATGGACCTCTACGCGTTGGCGATGGCGAGTACCGAAGAAGATTTAATGATGAGCTGTACGAGCTATACGCAGACATCAACATAGTCCAGCGAAATAAAACGCAGCGGCTGCGCTGGCTAGGCCATGTTATGCGAATGAAAGATGATGATCTGGCCGATATCTCGAAAACGCCTTCACATATACAACTACCACCACTCCCTTTTAAAACCCTCATTAATACCTTTAATTTGATACCTATATCGTACAAACACATCATAGAGTCACCCCTGGTCCACTTTTATAGCGATATCTCGAAAAAACTAGAGCCCACACCCTTTTAAAATACTAACTAATACCTTTCATTTGATACCAATATCGTGCAAACAAAGTCTAGACTCACCCCTGGTCCATCTTTATGGAGATATCTCGTAAAAGCGTCCACCCATAGAAATAAGGTCCACTCCCTTTTAAAATAGTCATTAACTGCTTTCGTTTGATACCCATATTGTACATACGCATTCTATAGTCACCCCTGGTCCACCTTTATGGCGATATGTCGAAAAGGCGTCCACCTATAGATCTAAGGCCCATTTCCTTTTAAAATACTTATTAACACCTTTCATTTGATATCGTACAAACAAATTCTAGAGTCACCCCTGGTCGACCTTTATGGCGATATCTCGAAAGGGCGTCCTCCAATAGAACTAAGGCCCACGCCCTTTTAAAAAATTCATTAACACCTTTCATTTGATACCATATCGTACAAACAAATTCTAGAGTCACCCCTGGTTCACCTTTATGGCGATATTTCGAAAAGGCGTCACCTATAGAACTAAGCCCACGCCCTTTTGAAATACTCATTAACACCTTTCATTTGATACCCATATCGTACAAACAAATTCCAGAGTCAGCCTTGGTCCACCTTTATGGCGATATCCCTAAATGGCGTCCACCTATAGAACTATGGCCCACTCCTTCTTAAAATACTCTATAATACCTTCCATTTGATACACATGTCATACAAACACATTCCAGGGTTACCCTAGGTTCATTTTCCTACATGGTGATTTCCCTTATTTTGTCTCCATAGCTCTCAGCTGAGTAGGTAATGTTCGGTTACACCCGAACTTAGCCTTTCTTACTTGTTGATTGCTGGAATTGGAATTCCCTTAACATTGCCATTTGCTTGTTGTCCGCTAATCGTGGAATTTATTCAACAAATCCCAACACCAATTGTTGCGAATTGTCTATAACTCAGGGCCTTCTTTTATCGTTAGAATCACTTGACTGTAGGTAAAATACTCTAAAATGATCTGTATATAAAATGCTGCTTGTTTACAGTACTATTACTCTGGTAGCAGAGTTTGACAATGTTTTCGCATACAGCACTTACAACGTATTAAAATCAAATCATCTGCTGCGTTCTATACTTCTACGTATATGTGTGCGTAGTGTCGTCTGCGCTCTTTGTGACTGTATACATGTGTGCATAATATGGTCTACTCTCTTTGTTGCTGTATACCAAGCGTAGGCAGATTTGTAAATGCCTGTGTATAGGTAAGTGAGAGCGCACTGATCGCGCGAACGAATTGGTTTTCATGTCAGTCACTTGTTCGACAGCAACTAACAAAGACTTCTATTTTTTTGATGCGCAATATGAAAAGAGAACAATTTTCTATGCTAATCAAAAACAAGTAAGGAAGGTTAAGTTCGGGTGTAACCGAACATTACATACTCAGTTGAGAGCTATGGTGACAACATAAGGGAAAATAACCATGTAGGAAAATGAACCGAGGGAAACCCTGGAATGTGTTTGTATGACATGTGTATCAAATTAAAGGTACTAATGAGAGTTTTAAAAGGGAGTGGTGGTAGTTGTATATGTGAAGGCGTTTTCCAGATATTGACCAAAATGTGGACCAGGGTGACCCAGAACATCATCTGTTGGATACAGCTAATTTATTTATATATGTAATACCTGCCAAGATTTTAAGGGTTTTTAATTTCGCCCTGTAGAACTTTTTCATTTTCTTCTACTTAATATGGTAGGTGTCACAACCATTTTATAAAGTTTTTTCTAAAGTTATATTTCGCGTCAATAAAACAATCCAATTACCTTCCCATGTTTCATGCTTTTTTTCGTATTTGGTATAGAATTATGGCATTTTTTCATTTTTCGTAATTTTCGATATCGAAAAAGTGGGCGTGGTCATAGTCGGATTTCGTTCATTTTTCATACCAAGATAAAATGAGTTCAAGTAAGCACGTGAACTAAGTTCATTAAAGATATGTCGATTTTTGCCCAAATTATCGTGTTAACGGCCATGCGGAAGGACAGACGGACGCCTGTGTATAAAAACTGGGCGTGGCATCAACCGATTTCGCCCATTTTCACAGAAAACAGTTAATGTCATAAAATCTATGCCCCTACCAAATTTCATAAGGATTGGTTAATTTTTGTTCGACTTATGGCGTTAAAAGTATCCTAGACAAATTAAATGAAAAAGGGCGGAGCCACGCCCATTTTGAAATTTTCTTTTATTTTTGTATTTTGTTGCACCATATCATTACTGGAGTTGAATGTTGACATAATTTACTTATATACTGTAAAGATATTAAATTTTTTGTTAAAATTTTACTTTAAAAAATTTTTTTTTTAAAAGTGGGCGTGGTCCTTCTCCGATTTTGCTAATTTTTATTAGGCGTACATATAGTAACAGAAGTAACGTTCCTGCCAAATTTCATCAAGATATCTTCAACGACTGCCAAATTACAGCTTGCAAAACTTTTAAATTACCTTCTTCTAAAAGTGGTAGGTGCCACGCCCATTGTCCAAAATTTTACTAATTTTCTATTCTGCGTCATAAGTTCAACTCATCTACCAAGTTTCGTCGCTTTAGCTGTCTTTTGTAATGAATTATCGCACTTTTTCGGTTTTTCGAAATTTTCGATATCGAAAAAGTGGGCGTGGTTATAGTCCGATATCGTTCATTTTAAATAGCGATCTGAGATGTGTACTCAGGAACCTGCATACCAAATTTCATCAAGATACCTCAAAATTTACTCAAGTTATCGTGTTAACGGACGGACGGACGGATGGACGGACGGACATGGCTCAATCAAATTTTTTTTCGATCCTGATTATTTTGATATATAAAAGTCTATATCTATCGCGATTGCTTTATATATGTACAACCAACCGTTATCCAATCAAACTTAATATACTCTGTGAGCTCTGCTCAACTGAGTATAAAAAATATACGTACATTCATGCATGTTTTTAACATTCGCTGCGCAAACATGCGATAGCCATACACGATGTCGCTACGCCACTTGTTCAGCGACGACTAAATCATTTGGTAAGCATAGAGCGCAACCCTACAAAAATCGTTGGATCATGTGGTCAACTGGAGTACTTACCATTATACTCCACTGTAATGTAGCAATTAACCAACCCATGTTTCTACACGAACATATATGTATATATTGCAAGCCGATCATTGCTCATTTTAACGATTGTATTCACTACACGATGTTTATTGTCTGTGGGTACTCCATGGATTACTCTGATGTAATGCGGAGTTGGAGTTATGGTCCAGTCTTAGGACATCGCAATGTTAATTGGTCCATATTTTTTGTATGAATTGTGGTTAAGTTTGCAGCATTCGGTTGGCCCATAGAGAGTACTCCATACATGCATGCGTGGAGTACTCGCGATTTTTGCAGGGAACATGTCTGTGTGCAGAACGTAACCTGTTTGTCTGATCAATTGATCTATGAAAAGCCGATGTCTGTTGTATACATACATTTGTTCGTAGCTTTCGCGTTTTTGTCGCATCTGTTTAACTACTTACATGCATGCATGGAGTACTCGTGATTTTTGCAGGGTTCTCAACAATATCAATAAATTTTTCACTCCAAACCACAGATTAACAGATTGTAATTCAGTTTATCATGGACAACAATGGATTTTCAGGACCAAAAAAGATTTTATAGAGAGAATAGAAGACCCGGCAGACGTTGTCCTGACCTAAATTTGGCCTATCTGCATACATTTTAACAAGCTTTTTCCGTCTGACTCTGCCCTCCCCCCGCCCCCCTCTTCACTTTTTCCTAATCCTTTTATTCACTCCTCCCTCCATCTTCTTCGCTTCATCTATCTCCATCTTCGTCTCATTCTATCTCTTTCTCAATCTCCTCCTTCTCTCTTTCCTCTTCTCTCAATTCTTTCTCATTCTTCTGCATCCCTTATTGCCTGTCCCAGAGGGTGGTATGTATTTTATTCCATTCCCAGTCCCAGTCCCAGTCCGTCTCTGGATAATATATTACTCTGTACTAAAGCACTCATCAACAGCTTTCATTTGATATCCGTATTGTATAAACACTGTCTAGGCATACACTGGCCCACGTTTTGGCCTATATCTCGAGACCCTAGTCACTCAGGGGTATGAAATTACCCTCTACTAAAGCACTCATCAACAGCTTTCATTTGTTATCCATATTCTATAAACACATTCCGGGGGTACTCGGGTCCATGTTACGCTTATATCTCGAGACCCTAGTCACCAATAGGTATGAAAACAACCCTGTACTAAAGCACTCATCAAAAGCTTTCATTTGTTATCCATATTGTATAAACCCTGTCTAGGGGTACCCAGGTCCATGTTTTGGCCTATATCTCGAGACCCTAGTCACTCAGGGGTATAAAAATTACCCTCTACTAAAGCACTCATCAACAGCTTTCATTTATTATCCATATTCTATAAGCACATTCTAGGGGTACTCGGGTCCATGTTTCGCCTATATCTCGAGACTCTGTACGTCAATCGCAACCAAACCACCGCGTGAGGTTTACACAACTTGTGTGAAAGTTTGAACAAAATCGACCGACGCATCTCTTCAAACACCGGCGACCAACTAACATACGCCTTTCTTTATATATATATAGATTTTTATTTTTCACACTTCACTATAATATTAAAGCGAAATGCAGATTTTCGTTGCTTTTGAAATTCGGCTTATAAATTGCACATGGAACAAATAAAGACTCTCCTGAATTAAAAAAAATGTCTTAGTAACTCAAATCGCGGGCCCCCTCAGAAACCCCGGGCCCCCTCTCGTCGGCCCTGGTGATGTGCTATACTTGATATAATTCCCTATAATATTTTTTATTGATAGGTACGTTGTTTAATTAAACACCAACCAATTACACGAAAGTATATCCGCACCATTTGAAAATGTGAGTGCCGGTGCGTATACGTAACATTTTATTATTACGTATAAACTGATAAAAAAATTTGCAATAAAATATTTCAACTATAAACTGAGATATAACCTATCCTATATTGCAAGTTAGATCAAACTACACACGGTGTGCAAAACCAATTCAAAATCGGTTCAGTAGGTTAGGAGTCCATTGGCCTCACACATAGTGACACGTGTTTTTTTATATATAGAGATATGCTTATTTTTGAATTTTTCTGTCTATCACAGGTTTTTTTTTTAACTGTACGTAATGTAAACTTAACATAATGTTATTACCATGGTTTGCACACAATTGTAATTACTCAATATTTACTTATTTACTTAATTGGCGCTTAACCGTCTAAACGGTTATGGCCAGAAAACAAGGCGCGCCAGTCGCTCCTTCGCTCCGCCAACCGGCGCCAATTGGTCACACCAAGGGAGTTTAAATCGTTTTCCACCTGGTCCTTCCACCGGAGTGGGGGCCCCTTCTACCACTGCTTCCTAGGCCGGTCCCGATAGAAACACTTTCTTGGCCGGAGCGTCATATTTCATTCGCATAACATAGCCCGGCCAGCGCAGCCGCTGCGTTTTAAGTCGCTAAACTATGTTGTTGTCTGCGTAGAGCTCGTACAGCTCATCGTTAAATCCTGTTCGGTACTCGCCATCGCCAGTGGCGAACACTCCGAGAGCCGCTTCATCTGATGTTGTCTGGTCCATGCTTCTGCATAATATAACAAGACGGGTACGATAAGTATCTTGTAGATTATGATTTTCGTTTGCCCAGAGAGGACTTTACTTTTCAATAGCCTACCTAGTCCAAAGTAGCATTTATTGGCAAGATTGGTTCTTCGCTGGATTTCAGTGCTGATGTTGTTGTTAGTGTTGATGCTGGTTCCCAAATAAATGAAGTCTTTTACTATTTCGAAATTATGGCTGCCAACAATAGCGTGGTTGTCAAGGCGCATATGCGCTGACTCTTTGCTCGATGACAGCAGGTACTTCGTTTTGTCCTAACTCGCCATCAGACCCACCTTTACCGTTTATTTTTCCAGTTTGGAGTAAGCAGAACTAACGGCGCGTGTGTTTAGGCCGATGATATCAATGTCATCAGCATATGCCAGTAATTGCACGCTTTTATAGAATATTGTTCCAGAGCGATTAAGTTCTGCAGCTAGTATAATTTTCTCCAGCATCAAATTAAAGAAATCGCACGATAGGGGGTCAACCTGTCTGAAACCTCGTTTAGTTTCGAACGGCTCGTAGAGGTCCTTCCCAATTCTCAATGGTGTTGCCCAACGTCATTTTTGCACAGCCATATAAGTTTTGCGGGGAAACCAATTTAGACATAGTGGCATAAAGGAAGCCCATTTTCGTGCTGTCGAAGGCGGTTTTAAAATCGACGAAGAGGTGATGTTTGTCGATTCTTGTTTCGCGGGTTTTTTTCTAAGATTTGGCGCATTGTGAAAATCTGGTCGAAAGTAGATTTACCAGATCTGAAGCCGCATTGATAAGGTCCAATCAGCCGATTCACGGTGGTCTTAAATTTTCGCACAATATACTTGACAGGGCCTTATTTTGCGGTAATGTAAGGGTAAATCCGAGACTACGTTGAGATCAGCTCGAGACTATTTTGGTTTTTCAGTGGTTGTGTTAGATAATATATCGATATAATTTTGGAATATCTAAGGGAACATTTCGCAATTATTTTGCGATAATTTGAGATAGTTTTGTGGTTAAGTATGAATTATTGTGGCAGGTTTCGATAATATGTATTTATGAATACAAAATTCGGACTGTTATTATTATGCTATGTTGTTGTTGTTGTAGCAGTTATGCTATCGGCATAGCATATCGAAAAACTATTAATTTTTTATAAAAATTATAACAATAAATTATCGATTTGCTAAAGAAAAAATAAAGATAGGCTATCGATTTTTTATTGAAAATTTATATTCGATTTATATTCGAAGAGTTATCACAAAGGTAGTGTTATTCAAAGATTTGCCATTAACATCTGAACTTCACTTAATTTTTTTTTGCACTACATTGTTGTTATAATCTACATATTTCATTCGTTCTTCAATTACAACAAGTAAGGACGGGACTGTCTTCGGCTGTGCCGAAGACTTCATACCTTTCATGAATGGGGCTGAACAATAATCTTATCCCGTTCGTAATCTCCAAATAATAGGATGTATAAGATAGGAAATATAGAGTGAACGATGTACATACCTAAACGATTTTTAAGATAAATATAAAAAAAAAAAATGGCAAAAACCCCCTTATCTGAACGTTCGGTTGTATGGGATATATATTATATATAGCTCCGATCGAAATGATTTTTTCTTGAAATCTTCTATTATATATTAGAATAAATATCACCAAGTTTAACGTTTTTATATTGGAAATTAAGGGAGAAATTTGCAAAAATCTTTCTATCTGAACGATCGGTTGTATGGGATATATACTATATATAGCTCCGATCAAAGTGATTTTTTTCAGGATATCTTCTATGATATATTAGAATATATATCACCAAGTTTCACGTTTATACTTACTAAATTGCGGCAGAAATGACCAAAATCGTCTTATATGAACAATCGGTTGTATTGGAGATATATGTTATAGTGGTCTGATCCTACCGGATCCGACAAATGTCTAATATAATACAAATATGCATCCTTGTGCCAAATTTCATTGAGATATCTAAAAATTTGAGGGACTAGTTTGCGTTCAAACAGACAGACGGGCATGGCTATATCAACTTAGTTCGTTGCCCTGATCAATTCGGTATACTTAATGGTGAGTCTATCTTCTATATTTCTCAACGTTACAAACATCGCACCAAAGTAAATATACCATTTCATGTTCATGAAAGGTATAAAAATCTATTGAAATTTCCAACCTTGTTAGGTTAGGTTAGGTTAGGTTGGGGTGGCTGCCCGAGGGCACACTTAGGCCAGTAGTACTAGGCCCGTTGTGATACCACGAAAAAAACACCGTTACCTCTCCTCTTCGAACCATTTTGAGGACCTGATGAAAGCTACCAGGTCCTTGACGTCATGCTCCACATTCTGACTCATAGTATCAAGAAATGCAGCTCCCAGAAAGCGCTGCCGTGCTCGCAGTTCCAACCTTGTTAAAAACAAAAACAAAAAAAAACTATATAACTAACCATAAAACCATAAATTACACAACTTTTCAAATTTCTCCCAAGCCGTCATATCAAAAAATGCATTTCTTGTGATACCGTTAATACTATTTCACACAGCATCAACTCATCCATAGTCACAATTAGCATACCTTGTTAAAATGAGAAACATATTTCGGCGATTAATTTTTATAGATATGAATAAAAGATACACCCACTGTTGATGCCACATTTACATACAGACATATATGTATGTAGATTTAATATTTTGAAGCGAACTGCTCCGTAGAAAAACTAGTGCCGTTGTTTATAGCACAAACTAAAAATGTTGAACGATATATAGTTTAGTTAAAGGCCTGGACAAGCTATGTTGCCCTAAAACTTCCTGAAAATGAAGAAAAATGGGATTGACTTTAGGCCACCTCTAACTTAATCTAGACAAGATATTTAAAAAACATTTAAAACAAGTAAGGAAGGCTAAGTTCGGGTGTAACCGAACATTACATACTCAGTTGAGAGCTGTGGAGACAAAGTAAGGGAAAATCACCATGTTTTAAAATGAACTTGGGATAACCCTGGAATGTATTTGTATGAAATGTGTATCAAATAAAGGTGGTAGTGAGTATTTTAAAAGGGAGTGGGCCTTAGTTCTATAGGTGAATGCCTTTTCGAGATATCGTCATAAAGGTGGACCAGGGGTGACTCTACAATTTGTTTGTACGATATGGGTATCAAATGAAAGGTATTAATGAGTATTTTAAAAGGGGAGTGGGCCTAAGTTCTATAGATGGACGCATTTTCGAGATATCGCCATAAAGATGGACCAGGGGTGACTCTAGAGTTTGATTGTACGATATGAGTATCAAATGAAAGGTGTTAATGAGTATTTTAAAAGGGAGTGGGCCTTAGTTCTATAGGTGGATGCCTTTTCGAGATATCGTCATAAAGGTGGACCAGGGGTGACTCTAGAATTTATTTTGTACGATATGGGTATCAAATGAAAGGTATTAATGAGTATTTTAAAAGGGAGTGGGCCTAAGTTCTATAGATGGACGCATTTTCGAGATATCGCCATAAAGATGGACCAGGGGTGACTCTAGAATTTGATTGTACGATATGAGTATCAAATGAAAGGTGTTAATGAGTATTTTAAAAGGGAGTGGGCCTTAGTTCTATAGGTGGATGCCTTTTCGAGATATCGTCATAAAGGTGGACCAGGGGTGACTCTACAATTTGTTTGTACGATATGGGTATCAAATGAAAGGTATTAATGAGTATTTTAAAAGGGAGTGGGCCTTAGTTCTATAGGTGGATGCCTTTTCGAGATATCGTCATAAAGGTGGACCAGGGGTGACTCTACAATTTGATTGTACGATATGAGTATCAAATGAAAGGTGTTAATGAGTATTTTAAAAGGGAGTGGACCTAAGTTCTATAGGTGGACGCCTTTTCGAGATATCGCCATAAATGTGGACCAGGGGTGACTCTAGAATTTATTTTGTACGATATGGGTATCAAATGAAAGGTATTAATGAGTATTTTAAAAGGGAGTGGGCCTAAGTTCTATAGATGGACGCATTTTCGAGATATCGCCATAAAGATGGACCAGGGGTGACTCTAGAATTTGATTGTACGATATGAGTATCAAATGAAAGGTGTTAATGAGTATTTTAAAAGGGAGTGGGCCTTAGTTCTATAGGTGGATGCCTTTTCGAAATATCGTCATAAAGGTGGACCAGGGGTGACTCTGGAATGAGTTTGTACGATATGGGTATCAAATGAAAGGTGTTAATGAGTATTTTAAAAGGGAGTGGGCCTTAGTTCTATAGGTGGATGCCTTTTCGAGATATCGCCATAAAGGTGGACCAGGGGTGACTCTAGAATGAGTTTGTACGATATGGGTATCAAATGAAAGGTGTAAATGAGTATTTTAAAAGGGAGTGGGCCTTAGTTCTATAGGTGGATGCCTTTCGAGATATCGTCATAAAGGTGGACCAGGGGTGACTCTAGAATTTGTTTGTACGATATGGGTATCAAATGAAAGGTGTTAATGAGTGTTATAAAAGGGAGTGGGCCTTAGTTCTATAGGTGGACGCTTTTTCGGAATATCGTTATAAAAGTGGACCAGGGTTGACTCTAGAATGCGTTTGTACAATATGGTTATCAAATGAAAGGTGTTAATGAGTATTTTAAAAGGGAGTGGGCCTTAGTTCTATAGGTGAATGCCTTTTCGAGATATCGTCATAAAGGTGGACCAGGGGTGACTCTACAATTTGTTTGTACGATATGGGTATCAAATGAAAGGTATTAATGATTTTAATACAATAGGATGCTAATCTTAAGCCACTAAGAAAATTACCTGTTTTTTGGAATTTTTTTTTCCATCCGACCTTTGCATTCGTAGGTTTCAATAAACCGCAACGTAAAATCTTTTTCTTCCACGAACTTGCTCATTTCACGTTCTCACAAAACTAACATACCAATGCTTGTCAATCACGTTGGCCACGATCAAATAGACCAGCTGTCAAGCGAAAAAATTTACAAATTTTGATTTTCATCAACGCGAAGCCGACAACAAGTACGTGTGAGCACGTTATCAAATGAAAGGTGTTAATGAGTATTTTAAAAGGGAGTGGGCCTTAGTTCTATAGGTGAATGCCTTTTCGAGATATCGTCATAAAGGTGGACCAGGGGTGACTCTACAATTTGTTTGTACGATATGGGTATCAAATGAAAGGTATTAATGAGTATTTTAAAAGGGCGTGGGCCTTAGTTCTATAGGTGGACGCCTTTTCGATATATCGCCATAAAGGTGGACCAGGGGTGACTCTAGAATTTGTTTGTACGATATGGTTATCAAATGAAAGGTGTTAATGAGTGTTATAAAAGGGAGTGGGCCTTAGTTCTATAGGTGGACGCTTTTTCGGAATATCGTTATAAAAGTGGACCAGGGTTGACTCTAGAATGCGTTTGTACAATATGGTTATCAAATGAAAGGTGTTAATGAGTATTTTAAAAGGGAGTGGGCCTTAGTTCTATAGGTGCATGCCTTTTCGAGATATCGTCATAAAGGTGGACCAGGGGTGACTCTAGAATTTGTTTGTACGATATGGGTGTCAAATGAAAGGTGTTAATGAGTATTTTAAAAGGGCGTGGGCCTTAGTTCTATAGGTGGACGCCTTTTCGATATATCGCCATAAAGGTGGACCAGGGGTGACTCTAGAATTTGTTTGTACGATATGGGTATCAAATGAAAGGTGTTAATGAGTATTTTAAAAGGGCGTGGGCCTTAGTTCTATAGGTGGACGCCTTTTCGATATATCGCCATAAAGGTGGACCAGGGGTGACTCTAGAATTTGTTTGTACGATATGGGTATCAAATGAAAGGTGTTAATGAGTGTTATAAAAGGGAGTGGGCCTTAGTTCTATAGGTGGACGCTTTTTCGGAATATCGTTATAAAAGTGGACCAGGGTTGACTCTAGAATGCGTTTGTACAATATGGTTTTCAAATGAAAGGTGTTAATGAGTATTTTAAAAGGGAGTGGGCCTTAGTTCTATAGGTGGATGCCTTTTCGAGATATCGTCATAAAGGTGGACCAGGGGTGACTCTAGAATTTGTTTGTAAGATATGGGTATCAAATGAAAGGTGTTAATGAGTATTTTAAAAGGGCGTGGGCCTTAGTTCTATAGGTGGACGCCTTTTCGATATATCGCCATAAAGGTGGACCAGGGGTGACTCTAGAATTTGTTTGTACGATATGGGTATCAAATAAAAGGTGTTAATGAGTATTTTAAAATGGCGTGGGCCTTAGTTCTATAGGTGGACGCCTTTTCGATATATCGCCATAAAGGTGGACCAGGGGTGACTCTAGAATTTGTTTGTACGATATGGGTATCAAATGAAAGGTGTTAATGAGTGTTATAAAAGGGAGTGGGCCTTAGTTCTATAGGTGGACGCTTTTTCGGAATATCGTTATAAAAGTGGACCAGGGTTGACTCTAGAATGCGTTTGTACAATATGGTTATCAAATGAAAGGTGTTAATGAGTATTTTAAAAGGGAGTGGGCCTTAGTTCTATAGGTGGAAGCCTTTTCGAGATAACGTTATAAAGGTGGGCTAGGGGTGACTCTAGAATTTGTTTGTACGATATGGGTATCAAATGAAAGGTGTTAATGAGTATTTTAAAAGGGAGTGGGCCTTAGTTCTATAGGTGGACGCTTTTTCGAGATATCGTCATAAAGGTGGGCCAGGGGTGACTCTAGAATTTTTTTGTACGATATGGGTATCAAATGAAAGGTGTTAATGAGTATTTTAAAAAGGAGTGGGCCTTAGTTCTATATGTGGACGCCTTTTCCTGATATCGCCATAAACGTGGACCAGTGGTGACTCTAGAATGTGTTTGTACGATATGAGTATCAAATTAAAGGTATTAATGAGGGTTTTAAAAGGGAGTGGCCCTTAGTCGTATATGTGAAGGCGTTTTCGAGATATCGACCAAAATGTGGGCTAGGGTGATCCAGAACATCATCTGTCGGATACCGCTAATTTATTTATATATGTAATACCACGAACAGTATTCCTTCCAAGATTCCAAGGGCTTTTGATTTCGCCCTGCAAAACTTTTTCATTTTCTTCTACTTAATATGGTAGATGTCACACCCATTTTACCAAGTTTTTTCTAAAGTTATATTTTGCGTCAACAGACCAATACAATTACCATGTTTCATCCCCTTTTTCGTATTTGGTATATAATTATGGCTTTTTTTTCATTTTTCGTAATTTTCGATATCGAAAAAGTGGACGTGGTCATAGTCGGATTTCGGCCATTTTTTACACCAATACAAAGTGAGTTCATATAAGTACGTGAACTGAGTTTAGTAAAGATATGTCGATTTTTGCTCAAGTTATCGTGTTAACGGCCGAGCGGAAGGACAGACGGTCGACTGTGTATAAAAACTGGGCGTGGCTTCAACCGATTTCGCCCTTTTTCACACAAAACAGTTATCTTCCTATAGTCTAAGCCTCTACCAAATTTCACAAGGATTGGTAAATTTTTGTTCGACTTATGGCATTAAAAGTATCCTAGACAAATTAAATGAAAAAGGGCGGAGCCACGCCTATTTTGAAATTTTCTTTTATTTTTGTATTTTGTTGCAACATATCATTACTGGAGTTGAATGCTGACCTAATTTACTTATATACTGTAAAGATATTAACTTTTCTTTTAAAATTTGAATTTAAAAAAAAATTTTTTAAAAAGTGGGCGTGGTAGTTCTCCGATTTTGCTAATTTTTATTAAACAGACATATAGTAATAAGAGTAACGTTCCTGCCAACTTTCATCATGATATCTTCAACGACTGCCAAATTACAGCTTGCAAAACTTCTAAATTACCTTCTTTTAAAAGTGGGCGGTGCCACGCCCATTGTCCAAAATTTGACTATTTTTCTATTCTGCATCATAAGTTCAACTTACCTACCAAGTTTCATTGCTTAGTCCGTATTTGGTAATGAATTATCGCACTTTTTCGATTTTTCGAAATTTTCGATATCGTTCATTTTAAATAGCGATCTGAGATGAGTGCCCAGGAACCTACATACCAAATTTCATCAAGATACCTCAACATTTACTCAAGTTATCGTGTTAACGGACAGACGGACGGACGGACGGACGGACGGACATGGCTCAATCGAATTTTTTTTCGATACTGATGATTTTGATATATGGAAGTCTATATCTATCTCGATTCCTTTATACCTGTACAACCAACCGTTATCCAATCAAAGTTAATATACTCTGTGAGCTCTGCTCAACTGAGTATAAAAATTAAAAATTTAATTGCGTAACTGTCACGGTTATGGATTTCTAGTCGAATTCCGAAACTTTTCACTGCCGTCCATAGCAAAAAGGCGGTAAATTGCACTTACTGCTTTTTAGATATTTTAATGACAACACATTTTTGCGCTTTACAAATTTTTGAGTTTATTCATTGACTAAAGAAATACTTATTAAAAAATTACAGTGGAATATAAAACATGGTTTTAGTTTTGATGCTTTCTTGAAAAAAATTTCCTAAATAAAAATTCAATTTTCACTGATTTCAGTTTTACACTTTACTGCTTTTTTACTATGAACGGCAGTACGAACGAGTACTCTTTTTCACTAAGATCACTCCCACATGTTACTACTGTGAGAAATATTCAATCAGTATTTTTAATTGTGAGTAAATAAAAACAAATATTTAAAGTGAATGAAAAATTTTACACAAAAATATAAACTTTTAATCATAACATTGAAATTTTCCTCAGTAGATGCTACCTGTGTAGATAATTTTTTAAAGGGTTTTTAAGTAGTTGGTTCAATTTTTCGTAGATGTTGCCCATATAGAAAATATGGGTGGCACCACATCGAGACTTCCTTTATAATTTTAAAAGCTGGAGACATTATTATAGATGCTGTCAAGAAAGAAAATTAGAATAGCTAGCCCTTTTGAGTAAAATTGCAAACGAATTCAATAGTGAGTAATAAAGCTTGAACACCGTTCTCAGTAGAGAAAATCGTTTTATCGTAGGACTCAAAAACATGGTTTTTATTACAGCTGTAAATAATCAGAATGCACGCAGTACAATGGCAGTGAGTTTAAATGTGTGCTTTTCTCAACAAATTTTTATCTTTTCTCAAATAAAGTTGCGCGTTTCTGAAATACATTTGCCAATTCTCAAAAACCTGTTCCTCCTTTAAATTTGTCCTTTTCTAAAATACATTTACCCGTTTCTCATTTGAATTTGCCCTTTGTTAAGTAAACTTGACCAATTTTCATTTTCTCACATTTGCCAATCGTATATATATTAACACGTGTTCTGAAATTCAATTGTCTTTTTTTCAAATTATTTGCCTATTTACCCTGTTTCTCGAAAAAATTTGTCACTTTCTCAAATACATTTATCAATTTCTCATAAACATTTGATAGTTTCTCAAATTCACTTGCAGGTTTTTCAAAAAAACTTTCAAATGACTCGAATACAGTTGCCCTGTCTCAAATACATTTGCCCTCTTTTTAAATATTTCTGTCCTTCTCTCAAATCATTTGTCCTTTTCTAAAATGCAATTGGAAATGGTGTAGCAGAACTATTTTTGTTCGGATAAGAGTAGGTACGAGTACATACTTCACTACTTTGCTCAAGCATCCAGCTTTTTTCGTAGTCGTGCACCTTTTAGACGTACTCAAAAAATGCCGCGCTTGCTCTGAAAACACAGAAAACGGAACATAGCGCAGAACCACACCTTTAGAGCTTTTCATGGGCTCTCCTACGAGCGGATCAGTCATAAAGTGTTTTAATTTCCTTCTTGGTACGGCTGGGTATAAAAAATACTTAAACGATTTGCGAATTTTGAATAGAAGGTAAAATTCTTATCGCGAAATCTAGTGCAGTCAACGGAAATCAAGTAATAGCAGGAATTTCGAATTACACTTTTAAATTTCGACATCCACATTTAATAAACTCCCACGGCTTGTCTTAGTTGAAATAATATTATGCTGGAATAAAAATTAACAAAACGAATATATGCATAGATACACAGACCGAGAACGAAGAAAAATGAAGATGTGCTTATTGATGTATGTATGTATATAGTTAAGGAGTTCCCTCCACAGATTTGCTATGCCATGAATAAACGAAGAACAAAGGTGCAAAATGCAAATGTGTTGGTGTGCAAATTATGGTTTAACACCTCATTGAACTTTTCAGTCTGCGACGCTTGACTCGCTTCTGGCGCAAAACCTTCTTTCACTGCACACGCTTACGCTCTTTCTTATCAACTAATTTCTTGTCTGCTTTGTAGATGTTTGTATGTACTATGTGCATATTCTCCCTTTTATTTGAGCTTTCCAAATTTGAATTTCATATTTAAATTGGCACTCAAACGAAGTTTAAACATAAAACCTTGGCTGCGTGAGCGTGTAAAATGTTAGCGGTCTTTGTTCTTATTCATTTGCATACATAGGTACATATGTTTTACGTATGTATGCCTGTACGCAGGGCCGTAGGGAGAAAATCCGGGCCCGGGACTAAACAATTTACGGTCCCCCTATACAAAAATCCACTAATAAATTTCATTAACTTGAATTAATGACTTCTCATTCATGAATTACACTGCGTTACAAAAACGAACTTTAGTTCTGTCCTATGAACCAAATATACTTTTCGGAAAAGGGAGAAAAAATAAAAATACACGTGTATCGGCGTTTTTCATATACACGTCAGAATTTTTTTTTTTATGTATAAAATATAAAGCTCGTAGTGTCCGTCTGTCCGCCATAAACAGTTTAGTGTTAGAAAGTTACTATTGATAAACTACAAATATATGGAGTAGGATGGGTTGAAAAACAATTTTTTTCGGAACGCTTTAGTAGTTTAAAAATTTGGAGTCCCTTCAAGTTATGCCGAAAAAAAGTGAAATATTTTTTTTTTAATTCAGGAAATTCTGAAAATTGATAAAAATCTATTTTTTTTTTTAATTTGACGTGATACATACATTTCCTCTGCCTGCAAAAATTCAGCTAGATTCGATCACGGAAAAATGGTTAAAAATCGATCCAAAGTCTTTCACACAGGCGGACAGGCGGATACTACGATACTTTCCGAAAAAGTATATTTGGTTCATAGGACAGAATGTGTGTAGCGCGGTGTTATTGATGGATTACATAAAAAAAAAAAATGTTTGCCACGTCAACTAAATGATTTTTGGACTAAGAGCTGACAATAAAATTAACACAGAATATTTACTATTTATACTATTTTTTGTAATGTAGAAATAAAATTCTCTTTTAACAGCCACATATAATTTCAAATAATCGTTTCTAGTTATATGGTAACATTTTAATACATTTCTGATAAATTGAATGATGATTATAAATTTTAATTACTCAATATAGAAAGTTCGGATATCAAAGAGTGGCTTTACTTGCTTTTTTCGCTGCAAAATTTTTATACTAATATCAAAATTTAATTGTCTTGCCAAAACGGATGCAACACAAAGCGTGGCAAGTCCTGAAACTTGCTCTTGAGATGAACACGATCTATGAAAGTGTTTGATTCTTGAAAGGACGCTGAAGGAACATTCTGCACTAGCTACAGTGACAGGTATAGTGCAAAAGATACGTAAAGCAAAACAAGTGTTAGGGAAAATCGTATACAGATTTTGAACATATGTAGATGGCAATTAGCAATTCCAATGGAGGACCTTTATCAACATTTGCTTCGTAAATGTGTTTCAAGTGAATTATTTCGCATTTAAGCTTTGAGAAATGTCCGACTTGTATTTTTTGACAAATTTTGTTGCGCTCGCCCGAACCGTAGTTTTCTCCATGCCTTCAAATTGCCACAAGAAGGAAACCGTCCCGCTCAGATTTCTCATAGCTGCAAATCGTTCAGTAATGCCAGTGATTACCGAATCAACGATCACCATGTATTGTGTATGTATTGTTTTTAAAATCAGACTCTGAATTATCCGTAATCATCTCATTTAAATTATCTTCACAACGTCTTTTGGGTTTTCTCTTTCGAATGTCCGGAAACTTTGGCGAGATGGTCAATTGAATAGCAACTCTTTTGCATTCGCTAAAATTTTTTCCCATTGGTTCCTGATCAGCTTTAAACCAGCTAATAAGGCATCTAGATGTCGGACCTAAACATGTTGTTGTTGTTGTAGTAGTGCTTGGCCCCACCTAACAGCTACGACCGACAACAAATTGTCATCAATATCCTCTACCGGGAATCCAAGGAAACTTGCTGTTTCAACAGGGGTGGACCATAATGAAAGGGGTGTTAGAGGCGTTGGTTCCACATTACAATTAAAGAGATGGTTGGTGTCATGTGGAGACAAATTGCAAGCGCGGCATACATTTTGTATGTCGGGGTTGATTCTGGATAGGTAAGAGTTTAACCTGTTACAGTATCCATATCGAAGTTGAGCTAGAGTGACTCGCGTTTCCCTGGGGAGTATGCGTTCCTCTTCCCAAAGTTTTGGGTATTGTTTTTTAAGTACTGGATTCGCCGGGCAATTCCAGTCATAAAGGTCCGACGCCTGTTTGCGGAGTTCACCAAGTACCTGCTTGTGTTTTTTTGCTTCATACGGCTGAGCTGTCAGGTGTCGTATTTCCTCAAAATGCTTACGGAGATGACTCCTTAAGCCCCTAGGCGGTGTTGGCTTATCAATCAGATGTCTGTTGGGATGCCCAGGTTTCTGGGGAGTATTCTCGCCTCATTATGTAGATGGTGTTCTGGGGACATAAGAAGACAGCCCGTGGCGATTCTGAGAGCAGTACTTTGGCAGGCCTGTAGCTTTTTCCAGTAGGTAGTTTTTAGGCTTGGCGACCATATAGGGGACGCGTAGCATGCAATCGGCTGGCCTGTTGCTTTGTATGAGGTAATGAGCGTTTCTTTGTCTTTTCCCCAAGTACTACGAGGAAGGGATTTGAGGATTTTATTACGGCTCTGGATTTTGGGAACAATTGCGGCTGCGTGCTCACCAAAATGTAGATCCTGGTCAAACGTCACACCCAAGATTTTGGGGTGTATGACAGTCGGTAGCGTAGTGCCATCGACGTTGTTGTTGTAAATAAGGTCGCGGAGGATTTAGTCGGTGATAATGCCAGGTTTCGCGAGGCGAAAAAACTGGAGATATCAGGGAGGTAGCCGTCTAATCTGTTGCAAAGCTCATCGATATGTGGGCCTGGGCCTGTGGCCATTATTGTGCAGTCATCGGCGTAAGACACGATAGTAACTCCTTCTGGTGGCGGAGGTAGCTTTGGTAAGTAGAAGTTAAACAAAAGTGGGGATTGGACACCACCCTGTGGCACCTCTTGTTTAATTCTTCTTGGTTTTGATGTTTCATTTCTAAACTGCAGCGATGCCTGCCGATCACCCAGATAATTTGCGGTCCACCTTTTAAGACATGGGGTAAGGGTAGACCCTTCCAGGTCTTGCAGTAAAGTGACATGGTTGACCGTATCAAAAGCTTTTGATAGGTCTAGTGCAACGAGTATTGTTCTATTGTGGGGGTTTTGGTTTAAACCGCAATTTATCTGGGTGCTGATGGCATTTAGCGCGGTGGTGGTGCTATGGAGTTTTCTGAAGCCATGGTGATGACAGGCTAGCTGCAAATTTGCTTTGAAGTAGAGGAGCAAAATGGCTTCAAGTGTCTTTGCTACTGGCGATAAGAGAGATATAGGGCGATACGACCCTCCTATGTTAGCTGGTTTTCCAGGCTCTAGTAGCGGGACCACCTTTGCCATTTTCCGTTTTTCGGGTATGAGAAAGATGGAAAGAGATAGGTTGAAGACAGCACTTTACTGCTAAAGGCGACGGGAACTTTGTCATCGTGTCTAGACGGATTCGATAGGGACTTTGTTCATCCACAAGCGATCTTATGTGTTGGTTTATATCCCTTATTTGGGGGTCGCAGGGTTCGAGCTGTCTTATAAGGTCACTTCTTTCGCTAAACTTGCGGCCTCCGCCGGGAAGTGGGGCCGAAATTCGGGAATTCTACCGGCGGGAATTAAATGAGCCAAGGCGGATTCAATGGCCTTGCGGAAAGCACGCTCCCCTTGGCGGTCATCAGTCGAGATTGGGAGGGCAGCAAAGCGGTTGTCTGTAAAGGTTATTTATTCGTCCCACTTTCCTTTTTTAAAGTTTATGAAAGTGCGTTTTTCTGTGACGATGAAGTCGGCGGTACGCTCGAGCGAAATAAATATAGGCAGGTGGTCGGATGCCAATGTTATCATCGGCTGCCAGTTGACGAAGTTTACGAGTTCTGCGCTCACGATTGAAATATACGGCGAATTGTGACAGGTTCCTACCATACGTGTGGGGGCGTCTCCGTTTATTGTGCAGAACGTCGTTTCTTCTATTTGATCGCCAACATCTCACCCCTACTCTCCGCCCGCAAGTGTGAGTTCCATAGATAGTGATGGGCATTAAAATCGCCTAAAATAATGCGATTGTTTCCAGTCAGTAAGGCGCTGATATTAGGGCGGTATCCACTGGGGCAAACAAGTGGCAGGAGGGATGTAGATGTAGATGATTTCTAGGTTTGCATCGCCTGACCGGACAGATAAGCCTTGAAGTTCGAAGACACTGTCCCTGCGGTCGATGCCGGGATCAAATATATGATAATGCACAGAGTGGTGTATGAGAAACGCGAGGCCGCCTCCACTAAGGGACGTACTAGGGCGTGAACAGCAAGGAGCCACAAAAGATTTATAGAAGCTACGTGGACGTCAGGTTTTGGGATCCAGCCCAGAACAACCTGTACGATGCAACCATCCCTTACACGAGACACACTGATAAGAATATGACCGTCCTAAAAGATTCTTTTCCGGCAGATGCAGCAAAACCATTTCTTGATACCTTCCCGGAGCAAGAGAATGTGGAGCAGTCCCGCTGCAAGGAGCTGCTGGCAGGATGACAATTTGTGAGAGGGACGCAACAAATTAAATGGGGTTACACTGAAATGACAGTCCTTGGTCGGTCCCGAGTCGCTCCGGTACATAGAACCGACTGCCTTGGGAAAGCGCAGTCGGACCTCAACATCTATGGTGGCGTCTTTAGCTTGGAGGACAACGTTTCTTTCATTCTTTCAATAGAGGACAGCAAGATACATTCGAACTTGTTGATGTAATTGAGAATGCCGGTAACGTCGCCGTATGCTTGCGCAGTCAAATTTGGCTTTTGGCTGAAAGACTATGAAGAGAGATCGGTACATTTTTTTTTAGGATGCCCCATAGTTGTGGAGTGCTGGTGAAAATAGTGAAGCATTTTTGTACCACTCCGAAGAAAGTAATTGCAGCCGTACAACATATTGCAGCATCAACACCAAATAAATTGAGACTTTGCACAAGGCGAGTAGCATTCGAGTTTTTGTCAAAAATGTGACGTAGTGCTCCGTTGTAAGCTCCTTTCATATTGGCGCCGTTATCGTACCCTTGTGCACGAGAATCTTCAATAAAGTATGGCAAATTAGATCAGCGATTTTCTGACCAGTTTTGTTGGTTACAATTCACGAAGGCCAAAACCGTTCTTGAATTTTAAAATTTGTTGCTTTCGAATTGAAATGGAGTTAGCGCAAAATGAACGTATTCAAAGTGACTAGCATCAGGCAAAGCATCAACGATAATAGCAAAATTCTTGGCTTTCTTGACTTGATCTAATATAGTTTCCCTCACGTGCTTTGCACAAATTTCTATAAACTCGTTCTGAATGTCTGGGGAAAGCTAGTGAACTTGTAAACGTTTGTGCTGCTGTTGTATAATCCGAACTTTCTCCAAGTTATGTCTAAGTATCGGATCATATTGGCTTATGATATCTTAGATACCCAAAAAATGTCCATCGTTTCGTTCACTTAGATATATACTTTCGACTTTGAAAGTTAGGCTTCTTTCACACAAAAATAAAATAGTGCCCAAAATTCTATATAAAATTTCTTTCCACTTTTGAGTTTCAGTGATTAGCGGGTCATTGATAAGTGTATTAACTGTAGCCTCATTTTGAATTAGATTTTGTAACATTGGATATAACATTTAATATGATCTTGAGTATTTTCGTGTGATGGCAGTTCATCGTATAGCTTCTTCCATACCTGGAATTTCGAATATCCGCAGAACAAATTTTAGGTCGATTTAAGGTATTGGTGCTTAACAGACGACATGGTAGGCAATAAAAACATTGCTACTGGCACTCCTCACTAACCAGTCACGCTCCACTTTCTCTCCATTTGGCAAGATTCTATTTAACAACGAGGTTGGAAATGCCTCGTCATGACAATCACGTGGAAAAATAACAGGAAACTGTTGATGACCTCGACAAATTATTTCGTTGACTTCTTCAGATCGCAAAAACTCATTATTCACGGTACCGATATCGAAGTCGTTTAAATAATCCGGAATTTGATACAGAGTTGGTGATATTGACTTTTTGAAGATGAACCTTCATCTGTGTCACCACGAAAACTTTACATTTTTGTTTGATGTTTTTATTGTCTCCTCAGGCCCAGGCAAAAAATCATTATCAATATTCGTTGCCTTTGAAATTCGGCTTAAAATTTTCACATGGAACAACCAAAGACTCTCCTGAATAAAAAACAAGTAAGGACGGGACTGTCTTCGGCTATGCCGAAGACTTCATACCTTTCATGAATGGGGCTGAACAATAATCTTATCCCGTCCGTAATCTCCGAATAATCGGATGTATAAGATAAGAAATACCTAGTGAACAGATCTACATACCTAAACGATTTTTAAGATAAATATAAAATAAAAAATAGGTAGGTACTTCGTGTGAGGATGCAAAGTTTCAGGTTTTTTGTGGTCTGCGTGTAAAAACTATGACTACGAATCACGTATTTCAACAAAATATGACGTAAACGTAACTATTTCATGAAATGTTTTGAATTTTGAAGCTTCTAGCCGTAAAAAAGGGGCAGAAATTGCGCAAAGTTTCTTATCTGAACAATCGGTTGTATGAGATATATTCTATATATACCACCGATCTCAATGATTTTTACAGACAACAATATATTCTATACACGTAAGCATTTGGTGAAATTTGAAGCTTCTAGCTGTTAAAATGGGGAAGAAATTGCACAAAGTTTCTTATCTGAACAATCGGTTGTATGAGATTATATATACCACCGGTCTCTATGATTTTTTCAGAAAACAATATATGCTATACACGTAAACATTTGGTGAAATTTGAACATATCTAAACGATTTTTAAAATAAATATAAAATAAAAAATAGGTAGGTACTTTGTGTGAGGATGCAAAGCTTCACGTTTTTTGTGGTCTGCATGTAAAAACTACGACTACGAATCACGTATTTCAAAAATATATGAAGTAAACGTAGCTATTTGATGAAACTTGATGAATTTTGAAGCTTCTATCCGTAAAAAAGGGGCAAAAATAACAGTTTGTATGAAGTATATAATATATATATCACCGATCTCTATGATTTTTTCAGACAACAATATATGCTATACACGTAAGCATTTGGTGAAATTTGAAGCTTCTAGATGTTAAAACGGGGCAGAAATTGCGCAAAGTTTCTTATCTGAACAATCGGTTGTATGAGATATATACTATATATACAACCGATCTCTATGATTTTTTCAGACATCAATATATGCTATACACGTAAGCATTTGGTGAAATTTGAAGTTTCTAGCTGTTAAAATGGGGCTGAAATCGCAAAAAAAAAATATATATATACTATATATATACTATATATACCATCATATATATATTATATATATCACCGATCTCTATGATTTTTTGACACAACAATGTATACTATATACGTAAGCAATCGGTGAAATTTGAAGCTTATAGCTGTTAAAATGGGGTAGAAATTGCGAAAAGTTTCTTATCTGAACAATCGGTTGTATGAGATATATACTATATATACAACCGATCTCTATGATTTTTTCAGACAACAATATATGCCCTATACGTAAGTGTTCGGTGAAATTTGAAGCTTCTAGCTGTTAAAATGGGGCTAAAATTGCAAAAATATATATATATACTATATATATACTATATATACCACCATATATATACTATATATACCACCGATCTGTATGATTTTTTCAGACAACAATATATGCTATATACGTAAGCATTTACTGCAATTTGAAGCCTCTAGCTCTTAAAATAGGGCAGTAATTACGAAAAGTTTCTTATCTGAACAATCGGTTGTGGGGGATATATACTATATATACGACCGATCTCATCAATTTTTTCAGGCAACAATATGTGCAATATACAAAAGTACATGGTAAAGTTTGAAGCTTCAATCTGCTAAATTGAGTAAGATATTACAAAAATCCTCTTTTTCTGAAAAATCGGTTGTATGGAGCATATATGCTATAGTGGTCCGATCCGGCCGGTTCTGACAAATGTCTTATCGCACACCCAAATACACCTGCTCACCAAATTTTATCAAGATATCTCAAAAATTGAGGGACTAGTTTGCATACAAAGAGACAGACGGACAGACGGACAGACAGACAGACGGACATGGCTAAATCAACTCAGCTCTTCATTCTGATTATTTCGGTATACTTAATGGTGGGTCTATCTATTTTCCTTTAAGGACTTACAATTTTGGGTTTCGTGACGAAATTAATATACCATTTCATTTTCATGAAAGGTATAAAAAAAAATGTCTTAGTACCTCAAAATCGCGGGCCCCCTCTCGACGGGCCTGCCTGTACGAGTATGCTTTTGATGCTTATGTATTTATATACATAAGTTTACAAGTTTGCGGATGCTCGAGTATTTCGGATCTTTTTCGGTTGAGTTGTGGTTTAAAAGGCGTTTTCAGGGAATCGGTTTATGGGTATTTGCGTATTTATTTGCCGAATATATGAATAATGTTAATTATTGTATTATAAAACCACAGATATGGCGTATTTAGCGGTGTAGAGCCTTTAAGTTAAGTAAGTGGTGCGCATCGCCAAGATGGTTTTGACTTTGAAAATTTTACGCAGTTTCCTCACAGTCTCCATAAAGAGTAATGGGGTAATTGTACGGATGAGAAAGATGCACCCTTACAGTGAACCATGAAAATTGCTTTGAAATATTTGGTAAATATTCTTTGTATGTATATGAAAATTAAGAAAAAGATTAAATATCTAATTCGCAGAGAAAAGAGGCCACTTAAAAATTTTAGAACCATTTAGTTATTCGATTTTAGATTTTTTCGCAATCGCAATTAAACGATTATTCGATTTTCAAAATGGATTTTCTTTAAAGTGCTCATGTACAAATATTCCATTTCAGCTAATCGAATATGAGAGCATTAGAATAATTCGGTTAGTGGAATATCAAAAGCTCTATTTATATCTCTAACAACATGTCTTTGTTTGCCCGTATAAAGTAGCATTTTGAAAGGCTATGTTTAAGCTTTTTAAAATATCTGAATTTTTGTAAAAATATTCTAGAAGAAATTAACCCTTGAAATGTGCATGGTATATCACCACCGTCCTCACCCACAGTCACATGAAAAAAGGACGTTTCATACCTGCATGAGTGTGAATGGCGAATAAGAATGGAAATACATGTGCGGGGGGGGGGGGGGGGGGGGGGGGGAGGGGGGGGGGGGGAGAAAAGGATTGCAAGTAAAGCGGGAAAAAAGATGAGGGCCGTCCGGTCCTTCCATCCTCTTCAGCAGAACTTGCGTGAAGACATGGACACCTAGCTAGGGCTCCTATTACCTTAAATTTCCACCAAACCTGGCACTCGTTTGTCCGCTCGTCATTCCCCTTATTCCCACTTCCACTTCCACTGAGCAAAGTTTGAACAACATTTTGGCCCGGTGCCTTAGCCTACTATGCCTATACGTTGGATATTTTCTTTCGGCATATCCCATATTCGCATCCATACGCTTGCACACTTATGTATTCTAGCCTTTAAACACGCAGCCAAACAAACGCCTACACAGATAAATGAGAGTCGTAAATTGTTGTTGTTCTCTTATACATATTTTAAATCTATTTCTCTAGATTCAGAAAGCATTCACGTTGACTTTTGGAAATAAAAATGAAAGTAATGAAAAAAAGAAATGTGATCAAAGAATGTAATAGGATTCCGAGGTTTTACTATAAATGTAGGTCTAGGTTTTTCTGCCCTTAGACAACGACACTAAAATAAAAATTTCAAGAAATGTGATATCCGAATAATAAGCACTTTAGCAGGGTAAATTACACAACACTTGTTTTTAGTATGATTTTCTTTCTTCCCTTTCTAATATTCCAAATAAGCGATATGGGCAAAGCTATTAAATTTCAAATAAAACATTGAACTTGAATTTAGTCTGAACCAACCACCACTGCGATGAAAATCTTTGTACTATGAATTTATTCTTTTGAGAAAATATTAAATTATTGTCTGATCTTCAGACGGCATTACTAAAGAAATTCTTCATATCCCAAAGGAGACATTCCGACATAACAACCAGACATGAATAAAAGCTTTGTATATTTGTATGTAAGCATAAATGAAATAACCAAACGAACGATACTTGTGGATAAACTCAATAAGTAAATAGAGCATTCGAAAAACAAATTTTGCAATTAAATAAGCGCAAAGGATTTATATACATATATGTATGTAGGTACTTTAGAGAAAATGAAATCGAATTATAAACATTTTATTTAATTATACAATATCCAGGTTCAAAACACAGTGAAATTATTAACATAAAACTAACGAATAAAGCAACCAGCAATTTCTTCTCGTGAGAGCCAAATAACTTTGAGTAACACCACCAGCTTCGTAAGAATATGAAAGAATCTTTTCGAGCCCTACGAAAATAAACAACGTTTTAGACAAAGTGACTCCTCATTTTTTAACCTAACGCTGGAGCAACAAATCATGTGCTGATATATTTGACCTTGTGGAACA
This sequence comes from Eurosta solidaginis, assembly GCF_040869045.1. Classification (NCBI taxonomy): domain Eukaryota; kingdom Metazoa; phylum Arthropoda; class Insecta; order Diptera; family Tephritidae; genus Eurosta; species Eurosta solidaginis. The sequence continues at coordinate 189,918,519 of NC_090321.1, forward strand.
AGAATAGTTATCAAAAAAAGAATTATTGTAGACAGTAGGCGCTTAGAGTATTCGAAAGAAAACTGCTACAGTAACTTTATGGCCCTCTTCGTGATGCCAAAGATATGAATCAAAGGCGGTTTAATGGCAAGCACTTCTAATTTTTGTGCAGATATAAGCACCAATTCGTGAATATGATTACAAAGATATGGATAAGGCCGATAAACAAGTTGGACTTATCTTGCGGAGATTCAAATATGCCTCGACCGAAATATTCACGAATTGTTATTGCAAATTTTGGCATCTCCAATTTTGACTTTTTGTCCCCCTTGCTACGGAAGGTAGCATAGGTCCACCATTTTCGCCCGCAAACGTTGACTTCTTGCTTACGTTTACATACTACGGGCGGATGAAAAAATCGAATTTTACGATGTGTTGTCATCACTAACAGGATGAAATGATATAGAAAATGAATGTATGTACATTTTTTGGGGAATTGAAATAGGATTTTGATATGAAAATATTTTTGTGCCATATTAAAGGCTGAATATAAACATATGTGTTTTTATGTATAAAGAGTGTAACTTTGTTTGACCTCATGGAATTTTATTTATGAATTGTTTTTGTTTTTGTTGTATGAGTGAATAATTCAATGATTTTGTTCAATATAATTAGTTTTATTAGTCCCCCAAAAAATACCCCTTTTTCTATCTGTTGTATCCCCAAATCCCCCAATTTGTTATTATCTGTCCCTCTTTCGACATTTTCGGTCTGGGAACCCTAGTCCCAAGCTAGATAGAAAGTGACTACAGAAATTCCAAATTCAATAACTTTTTGATAAATATTCGACATCTCTTCGATATTATGTTGATATATTTTCGATATCAAGTTGAAAAGTGTTTGATAATACATCGATAACAAACTGATAAATCGATAGCAAGTTTAAAATGATTTGATAATGATCTAATACTTCGATAACTCGTCTGTACCACCCCAATAACAAGCTGACAACATGTTGATAATAAACCGTAAACACTACCATACAAAACTGCTTGTTTCGGTTTCTTCACCGGTTCTGAATTGTAAGCTTTCCTTTCCTTTCAATTTATTTTTCGTATGCTCTCACCATTCATAACTTAGAACAAATTGATGAAATTACAATAAAAACTTATCTTATTGGCATTTACAAAGATCAAAAAAGTTTAAAATTGTTCCGAGACCCTCTTAAAATAAACTTCAAATTTTGTGTTGGTCTTTTTTAACTCTTTTATTTCGTAAGTGGACCGACCCAGTCTAATAAATATAGTACATAATATATGTACATACATACATTTGTTTACACAAGTGAGTAAACATTTGTCTCGTAAGTCTGATTGCAATTGTCATTTGGTTGGTAAGGATATTGCACTTTGTCATTTTTGGTCCTTAGAGTCATATTATAAACACATTCAAATTTGCATCGATCATGTTGACATGTGTGTGTACACTTCTATTCTATACACATAACATACATTATTATGTAAGCACATACGTGTGCTTTTTCCAATGCATCAAAACACAAATATGTAAGTATGTGCGGCTGCATGCACGTGGGCACGCATGAATTTGCTCTCTACATTTGTGCTGCACTCTTTCTATTTCTCTGGCTTTATTTGTAACACGCATACGTATGCATAAATGCATTTGTAATAAAATAAAATTGTTTTGAAATTCTGTGTGAGAACGAGAGGCCTATCCAACACAGGTCATATGGCTAAGTTTGGTTGCATTTCGAAGGTTTTGTGGTTTGCAAAAATGCTCTGTCACGCAATAATCGTACAGTAATTTCAGTATGCGTTATGTTTGTTTTTCGTAACAAATTGCATTTGTATTTGCGTGGGCAAGTGCTGCTCGGGGCATTTATTCGTAATATGCCAACACATTGCAATAATATATCCGTGAACCCAGTTAACGAAATATGGATACACCTTTAAATACGCCTTTATTTTAATTATGTTTATATCTTAATCATTACCATAATGGTAATCGTGATAGTTACCATCACGTTAACCTTATTCGTGGTGGTAATCGTGGTCGTAACCGTAACTATAACCGCAAACATAACCATTTTCGCTACAGTAATCACAACCATAATCTCCATGGAAACCGTAACCGTGATCATGGATATAACTGTAATCTCAATAGCCATAAGTGTAGCTCGAAGACACTCCCCGAGTGGAAACCTCCTTAGTTTGCAAAAGTTTCCTATCTACAAATTCTTGCACTTTGGTTCAGCTTAATGGTATAGGGTTTTCAAAGACCATTAACTTCTACACCCTAATTTGTGGTATGTTCAAGCTACCATATGCGAAAGCGGCCCCCAAGGTACTGTCAAATCATAGCTTGATGTGTCGTTCACTGAGCTAAGCGTGATATCAAGCGCATTACTAAATACAGTAAGATTTATATAGAAATAGTACCGTTTCGATTATGCCTTGTATATCTCTTCAAAGCCTTTTCTCCTGGGAGTGGGATTTGGTCAAATTGGAACAGTACCCCCATTAGCAACTTATAGACTAATTTTGCGTATATAACATATAAGGAACTTCCCTTTATCGCATGTGTAACTACGCTCCCACAGAGTGTGACGCCTACAGCGAGCCTTTCCTAATTGGTCAGCACCTTGAACTCTGCTGATGCAGTTTCCACGTTATGAGCAACATAGAATAATGTCAAGAGAGGAGCCTTTCCTTTTTGAAATAAGAAACTGAAAAAATATACTGACATCTTAGTACAATGATTATGTGTCGGTATATTCAAATTCTGATGCCGCTGAGCCGGCAGTGCATTCTCAGACTTTATCGCACATAGGATTCATACATTGGCCATTGGTGTAGTAGAATCTGCGCCCTGCCTACCACCGCTTTATTGCCTTGCCATGAAGGGGTCTGGAACATATTTTGCCCTTAAGGATAGCAAGAGACACTGAATTGCCTCCATTTGTCTACTCCCAGGAAACTGTAATTTTTATGTTAAATTCCCCAGGCGTATATAGGTTGATATCATACTCCGTTATGTGCGTGTCAATACTAGCCTTATGCGCGGTCCTGGGACTGGGTCCTTTCTGTATACAAAAAGCGCGCTTAATGCCTTCATACAAACGCTGTCTATTCTTTCCACCAGAAGACTTTCCCCCCTCATACTATTTGCACTAAAATGAGTTTATCGTATCAAAGCTGTTATTAGCGGACTGTCTTTAACAAACTTCTACGGCCTTACGAGCCTTTGCCAAGAACTGTTTCTTCCAGTGAGTTGGTTTCACCAGCTCCACACTTTGAACTATTATTATTTTTCTTCATTTCTGCTTAGTAACCTTCACCACCCATCATAATCTCCTGTCGCTCACTCGTAGAACTCATGGAATTTTCGCTATTTTGTACCGCCCTGGCCCCTGTCTATTATCAGTTTACGATTATGAGTGTTTAGCCTTGGTCGTATCACCACCTATCCAGCTGTCTTACGCTTATATAAGAAAGAAAAAACGTCCACCCAAGTAGCGGTCTTTCTGTGGAAAAGCCTCGAGGCAACTCGACATGAAGAAAGGTCCATTCAAATATAGCATAAACCCTGAAATAGTATGCGCTCATTTAGAATACGTGAGTCACTCGCGGACCGGTGTGCGGTCCGTATAACACGAAAACTCCATCACATCATCGACAAGGTCCCTATTCTGGTCAGGAACGTTTTTCGGTTTAGAACTCTCATAAAAATAAAATAAATGTAAGGCGCGATAACCTCCGAAGAGATTTAAAGCCGATCCTCTCTTCCAATTTGCGTCGGGCTCCTCCTGATTTTCCCCACAAATTGGCCGGATGAAACCTACATGATTTTATGCCGACTCCGAACGGCATCTGCAAGGCAGATGAGTTTTCACTGAGAGCTTTTCATGGCAGAAATACACCCGGAGCGCTTGCTTCTAATTGAAAAACCTTATTTCTAAAAATTTTGATGTTGCTTTGCCCGGGTTTTGAACCCAGAGCATCCGATGTGGTAGGCGGAGCACGCTACCATCACACCACGGTGGCCGCCAGAACCCTCATACTCCTTCAAATACTACGGATACAGTTCAACATGCATTTCATTAAATGTAACTTGGGTCAAATTCCATATCTTGCCACTGTTCCAAAGTGTTTGCAAATATACGCATATGTTAGCTTATGTTACGTTTATTACACAATGTTTACAAGTGCGCAATTACAATTGCATTACGTCTGGCCGGCAGCTGAACAACAGCAAAAGAGCACCAAGGTACACAGCGGACGTGCGAATACGCACTCTACAGTGGGGCTAAGTAAATGAATGAACATTTTGCATGTCGATTTCATCATTTTCGGGCAGTAATGTACGAGAATAGTCTGTATGTGAATACGCACAAACAAATTTCCTACATTCAAATGCACAAACGAATAAATAAGCTCGAATTTACGGTGGAAAGTTGGATCTACGATGGAATTTGTAAGTTACACTTGTACATGTTTGCTTATGAGCAAAAAGCAGGTATATAAACCAAGTTGAAATGCTTGCAAAGTGCAGTGCGATTAAATAAGCAGCACAGTGAAACTAAAAAGGATAACTTTGTTATTGTTGTTAATTGTAGTTGTTTTGATATTATTTATCTTTTCTGAATGCATTTTTTGGACTGTTTTGTTCATGGTCAGCGTCACTATTGTGGATTTTGTTAAATGCGTTTCCAAAGTGTTAAAACATTAATACCAAACAACGTTAATCATTCGTAAATTATAATGAACTTCTGGAATGAGAAAAGGAAATTTAGTCTCGGTTTACCAAATTTTATGATTATTATGTTTCTGTATGTGTAAGTTTTCAAGTTTTGTGTGTATGTGCCTTTGTTTGTTCACTTCTCTGCAACAAATCGTGCGATTAATCCCTAAGGAGACTGGTTTGCGATTGATCTCTTTTGTCAACATTGGGGTATAATTGATCCCCTCTAGTCCCTTTTGGGTATATTTGGCACCAGTCAGTTTGAAATTTATATAGCCAATTGAAAAATAAAAACAGCAACCAAATTAATAAAATAAAAAGATTAAATGTGATTGAATAGAATTATGCGGAGCGCTATACCGAACCCCAAATACTAGGATCATATGTTCCATATGAAAAAAAAAAATCAAAAATATTGTATTAGAGTTTAAAAAATTATAAAATCCGTAAGAACAAAGTGGATCTGTCCGACTGTAACCAAACAAAGAGGACGCGAAGAATACTCGTAGGTGTACAAAGAGGGCGTGTCGAACAGTACAAAAAGAATCTTTTCGACAGTATCCGTAAGGGTGTACAGAGGACCAGTCCGACACTACCCGTTCAGGCATAAACAGGTAAAATTAATTTCTCCATAGGAGATGCTTAAACAAAAGCAGGGATGCACCTTAACGTTAAGCTAATCGTTTATCAAAAAATTTCCACCGTTTCCGTTGAAACACTTCGAAATATTATCGATAAAGAAATTATCAAGATAAATTGTATCTCGTTTTTAACCGAAACGAAAAGCTTTCGTTAACGTTAAAAACGTTAACGAAAACGTGATACTTTATGTTTGAATTGTGCTGGCAATGCTATAGCCATGGTGAAGCCGTAAGGTGGCAACAACGAGCGCACATACACACACAAACTCTATGTAATTTGTTTGTGTAATTCGTTGGTGGTAATGTCAAAAATACTCTGAGAAATGTTTGTACTGTCAAAATTCATGAGAAAAGTTGCAATCAGCTTGGATAATGCTTTCACCTTTAATGACTCCGCCATCAATCAGCTTTGCCAGCATAGTTTGAAATTAATAATCAACATAAACGATTTGATTTCGTTTTGATATGGCAGAAAACGAAACGAAATCATTTCGTTAATTTGACGATCTTAACGTTGATTATCGTAACGAAATGATATCGTTTCGTTGGTTAAGCATGCCTGAACAAAAGGGATCACTCCAACCCATATAAAGAGATCAGAATTGGCTATAGGCGCATATTCCTTTGCGACTCATCCCGGATTCGATTAGTCTAAGCATTTTTTGCAGGGTTGTTATACTGATTATATACACAGTCGTTACATTTACCTACGGCCGAAGCAGTTAAATGACAAGCATTTCTATACACTCAGAAAAAACCTTTCTCAAAATGAGGAAACCATTTCCAAAATTTTTCTTGAGCTCGATTCGAGCCCCCGATCTTACAAACCAGTAGGCCGATATAACAACAAAAATTGTTAATACATCCCAGAGCACGGGGAAAAAAAGTGTCAATAAAATATGACACTATGGCAGCATTGCTATAAAAGAAGTCCAATTTTCACATCCATTCTGCAACAGATGTCGCAGTGTTGTGAATATCAGTTGGCACGAACCAGAATAGAAGTAGGATTAATGAAGACAAACAAAAAACCGCTGTGATGGCTGAATGGTTATAGCAGCGGCGCCTAAACGTTGCAGATGAAGGAATTTAGTAGTTCCCGAACTGGATCTATACAACGAGCTTTGTCAGTTGTCTAAATTTTTTCTTTCTTCTATTCTAATTTCAAAATTTTTTCAATTAAGAAAAAATTTATCATAACAATAATAATGATAAAAAATTATTGTTAGACCTTGAGCTCGATTCGAACCCGCGATCTTACAAATCAGTAGGCCGATATAACAACAAAAATTGTTAAAATTTTTCTTTTTAATTGAAGAACATTTCAGTTATGAGTATAAAAATTTTCTTTAATTTTAACCCTAGTGGGATAACGCACGTCTGTGAGACGTACGTCGTTTTTATTTTGCTCTCAGTCTCTCACAATCGTAAAGAGAGAACATTATTATTTTCAGTTTTCTCAGCTATCTTTACCAGCTTATCAGTGGGGGGTGTTTTTGAGTAGTAACTTTTTTGTTTGCTGAAATATATACGATTGTTTTTTAAAAGTACGTCTAAGAGACGATTCGTTATCTTTTACGTGACTATAAATTTTATATGTAATTTTTGCCTAAAATGGTAATTTCAGCTAATATTTTTTTAATTATAGTTTAAGACAGTTAATTCGTTCAATTGAATTACAAAAAAATGTATTTTATTTTAAGTTTTTTGCTATAAACTGAATTCCTTCGAAAAAGACTGATTTTTGTAGGGACAAGTCCAAGACAAGTCAAACTTAATTTTTAATATATTAAAAAAACAATATTTTTCTTTAAAAAATATTTAAAACAAGTGAATGTATATCAAATAAATTATTTAAAAAAAAATGTATGTCTTTTTTTTTAATTTTTAGGCTCCTTAAACTTGAATACGTCTCTCAGACGTACGTTATCTTTCTACGGTAAAACAATAACGTTATCTTGCTAGGGTTAAGGAAACTTCTGTTTAAATTTTTTAATCAGAAATGCTTGATTGCATATCAAATTCTGACAATATTTAAATGCACGAGTTAGCGCAATGAATAAGAGCACTCGACTGTAAAGTTGAGCACCTTGACTAAAAATCCACTGCCATAATGTAATTTAGTTTTTTAATTTTTTTTTTATTAATTTTCTCAATTTTTTAGAAAAAATTACCAAAAAAAACAAAACTTGTTGCAATTTTTAAAAATATATTAATTCCAGATTTAGGGTAAAATTTTTATGGCGAAATATCGTAAACAACATTACTTTATTTTAATAGCTGTTTACCTCGTTTTTAAACGGTTTTATTTAGCTTGAGTTGACAGGCAGGCTGCATGCACGGCCGTTGTGAACGAATTTTGTAATTGAAATTTAAGTAACTTCCCGATAAGCTACAAGCTTGAAACTTTGGAATATAGTTCAGAACCCGATGACAATGCAATAATAAGAAAAAAATCGCCGCTAGGTAGCGCATGGATCGAGATACTCACAAAAATCGTATTTGTGGTCCGATTTGGCTCATAATTAGAACACATAATACATACAAGAATAGAAATCGACCTGTGAAAAAAAATCGCCACTAGGTGGCGCATGGATCGAGATATTCACAAAAATCCTATTTGTGGTCCGATTTGGCTCATATTTGGAACACATAATACATACAAGAATAGAAAGCGACCTATGATGCCCGATTTGGCTCATATTTGGAACAAATACGTACAGTCCTATAGAAGTGGCGTAGAGACGAGTAAAGTCTTTGGAAGGATTATGTATTGAGGACTTAGGTTGTAAAAAATTTTCAGGAAAGAGTCCTTGTAATAATGAGTCACTAAATGAACTAAATAGAATGAGAAATAATACGCAATTAAATAAAGACTAAAAACTTGAAAAGAAAATAATTAAAAAAAATTTTTTAAGTTAAACGGTTTTATTGAAAACAATAATTACATGAGGTAATAATAATATGAAAAGCTAGAAAATAATTAGGTAGGCCCTAGGTACAAGTCCTCACACTTCTTTTCAATCTGGGCGTTGATCAGACAATTAAATAAAAGCGTTGGGCGCGTCATATTTCTATTGATAGTCATAAGTAAAACCAACTGAACCTTAATCAGGTTATGCTACGCCTCACATTTTTAGAAATTTCACGCGCCCAACGCTTTTATTTAATTTTCTAATCAACGCCCAGATTAAAAAGGAGTGTGATGACTAATACCTAGGACCTACCTAATTATTTTCTAGCTTTTCGTATTATTATTACTTAATGTAAGTATTGTTTTCAATAAAACCGTTTAAATAAAATTTTTTTAAATTATTTTATTAAGAACTTTATTTGAGTGTACTCAACATTTAAAAGCAATCACACAGTAAGCCGTGCAAAAGTGTCAGAATTTCTCTGGAAAAAAGTAAGCGATTTTTATGTATTTCACAAGCGAGTCAGGTATACATACATATATGTTTTATAATTTTTTTGTTATTGATATTGGAGAAGCATTACAAAGTTTGCACATGGCGATTTTTTTGCTGTATTCGAATCTCCTACCTCCATACAGATGTAAAGATAAATGCCTCTATTCATTCAGCCAAATGAAATCCTCGGTGCACACTTTGTAATTGGTCTCTAAGTATAGCCTTTTTGTTGTATTCCTCATTAAAATAATAAGTATACTATATGTTTTTTATCCAAGCTGTGTGAAATAATTTTAGGCTCGTTCAACAGAACTTGATTGGTGGCATTGGATTTTTCTGACAACGCGTTATCAGCAATGCTTCCGCTTTTCACTTTTATATCAATACTGCTTATATGTATTTAATTATTGGCAGGCTTATATCACTAATAAAATTCTGCTGAACAAGTCTGAAATACAGATATATTTCCTAGTAACCATCGCTTTGGGCAAAGTTTGCCCTTTTTCTATAATATCAGTAAGCTGTTTTATACAAGTAAACGGTTTAACAAAAGTTAATGGCTTTGTTGAAGTAAGCGGTATTATACAAATAACGGGTTTTAAAAAATATTCCAAAGAAGTACCCCTTCCAAAAAAGCCACCATTCCAACCATCCATAATTTTAAGCTGTGAGAAGATTTCAAAAGAGCAAGAGATTTAATAAACGTGGTACAAATAAAGTAGGCGGTTTAGTAAAATTAGTCGGTGCCAAAAAGTCCACAGTGAGAGGTATAGAAGATGTGATTGGTCAAAAAAAAAGGTTGGCCTTGTGTTAATGTTATGAAGTATTTAATTGATAAAATAAAAATCAACAGTTTCATTTAATTTTGTGCCAAAAAACTTCAGAGTTGAAAAAAAATAAACAATTTTTTTTTGTACTTTTGCTATAGGGTCATTATATTTCAAGACAACCGTTCCGACCAGGACACGATTTTTGCTTTCAATGAAATTTTAATATGTTGTTATTTGGTCATATTAATGCAGCACGTATTTTTTTTGCCTCATAAATTTTTTTTTTCGGTTTTATCGGCAATTGAATTCGATAAAATGCAATCGATATTTTATTCACCTATTTTTTTTTCAACTGTCAATAACTCTGTCAAAAATTAACCGATTATCATGGTTTTTTCTTTGAAATTTTCGCTATTATTTTTACTTTCATATAAATTTATAAACATTAGCATATAGCTAAAAAAAAGTTTTTTAGTATTTAGTAAAAATTTATGACTTTTTCAAAAATTAATATCTCAAAAATAGGTTATTTTTTTTTTGTTTAAACTTTTTCTATATTGAGTCAACAGTTTATATTTCAACTTGGCTAAATGCCCATTAGCCAAAAATTCGTTGTTTTCGAAATATGAATTTTTGAATATTAAACTTTTTTCGCCATATATTTATGCAAAACATATCAGCATATAAGGCGATCAATGCCAAATGCTTAAAATTAATAAAAATATCACATTTATTATTGAAAATATTCATATTGTGACGAATATTAACAACGCTAAGGGATACTATCATCTCTAAGCCAATACTAAGCAGTGACTTGTATGCCCGTAACCAAATTAGTCATTATGTCTACATATATGTCCATACAAGCAGCGGAGAGCAACGCACAAACACATGCATATATCTGAGATACTCCCAAAAGTAGGCAATTATTTGTGCAAGTATCACTCACATATACACGCGTATATAAGAAGCTATACACGTGCATCTGTAGTTATAATTTTATAGCTGGTAACTAAGTAAATTGGCGGCCACCGTGGTGTGATGGTAGCGTGCTCCGCCTGCCACACCGTATGCCCTGGGTTCGCACCCCGGGCAAAGCAACATCTAAATTTTAGAAATAAGTTTTTTCAATTAGAAGAAAATTTTTCTAAGAGGGTTCGCCCCTCGGCAGTATTTGGCAAGCGATCCGGGCGATATATCGAATTCAGTTGTCGTTAAATCGGAAAAAAAAAATGTTTAAGCCAAAAAAAAAAAAAAAACACGTGTTTCATTTTTTTGACCAAAGAACAACATACTAAAAGTCCAAAGAAATATTTGTTTATTTTTTTTCAACTCTGAAGTTTTTTGGCACAAAATTAAATGAAACTGTTGATTTTTATTTTATCAATTAAATACTTCATAACATTAACACAAGGCCAACCTTTTTTTTTTGACCAATCACATCTTCTATACCTCTCACTGTGGACTTTTTGGCACCGGCTAATTTTACTAAACCGCCTACTTTATTTGAACCAAGTTTATTAAATATTTTGAAATCATCTCACAGCTTAAAATTATGGATAGCTGGAATGGTAGCTTTTCGGGAAGGGTTACTCCTTTTGAATATTTTTTAGAAACCGTTATTTGTATAATACCGCTTACTTTAACCCTTTCGCGAAATTGATGCCATATGGCAACAGTCAACTTTGAGGCGCTGTGGAACCAAGACCGACTCAAATATTAAATATTTTTATTTAAACTTAATTTTACTAAACCCTTAGGAGTATCCCGTTCTCTTAGTTTTATTTTTTTGGGCAGTTTAGAGCAAAAAAAATTTTTTTTGGTGATACCACATCACTAAAATCTTTCGAGGAAACATCCTTGTAGAAATTCCCATTTTTTTCGAAACGTCAAATATTTTCCGGCGCAATTAAATGAAATAATATAACTAAAGAATTGTAGAAACTTTTTGCTTAAAAACTTTTTTTTTTTAATTCTGTAGCCTTGTAAAATTTTTCGTCTAGAGGTACACAAAAATGTAACATTGGCATGCACAAGAATGGCGCATTTAGTTCGGCAGAAACATTTGTCGTTATAAGTTGAACTGTTGATGGTAAAGATTACTTTTGCGAAAATGGCAAGAAAAATTAAAGATTCCGAAATAGAAAAAATTCTAAACAACTTTGATGAGTCTGATATCTCTGATTTAGAAGATTCAGAGGAACCTGATTTGTTATTAGATTTGCTTGATGCTCTTGAAGGAAATCAAAGCTTCGTAGAAGAAGAGTTATCTCGACCAGGGCCTTACGAAATAAGTGCCGGAAATATTGAAGAAGATAATCTGGCAGCTTGTACAGCAAGTTTAGATGATCACGATTCTGATGGGCCTTTTAAAAAAATGTATGTGTTCCATTGGAAAAAAGAGAAATGGCATGTTCCAGATGTAAGTTTTACGAAATATATTCCAAACAAAATGCCTAAAGCACCTGTACAATATTTTTTGGAGTATTTCACTGAGGACTTCGTTGAAAAAGTGGTTGATACAACGAATCAGGTCTCGCTTTTGAACAACGGGAAATCAGTTAATTTAAAAAAGAAGAGTTTTATAAATTTTTAGCGCTCGAAATTATGATTGGTACAATTATCTACCCTCGATTAGAGATGTATTGGTCAAACACTAAGGAGATTCCTTGTTTTCGTGAAAGTATGTCAAGAGTAAGATTTCATTCTCTGCGTCACAACCTCAAATTTTCTCTTGATCAGACTTCAGATGATAAATTGCACAGAATTCGCCCCTATTAGAAGTGATCTATAAAAAATTGTATGCGATTCCTTAAGTTGAAAATATTTGCGTTGATGAGATGATGGTCCCATTCACAGGAAAAACTATGCTTCGACAATATATGCCAAAAAAACCCTAAAATGGGGAATAAAATTTTTTTGTCTTTGTAGCTCAATAGGTGTGATCTATGATTTGGAGATTTATCATGGGAAAAATACAATTGTAGGAGACTTAAAACTGGGCTTTTGTTCAGACATAGTTATTCATTTATCAAAGACGATTCCTAAAAATAAAAATTTTAAAATTTACTTTGATAATTATTTCACAACTCTGAATTTGATCAAATTTTTGCAGCAACAGGGAATTTGGGCAACTGGCACAATTCGGGGTAATAGGATGGGTAAAGCTTCTCTTTCTTCCGAAAAAGACCTTAAAAAAATAGGCCGTGGCGGTTATGACTACAGAATAGAACGACATAACAACATTTTTGTTTTAAAATGGCTTGATGGAGGAGTTGATACACTTGCCTCAGCTATTTATGGAACGGAATGTATAAATAAAGTTCCAAGATTTTGTAGTGAAGAAAAAAAAAATTTAGATCCAGCTGCCAAACATCGTTGCTATGTTCAACAAAAACATGGGTGGCGTAGATAAAATGGACTTTCTGGTCTCGATATACCGAATTTCTATTCGTTCTAGAAAATGGAATCTCAAAGTTTTTGATCATTTTATTAACCTTGCGGTTTGTAATGCCTGGTTAGAATACAAAATGGACTGTGAAAACAACCATATCGCATCAAAAGAATGGATGGATCTTTTGGCATTCCGAAATGGCATCGCAGATGGTCTCCTAGCGCTATCAGCGCAGCAAACGATCAACGAAAGCGCGGGGGTCCCAAAATCAACTGTTATAGAGGATAATGAATGTAGTCCATCTTTATCAGCAACAAGCAGTCCAACGACTTCCAGACAACAATATGAAACAGCTCCATCTTTTTCTCTACGACATGATGGATTTCGTCATTGGCCGGAGCATAACGTGGAAAAGCGGAGGTGTAAAATCAAGGAGTGTACAAGATATTCGAGATTTATGTGTTCAAAATGCAACGTTCACTTATGCAAGCCCAACGGAACACGAAACTGCTTTAAAACGTTTCACAGTTGTTAAGTTAAGTAATAGAATAAGAAAGTAAGTATCTAGTATTAGTAGCAGTTTTTCAATAATATGTTTTTTACTTTATGTTTTTTAGTTTTGAATGAATTTTTCTTATTTATTTATTTTTTATGTTTGTATACATATTCTATATATTATTTATGTATGTACATATGTTTCTAAATTGAATTTTTATATAATTCCATTTTACTTTAAGTTTGTTAATGTAAAAACTGAAATTTAAATTTAGGAAATACTTTTGGAATAAATATAAACACTTGTCAAAATAATATTTCCCCTAAGGAAATTGATGCCATATGGCATCATGCTCAAAAACCTATTTCGAAAAAAAAAAAATTTAACTTGCGATTGCTTATGACTATTGAGGTCAAATAAGGCAGTTATTTGACTAAATTGGATTTTTAGAACTAAAAACAAAAAAGATGAAGTGAAAGGGTTAACAAAGCCAGTAACTTTTGTTAAACCGGTTACTTGTATAAAACAGCTTACATCTATGCATGTAGGCATGTGTGATTGTGCTTATTGTAATTAAGTTTTCAAATCAGCGTATTTTGCCTTTATTTGCTAAAATGTATTTGCTTCTTGTTGGTGTATATATAGTATAATCATATATGATAACATGTACGTATTTATAGTTGCGTTGTTTTGTATTTTGTATTTGTTTGGGGCACTCGTATTAACCACAGTCATTGCCACCAATTTTCGACTAACAAACCAATAACAGTCAAACCATTCATGTCACACAAAAAATAGCAAGCAACCACACAAATATTCATATATTTTGAAAATTGAACTTTTAAACATATATACATACATCCAAACATGCATACAACTGGTAGAAAAGCCCAAACGCACAGCATGAAATCGCATTTAATTTTATTTACTCTTACCTACGCATATTTTTAATTGCCACATGTGCGTACATATATGTATATGTATATACGTAGTTGGTATTAGTGTGTATTTAACAAACACCTTTGCCCATATTTGTCCATTAAACTCAAAGATCATCTGTTATTCCTGCCAAATACTCTGAAATCACAGATATAATGAGAATTTAATATCCTTTGAATTTTGCCATTTGTCCTTCACAGTTAAAAGCGAATATTTAATATCACATTTACTTTATATTACCGAGGGCAATGTTAAATCAGCATCAAACACGTAATAATGAGTAAATGCAATGAAATTGTTTAAGAGCGAAAGGACTCACCCTTTAGATTTAACGTATTTTCACGAAATGCTTTGAATACAATACTTATTAGTAATTGAATTTTAAAAATGTCCACTGCCTATATATACAAAGAGCCAATTGGATTTAAATTTATTGTGATAGGTCAAAAGCATAAAATTTGTTTAGAATTGGTTGAAAAATTTGTTTTGTTATGCATATTTGTTTTAAAATACTATTTGACTTGACGTTAGGATCTTTTATTGAACAGCATTCCGTGAAAAATTGCAAGTTTTGGCCAATTTTCTACAACAAGGAGATTTATATATTAATAAGTATGAATTTAAAAAAATGTCTAAAAAATAATAATTTTATAAAAAAAATAATTAAAAAAACTGTTTACAATAAACCGAAAAAATGGCTTATGAGAAAAAAAATGAAAGAAAAGCAAACAAACATAATTAAAATAAGTAAATAATAAAAAATAAATATGAAAAAAACTTATTTACAAAAATATTTAAAACACGGTTTGGGTAATAAGTAAACAATCAAAAAAAAAATTAAAAACAAAGCACTTACAAAAAAATTAACAAAACACGGTTTGGGAAAAAAATAAAAGTACAAGCACAAAAATCTATATAAATATTAAAAAAAAATTAAAAAAATGGTTTGAAAACAAAATAAAATTCTAAAAAAAAAAATAAAAAAAGATTAAAAAAATAAAATGTATTGTGGGGAAAATAATAAAATTACAATGGAAAAAAAATAGAATTTTAACAGATTATTAACAAGAAATTACAATAAAGGTTCAAAAATAAACAAAACAAGTAAGGAAGGCTAAGTTCGGGTGTAACCGAACATAACATACTCAGTTGAGAGCTATGTAGACAAAATAAGGAAAATCAATCTGGGGTAACCCTGGAATGTGGTTGTATAACATGTGTATCAAATGAAAGGTATTAAAGAGTATTTTAAGAGAGAGTAGGCCATAGTTCTATGGATGAACGCCATTTAGGGATATCGCCATAAAGGTAGACCAGGGCTGATTCTAGAATTTGTTTGTACGATATGGGTATCAAATGAAAGGTGTTACTGAGCATTTTAAGAGGGAGTGGGCCTTAGGTCTATCGGTGGACGCCTTTTCGAGATGTCCCCATTAAGGTGGACCAGGGGTGATTCTATAATGTGTTTGTACGTTATGGGTATCAAATGAAAGCTGTTAATGAGTATTTTGAAAAGGAGTGATCCTTAGTTCCATAGGTGGACGCCGTTTCGAGATATCGCCATAAAGGTGGACCAGGGGTGTCTCTAGAATGTGTTTGTACGATATGGGAATCAAATGAAAGGTGTTACTGAGCATTTTAAGAGGGAGTGGGCATTAGGTCTATAGGTGGACGCCTTTTCGAGATATCGCCATTAGGGTGGGCCAGGGGTGACTCTAGAATGTTTGTACGGTATGGGTATCAAACGAAAGGTGTTACTGAGCATTTTAAGAGGGAGTGGGCATGAGGTTTATAGGTGGACGCCTTTTCGAGATATCGTCATTAGGGTGGGCCAGGGGTGACTCTAGAATGTGTTTGTACGATATGTGCATCAAACGAAAGGTGTTACTGAGCATTTTAAGAGGGAGTGGGCATTAGGTCTATAGGTGGACGCCCTTTCGAGATATCGCCATTAGGGTGGGCCAGGGGTGACTCTAGAATGTTTGTACGATATGGGTATCAAACGAAAGGTGTTACTGAGCATTTTAAGAGGGAGTGGGCATTAGGTCTATAGGTGGACGCCTTTTCGAGATATCGCCATTAGGGTGGGCCAGGGTGACTCTAGAATGTGTTTGTACGATATGGGTATCAAATGAAAGGTGGTAATGAGTATTTTAAAAGGGAGTAATCCGTAGTTCTATAGGTGGACGCCTTTTCGAGATATCGCCATTAGGGTGGGCCAGGTGTGACTCTAGAATGTTTGTACGATATGGGTATCAAACGAAAGGTGTTACTGAGCATTTTAAGAGGGAGTGGACACTAGGTCTATAGGTGGACGCCTTTTCGAGATATCGCCATTAGGGTGGGCCAGGGGTGACTCTAGAATGTTTGTACGATATGGGTATCAAACGAAAGGTGTTACTGAGCATTTTAAGAGGGAGTGGGCATTAGGTCTATAGGTGGACGCCCTTTCGAGATATCGCCATTAGGGTGGGCCAGGGGTGACTCTAGAATGTTTGTACGATATGGGTATCAAACGAAAGGTGTTACTGAGCATTTTAAGAGGGAGTGGACACTAGGTCTATAGGTGGACGCCTTTTCGAGATATCGCCATTAGGGTGGGCCAGGGGTGACTCTAGAATGTTTGTACGATATGGGTATCAAACGAAAGGTGTTACTGAGCATTTTAAGAGGGAGTGGACATTAGGTCTATAGGTGGACGCCTTTTCGAGATATAGCCATTAGGGTGGGCCAGGGTGACTCTAGAATGTGTTTGTACGATATGGGTATCAAATGAAAGGTGGTAATGAGTATTTTAAAAGGGAGTAATCCTTAGTTCTATAGGTGGACGCCTTTTCGAAATATCGCCATTAGGGTGGGCCAGGGGTGACTCTAGAATGTTTGTACGATATGGGTATCAAACGAAAGGTGTTACTGAGCATTTTAAGAGGGAGTGGACATTAGGTCTATAGGTGGACGCCTTTTCGAGATATCGCCATTAGGGTGGGCCAGGGGAGACTCTAGAATGTTTGTACGATATGGGTATCAAACGAAAGGTGTTACTGAGCATTTTAAGAGGGAGTGGACATTAGGTCTATAGGTGGACGCCTTTTCGAGATATAGCCATTAGGGTGGGCCAGGGTGACTCTAGAATGTGTTTGTACGATATGGGTATCAAACGAAAGGTGTTACTGAGCATTTTAAGAGGGAGTGGACACTAGGTCTATAGGTGGACGCCTTTTCGAGATATCGCCATTAGGGTGGGCCAGGGGTGACTCTAGAATGTTTGTACGGTATGGGTATCAAACGAAAGGTGTTACTGAGCATTTTAAGAGGGAGTGGGCATGAGGTTTATAGGTGGACGCCTTTTCGAGATATCGTCATTAGGGTGGGCCAGGGGTGACTCTAGAATGTGTTTGTACGATATGTGCATCAAACGAAAGGTGTTACTGAGCATTTTAAGAGGGAGTGGGCATTAGGTCTATAGGTGGACGCCCTTTCGAGATATCGCCATTAGGGTGGGCCAGGGGTGACTCTAGAATGTTTGTACGATATGGGTATCAAACGAAAGGTGTTACTGAGCATTTTAAGAGGGAGTGGACACTAGGTCTATAGGTGGACGCCTTTTCGAGATATCGCCATTAGGGTGGGCCAGGGGTGACTCTAGAATGTTTGTACGATATGGGTATCAAACGAAAGGTGTTACTGAGCATTTTAAGAGGGAGTGGGCATTAGGTCTATAGGTGGACGCCCTTTCGAGATATCGCCATTAGGGTGGGCCAGGGGTGACTCTAGAATGTTTGTACGATATGGGTATCAAACGAAAGGTGTTACTGAGCATTTTAAGAGGGAGTGGACACTAGGTCTATAGGTGGACGCCTTTTCGAGATATCGCCATTAGGGTGGGCCAGGGGTGACTCTAGAATGTTTGTACGATATGGGTATCAAACGAAAGGTGTTACTGAGCATTTTAAGAGGGAGTGGACATTAGGTCTATAGGTGGACGCCTTTTCGAGATATAGCCATTAGGGTGGGCCAGGGTGACTCTAGAATGTGTTTGTACGATATGGGTATCAAACGAAAGGTGTTACTGAGCATTTTAAGAGGGAGTGGGCATTAGGTCTATAGGTGGACGCCCTTTCGAGATATCGCCATTAGGGTGGGCCAGGGGTGACTCTAGAATGTTTGTACGATATGGGTATCAAACGAAAGGTGTTACTGAGCATTTTAAGAGGGAGTGGACATTAGGTCTATAGGTGGACGCCTTTTCGAGATATCGCCATTAGGGTGGGCCAGGGGTGACTCTAGAATGTTTGTACGATATGGGTATCAAACGAAAGGTGTTACTGAGCATTTTAAGAGGGAGTGGACACTAGGTCTATAGGTGGACGCCTTTTCGAGATATCGCCATTAGGGTGGGCCAGGGGTGACTCTAGAATGTTTGTACGATATGGGTATCAAACGAAAGGTGTTACTGAGCATTTTAAGAGGGAGTGGACATTAGGTCTATAGGTGGACGCCTTTTCGAGATATAGCCATTAGGGTGGGCCAGGGTGACTCTAGAATGTGTTTGTACGATATGGGTATCAAATGAAAGGTGGTAATGAGTATTTTAAAAGGGAGTAATCCTTAGTTCTATAGGTGGACGCCTTTTCGAAATATCGCCTTTAGGGTGGGCCAGGTGTGACTCTAGAATGTTTGTACGATATGGGTATCAAACGAAAGGTGTTACTGAGCATTTTAAGAGGGAGGGGGCATTAGGTCTATAGGTGGACGCCTTTTCGAGATATCGCCATTAGGGTGGGACAGGGGTGACTCTGGTATGTTTTTGTACGATATGGATATCAAATTAAAGGTATTAATGGGGGTTTTAAAAGCAATTGGCCCTTAGATGTATATGTGAAGGCGTTCTCGCGATATCGACCAAAATGTGGACCAGGTGATCCAGAAAATCATCTGTCGGGTACTGCTAATTTATTTATATATGCAATACCACTAACAGTATTCCTGCCAAGATTCCAAGGGCTGTTGATTTCGCCTTGTAGAACTTTTTCATTTTCTTCTACTTAATATGGTAGGTGTCACACCCATTTTACAAAGTTTTTTCCAAAGTTATATTTTGCGTCAATAAACCAATCCTGTTACCATGTTTCATCACTTTTTTCGTATTTGGTATAGAATTATGGCATTTTTTTCATTTTTCGTAATTCTCGATATCGATAAAGTGGGCGTGGTTATGGTCAGATTTCGCCCATTTTTTATACCAAGAAAAAGCGAGCTCAGGTAAGTACGTGGGCTAAGTTTAGTAAAGATATATCGGATTTTGCTCAAGTTATTGTGTTAATGGCTGAGCGGAAGGACAGACGGTGGACTGTGTATAAAAACTGGGCGTGGCTTCCACCGATTTCGCCCATTTTCGCAAAGAACAGTTACCGTCATAGAATCTATGCTCCTACCAAATTTGAGAAGGATTGGTAAATTTTTGTTCGACTTATGGCAATAAAAGTATTCTAGACAAACTTAATGAAAATGGGCGGAGCCACGCCCATTTTGAAATTTTCTTTTATTTTTGTATTTTGTTGCATCATATCATTACTGAAGTTGAATTTTGACTTAATTTACTTATATACAGTAAAGATATTAAATTTTATGTTAAAATTTGAATTTAAAAAATTTTTTTTTTAAAAAGTGGGCGTGTTCTTCATCCAATTTTGCTAATTTTTATTTAGCACATATAGAGTAATAGTAGTAACGTTCTTGCCAAATTTCATCATGATATCTTCAACGACTGCCAAATTACTGCTTGCAAAACTTTTAAATTACCTTCTTGTAAAAGTGGGCGGTGCCACGCCCATTGTCCAAAATCTTACTAATTTTCTATTCTGCGTCATAACGTCAACCCATCTACCGAGTTTCGTCGCTTTATCTGTCTTTTGTAATGAGTTATCGCACTTTTTCGGTTTTTCGAAATTTTCGATATCGAAAAAGTGGGCGTGGTTATAGTCCGATATCGTTCATTTTAAATAGCGATCTGAGATGAGTGCTCAGGAACCTACATACCAAATTTCGTCAAGATACCTCAAAATTTACTCAAGTTATCGTGTTAACGGACGGACGGACGGACGGACGGACGGACGGACGGACGGACATGGCTCAATCAAATTTTTTTTCGATCCTGATTATTTTGATATATGGAAGTCTATATCTATCTCGATTCCTTTATATATGTACAACCAACCGTTATCCAATCAAACTTAATATACTCTGTGAGCTCTGCTCAACTGAGTATAAAAAGATAAAAAAAAATTATTTACGAAAAAAAAATAAAAAAATATTATAAAAAAAGTACATGTATAGACATTGTCTTAGAAAATTATAGCCTCAGTTTTTCTCTATAAACTAAAATGATAAATTAAATTATTTAGAGTTTCCTACTTTTGTATAAAAGTTTTGACTAATTTTAAGGAAAAATTTACTTCAATTTTTTAGCTCAGTTAATAAGAGCATGCGGCTGTAAATTTTACCACCTCTGATAGCAATCCACGGAAAACAGAATTCAATTTTTAAATTTTTTTATAAAATTTTGTGCATATTTAAGAAATTTATTTCTAAAACTAAGGTAAAAATAATTTTAATACGATGTATTCCCAAAATCCATCTATTACCGCTGACTAACTGTGACCACTGAATCGCCGCAGTAAATTCACACTTTTTATGTGCCATTCATTGTGACGCAGTAGAGAAAAGCAATGTTTCCATGCATTTTTATTAGCGTTTGCTCATTAGCTAATGCTTGCTCAGCTGTTGTTTGATGTTCCATATGTATGGTATTAATGCTGCCTTACAAGCCCATTCAAATTTGGCATCGCTCTTCCGCTATATTTATGATGGGAAATATATGTGGAAAAACACATCGATGGATTAGTTTCTCTCGTTTTTCCGCTTTCTAGACTATCACTCGACTAAAAAGAGGTTTTCCCAAACTCGCTGTTTGGGTAGAACATTTGGTGTACAAGTAAAATGTATATTTCGAAATTTAATTGTAGTTAAACACACACAAACTCAAATCATAGCAACACATTTAAATTTTCCGCCTCGTTTTTACTTAAGGTTCCTTCGAATGAGCCCGTAAACTTCTGTAGCAACTGGTGGAGCCAACGAAGAACTGAAGCATACATTAGAGATAGCCCGATACAACGCTATCAATTATACGGGAACAAGTATTTTGCTTCAGTAAAGGCACCTACGTTTTAAAAGTTCAAATATAAATAAAAAACTTGTATTTCATTTTTGTTGTTGCTATTTTTAGTTTCCATCAGTTTTTGATGTTTTACTTCTTCCTTTTGCTGCAAAGTTAAAAGTTGCTGCTTAATAGAATACATATGCACACACAACAGAAAAGTTCTGCTTCACACACCTACTTTGCAGCAACGCCTTTCGATGCTTCAGGCACCTTACTCAATTTCCAAAGCTCCTCTAACTCTAGGAGCCTTAAGCCAGCTTTTTGATATTGCAGTTGGTTATTTATTTGCTAACATTTCCTATATGGCTCCTAACGCATACATATACACACAGACATTTGGCGTACTATGTAAACACATTTAATGCTTTATCAACTTTTGAATTTTCTTGCCTTATCTGTTTGTCAACGCTGTTTGCTAAGGTCAATGTTTTATTGTGCTTCTTATCGGCTTTAGATACTCAACACTTTTTTGTTTGCATAAAACTTTTTTTGGTTAAATTCTACATGGATTGCTTTTGTAAATTTTGTTTTTTGTAAACTCTCTGAGTGAAAACTAGGAAAATAGCTATTAAAATAAGGTAAAATGATACACATATGATATTTCGTCTGAGAAATCCTGCCCTAAATTACGAAATTTTGTATGTTTAGTTCGGATTGCTGCTGAAAAGTGTAAGAGGCCCTCCTCAGGTTTAATTTCGGGGTTTGAAATGTGTAGTTTTTTAAAGACGCAAGAACTATATTTGAGGCGAGTTGAGGATTACTCGGAGATCGTTTTTAGAACATTTCGAACAATATCGGCACCGATTCGGGATTACTTTCTCAATTCTTTTGACATATATTTGAAACAGGAAATACCGAGCGCTTAGATGTAAAACCAAACAGATGCGCTCGGCAAACAGAGTGAATGGAGATCAGAAAAACCAAGGAATGGGGTAGCTTTAGGGGGATGTCCCGCAGTTTGGACTCGAATTGTTGATCGCTTTGGGCAGATGAATCATATATTACCAGTTATTTCAAGGCGTTACCTTGAAATTAAACTTTTTGTATAAATTTTTATTTTCGATTGGTGAGTAGAATCTTGTTTGGCGTTTCGAAAACGCCCTATCTCAATTATAAGATTGTTTGAAAAATGCCCTACTACATAATTTCATTCAAACACGCCCTGTCTGAGTAGAACTTCAACGCATTTTGACATAAGGTGGACCGTTTATAAAAAAGTTCTGAGATAGGGCACCCTTTAACAGAATTCTGACATAGACTAATTCCGAGGATACGACGTTTTCGAACTAGCAAACGTGATATTTTAATTAATTTCAATTCAGTCGTCGATTTGTAATTCGTAACACGGTTGACACACCATGGTTTCATTTGGGAACAAAATTCATTGTAAAAAAGGACCATGTCTCAAAAAAAAAGACCAAATTTTTGTTTTATCTTATCAGTATACAAACAGTTCGTCAATCCACAACAGTTCCGTGATCGTTGTAAAATACAAAATTTTAGGTTGTTTCAATGGTTTTCTATATAGAATTTTACTCTAAAAACAAAGATGACTTTGCTTTAATTCAAGCTGAAGAAACACAAATAACGTATACTTCATGGTATTATATTTTCAAATTTCAAAGTTCTAAGTTCCAGCTTTATGTTGTTGATTGCAATGAAATAAAATGTATAGTACAATTAGGTTTTAGTAAGGAACGGTTCAAAATTTGGGTTCTGGTGTTGCCGAACTATGTTGAAAACTTAGCAAATCATAAATGAAACAAAGCAATTTTGTTAGTGCTATTTTTTAGATGCTTATTTTTTCCCTTAAAGTTTAAACTTCATATCAGAGCCTTGATTCAGCAAGTGTGAGTTTTGATCCCAGGCCTTAGGGGTTAATGGGGTTCTGCTAGCACCTACGGGAATAATTTTATACAAATCATTTTTTCCGAAATCAACTCTCTTCTGCATTTGCTTTAAAAGCTGAATATGAAAACTAATTTTTTAAATCGCAATTCGTTGCATATTTATAAAGTTATCGCCTTCAAGAAGTATTTTTGCCTTCCAGTTAAAATATTTCTTGTACCAAGATACTTAGTTTTCAATTCCCTTGCGTGGCTTAACACCACAATAGTCCTGGAATTCCATGAACTCATTGAGCCGGGTGAGGAAGATTTAAATATCGACGTGTCAAACGAGAAGTAATGCATAGTTTTTCTTTGTACAAATTTTGAAAGTTTTAGGCTCACTGCAGAATGCTCGCTATGCTAGGCGAGAAACAATTTTTATTTTCATATATTTATACCTTTATGGCACTGTGGCAACTTTAAAAATTCTCCATAAGAATTAATTTTCATAGCTTTCTATCTTTATATTATAACAACAATTCTCGCTTCCATCCTGTAGCCAGCCTTACTTTTTCTTTGGCACATTGATATAGTTATTCCTTAACAACAACAACAACATCTCTCGACATGCTTGAAATAAGAGAGAGATAAGTACACTTAATATAAAAAAATTAGTTTCATTGTTTTATTTAATTTTCAATTGATTCAACTTGACTGTCATCGTAAAGGCTTCATCAGTGGCAAGCCCTCTCAAATGTCTTAGAGGCACATGTACATTTGAAATATATACTTTTAGCTCTATTACACCCCGATTCTAGTGTGGTAACAACATTCTTCACCACGGTAACGAAATCATGTGGAAACTTTTACACCCTTTTGGTATTCTATCCGCGAAAGTAGACGGATAATTTTTTGCCCACAAAAGTAGGTGGTTACATCGAAATAACCACACAACAGCTGTTGCTTAGAAAAAGGCAAAACTGAAAAATAAAGAAATGTAAGCGCAAATAAGTAAAGATAATAGTAAAAAAGTGTTGCCTCTTGCTATACATATTTGTTTACATTATGTACTTTCACAGAATAAATTACAATATAACTATTAAGAAACTTATCATGCATAATATGCATATACACATCGTCGCGTTTATTCGTTAACCTCGTATCTACGAGTGACACATTTTCGGTAAAGCCATGGCGGAACCATACAAGGTGGCAGCATAGTGACATACCTACAAACATAAATAAAAATTCCATGTACTTTGTTTTTGTAAATTCGATGGACGAATGTCAAAATCGTACTGCGCCGGAAGTTGAGGTATCAAATCAAATAAAAAAGTTTATATTCAGCTGTCGGATGCTGCCACTTTGTATCGTTCCGCCATGGATAAAGCGAAGAAACCCAACTTTTAAATTTCACCACAGACATTGGTGAGTTTTTCGACATGACAGCGCTACCACTTTAGCCAGAATCGCGAATAAAAGAACTGGTAACGATTTTCGGTTACATAATGTTCTGGGTACTATTTTACCGGTAACGCTCAGAATCGGCCCGTTAGTGACAAAAATCTTCCGATCGAAGATTGTTTGATAAAAAATCGCAATATCTTGCCATTGTCATTATTATTATTATAAAACAAGAGTTTTTTTTGATAAGCCGGTTGTTTAATTAACAATTAACGACAATGTATTTGCCAATACTAGCCTTTTTAATGCCTCGCCTAAATTATCTCCTAGGTGAAATGTGATTGTTTTGGTACATTTTATTGACTGAGCAATTTGTTGAGGTGAGAGTGTAATAAAGTCCTTTGTATGGCAACTGAAAGTGAACGACTGTGCATAATAGCGTAATCCTGGTGCTTAGCTCGCCTGATCGGGGTTGGTCTTGCCGCACTTATTGAAGTTACCAGATCACATACAAAAAGAAATATCATGCGCTTTGGAAAAAAAGGGGACCACGAAACATTACTCCTACAACCACTTATTCAACTTAAACGGACGGACCAGATCGGACGTGGATAATTCCCCTGATCAACGCTGCCTTCTCCCCTGTTCTTCTCTTCCCTGTCCAACCATCAAGAGATACTTACGCATCGCCATCCCAACCAATTCCGAAAGCCTAGGGCTTAGGTCATTTCACGACTGAAAAGAAACTTTCACACATTCATTTTACAATAGCAACCAGTTTCATTCATTTATTAATTTATAAAAAAACTAGCAGACCCGGCAGACGTTGTTCTGCCCTAAATTTGGTTACTGCATACATTTTAAAAAGCTTTTTTCGTCTAACTCTGCCATACCCCTCTACACTTTTTCCTAGTATTTTTATTGACTCCTCTCTCCGTCATTATCGCTTCATCTATCTCCATCTTCGTCTCATTCTATCTCCTTCTCTCTTTTCTCTTCTCTCAATTTTTTCTAATTCTTTTTCATCTCTTATTGCCAGTCCCAGAGGGTGGTATGTATTTTGTTCCAGTCCCATTCCGAGTGTCAGTCCCAGTCCCACTCCGAGTCTCAGTCTCAGTCCCAGTCCTTGTCCTAATCCCAGTCCTAGTCCTAATCCCAGTCCCAGTCCGTCTCTGGTATACTTCCCGGAAAAAGCATCGTAAATACTAATATAGGCAAATTTATATACGAATTTTCAGGCAAATCGAATAGGACGTATATAAATAGGTATGTGGGTATTATTAATTCTTGTCTTTATTTCGTCTTCGCATGCATATTTATCAGTTTTGCCAGGTTGATGCGACTTAATCGAATATCAGAATGAACTTTAGAGTTCTCAGCAACAGCTTTCATTTGATATCCATAATACTCACACATTCTAGGGGTATCCGGGTCCATGTTTTGGCCTATATCTCGAGACAGTAGTCATTCAGCGGTGTAAAACTTACTCTGTATTAAAGCATATATCAACAACTTCAATTTGATACCCATAATGTAAAAACACATCCTAGTGTTACCCTGATCTACGTTTTGGCCTATATCTCGAGACCCTAGTCACCAATAGGTATGAAAACTACCCTGTGCTAAAGCATTCGTCAACAGCTTCAATTTGATACCCAAAATGTTAAAACATTGTCTAGGCGTTCACGGGCCCACGTTTGGCCTACATCTCCAGACCCTAGTCATGAAAATTATCCTCTACTAAATCACTCATCAACAGCTTTCATTTGTTATACATATTGTGTAAACACATTCTAGGGGTACCCGGGTCCACTTTTTGGCCTATATCTCGAGACCCTAGTCACCCAGGGGTATGAAAATTATCATGTACTATGGCACTCATCAACAGCTTTCATCTGATATCCATATTGTATAAACACATTCTAGGGGTACCCGGGTCCACGTTTTGGGCTATATCTCGAGACCCTAGCCTCCCACTTGTATGTAAATTATCCTGTACTATAGCACTCATCAACAGCTTTCATTTGATATCCATATTGTGTAAACACATTCAAGGGGTACCCGGGTCCACGTTTTGATCTCAAGACCCTAGGCACGTAGCGAAAAAAGAGGTAGACGTTGGCCGATTCTCAGATCTACCCAATATTCTCACAAAACTTCATGAGAGTCGGTTCAGCCGTTTCGGAGGAGTTAAGCCTCTAAAACCGTGACAGAAGAATTTTATATATTAGATATAGGTCATTCTGACATATAACAAAGATTCTCCTTATGAATATTATTCTTATTGCTGAACCATTTGATGATAAGATAAGTTAAATTCAGTTGGTCACGCTAATAACATTATTAATATTATGTTACGAATTCCATTGGAAACTTTACATTCATATTTACGCTGATATATAGTAATGCTGTTACTAACACTTTTCTGTCCACCTACTTAAATTTTATAATGTTAAATAGAATGAGGACAAATCTATTTCATGAATGGTTTCATGATATTCGGTAGCATGGAAGAAAACAAGAATTGTCAGAGGAGTAGCTGGACAAAAAAAAAATATAATCACCGTATGAAAATAGAATAAGAGAGTAATGAGAAAAGAAACAAACCAATAGTTTCTGTGCTCAGAATTTACTGGAACATTATTTAAAAGGGAGTCAAGCTACTCTTTGTCATAAACTAAATAAGTGATGAGCGATAAGTCAATCAATATGCAAATAAGAGTAGATAATTCACAAAAATACATATTGTCACGGATATTAGCATCACTAAGCTATACCATCACTAAGGCGATGCTAAGGCCATGTATACACATATATAAGGCAGCCGAGAGATGTCACACACAGATGCATTTACTTATACGCCTATGTGTGTGCGAGAGACTGTAAACTACAAACTCACATACATCGGAGAGACGCTGAAAAGTAGAAAATTGTAAACAAGTAGAAACTATATGAGAACTATAAACACTCGAAATAGTTGGTAAGTTCTGGAAATAGAAGAGCCTAGATGTATGCAGCGTAAACTATAAAAGCGGAACAAGCGAGTAAAAAGTAACATGCCAACCTAATAAAACCGCACTGCGTTTTTTTAGCGCACGCAAACAACCCGCGTTTTTTGCTCTAACCCAAATAAGCATGCGTTGCGACAATGTAAAGCATGTGTGCAAACGTCAAATCTAAATGTCACGCAGAACAAAAATTGGAAATCGAGTTAGGTTTTCACGCAGCAAATTCAATTTGGGTTGCTCTCATACAAGTTGTATGTGCCTGAGATATTTTTGACAGAAAATGACTTGCGTTCGTTTATATTAGGTTGGCATGTAATTCAGTTTGAGTTGAGCACTCAATCAGTTATTGATTAAGCACGCGATCTGGCGGCCAATAGTAGAGTTTAATTTGAGTTATCAATCAGTTTGGTTATTAAGCCAGCGAGTAGCAAAGTATAAGTGTTATTGTGAAGTACTTTAATAAAGGCCATTTTTCCATTATTCAATATTGGAGTTATTTATTCAACAGTTTAGTGATTCGAACTTAGCAGAGGATTGCAAATAAGAGGATTGGTGTCAGAAGAGGAATTGTTGAATAAACTCCAGAGGACAACAAGGACATGGCAAAGTTCAGTGAATTGAAGGTCCAGCAACTAAAGAAGGAGTTGGAGAGCCGTGGATTGAATACAAGCGGCGGTAAACTTGAACTTCAGGCACGGCTACGAGAGGCAATGGAAGCGGAAGGAATTGATGTGGAAGAGTATGACTTTCATATTGATGGCGAGGAAGTAACAAAAATTGAAGAGAAAACCGAAACATCGCAGACAGTTACGAGCACAGGCTTGAACATGATTTTGGCTGCAATATCTGCTCAAACATCGACAATGTCATCACAGATGGAATCCCAAGAGACACGAATAACATCCAAGATTGAAGCACAAGAAACGCGTATGTCAGAAATGTCGACACAGATTACATCGAAGATTGAAGCACAAGAAACGCGTATATCAGAAATGTCGACACAGATTACATCGAAGATTGAAGCACAAGAAACGCGTATGTCAGAAATGTCGACACAGATTACATCGAAGATTGAAGCACAAGAAACACGTATGGCAGAAATGTCGACACAGATTACATCAAAGATGGAGGCACAACTGAAAGAACAAGAGGCACGCATAATAGTACAACTCGAAGCGCAAGAGGCGCGTATATCATCAAAACTCGAAGCACGTATGGACGAGAAAATAACGCAGTTTGAGGAAAAAATCGAAGCCGAGGTGGATGCTTTGAGAGGTCGTATACAAGAGTTGCAATTAAACCGCCCAGCTGTTTCAGCAAGCAATATAAAGGTAAAAAACACCATCCTTTGACGGTTCTGTTCCTTTCCAGGTCTTTAAGCTACAGTTTGAGAAGACCGCAGCAGTGAATAACTGGAATGCGGAAGATAAAGTTGCTGCACTGTTCGTGGCATTGAAGGGGCCAGCAGCGGAAATGCTACAGACGATTCCCGAAGGAGAGCGGAACAATTGTGAAGCATTGATGGCTGCTGTAGAACGACGTTATGGAAGCGAGCATAGAAAACAGATATTCCAAATTGAGTTGCAAAACCGCTACCAAAAAGCAAATGAGACATTGCAGGAGTTTGCTTCAGATATTGAAAGATTGGCTCATCTTGCAAATGCGGACGCACCCGTGGAATACACTGAAAGGGTAAAAATCCAGAGTTTCATAAATGGCATACGGGACGTGGAAACGAAGCGAGCTACATATGCGAATCCAAAACTAAAATTTGCTGAAACGGTATCGCATGCTCTAATTCAGGAAACAGCGTCGCTTCTGTGTAAGCCTGTTTTCAAAGCACGCCGTGTGGAAGTAGAAAGGCCAGAGTGGGTAGACACAATTTTGGAAGCAATGAAGGGATCTCAACAGAAGAATGCCGGAGTTATTAAATGTTTGAAGTGCGGCAACTCAGGTCACATTGCACCTCATTGCGATCTTGGTCCTAATAGTTCCAACAATGTGGGTGGCCGTAAGCGCGAAACTGGCGGAAATGAGCAAGAGCGTGTCGAATGTAAAGAACGAAAACTTGCCCCGGCTATTGCATGTCCTGTGATATCTGTGTCGCAAATTGGAAGGAAATCAAGCAGTCTTACCGTCAGAGGGAATGTGGATGGTAAAGAACGTGTACTGACTGTATATACGGGCGCATCTCATTCCTTAATCCGATCTGACTTGGTCAACAGGAGAGTAAAATCATTACCTGGGCCCGTACAAAGTTGTAAAAAGGATTAGTGATGCCATCTACCGCATACAAACAATTGGGAAACTACGTAATAAAAGGGTGGTTCATTTGGAGAGATTAGCAGCGTTTAGATCGAGAGATTTGTCTGATCGGGACGATCAGACTTAGGTGGAGGACAGTGTCACGGATATTAGCATCACTAAGCTATATCATCACTAAGGCGATGCTAAGGCCATGCTAAGCGGTGTTTACGTCAATAATCAAATCATGTATACACATATATAAGGCAGCCGAGAGATGTCACACACAGATGCATTTACTTATACGCCTATGTGTGTGCGAGAGACTGTAAACTACAAACTCACATACATCTGAGAGACGCTGAAAAGTAGAAAATTGTAAACAAGTAGAAACTATATGAGAACTATAAACACTCGAAATAGTTGGTAAGTTCTGGAAATAGAAGAGCCTAGATGTATGCAGCGTAAACTATAAAAGCGGCGCATGCGAGTAAAAAGTAATTCAGTTTGAGTTGAGCACTCAATCAGTTATTGATTAAGCAAGCGATCTGGCAGCCAATAGTAGAGTTTAATTTGAGTTATCAATCAGTTTGGTTATTAAGCCAGCGAGTAGCAAAGTATAAGTGTTATATTGAAGTACTTTAATAAAGGCCATTTTTCCATTATTCAATATTGGAGTTATTTATTCAACAGTTTAGTGATTCGAACTTAGCAGAGGATTGCAAATAAGAGGATTTTCAGGCAATTTCGTTACAATATTTACAACTCCGTCTCCCGATCACTCTCAGCAGGCGCCTGTTGTTGTTGTCGTTCGACGAGCGTAGGTTTGTTTGCGCGGTAATGAGCTGTGTAAATTTTAAGTTAATTGATTAGAGTTTTCACTCACCTACCTAGTCATATTTATGTGACAAAAATTTTACATATAATTTAGCCAGATTATTATGAACGAGAATATGTATACTATTCTTTCAATTGCATACTACTCTTCTACTTCGGTGTACCATTTACACCCATTCCCGCTAATGTAGTACCGCAACTGCCGTAGTCCAGAGACGTCGACTTATTACATTATGTGAAGGGGTTTTCTAAGAATGTATCTTCTTTGCTCCTTTGCTATTTCTTTTGAATTTTTATATAGACTTTCCCCTTCTTCTTTTTTTGTTTTAGTGGTAAATACCCTGTATACAATTTATTTAACTAGTGCAATTTAATTACTTAACAACATTAAAATTCACGAAAACAAGTGGTAATTATTTAAGGAGTCTCGATATCAAAATAAGCAAACTTTTGTCTTCCTAATTAAATCTATTCATAGTATGAGTTTCGACTAATAATAATGTATCAAACTGTTGGTATTATGCTAATGAAACAAACTACGTATCTTATTTTTTGTTTTTCTAAGTTTTCGGGAATCACGAATAGTCACCCAATGTAATTTAAAGTCAGCGATCTGGTGCATGCGCCTATGTAACTTCATAACCTGGATACCGATCTTTTGAGTTTTGTTGATGAAGAATACTTAAATACCTATTCGTTAGCTTTAATCTACAGTAGCCGCAAACCACGCGTTTTAAAGATTTTCCATGGAGATGACTTCCCAAATCTTCGCGGAGTCACTGAAGGTACACTCGCAGGGAATAAGCGCAACTCGTTTCTTGAAATGTTTAATTTTAAAGTCGGCTTTTGCGCCTGTCCGTTTTTGGAACTATTTTCGGCGTGCTTGTATAAATTTCACGAAAATACTTCACTCGCGTTATATTATCGTAAGTTGTCTGTATTAAACTTTTACTAAAATATAAAATGGTTTGCCATAACTTCTGATTTACTCGGATTGGAAAAAATGCGTGTCGTCTCCTCAGCAGCTGAACAGAAAAAGCCCGAGCCAAAACGTTTTTCCACGGAAATGCCTATCTCACGGCTCTCCGTCCGTTTGACAGTTGTCATATCATTGTGAAAGCTCCTTGTTTAATATCGTACATTTGACGCTAAGGTGACCACCAGTCAAAAAAATGTTCAACTTTAAAAAATGTTCAACTTTACAAACTATTTAATCTGATGAAAGTCGCGCTCACAAGAGTTCCATTGAAGTAAATTCAAAATTATATGTGGGTTAACGAATGTGTCGCGGATTTTTTGGGCAATATTGTGAATTTTTACCTTAGTGGAAGAGAAATAAAAGTAACAAAATCTAGGGTACTGCCTAAAACGACAAAAGTTGAAAAAAATGGACCAGCGGATCAAATAGGGTTGGAAGGGACCTTTTTTGGTCTAAATGAACAATAGCGGTAACCGTGATTCGTAATGACTTTTATCAAAGAGTATACTTTTCCTTTTCATTAATTCATCATCCGCCTCACTACAAAAGTGGCTACGAAATGAGCGAATTTTATATTTAAATTTAGTTCTATTTCACTCTCAATGAAAAAGTGAAAGTTCATTCAAATTGCAGCTAGTTTTCATGCCATGTTTAACCTCAGAACAAAAAATTATGTCTATTGCTGGCCAAAGGTCACATTCTATTTATGTTGGATTAATATATGATAAAACGAAAAGAAATAAAACGAAATAGAACAACTAAAAAAACACTAACTCACAGTAATTAAACGTGTGAGAATTGCTAATGAATAATAGACAAAAATAAAATAAAAATTTACTCCCAGAACTGCATACCAATTTGCGAATTTTAAACCTACTGCTATTAGTTTCGCAAAGAGACAAAAAAGGAAAGGCTTAAAAGTTAAAAAATTATAATGAAGGCGCATTGCAAATTAGCATAGAAAAAAAAATGAAAAGTAGAAAAAAAGGATTGCGCATTGCCGCAAACTAACAAGAATTTCGATGGCATTTTATATGCATTTGCATTAGGGTGCTTAAATTTTTATGCGTCATCGGCGTGAGTACCAAGTACTCTTGAAGTTCGATGTGCTACTATACAGGTTTACGTCTGGAAAACTAAAACTGTTGAGTAGTCTAGAGCTCGCCAAGGGGCTGAAGTGAAACCACAACTGAGTGACATTGCCAGAAGCAAATAAATCGCGCTTTTTGATAAAAGCTCCGCGGACAAGCTATTATTTTATTATAGTCTTAAAATCGATATTGCATTATTATTTTCGAGGGATCAGTTTGTAATCGCCGAGCCATGAGTTTCTAATTGATTTCTTATCGGCTTGTTATTGGATAACAGAGATGTCGTCGCTTTTATTATGAAGTTTTATGGGTGCCTGTTTTATAACAAACCTGTGAGTCATCGATAAATAATCGACAAGTTTTTGACAAAAAATAGAAAAATTTTTGATATCATATCGGTTATTGCTGCAAACGACATTTTTTGCACATATATTTGTATCTCAACTGGTGAGTGTAATATAACCCTATCTGGGCTGTCATTGCGAAATCCTCTATTAAAGAATTTTTTTGGGAAGGTCCTATTTCAGAACGTCACGTTAGTTTTTGATGTCAACTTGATAGTTTTTTTATAATAAATTAATAATTTTTCGATAACATTCCGATAGCAAATCGATAACTCTTTGATAGCAAATTTAAATATTTTTCATAGAAAATCGATAACATTTTGATAACGAAACGATTATTTTTCGATAGAGAATCAAAAATATTTCCTTGGAATATTGATTTTCGATAACTTTTCGATAACGAATTGAAAACTTTTCGATTACAAATCGAAAGATTTTTGACAGAATATAGCTTTTTTATATAATAAAAAAATTCTCGATAAAATATCGACAACAAGTCAGTAGAAAACTAATAAAATAAAACTTGCACATGTAAAAATATCGAAGATTTACCGATATTAAATCGAAATTTATAAATAATAATCCAATAAATATTCGATAGCATATCAATATTTTTTAGTAGAAAATCGATAACTTTTTAATAAAAACCGATTTGTTTCCTTTAAAAGTCGATAACTTTGGAAACATTTTCGCAAACCAATCTAAAACTTTTCGATAACAAATTATAAACTTTTTGACAAAATGTCTATATTTTTCCAAAATTTAATCGATAAGATTTCGATAAAAGATCTTTAAAAAGCACTCATCGATGACAAACCGAGACCCTTTGAATGTATCCTTCACATGTAAGGGACATTTTTAATAATTTTTTTTGTCGATTCTGTACAATAAATGTGCTTGGTGTATGACCTCAAAAAAAGATTTTTTTTTTGATTGAATAAGCACTCTTCTTAGTGGAATAAAAAGTTTACCGGGTGGGTACCTCATAAAAAACTTGAAAAAAGATTGTTTTGTTGATAAAAGATAAGTACCAGTCTATTACCGCCAATACATATAAATATATACTAAAAATATAACAAGTAAGGAAGGCTAAGTTCGGGTGTAACCCAAAATTACATACTCAGCTGAGAGCTATGGAAACAAAATAAGGGAAAATCACCATGTAGGAAAATTAAGCTAGGGTAACCCTGGAATGTGTTTGTATGACATGTGTATCAAATGAAAGGTATTAAAGAGTATTTTAAGAGGGAGTGGGCCATAGTTCTATAGGTGGACGCCATTTAGGGTATCGCCATAAAGGTGAACCAGGGCTGACTCTAGGATTTGTTTATACGATATGGGTATCAAATGAAAGGTGTTAATGAGTATTTTAAAAGGGAGTGGGTCTTAGTTCTATAGGTGGACGCCTTTTCGGGCTATCGTTATAAAGGTGGACCAGGGTTGACTCTAGAATGTGTTTGTACGATATGGGTATCAAATTAAAGGTATTAATGAGGGTTCTAAAATGGAGTGTTGGTAGTTGTATATGTGAAGGCGTTTTCGAGATGTCGACCAAAATGTGGACAAGGGTGACCCAGAACATCATCTGTCGGGTACCCCTAATTTATTTATATATGTAATACCACCAACTGTACTTCTGCCATGATTCCAAGGGCTTTTGATTTCGCCCTGCAGAACTTTCTCATTTACTTCTACTTAATATGGTAGGTGTCACACCCATTTTACATAGTTTTTTTTTAAAGTTATATTTTGCGTCAATAAACCAATCCAATTACCATGTTTCATCCCTTCTTTCGTATTTGGTATAGAATTATAGCATTTTTTTAATTTTTCGTAATTTTCGAAATCGAGAAAGTGGGCGTGGTCAAAATCGGATTTCGGCCATTTTTTACACCAATATAAAGTGAGTTCAGATAAGTACGTGAACTGAGTTTAGTAAAGATATATCGGTTTTTGCTCAATTTATCGTGTTAAAGGCCGAGCGGGAGGACAGACGGCCGACTGTGTATAAAACCTGGGCGTGGCTTCAACCGATTCCGCCCTTTTTCACAGAAAACAGTTATCGTCCTAGAATATAAGCCCCTACCAAATTTCACAAGGATTGGTAAGTTTTTGTTCGACTTATGGCATTAAAAGTAAAAAGGGCGGAGCCAAGCCCATTTTGAAATTTTCTTTTATTTTTGCATTTTGTTGCACCATATACTCTAAAGATATTAAATTGTTTGTTAAAATTTGACTTAAAAAAATTTTTTTTTTTTAATTGGGCGTGGTCGTTCTTCGATTTAACTAATTTTTATAAGGCATACATTTAGTAATAAGTGTAACATTCCTGCCAAATTTCATCATGATATCTTCAACGACAGCCAAATTACAGCTTGCTAAACTTTTAAATTACCTTCTTTTAAAAGTAGGCGGTGCCACGCCCACTGTCCAAAATTTTACTAATTTTCTATTCTGCGTCATAAGTTCAGTTGGTAATGAATTATCGCACTTTTTATGTTTTTTGAAATTTTCGATATCTTTAAAGTGGGCGTGGTTATAGTCCGATTTCGTTAATTTTCAATAGCGATCTGAGATGAGCACCCAGGAACCTACATATCAAATTTCATCAAGATAACTCAAAATTTACTCAAGTTATCGTGTTAACGGACGGACGGACATGGCTCAATCAAATTTTTTTTCGATACTGATGATTTTGATATATGGAAGTCTATATCTATCTCGATTCCTTTATACCTGTACAACCAACCGTTATCCAATCAAAGTTAATATACTCTGCGAGCTCTGCTCAACTGAGTATAATAAATATGCAAAAAAGCGTAAACTCATATAAATTTGAATATATTTGCATGAAGATTCGTATAAAATGCTGTATTTTCCCATATTGCACTGTGCTCGCCTTGCCGGCCATGGCTTAATTGCATTTCGTGGACAATTAATTTCATTTCTATTGCCCATTTCTACGTAATTAAATTGCAAATTACTTCCTTTTCGACTTGGGCTTGCGCATGCGTCCTTCGACCAAAGTTCTTCATTCTTTTTTTTCGCTCTTCATGTAGTTGCTGCACATAGTGAAAAGGAAGCGCAGAAAAATCTGTGTAATGAGAAATGTGTACGCTGTGACCGATTTGCTGCTTGTTTCACATTATTGGATATATTAAGCAACTAAAATTCATTTAATCTGACGTTGCCCGCTGGTTAGCACAAACTATTGCTTATCCTTTGCACTTGTCTTCATCAGTGAATGCCTTGAATTGCCTCAGGTTGTTTTTATAAAAGTAAAAAAAAAGACGTCAATTGCAAGACATTGTGGATGGCAACACAACCATTGACTTTGTACGGTTCGCGCTCTGGCAATGGTCAATCACTAATTGACACTAATTTTTTGTCAGCTAATTCGTGCTAATTCTTTGGTGTTCTCGGCTTAGTTTAAAAGTTTTGTTTTATTTTCCTGTTGCAAATTTTTTTTAAGATTTCTAGGTAAAAAAACAAATTAAAAGGTTGAAAAGGAGATATTAGAAGTTCAAGCCGATGCGGGAATAGAAAACGGATGACATTGACGTTGGTCAATTTGTTATCAGTGTGCTATCGATGAGTTTTGTTATCAAGTTTTCTGTCAAAAATGTATTGGTTTATTATCAAAATAGTAATTAATTATTTATCGAAATATTATCAGAAAGTTATCGACTTTTTATTTGAATGGTAGCAATTTGTTTTCGGAGAGTTATAGATATATGTTTTTATCAAATTTCGACTTTTTAACGGTGCGTTGTCGATTTGGTTTTCATAAGTTGTCGAATCTATATGAAAGGTTATCGGTTTGTTATAGAAAAGTTTTGTATTTTTTAGCGATATGTTTGCGATACTTTATCAACGAAAATCAATTTCTTTTCGATGTTTTACGAAATTGCTAACGGTGATCCTCTTGTTATCGAAAATATTTTCATACTTTACTGTCGAAAAGTTAGCGATTTGTTATCAAAATTTTATCGACTTATTTTCGAAAAGGTATCGAATTGTTATCGGTGTGATACAAATTTGAAATCGATGACTTATCGGTTTGTTATAAAACCAATAACGATAAAACTAAAACAAATATATAAATGACACATCTACATATAACCCGTCGATAACAAGTCGCTAAGAAACCAGTAAGAAGCCGATGACCCAGTGATAACCAGTTTGCGTAATAAACCCATTACATGATGGTAATTTTTCTTTGGTCAATAAGCTGTCAAGAAAACAATAAACCATCGGTATCGTTTGTTTAAAATAACTAGCCGACAAAGATGTTCTCAAACAGCCCAAAATTATCTCCTTCAGGAAGAGTTACCTCTTTTTTCAAAAATAATCTACTTAGTTAAGCGAATCAAGATTTTTGGAAATGAAAGTGCTTTTGTTCTACTAGATACTAACATTGGTTGTTCTATGGACTAAGAAAAATTCTTTGAAATTTGGAAAATACTACCACCATCTTTTTGAGCTCAATCTTGGGCTGCAAAACACGCAACTTTTCTATACTAAAGAAATAAATTATTCAAGCATATTTAGTAATAAAAAACCTCTTAAAATAATTAAAATAAAATAATATTTTTATATATAAAATAAAATTTATTCGAAAATTTAAAATTTTACTTAATCTTTGATCCTTTGTCTCAATCAACCGTAATGCAAAACAAAGACATTTCAAGCACGCATACTTTTGAGCTTTTTGTCTTTGGGATAAATTGAAATTGGCTTTTAGACAGTTACCAACTTACCAGACGCATTTACCTTTTGTCCATTTGCAGCCATTTCCGCCCATTTTTCTTACATTTCACTGCTGCTATTGTGACAAAAATGTTACGATTATAGCGTTTATCTTATGAAGACGTTGGCGCTCTGCTCAATCCATTTCAATCGCATTGCCTTTGTCTGCATTCAACTTAGTGTTTTTCAATCATCGAAGCTCACTGCATAATGCAATGTCAATATTTTCGTAATTTTCGCAGAGATTTTCCTTTACACACAAACTCACCTCATTAGATGGTATACTTACCTCTGTTTTTTTATTTTTATATAAATGTAGATATGTATTGCAAACTTTGTATGTACATAGGTATATATTTTGAGTAAGTGTTTAAGTTGTCAATACAGTGACTGTTCAAGTCTAGTTGACAGCTACAGGCTACGGACTGCTTGGTTGCCTTTAAAACATATAGTCGTATAAAAAAAAAAAGTTCAATAATGCTCTCTAGACTAGAATAATTGTTTTTGCAAATGACGATGTGATGCTGATGAAAAGTTTTGTGCTCGTTCCAAGTCCTTTGTAGGAGAGCAGTGACGTAGTTAAAATTTTTGGTAAGAGTTATCTACATCTAATTCTATAAAGTATCATTGTTGAAATAATCAGCAACTCTCTCTTTCAAACCGAAAGTCTATATCTTTCGATCAGCTATCGAGTTGTGCGTCAACACCTTTTACCTTATCTTATGGTTGTAAAATTTGAAGATTAATTGGTGGACCCCCTTATGTCTACGCCCATATGGCAAACAATAATATTGTTAGTATTTTCTTGCGTACGTACGGCGTTGTTGCTTTTGTGCAAAATGATTATTATAACAATGGAAAGTTGGTCTAAATCAAAAGCGTTGGGTAAATAAATATTTTGTAATCGAAAACTTTCACTCATAACTTCTAAAGAGTTTTAAGGTTTTCTTGTAGTGGAGGAAAAGTACGTCGTACTTGCGGAAAAAGAAAATTTCGCCGAATGATTGCAAAAACAACAACTAGCAGTTAGTAAATTTAAAAAGTTTTTACAATCAATAGGTTTTTAGAAATTTAAAATCTCTAAAATCAAACCAAAACGATAATCAACTTTCAGCTCTTCAGGGGCAGAAAAAGTATAGTTGTTAGAAGTTTAAAACCAAGTCTTTCGATATTTTTTCTGACTATCTAATTGAGCGTTTTTTTAGAAAAAGCTATTCTATTTTCACACTTCATACATTACTGGTTGTTTTTTTAGCGATAAAGAATTCTTTGAAGGTTTTGTTATCGGTGTTGATGGTCCTTTGTCGGATAAAGATCTGCTACGTTCCATCATGGTACACGCCCGATCATCTCCGGAAAGATTTAATATCACCACATTGACAAACCTAGAAAGTGCGAGGAAGAAGAAAAAAAGTGGTGCCAAGAAATACTGTCAAAAATGGAGAATGTGCGTGGCAATGATCAGAAGGAGATGAAGTAGTAGAAGGGAAAGAGATGAAAAAAATAATAGATGGAGGAGATGAGCAAGAAGAAAGATAAAGGAGATTTTAAGAGATAGACACAAATCAAGAAACTGAAAAAAGGAGATATGGAGGAGAGAAATGGATGAACATTTAGAAAACGAGTGAGAGGCAAGAGGACAAAAACATCTTTTTTGCATATATACTTTTTAATTAAATTAAGGCGTTTTGCAAGCCGTTGAGCAAAAGTGTGTAACCTTTCCTTGCTGGTATTTATACTACACTTAATGAAAATAACAAAATCGAATGGCAATCACCGAAATTTGACGTTGTAATTTTTTATATGACAAAAAATGTTTCTTGTAAAAATGAGCGAATTCCATCTGGACACCATACCCACTTTTTATACCCATCCTTGTCCGTGTGCTAGCAGGAAGCTTTAGCAAAAATTCATATTTCTTCACTTAACTAATTACACAGGCTTATCTGTACTCTGTATATAATGCTCGAAATCAACTTATTCGATATCGAAAATTTCGAAATATGGACAATGCATTAAAAAATACTGGTAAAGTTATGAAACTTGTTATGTTGATTGACCTCGTGATAAGATATATAAATTTGCAAAAAATTTGAGAAACGCACGTCTCCCACATTTAGAAGTAGAAAATTTATGCCGTAAATCATACTTGACAAAATATTTATGGCACGTAAGTCCATTACCGATATTAGTGAAAAGCACGAAAATTAAAAAAAAATTGTATATAAAGTATTTGTTTAACCGGCTTTAGGTCCAATTTTTAGTCTTACAATACCAAAAATTGTTTCTTCTTTAGTTTACCAATATATTTCGGTTACACACGGTAACCGTCTTCAGGGCTTTGAACTATAAACAAATTACAGAAACATAAAAATAAAAATACAATTTACATAAAAAATTAAACAAACATGAACATTTCTCTACATTCATTATTTTACACGTCTTCGCTGTTTAACGTGGAGTTAGTCACTGTCCGCATATTGTTTATCAAGTGTTTGTAGTAGCTCGCGCAGTTATCAATGTCCGTTTTGTAATTCATTGGTATGTAAGTCGGTGTGTTTAAAATATGAAGTACTTCTAAAGTCAATCTATTATTATATTGTTTCTCTTCCTGAAGTATTGTTGTTTGGTTAAAGTTCGGAGAAAAATTGTATATATTCCTTGTCAGCTCCTTCTACACATTTTCCAGTTTAAGTTCAGAAATTCAGAAAATTACAATTCAAGTTCAGGAAATTTCTATTGAAGTTCAGCATTTTCATTTCAAGTTCAGAAAATCAGAGTTTCAGAGTTTCGAAACGGCAGGTGGAGGAAGGCTGATCTGTGCACACAGTACTAATATGTTACTTGTTGGATTGTGGACGCTCCGTTGATTTCGTCATCACCGCTGTCCTACTCAATGCCGATCAATGTTTGTGACCCTGAGAATATAGCTGGCTGTCATTGTAAACGACCTCCTATAAGAGTAGGGGAGAGAAGAAAGGAAACGGTTTTTTTCACTATCTCCTTCATATGAGCAAAATTGATTTAAGTGTGTTAAGAAGTCGAATGCTTTCTTAAAACATAGTAGGCCTTCATATCCTTGTACCAAATTATAAGCGCTAACATTTACCATATTACTTACTTTTATTTCCATTGCATGAAAGAAAAAAATCTTGATAAACTTGTAATTTTCTGAACTTAATTTGGAATTTCTGCACTTGAACTATAGCTTTCTGAATTTGAATTGTAAATTTCTGACTTTAATTTGGAATTTCTGAACTTGAATTGTAATTCTATGAACTTGAACTGGAAAAGGTGTAGTAAAGCTTATCACAAAACTTTTAATACCAGAGTAGAACAAAAATTTACCAGTTTTAACGAGATTTTGTAAGAAGCTTATTGCTATAAAATCAACTGTTTAATAACTTCTTAAGGAAGGTGATATTTGCATATGTTTAATTAGTATTTTATTTCAGCTTTCATATAATTTAATGTTCATTACATATAACTTAAAATGGATCTTTAATATATATTTTATAATTTAGAGTAGACGCGACCTCGAGGTACGTCCTAAATGAATCACAGCTGCTTATTTTCTTAGAAGTGCGCTACGTTCAAATCCCAATACTAAAAGGCTGCGCGGTTACTCAAAGTATTGCCTAAAGATATATTTGATTCAACGTCTTCTCGAATAAATATAGAGATTTACTTTGAGTTCGACTAAATGTACTTGCTTAACAGTTTGCGTAGTGCATTGACCATTTAAAGTCAACCATCAATCGCTAGCGTATGGACATTGCATACACTGACACACACACGCACACAATTACAAATATACATCCTTATAGTGCAGTGCAAGTCTGTGGATGGCCGCAATCAATTGCAAGTTAGCTATTATGGCTTTAGTAAAGGTTTTCGTGAAGATACTTTGATTGGCTATTGGCATGTTGCACGTTTGCATGGAGCATATTTGTTGTTTCTTCTTGATTGCATATTTACTTTCTTGTGGTTCAGCATGTTTACCGTCATAAAGATATACAGACGAAAATATAGTAAATTTATATATTATAAGGTTAAAGTTTATGCCTTTGACCGCAAGTTTCCCAATATGATTTCCATTTGCAACTGATATGTTGAGTACTTAAATATAATGTTTATAGATATTTAGACTAACGCAATTACTAATAAACATAAATATTTTGCTGTATTGGTTAGCCTAAAGGTGTTATACTATGGTGCTTTGTTTTATATTCCTTTTAACCTAAGGTATTGGATAGTAGGTAAATACAGATAAAGACGGCGATGTTGTAGATATGGATTGGAAATGTTAAAAAATTGTGGGATGTTACATAAAGTCTGGCAAAAATCCAATTTAAGCGCATTTCTTTTGTTTCCTTCCATAATCCAAGATCTGAATGCACACATTGCCAAACCTTAAAAAGTTGTATCAATTAGGAAAACAAAATTTTCTAAGCAGGATCACCTCTTCGCATTGATTTGGCAAATACTCCGAATGTATTTCTACCATTAAAAGCTTCTCAGTGAAAATTCATCTGGCCTGCAGATGCCGTTAGGTCTCAGCATAATACATGTAGGTCCAGTCCCGCCAATTTGTGGTGAAAATTTTAAAAATATGGCACAACAGAAATTGAAAGTTTATGAAAGTTCGGCCTAAATCTCCTCTAAGGTAAATCGCGTCAATTATTTTTTTGTATAAATGTGAAGTCCCACGTCGGATTAACCGCCAACGCGGAAAAACAAATCTAGTATTATTTACTAGGAAGTATAAGGCCCCTAATTGGACTAAGCCTAAACTTGGAGGGGCAACCCTGCAAGAAAAATATAGTACAAAGTATCTGGGAGTTATACTAGATAGTAAGTTGTCGTGGAAACTCCATGTGGAAGGGGGAGCCAAGAAAGCCTCCACGGCACTGTATGAATGCACCCAAACTCTCTCATTGGGCATTTACGGCGATTTTCAAATCCATACTTTACTATGGGGTTCTTGTTTGGTGGGCAGCCACACAAAAAAGTTCGTAAACCAAAAAACTTGTGAGGTTATGTAGAGTATCTATGATCAGAATAACCGGAGCCTTAAAAACTACCCCGACATCAGCATTACGTGTCATTCTACACATCCCGCCTGCAGACCTAACGGCCAAAAACATCGCGCTAGCAACAGCAACAAGGCCCCGAGGCAGCTCGAGTGCAGACCTTATGGTCAGAGCAGTATAGCGCCATCTAATATTGGGCAGAAATGGCAGAACATACTATAAACGTGTATAAAGATGGTTCCAAATTAATGGAAGGGGTTGGGTCTGCTGTATATTGTGTCGACCCAGAAATAAATAGATCCTCCAGGCTGCCAAATTACTGCAGCGTTTTTCAGGCGGAAATTATAGCAGGGAATATAGCAGCAGAAATTGTGGAGAAAGCGTGCTAAAGCTGCATTCGCTTCAAATTAAATATTGATAGTCAGGATGCGATTAAGGCAATGATCTTACACAGTACTTCATCAAGAAGTGTTCTGGAATGAAAACAAGCACTGAAAAAACTTCGCTTAGGCCGTACTATACATCTTTACTGGGTTCTCAGTCATAATGGGATAGAAGGTAACGAAAAGGCCGATGAGTTGGCAAAGGAGAGTGCCACACTCGCTGAGTCGACGTTAGACGTCCCAATCCGTTGGGGAGAAATCAAAAAGGGAAAGGAGTTGTATATTATCCGTCAAGCAGGAACGGCGTGGGCAAAGGCGCGGGGTTTCAAGATTTCTTAGATCACGTGCAAAGCCTACGATATTAGACTCACAAAGTGGCTCATATCTCTGAAGAGGGAAGACTTAAGGCGCACGATAGGCATACTGACTGGGCACTGCCTTCTGGCGTCACATGCTTATAGGTTAGGCCTCGTCAGTAACAGCAAATGCAGGAAGTGTGAGCTGAAGGAAAAACGGTTGAGCATATTCTGTGTTCATGTCCTGCGCTCGCCAGGTCAAGGCTCTAGCTATTAGGGGCGACAGAGTTGCCAGATCACGAGGCAGCAATTAAGCTGGATCCTAGAAAACTGCTAGTATTTGCCAAGAGGACGGAGTTATTCTATAA
Source organism: Eurosta solidaginis (assembly GCF_040869045.1). Taxonomy (NCBI): domain Eukaryota; kingdom Metazoa; phylum Arthropoda; class Insecta; order Diptera; family Tephritidae; genus Eurosta; species Eurosta solidaginis. The sequence continues at coordinate 189,962,696 of NC_090321.1, forward strand.
CATATGGCCTGGCACCTGATTGGGGTTCTCCCTTTTTGGTCGTCAAACACATTCTGGTAACACTGTGATCAAACTCAGTCTATGTGAGGTCTTAATTGACTGGCCAGTTCAACTTAACCTAACCTAAGTCCCACGAGAAAAGATCCCTTACTTGAATGCCGCTGATAATACATGGTGAGCAGGTATAACAGGTATTGCGCACAAGCTTTCGCATTATGGCGCGTATTTGGTCCAACTACTGTCGACTTTGATTGGCCATAACTCAAAAATAATATAATGTATATAGACGTCGATCTTCTCTTTTTACCAGTTTGCAAGACAAACTTCCATTTGTATTAGATCGTAAAAAAATTGGCTGAAAAGGTCTTTTCTCGCCAAGAGTCACAAATAATACTAAGGACAACCTTCGTGTCAAAGTGACCACCTCTGATGTACGGCTTGTAAAATATTTAAATTTTCTTCTTTTTAATGTGAGTGATGCCACGCAGAAACTTTCCTTCGAAGCACTTTACTGACTTCCTTTTTTTTGTTGTTAAAGTGCCAACCCACGTATCAAGTTTCATGAATTTATAGGTCTTTGGTAATGAATTATTTTTAATATCGAAAAAGTGGTCACGGGGATAGGGGCAGTTAGGATAGGGGTAAATAATATCGGCAGCCAAATCTTTATTTTCAGCAAGAACAAGGCTGCTGTAAAATCTCTTAACTCTTACTCATTCAATTCTGAACTAAAACTAAACTGTTGCCGATCTCGTCCAGAGAAGGTTTTACAGAACGGTGTACACTTCCCATGGGCCAACAAGCACAGGGTCATAGAGCAAAAGTGCATTGCAGATGAAATTGCCAGGAAGGATAGGACCAGGTGTTGCAAAGAGGAGGAAAATGAGGAAGGGGTGGTTCACGCAAAGTAGTGCTTTTTGAGAAAAGCTGCGCCAGGTCGTGGAGTATGACATCAAATATTTGGTAGCATTAATCAGGTCCTCCAAATGGTTTGAAGAGGAAAGGTCTTTTCGTGATATCACAACGGACATAATGTCAGTAGCCTAAGTATGCTCTCGGGCGGATACTTTCTACTTATTAATTGAATATTTTTCAAGTAGTTTTCGATGACGCTTTCTCATCAACTTAAAGAAAGTTGGATAATAAATATACTCAAAGAAGTAAAGATCTTCATGATCGATTCTCTAATTAAAGACATTTGTGTAACCGACAAACTTGTAGTTTTTTTTTTTAAATTCTCCATCTAGGCGCATATTTTCATTAGCTCTTTGACCAAAAAACAGATTTTCATTAATGTCTATAGACGAAACCTGTTTACCCCTTTGGACATGCTCTTGCTAACTAATTAATTCAGCAAATACCTGAAAGGATTACATCATTGTTTTTAAGCGCAAATTGCAATTAAGAAAATTACCTCGAGCACCTGCACACCAACCAATTCACTATTTGGAGCGCACACAAACTCTCTCATTAGTCTAACTTAGACTCTTTTATCGTTGCATTGTCTGACTGCCCAATGCAGCTTTGCTAAATTTTAATATCTTTTTTTGCAACGTCTTATAGGTGAACTGCTTTTGTTGTATTTTTCTTTTCTTTTTGCTCCAAACTCTGTGCGCTTTTTCAAACAAGAAATTTGCATAAATCCTTGTGAGTCGGTCTCCCCACCAATTCGGCTTATGTTTAGCCGCTGAATAGTAAAAGTGAAAATTTAAAACAATTGTCCTTGATAAGAAATGCACTTTATACTTTTTCTAGATCTTGATTAGCCATTTCCTTTGCTGCTCCTTGTTTTTTGTCAACCACTTAAGTATTCCAGAAGTGAATGCTGACGTAAGATACCGAAAGTAAACTTTTGGGGGCAAGTTTGCTTTGACACCTTTGTTGCGTTTCTCTTTCTTATGGATTGCTTTGTTATCATTTCCACTTTAGCGGAAATACCGGAATGATCAAAAGGGTAATAGCAGCTGAATTAAATTTTTCGCATTAATCGTTAGGGAAATATATTTTAAAATTAAAAGGATACCTCTTCCTTTGCATTCGTTAGATCAACTCTTACTTTTGGATGACAGCAAAGAAATATATTTGTTCCTGGTTGCGTACGGTAGAAGACTATCTGATAAAATAGTATCCTTCTTCTCCTTCATGTAGCAGTCCATCTCTCCATCCAAAAGGTACCATCACTCACAAATTGTCATTGATATCCACTCACTTAAGTCCAAGAAAAGTTGCAGTTTCAATAGTGTTGGTTTCGCATTCCAATTGTTAAGAAGGTTGGTGTTATCTTAACACACATCACATGCAAGACATACATATATCCCGATTAATTCTATATAAGTGATAGTTAAACACAATAGAGTACCCAGATCTAAGTTGTGCTAGATCTACGACCGGAAGCCTGACTTCCTCTTCTGCGAGTCTCCGCTGTTGGAATCGGAGATCAGGGTTAGCCGAGCGTTAGTCTTCATAAGACTTTGCCGATTCTTTATGGATGAGGCTGAGAGTCAGTTTCAGTTGCTCATTGCTGTTTAGTTCTTGCATGCCAGATCTCTTCATTGTGCTTGCGAATAAACAACTTTTGGATATGTCCTCCTGTTAGGATGCCCAAGCTTCTAAATATTTAACAGAAATTGTCAGCGGTTTCCTTCAATGTGTTTATTTTAAGCTGTTGTTGTTGTTGTATTAACGATAAAGACACTCCTCGAAGTATCTGTGTAGTCTTATCGATGTTGATGGTCCTTTGCCGGATATAGATCCGGTACATTCCGGTAACAAAGCACCATTAATGTACTAGCCCGACCATCTAGGGAACGATTTATATGACAACATTAAACTTTCTAGGCCATCCCGCCCTCCCCACACCCTAGTTCCATGAGGAACTTGGGGTCGCCAGAGCCTCACCTGTTAATGAAACAGGATTCGCCACGAGTAGGTGAGTTTGACAATTGGGTTGGAGAAGCTATATATTCCGCTGGCAACCCCTTGATAGGGTTGCGCTACACAACCCCTTGAATAAATTTAGTCGCCTCTTACGACAGACATACCCACCCCGGGTATATTTTAATCCCCCTAACCCGCTGGGGGCAGTTGTTTTAAGCTCGGCGACAATATTGGACATGCAATGCACACAAGAGGCTAGACAAATTCTATATAAGCAGCTAATCGTGTTTCTTTGTCTTTGCCACAAGTGCTTCCAACGAGGTACTTGAGGATTTTGTTACGGCTCTAAACTTTAGGTGCAATAGCGGTTTTATGCTCGCCGAAATGCAGGTACTTAGCGAACGTCGCACACAATATTTTTGAGTGCCAGCATTGCCAACATATGCCACATCCACCCTCTAAGTAAGATTACCTAAGACTTGGTCGGTGATAGTGAGAAAATCAATTTCTTGATCAAAAATAAAATTTCTATGGCAAAAAATCTCTCCCGTTTTTAATGTTAGAGGAATATTTTTTAGTATCAGATATGACGGGCGGCCACCATGGTGTATGGTTTAGTGTTCACCTAACTAACCAATGATTCTGTGCTCTAGTGATCGGATAGCTAACATCGAACAACTTGAACCAAATTTTCTAAAGCAGCCCTGCACAAAAAATTTGAGGAAGTCACGCAAAACAATAGTTTCGCTCTTCAGGTTTAATGACTACTTCCAAGCTGGGTTGCTAATCAAATGCAGAACGGAACATTTGCCAGCAAATATTATATTAAAAGCGCTTAAGCCTCAGCTTTATGAGTTTATGTTAATTACTCAAAGGCAATTACTATTTAGAACCACCTACGAAGGGATCAGTTAAGAATGCGTTGGACACCACAGTGTTAATATTGTGATGAATATTAGCAACGCTAAAGGATACTATCATCTCTAAGCCAATACTAAGCAGTGACTTGTATGCACATCAACAAGTCAATCATTATGTCTATAAATATGACCATACAAGCAGCGGAGAGCACAAACACATGCATATATCTGAGATACTCCCTAAAGTAGGCAATCATCTGTGGAAGTTTCACTCACATATACACGCGCATATGAGAAGCTATAACGTAAATTATAGCTGGTAGGTTTATAGCTGGTAAACAAATAGTAAATTTTAGAACCGCCTAGAAATATGCAAACGCGGAAACCGAATAGTATAAAAGCAGCGCCAGTTGAGGCATGGAATCAGTTTGATTTAAGCACGCTATCTGTTGAGCAGTAGAAGTGTTATAATGAAGTACTTTTATAAAGGCCACTTTGCATTATTGAATAGTGGAGTTATTTATTCAACAGTTTAGTGATTCGAACGTTTGTAGAAGGTTGCAAATAAGCGGAGTTACTATAAATTCGTTACAATATTGTCTGTTGAAAATACTACGTGGAAACCGAATTGGAACTAGTAGCGTACTTTAGTGCCATAGTTCTGCGCTTGTTCGCAACTAGTGCTATTTGGTGCACCGACTTGTCACTGCGTTAACCAGTCCTTCGAGTATATCTACCATTTTTGATTCAGCAAATTCCTGTCGGGGTCGAAACTAAATTAATAGGTTCGCCAATTTTAATGAGCTACATGGCAAACTATGGTCCCTTCAGTAGACTCCCACTGAGTTTAATACCGAAAGTGAGGAGTGACTTGTCTCTCCTCTCTAAGCAAGAACGCCCACATACTCAGCTACGAGATACTCAAAATAGCATTTGGTGTCGCCATTACGACATAAGTTAGGCGAGATAAGTTGCAGAGGAAAACCTATCGGGAATCTGTATTTCCCAGTTATTGATTTTGAACTTCTCATTTTTTATAAAAACCCAGATCGAACGAGCATTTGTTAAGAAGAAGAAAAAGGTTGTTTGGTTTCGTGTTCTCAATTATTCATTTCAAAAATGACATGCTATTCTAACTAGAAAATTTTTTCTCGAAACATTTCTAAGAGAAACGAAGATTCTAAGCATGTTTGGAAAGTTTGGGTGCATTTGGCATTATTAAGCTCATTCATTTTCTACTAAACCGTCCTCCCCTATTGGTGGAGTGTGACAAAGCGCAGATAGAAACTTATATGTCCAAAACGTTTGGCTATGCATCTGTCTGCCTCGCAGATGAACAATTTTCAAGCAAAAATTGACAAGTAAAGCACTTCAACGTTGTGATTTTATGCGAGCTCCTTTTCTTACTTTCTTTCAAAGGGCTACCGGCAATCAACCAAAGCGTGGCTGCTCGGCTGAGCGTAAAATTTTGTTATTATAAAGCATTTTCCACTTTGTTGCCAAATAAGAGATACGGGCGGTTCGGAGCAGTGTTACTGCTGTTGTCTTAGCTGTTGCCGTTGGTTTTTCTGTCGCAGCTTTTCTTTATTTCTCTCATTTTCAAAAGTGGTGTTACATCCCACACATTCATACAAATATTCATCCTTACCAGCGGTCGCCTAGCGTTATTGCTTTTTCTCCTTATAATTTTGTGCTAAAATGTATATAAATTGATGCACATAAAAAGCTGGAAGTATAAAGTAAAAAATTCTAAATTCAATTCTCAGAATAGTGAGCAACGTTCATTTGCTGCTTAAAGAATATTTAAAAAGAAGTTAACACTCGAGTTGAAGGGTCATGCAAATCCGCAAATTGTAGTAGCCAATGCAGCTAAAGCAGCAAGATGTATCAACAATGAGTGAAGTTCACACTGTCGACAAGTTGCAATCAAATGAAGAAAAGAAGAAAGAAATATAGTGAGAAACGTCAAAAGAATGAAGAAGTGTAAAATCTTACTTTAATACATTTTCATGCATTTAAAGAACGTTTTAAACTAAATATTAAGTGAGTTTGGAACAAATTGAACGTTATCTCATGAAATCTATTTAAGGCCCTTGTGTCGCGTGTGCTTAAGATGAAGAGTTCTGTTTTTTTATACTCAGAGACTCTGAGTCAGAGTGCTTTGCACACAGAGTATATTAACCTTGATTGGATAACGGTTGGTTGCACAGGTATAAAGGAATCGCGGTAGATATAGACTTCCATATATCAAAATAATCAGAATCGAAAAAAAATTTGATTGAGCCATGTCCGTCTGTCCGTTAACACGATAACTTGAGTAAATATTGCGACATCTTCACTAAATTTGGGACACGAGCTTATCTGTACCCAGAATAGATTGGTATTGAAAATGAGCGAAATCGGATGATAACCTCGCCCACTTTTTATATATATAACATTTTGGAAAACACAAAAAACCTGATTATTTAGTAAACAAATAAGGAAGGCTAAGTTCGGGTGTAACCGAATATTACATACTTAGCTGAGAGCTTTGGAGACAAAATAAGGGAAAATCACCATGTAGGAAAATGAACCTAGGGCAACCCTGGAATGTATTTGTATGACATGGGTATCAAATGAAAGATGGTAATCAGTATTTTCAAGGGAGTGATCCTTAGTTCTGTAGGTGGACGCCATTACGGGATATCGCCATAAAGGTGGCCCAGGGGTGACTCTGGAATGCGTTTTGTACGATATGTGTATCAAATGAAAGGTGTTAATGAATATTTTAAAATCGAGTGGGCTTTAGTTCTATAGGTGGACGCCATTACGGGATATCGCCATAAAGGTGGGCCAGGGGTGACTCTGGAATGTGTTTTGTACGATATGGGTATCAAATGAAAGGTGTTAATGAATATTTTAAAATCGAGTGGGCTTTAGTTCTATAGGTCGACGCCATTACGGGATATCGCCATAAAGGTGGACCAGGGGTGACTCTAGAATTTGTTTATACGATATGGGTATAAAATTAAAGGTATTAATATGGTTTTTAAAAGGGAGTGGCCCTTAGTTGTATATGTGATGGCTTTTTCGAGATATCGACCAAAATGTGGACCAAGGTGACCCAGAACATCATCTATCGGGTACCGCTAATTTATTTGAATATGTAATACCACGAACAGTATTCCTGCCGAGATTCCACGGGCTTTTGATTTAATATGGTAGGTGTCACATCCATTTTACAAAGTTATCTCTAAAGTTATATTTTGCGTCAATAAACCAATCAAATTACCATGTTTCATCCCTTTTTAATATTTGGTATAGAATTATTGCATTTTTTTTCATTTTTTTGTAATTTTCGATATCGAAAAAATGGGCGTGGTCATAGTCGGATTTCGGCTATTTTTTATACCAAGATAAAGTGAGTTCAGATAAGTACGTGAACCAAGTTAAGTAAAGATATATCGATTTTTGGTCAAGTTATCGTGTTAACGGCCAAGCGGAAGGATAGACGGTCGACTGTGTATAAAAACTGGGTGTGGTTTCAACCGATTTCACAGAAAACAGTTATCGTCAATCGAATCTATGCCCCTACCAAATTTCACAAGGATTGGTAAATTTTTGTTCGACTTATGGCATTAAAAGTATTCTAAACAAATTAAATGAAAAAGGGCGGCGCCACGCCCATTTTGAAATTTTCTTTTATTTTTGTTTTTTGTTGCACCATATCATTACCGTAGTTGAATGTTAACATAATTTGTTTATATACTGTAAAGATATTAAATTTTTTGTAAAATTCGATTTTTAAAATTTTGCAAATTTTTATTTGGAACACATATAGTACAGGTGTAACGTTCCTGCCAATTTCATCATGATATCTCCAACGACTGCCTAATTACAGCTGGTAAAACTATTAATTTACCTTCTTTTAAAAGTGGGCGGTGCCACGCCCATTGTCCAAAATTTTACTTGTTTTTCATTTTGCGTCATAATGAATTATCGAACTTTTTCCGTTTTTCGAAATTTTCGATATCGAAAAAGTGGGCGTGGTTGTAGTTCTATTTACTACTAAGATCACATAACCGGCAATTAAAACCAAAAATAATGGAAAGAATTGAGAGGGTTCGGGTGATACAGACCGTTATATATGTAGCCGTGTCAGGGATCCATAGACCAAATTTGAACAAAATATCTTAAAAATGATTCAAACAAAACAAAACAAAACAAAATAAAACAAAACAAAACAATACAAAACAAAACAAAACAAAACAAAAAAAAAAAACAAAACAAAACAAAACAAAACAAACAGAAAAAAGGGCATTTCCTGTAAAAAATTAGTTTTGAGTTTTTTGGTCTCTTGGTGAATAGGGTTCTGCAAATAATATTTATTTCCCCAAATTTAAACCAGAAAATCCATTACCGGTAAAATATTCTTGGGGTCATGCAGGGACTATTTCCAGAACCAATTTTACATAATTGACGCATAATTTAGTATAATTCTGAAGAAGTGTAATGTTGGTATCATTTCGGGACTATTTTAAGATCGCTTCGGGATTTTTTAGATACTATTTCAAGTTCAAATTGTGAATGGATAAGAACACACTTCGGGATTATTTTCACTAACTTTTCGAGACTATTTCGGGACGGGTCTGCGATCATCATGGAATTACCTTGAGAGCATTCAGGTGCCATTTTGAAACAACTACGGTATTATGTTACAGACTATTTCGGCATAATTTTAGTACTTTGAGAGAATCAATTGGTAAGGTGCGGAAAACAGTTTTTGAATGCGAAAATTTATCGGGCTGTTATTTTTATGCTATTGGCATATTATTGCTTTGTTATTGACAAGTTAACGGCTTTTTATTAATAACAACTTTTCTCGAAGAGTTGTCGGTGTATTACAAATATTATTATTAAGTTATCGAAATGATATGGGTTGACTATCGAACTTTTATCGAAAAAATATCAGTTTGATATCGAAAATTTATAGATAAGTTATCGTAAAAGTTATAGGTTTGTGGTAGGAAAATATCGTTTTGATATCAAGAAAATACAGATTTGTTACCGAAAAATTATCGGTTTACTATCGAAAGGTTATGTAATCGGCGGCCACCGTGGTGTGATGGTAGCGTGCTCCGCCTATCACACCGTATGCCCTGGGTTCAACTCCCGGGCAAAGCAACATCAAAATTTTAGAAATAAGATTTTTCAATTAGAAGAAAATTTTTCTAAGCGGGGTCGCCCCTCGGCAGTGTCTGGCAAGCGCTCCGATTGTATTTCTGCCATGAAAAGCTCTCAGTGAAAACTCATCTGCCTTGCAGATGCCGTTCGGAGTCGGCATAAAACATGTAGATCCCGTTCGGCCAATTTGTAGGGAAAAATCAAGAGGAGCACGACGCAAATTGGAAGAGAAGCTCGGCCTTAGATCTCTTCGGAGGTTATCGCGCCTTACATTTATTTTTTTTTTTATGTAATTTTCAACGAAAAAATAACGATTTGTTTCCAAAAAAGTTTAATGCGAAAGAAATATCGCAAAAATCTCGGCATTTTACCGAACAGTTCTCGTTCCACTGATTCTTTTTGTGGTTTTAAAATGTTCTTCAATAAAGTATAATTTCCGCAATTACGCTCTGTAACACAACATAACTTGAACTGTCCTAAAGTAGCCCCAGGCCATGGATAATTTTACAATATTCAAATAACAATCAATCAAAATGGAAAACGAATGCGTGTTGCCGCATAATCACCCAGTTTCAAAGCAAATTAGTAAAAATGAAAATGAAAAAAATTATTTTGAATGAATAATAAGAAAATGAGCCGACATTGGCTTAGGTTGCTTAATTTTGAACACTTGATGGAACTGTGAACAAGAAGGGGCGGGTGACCATGTAGCCTACAGCAATGCGCTTAGCAAGCAACTAGAAATCTTTCGGGCCCAAACACACCCTTCACTGGCGTAATATTCCACCAAATACTACCACCATAAGCATTTTACTTATACCAGTAACTTATTTCAATTCACTCTTATCACACCACAAGCTCATCACCAGTGTAGCCATCAATCCTCATTTGATTATAATGAGCCTGGTGTATCATTTGCCTTGGCTATTTTTCAAATACTCTTGACCCAAGCCACACGCGGTGAGTTCGTTTGAGCAAACTTTGCATGCTGCTAAATTTTTGAGTTGGTTGCTTGGTTGGTTGGTTGTTTCGCCGTTGCTGTTTGACTATTAAAAGCATTAATAAGCGAATTCCGAAAACTTCATTACCATTCCATTAAATGCGCGCATACGTCAGAGAAAAAAAGAATGAGTAACTTCAGTTGAACATTTTCGTTTCAAGTGTGCCCATTTCTTGTTTCAAAGTGTTGCATAAAACATTTAACATCAATCCAAACCCACCTTCAACCACACTTTTTTCAAGAGCAACAAATAAATTCATACCTAAGTAGTGTTGCTTCGGCCTTGTAGTCGAATGCCTCAAACTTACGTTCGTCAAGCAGCAGGGCAATGAGTTCACAGTATGCTTGCCAATGAAGCGGTCGTAGTTGAGGTAAGACGATGTTGGCCTCCACTTAAACAAAGTGCAAAAGATTCGTCTTTACCCAAAGCACTAAACGAGATAAATGAGAAATGTGAAAATGAAACATCACCTTTGCTCTTCATTGTCAGCCTTAGCCCAAACCATTTTGACACCACTGCATGCAACAATCGCTCCCAATACAGGGGTAATATTTACTTTGAAGAAATCGTATTTTGATTCCCAATAGCTGTTCTCGTTGAAGTCGGCATCCTTATTGCTTTGGCAAATGCTATAATACTTGGATTTTGTCTTCCCTCTCCTTTTGTTTTTTGGCATCGTAAGAGCGCCGAGTCCAAACGCTGTATGTTAGTGCTGAAAGTTAAAGCGTAAGGCCAAATTCGAAAAGTACATGCATGTAGCTCATACTTACGCAATGCTGCACAGTGAGGGAAGTTGTTGGCATTTTCCTTAAAATCAGTAAAATTAAAAATATAAGGGAAATGTGCATCTTTTGTTTGATCATCTAGATTCGTTTTAAAATTTAGTTGCTGAAACCATATAAATAAGTTAAAGAAGGCTTACCTGGGAATATCACACATTTCCACTCGGAAACAGTTTTGTACATTGTGAGTGCGTTCAGTGAGTGCCAAATGACGTAATATCCGTTTAGTTTGCTTACTTCCTGTTTTTATTGTAAGGGGTACGTTCCACATTACAATTGAAAAGATGGTTGGTGTCATGTGGGGACACATCGCATGCAGGACATAAGTACATAACGTATGTCGGGGTTGATTCTAGATAAGTAAGAGTTTAATCTGTTACAATATCCACAACGAAGTTAGGCCAGGTTAACTTATGTCTCCGTTGGTAGTATTCTTTCTTCTTCTGCAAGAATAGGATAGTGTATATTGATAACGGACTTCACCGGGCGCATCCTGGCAAACGCGTTTACCAGTTCTGTGTTGTTTTGTCTTAGTGCCTTCTTATGCTCATCACGACCAAACGATTGTAATGCCAGGAGCTTGATCTCATCACAGATTGCTGCGGCATTCTTTGTCAACTCTGCGCCATTTTTGTTAGCCCTTATCCCCTCAGGGGAGACCGTGAAGGACTTCATCTATCTAAAAATCAACATTAACAGCGAAAACAATGTCAGCTTAGAAATCAAACGGAAAATAACTCTGGCCAGATACTGGAAAATAAGGTTCACACCCGACGAACAAAAATCAAAAAATTTAATATATGGCTCGGAAACATGGATGGTGTCCAGCGAAGATAAGATAAGATGGCTCTCGAAGAAAAACTCTCCGGAAGATTAAAGTTCTACCCGTGAATACAGCGAGTATCGAAGGAGTAATAATGACGAACTGTATGATCGTACACAGATATGAAAATAGGTTAGCGAATTAAAACCCAAAGGCTTAAATGGCTTGATGATGTTATGCGAATGGAAGAAGATTTTCCGGAACAGAAGTTATTTCATTCGAAAACGTAACTTGAAAGCAGAAAAACGGGAAATCCTCCACTGAGTTTGGAGAGGCAAGTGGAGGTGGGCATGTTCTCCCTTGGTGCTCTTGCGTCTATTATCGCGAAACGGGGATAACTGATGTGTACTGTTATGAAACAGCAATAATCGCTTGGGCGGCTTAGCGCCACTCAATGATGTTGAGTGATCCCCTTACGGGTTAAGCATCTTTTGCGTGGACGCTTCAACACTGTCTCCAATCATCAAAGTGGATAAGTAAGATTCGTCTATAGTCTACGCACTCTTTGGACAGCGGATACAATGTCATCATATATGGTCCTACAGGAACTCAGAGACTTGCTATACTTTGATCTGATTTTGAATGTTGAAACTTATCTTGCAATGCTGATTATAATACCGCAAGTGATAACAGTGAAGAAACTATCCCCTATTTGTACACAATTTTGTTTGTTCGGATAGCTTTATAGACCACTGTACCCATTACAAAGACAAATTATCCATACAGCACTTTTGTCCATTCTTCGTCCATTTCGAAGCACGCTAACTAGGTAGTCCAATCATTCGAACGTCGATTTGTCTACTTCCCGTCTAATGCGGTCCCCACATCTTCGCGCATTTGAACATGACGAATGGTTTGAGCTTTTGGATAACATTTTAATATTGGTTTATAAGTTGCTGTAACATTTTCCAATTCACATTCTAGCTTTATAGTAAGTAAGTACAAACCAACGTACATGGCGCCTCCAAGTAAAAACATCGCTCCAATTTGCCTCAAGTCATTGTAAGATAACCGCACGGATAATTTGTATTTTTATTTTGTGTCTTGGGTTTTTTTTTGTGCCCTTCTTTCTATTTTCCTATTCCTGTTTTTACGTTTTTCGCCTGTGTGTCCATTAGGTTAATGTGCACTTCAAACGAAATTAAGATAAATTGATTAAAATTAAAAAGACAGCTGGACAAATGCGGTTACACGTTAGGCAACAACAACGCCAATGCGCACAGCATTCCGTAAATCATTCCATATTTTCACATCTCTCACAGAAGCAGCAAATAGTAGCTAAATGCATTTAGTACTTAAAGTGGGAGTAAAAGTCATTTCTCATTTTTAATAATTGGAATGAGTTTATTTCATTTGTTTCCTATTCTAGCATGTAACTATGGGGTAGTAAATTTTGCCCCCGGAAACGGAAACATCAACGGAAGCTATTTGGTTTGCTTTTAATGAAGTGCACTTTGTGCAAAATCGCTGCGCAGATTAAATGTTTAATTTACATTTTGCAATCGCATAGTAAAAAATGTTAAGAAAAATTCAATCTTACTGAAATGAAGCGGTTGCAAGAAGCCTTTGTGATGGTTTAATTCCGACAGAGAATTGTGTGACAACTAATTAATTTTCACGATAAATACAAGTTGTTATTATTGCTCAAAACAAAAAGAAAGCGTAGAACGAATTCGAAAAAAGGGATAAAAAAGCCAATTGGCTGCTCAGAAGGTTTTAAAACTTTAGAGAAGAGAAATGAATTACAGTCTGATGGAGAAATAAGCAGGCAGTTAGGGTAGGTTAGGTTAGGTTGATCTGGCCGGGCAATAAAACCCTCAAGGACAGACTCACTTAGTGTTGCCAGAATTTTTTTGACGACCAAACGAAGAAGCTTTAACTGGGTACCAGGAATTACGTTATAATAAAATTGAAGAGCTTTGTCCTTTTGGAAAATACTTGGGTCAAGCTCAAAAGTTGTCTCCAGCTCCGAAAACTCTGCCGCCACTAGAAACTATATCCTTGACCTTGCGAGCTCAGGACATGAATACAGAATGTGCTCAACCTTTTACTGACGGGACCTTACTTATAAGCTTGTTACACCAGAAGATTGTATCCAGTAAGCATGTCCATCGTGAGCATTAGGTCTACTCTCTTAAGAGATATGAGCTATTTTGTGAATCCTGGTTGATGGATCATATGCAACTCCTGTTCCCGTTGGCTTTATCCTGCATGGATTCGGACTGTTACCGTCGATTAATTGAGTGCTGCGCCCACGTTTTCCAACTCATCGCCTTTTTTGCTATCTTTTATACCTTAGGACCAGGAACCTAGTTATGATTTTTGCCCCGGCCTGAGAAAGGTCTCTGCAATGCTTCTTTTCATTCCAGAATACTTCTTGATGAAGTAATGTGTGAGATTATTGCTTTTGATCGCCACTTGACTATGAATATATATTTAAATATATTAGATAGCGTAGATCCTGAACAGAAAAAAGGCGTGAATACCAAGTAATTGTGAGGTTCGATGCGTAAACATACATGGTTACCTCTAGTAAGCTAATACTCAACAACAACAATGAAGCCTACCTATGAGTTATAGCTCTCAATGCAAAGAACGCAGCAGTATTTTAAGAGGGAGTGGGCCATAGTTCTATAGGTGGGCGCCATTTAGGGATATCGCCATAAGGGTGGACCAGGGGTGACTCTAGAATGAGGTTGTATGATATGGGTATCAAATTAAAGGTATTAATGAGGATTTTAAAAGGCAGTGGCCCCTAGTTGTATATGTGAAGGCGTTTTCGAGATATCGACCAAAATGTGGACGAGGGTGACCCAGAACATCATCTGTCGGGTACCGCTAATTTATTTATATATGTAATACCAGGAGCAGTACTCCTACCAAAATTCCAAGTGCGCTTGATTTCGCCCTGCAGAACTTTTGTCATTTTCTTCTACATAATATGGTAGGTGTCACACCCATTTTACAAAGTTGTTTCTAAAGTTATATTTTGCGTCAATAAACCAATCCAATTACCATGTTACATCTCTTTTTTCATATTTGGTATAGAATTATGGCATATTTTTCATTTTTCGTAATTTTCGATATCGAAAAAGTGGGCGTGGTCATAGTCGGATTTCGACCATTTTTTATACCAATACAAAATGAGTTCAGATAAGTATGTGAACTAAGTTTAGTAAATATATGTCGATTTTGGCTCAAGTTATATTGTTAACGGCCCAGCGGAAGGACAGACGGACGACTGTGTATAAAAACTGGGCGTGGCTCCAACCGATTTCGCCCATTTTCACAGAAAACAGTTAACGTCATAAAATCTATGTTCCTGCCAAATTTCAAAAGCATTGGTAAATTTGTATTCGATTTATGCCATTAAAAGTATTATAGATGAATTAAATGAAAAAGGGCGGAGCCATGCCCATTTTGAAATATTCTTTTAGTTTTGTATTTGGTTGCAGCATATCATTACGGGAGTTGAATGTTGACATAATTTACTTATATACTGTAAAGATATTACATTTTTTGTTAAAATTTGACTCTAAAGCTTTTTTTTTAAAGTGGGCGTGTTCATTTAGCACACGTATAGTAATAGAAGTAACGTGCCTGCCAAATTACATCATGATATCTTGAACGACTGCCAAATTACAGCTTGCAAAACTTTTAAATTACCTTCTTTTAAAAGTGGGCGGTACCACGCCTATTGTCCAAATTTTACTAATTTTCTATTCTGCGTCATAAGGGCAACCCACCTACCAAGTTTCATTGATTTAGCCGTCTTTGGTAATGAATTCTCGCACTTTTTCTGTTTTTCGAATTTTTCGATATCGAAAAAGTGGGCGTGGTTATCGTCCGATTTCGTTCATTTTAAATAACGATCCGAGATGGATGCCCAGGAACCTTCATACCATATTTTATCAAGATACCTCAAAATTTACTCAAGTTGTCGTGTTTACGGACGGACGAACGGAATGAAATGAAATGAAACGGATGAATTTCTTTAAGAAAAAAGTACCACAAGGTTGAAAAGGTGAAAGTGCATTATAAATGAATGAGTGAGGTTAGGTTAAAGAGAGGGGAACGTAAGAGGATGAAGCAAGTGATGGAACAGGAAGGCGGAAAGCTAGATGGAGGTGTAGGAGGGGAGAAAAGCAAAGAGAAAAAGGGAGGGTAAGGGGAATGAACAAAAGAGCGATGAACAATTATGAAGGCAATTAAATAAACAGAAAAATGGAGAAAGAGATGGAATGGAAGAATAGAAAATGAGGAAGGGGCCGAGGAAGAGAATTGAGTGCGAATCAAGGAAACTAAAGGAAGAGATAAGATAAATAAAAGAAACAGAGCGAGAGAGAGCAAGGGTGAATAAATATCATGCGATGGCTTAGATTATTAGAAAATTGTTTTATATTTAACTAAACTGTAGCTAAGCGAGAGGAGATCAAATGTAACATTTGCTCTTTTAAATTTATTAGTTGAAGTGCACATGCACTTCCTTTCCACATTAAATATTCAGGCACATCGATCTTGTTGATGGTATACAACTATGCTCTTATGCTTTTCAATTAAAGTTGTTGTATTCAATTTGTAAATCTGTATTGAATTTGTAACCAATCAACGAAGTCTAAATTTTTTCCTACCTTTTCACTCACAACAAGTGAAATCAATCAATGTGCATTCAAATAAATTTAATTAAAATTTTTTTTTCTCTTTATCTTGCTTATTTTCACTCAACTTTTATCAAAGAGGCGATTCAGGCAATAAATTACTAAACAGTTGCGAATGAAAAGGCAATTTTTTTTTTTTCATTTCAGCTACTCTTAATCAGCTTAAATGCTTTCGAAGAATGAACTCGTGCAACATATTAAAAACACGTGTCCAATACAATTGCACACTCTAAGAAGCACTATGGGTAAGAAGAAAAAATTGTCCACTGTATGAGTGAAAGCTTTGATTCTTAGAGTCATATGGATGCAGTCCTCCCACCCAATCAATTTATATGTACCTAGTTGAACGCGCAGAAGCAAAGGAAACTGACACAGAGGGCTTGTAGAAAAGAAAGAGCTTCCTGTAATTCCAGGTAACATAAGGGGACTAAAGGAAGTTCGTTTTTTTTTTGAAAAGTTTGTTTAAAAAGAGAATAAAAGAGTAGGTAAATATTTTAAAATGAATGAAGAGTGGAAGGGAAAAGAGAGCCAAGCAGAAAGCTGGAAGAGGGGAAATTTAAAAACAAGGCTAAATGAATTGAATGAAAAGCAAAGAAATAAGTGGGAGAGAAAGAAACCAAAGACAGCGGAATATAATGAGACAGAGCACAAGAAAATTTGAGATCAAGAGTAAAACTATGACGAAAAAGAAGAGACGATAAAATAAAGGTGAGTGCTGGTGATGTAAGATGTGTTAGCATGAAGGCGAGGGTCAGCACCTTTTTCTGTTTTACTTCAGAAAATTGCAATTGAATTTCAGAAAGTTACAACTGAAGTTCATTTTTTTTCATAGGTCGCCTTATATTCTTGTATGTATCATGTTTTGCGAGTATGATCCAAATCGATGACAGACCGTTAACATATTCATACCACTCCAAAAAGTAATCGATAAACCTTTGATGAAAAATCGATAAATTTTTGATAAAAAATGAATAACAGCTAACACGCCGATAATTAATTAAAAATACTCCGTTAATAAATTGACAACACGCCAAATCAATAACGTTTTTATAACATATCTATAAATTTTTAAATATAAAACATGACTCTCCATTAATAAATAAGTCTGAAATCGATTACATTTTCATAAAATATTGCTACATAAAAACTGGATCACTTTTCATCAACAAACCGATATATGAAAATAATAATAAATTGTAGGTAAATATTTTTTTATCGAAATATCGACAGCTTCTCGATAATAATCGATAATTTAGAACTCTTTTTCGATACCAAACCGATAATACTGGATAAAAAATTGCTAACCCATTGATAGACTTTTCGCCGACAGAAATTTTTTTAAAACTTTGATAACAAATCGATATCCTCTTCGATAACACACCTTTATAAAACCTTGTCTTTCCTTTATTTTTATTTCCTTTTCCTCGTTTCCTTTATTTTCCTTTCCTTTCCTCTTCTTTCCATGCCTCGCTTTGCCATGTCTTGATTAGTACTGTACTTTTGCTCATATCAACTCTACCACATACAATTTTTCAACAAAGTCTACGCTTACGCTTCGACTTACCTAGATAATACTTACAGACCATAAGCAAAGGTGTTTCCGCTTCAGTAATCTGTTGAGGAAAATTATGAGGAATGGATTTAATTTTTATGACCTTCGTCACGGTTTTCTCCTGAGTAAGGCCCCAGATTTTCTTTCCCACTATGGGCTTACCGAACACTTTTGCTACAACACAATCGACAGCGATACTTCCGGCTCTTCGCTTTACCATTTCGTCATTGGCATTGTTCAAGACGTCAAGTGAGCGAATTTTAGTTATTATCCCCTTTCGCAAGTACATACATACACACATATTAGGGCGGGTCGATTTAAAAATCGCTCATTGCTCTGTGAAAATCGTATTCTAGGGATCAAAATAAGAAACTTTGCCGAAGCAACCATACCTCTAAAACGAATTGTGATGCCCCCCCCCCCCCCCCAGGTAGGGGTAAATTTAGAAAAATCCCACTTTGACCCATTTAGAGTGCTCCAATCGAGTCCAAATGTCTGACCGACCCCCACTAACTTTGGAGGCCCGACCCACCGATGCCAGTGGCACACTCCCTGGAACCCCCCTGGGGGTAAAGTGCATGTAAAGTGCAAAACCGGCGATTTTTTGAAATGTTTGAAATGTTTGTATGGTGAACCCCCAGGGGGGTGTGCCACTGGCATCGGACTCGATTGGAGCACTCTAAATGGGTCAAAGTGGGATTTTTCAAAATTTACCCCTACCTCGATGGGGGGGGGGGGGGGGGGGATTATATATGAGAATATGATTTTCACAGAGCAATGAGCGATTTTTAAATCGACCCGCCCTAGTACATATGTATCTCCAAAATAAACTTGTTTTCATAATTGATGAGACATACTGCAAAATCCAGCCATATGTATGTATGTGTACACAATATGAGCAACATGAAGTCCTCCATGGCGTATACGTAACATTTACGGTCGCTGAGGTATCCCACTGCGCCGCTTTGTATGGATGTATGTACGCATGTGTTTATAATTTGTAGCAGACACATTAATCAAAAAATTGTTTCTCATTGTTGTGGCTGCACGCACCACGAATCACTAACACTACCGTAACGTGCAAACACTTATTGACATTATACATATGTATGCTATACGCATAACAATTACACCGTATAACAGCAATTTTCCAGCAAAGTCACCATGATATTTTTCTGAAAGGTTGCATTGCACAGATAAATATTTCTGAACACACATAGATTCAGGCAGACCTCTTAAATTTGAATTAGATTTGGTAATCAATTGATTATTTCAATCGGTTTACGAAAAAGAGCGATTACTATTAAAGAAAAGTTCGAAGAATAAATCAGTTGCAAAAAAATTAAAAAAGCATTTTTTACTATAAAACAAATGTAATTCCCGAGATTTTAAGCTGAGCTTTTCTGTCGTTTCTTGAATAGAGACTAGTATCATGTTTTGGGCTGGCATTGCGCTATGAATGCCATAGCGAACGGTGATATTTTCATAAATTTGAAATGAATCATGCATTGTTTCCAAGTTTGTAATATTCATTACTTTTTATTTCAGTTTGGATCATTAATTTGAAATAGACAATGTATATGCAAATATATGCCTGGTGCAGGAACTACGGGTATGGCCCGCACCCCTTGAGCAGGTGTAACGTTGAACGAAGGACATGAAATGATGCTCATTGTCTGCTACGCCAACACCAGGCATGTGGTATGATGTAGCAGCGAGATGAATGAACGGAGTTTGATTTTATAGTAGCGAAACTACTCCTGTGTCTTTTTGAGTACAAAAAAAATCACATGGTGGGGGAAAGTCCTTGATATGATGATATCAACGGATTCCTAGGATCGTTCTTTCATTAAGAAATTGGGAGGTTTGAAAAAAATCTCAATGTTTGATCATCGCATGATCCCTTTCATTATAGACTGGGAGAGTGAAACAAAATCATCACGTTGAAATCCAAAATGAACATCTTGGAGTATATTCAACAGGCTAGGCAGTAATAGGCTCGGCAAAAACGGAACAACCATTCTATCTGCAGTAACGTTGATAGCCCAGCAAGATCTTTGGCAAAAAGTTTTCAAATATTTACAAAGTTGCATGTCGAATTTCAAGTAGCGAGAAGACCATCTCACCTTGGTTTGATTAAAAATTTGCGATATTAGGCCGAATCGCACGAAGGAACTCAACGAATGCTATTCAAGAAATGACTTTCAGAATTATAAGAGCTCAAATATAATCTAGCCACACTCAGCGCAAGAACCTAGTCTTGGCGAGTACTTTGCGAATCCGTCAATACCACGAGGAACCCAGCATTGCCTGGAAGGTTTTTAGCCAAAAATTATTCAAATAACACCTTTGTCAAGCGCGCTGAGGGAACATGGGCGGAAATAGTAGCTGGAACCCTGAAATACTTTTAGATTCTCCTTGTTCTGATGGCTTGTAGAGCACCACAAATAACAGAAATGGTACAGCATGAAGCAATTGATGGGCTAACAGAAAAATCTTGGTAGAAGACAGAATTGCTTGGGCAGTAAATAGCTTTTCGCCATATTAATCATCAGGGTTTGATGGTATTCTCCACAATATGCTGCAGAAAACTCTAAAGTTAAGGAGCTAAAAGAAATTTTGTCTGCATGCATTTGTCAAAGCCACATTCTATCGTCGTGGTGGAAAGCATGGGTGTTCTTTATATCAAAGTCAGGAAGAAAGGTACACGAGCTGACCAAAAATTTCAAATAGATAAGTCTTTTAACTTTTGTGCAAACAACCTTTATAAATTGCTTGATGTACACAAAAGGGAACCATTTGATGAGATTCTCCTCATCCACAGAGACAGTCCTACTTAATTTTGGTGTTCAAATCAACTATGCCTTAATAATTTACTCTGGCCGCGTATTTTTATGTGGCAGGTGCTTTCAACAACGTAAAAGCTTACGTGACAGCCCTCTAAGGCGGGGGTGGGGAAGCAGTAAGGAATTAGTTCTCGTATTCTGACCGCGATATATCACCTGTGCTGGGGGGGGGGCGAGAATTAGTAAGCAGATGTGTAGAGGCACACCACAAAGTGGGGTACTCTCAGCCATATTCTTGCTAAAATCGACAAAAATGGTGTCCCTTCAGTGTTGAATGAAATTATGGAAACAACGTTGGCAAACTAAGAAGATGGGGACAGGGAAGTGGTCTAAGGCTAATTCAAGACATTTTTTCGAAACATCAGCTTGCTATTCTTGATGTTAGTTATACACAGAGACGTTGATAACGCGTTCGTGGTAACAACGCTACTAGCCAGTGTCATCAGTGTTGCTAGTGGACAAACAAACGCAGATGGTGTTGGCTAGATAGTGTGTTTTACTACTGTAAATAGTATTTATATATTGTTGCTTTTATTATTCATTTATACACTTCTATTGCCTTATTGCCTCTTGCGATCTGTGTTGTTGTGTTTTTATTATTAGTGGTAAAGGTTGTGATGATTCATCAAGTGTTGGTGAAGGTAATCCAAATGTCAGCGGAAGTGTTTTCGGGCGAATGCTGTCTCCGGTCTACCACCGGTCTTCTCTATAAAGCGTGCATGTTGCACGAGCTACATATACAAACATTTAAATGCACATACATGCATACCAATGCACGCACATAGAGACTAACAAGGCTCAGGGATTGTAAGCACATTTGTCCGCTTGTTGCTTTGGTTATGGTTATTCTTGGTTTTTATAATTTCTCCACCTTCGTTAGTCGTGTGCACACGGAGGCACAAAGAGCTACACATATGGTACTCGTTTTTTTTATACTCAGCTGAGCAGAGCTCACAGAGTATATTAACCTTGTTCGCATAACGGTAGTCCGTAACGGCATAAACTAATCGAGATAGATATAGACTTCTATATATCAAAATGATCTGGGTGAAAAAAGAAATTCATTTAGCCATGTCCGTCCGTCCGTCTGTAAACACGATAACTTGAGTAAATTTTGAGGTAAAATGATGAAATTTGGTACGTAGGTTCCTGGGCGCTCATCTCAGACCGCCATTTAAAATGATCGAAATCAGACAACAACCACGCCCACTTTTTCGATATCGAAAATTTCGAAAAACCGAAAAAGTGCGAGAATTCATTAACAAAGATGACAAAACTTGGTAGGTGCGTTGACCTTATGACGCAAAAGAGAAAATTAGTAAACGTTTGGTAAATGGGCGTGGCACCGCCCACTTTTAAAAGAAGGTAATTTAAAAGTTTTGCAAGCTGTAATTTCGCAGTCGTTGAAGATATCACGATGAAGTTTGGCAGACACGTTACTCCTATTACTATATATATGCTAAATAAAAATTAGCAAAATCGGATGACGAACACGCTCACTTTAAAAAAAAATTTTTTTAAAGCCAAATTTTAACAAAAAATTTAAATCTTTACAGTATATAAGTAAATTATGTCAACATTCAACTCCAGTTATTATATGGTGCAACAAAATACAAAAATAAAACAAAATTTTAAAATAGGCGTTGCCCCGCCCTTTTTCTTTTAATTCGTCTAGAATACTTTTAAGGCCATAAGTCGAACAAAAATTTACCAATCCTTGTAAAATTTGGTAGGTCTATAGATTCTATTACGATAACTGTTTTCTGTGAAAATGGGCGAAATTGATTGAAGTCACGCCCAGTTTTTATACACAGTCGACCGTCTGTCCTTTCGGTCGCCCGATAACACAATAACTTGAGCAAAAAACGATATATCTTAAAAACTTAGTTCACGTACTTATCTGAAGTCACTTTATCTTGGTATAAAATATGGCCGAAATCCGACTATGACCACGCCCACTTTTCCGATATCGAAAATTACGAAAAATGAAAAAAATTCCATAACTCTGTACCAAATATGAAAAAAGAGATGAAACATGGTAATTGGATTGGTTTATAAACGCAAAGTATAACTTCAGAAAAAACTTTGTAAAATGGGTGTGACACCTACCATATTAAGTAGAAGAAAATGAAAAAGTTCCGCAGGGCGAAATCAAAAGCTCTTGGAATCTTGGCAGGAATACTGTTCGTGGTATGACATATATAAATAAATTAGCGGTACCCGACAGAAGATGAAGGGCTACTCCCTTTTAAAACCCTCATTAATACTTTTAATTTTATACCCATATCGTACAAACAAATTCTAGATTCACCACTGGTTCACCCTTATTGCGATATCTCGAAAAGGCGTCCACCTATAGAACTAAGGCCCACTACGTTTTAAATAATCATTAACACCTTTCATTTGATACACATGTCATACAAACACATTCCAGGGTTACCCTAGGTTCATTTTCCTACAAAGTGATTTTCCCTTATTTGTCTCCAAAGCTCTCAGCTGAGTATGTAATGTTCGGTTACACCAGAACTTAGCCTTCCTTACTTGTTTCAGTTAAAATTTTTTTGGCGTTTTCCTCTTTTGCCACATGTTGGTGCATGCAGCATGAAAAGCAATTATTGCTACCATTTTGTAATTAAAATTGCATGTCGTTGTTATAATTGTTGTTGTTCGCCTTTACTACTTCGTTTGTCGACAGCCATAGCTGCACGCATACAAATGCGCACATGAGCTGCTAACAAGCATACAAGGGATATCGCTTTTTATGAGTATTGTTTGAGTGATTTTATATATATATTAGGGCGGGCCGATTTAAAAATCGCTCATTGCTCTGTGAAAATCGTATTTTAGGGATCAAAATAAGAAACTTTGCCGAAGGAAACACACCTCTAAAACGAATTCTGATGCCCTCCCCCCATTGGGTCAAACTTTTGGGTAGGGGCAATTTCAATTATACCTGCTGTGTCTTGTGGTGGCTTAAAAAAAACAACACAAGCAATTTTACGATCTACAATTGTGTCACAGTGATACCTTCATTTTTTTAAAACGGTTGAATAAAAAACCCACACAACTATGTTTACGACATGCAAATGCATCACAGTGATGCCTTGGTTTTAAAAGGGGGATGTAAAAACGCTAATTTCTAATATTTTTTTTAATTGCTTTTCTATTGCTAAGTTAATTTCATTTTTTCATTTACATATGTTCTGACTAAATAAATTTCTAAAGAGAAAAATAAACTCCAAAAAGAAACAAGTAAAGAAGGTTAAGTTCGGGTGTAACCGAACATTACATACTCAGTTGAGAGCTATGGTGACAACATAAGGGAAAATAACCATGTAGGAAAATGAACCTAGGGTAACCCTGGAATGTGGTTGTATGACATGTGTATCAAATGGAAGGTATTAAAGAGTATTTTAAGAGAGAGTAGGCCATAGTTCTATGGATGGACGCCATTTAGAGATATCGCCATAAAGGTGGACCAGGGCTGACTCTAGAATGTGTTTGTACGATATGGGTATCAAATGAAAGCTGTTAATGAGTATTTTGAAAAGGAGTGATCCTTAGTTCCCTAGGTGGACGCCGTTTCGAGATATCGCCATAAAGGTGGACCAGGGGTGTCTCTAGTTGTACGATATGGGAATCAAATGAAAGGTGTTACTGAGCGTTTTAAGAGGGAGTGGGCATTAGGTCTATAGGTGGACGCCTTTTCGAAATGTCGCCATTAGGGTGGGCCAGGGGTGACTCTAGAATGTGTTTGTACGATATGGGTATCAAAAGAAAGGTTTTACTGAGCATTTTAAGAGGGAGTGGGCATTAGGTCCATAGGTGGACGCCTTTTCGAGATATCGCCATTAGGGTGGGCCAGGGGTGACTCTGGAATGTGTTTGTACGATATGGGTATCAAATGAAAGGTGGTAATGAGTATTTTAAAAGGGAGTAATCCTTAGTTCTATAGGTGGACGCCTTTTCGAGATATCGCCATAAAGGTGGACCAAGGGTGACTCTAGAATGTTTGTACGATATGGGTATCAAACGAAAGGTGTTACTGAGCATTTTAAGAGAAAGTGGGCATTAGGTCTATAGGTGGGCGCCTTTTCGAGATATCGCCATTAGGGTGGGCCAGGGTGACTCTAGAATGTGTTTGTACGATATGGGTATCAAATGAAAGGTGGTAATGAGTATTTTAAAAGGGAGTAATCCTCAGTTCTATAGGTGGACGCCTTTTCGAGATATCGCCATAAAGGTTGACCAAGGGTGACTCTAGAATGTTTGTACGATATGGGTATCAAACGAAAGGTGTTACTGAGCATTTTAAGAGGGAATGGGCATTAGGTCTATAGGTGGACGCCTTTTCGATATATCGCCATTAGGGTGGGCCAGGGGTGACTCTAGAATGTTTGTACGATATGGGTATCAAAGGAAAGGTGTTACTGAGCATTTTAAGAGGGAGTGGACATTAGGTCTATAGGTGGACGCCTTTTCGAGATATCGCCATTAGGGTGGGCCAGGGGTGACTCTAGAATGTTTGTACGATATGGGTATCAAAGGAAAGGTGTTACTGAGAATTTTAAGAGGGAGTGGACATTAGGTCTATAGGTGGACGCCTTTTCGAGATATCGCCATAAAGGTTGACCAAGGGTGACTCTAGAATGTTTGTACGATATGGGTATCAAACGAAAGGTGTTACTGAGCATTTTAAGAGGGAATGGGCATTAGGTCTATAGGTGGACGCCTTTTCGATATATCGCCATTAGGGTGGGCCAGGGGTGACTCTAGAATGTTTTTACGATATGGGTATCAAACGAAAGGTGTTACTGAGCATTTTAAGAGGGAGTGGGCATTAGGTCTATAGGTGCACGCCTTTTCGAGATATCACCATTAGGGTGGGCCAAGGTTGACTCTAGAATGTGTTTGTACGATATGGATATCAAATTAAAGGTATTAATGAGGGTTTTAAAAGCGAGTGGCCCTTAGATGTATATGTGAAGGCGTTCTCGCGATATCGACCAAATGTGGATCAGGTGATCCAGAAAATCATCTGTCGGGTACTGCTAATTTATTTGTATATTCAATAACACTAACAGTATTCCTGCCAAGATTCCAAGGGGTGTTGATTTCGCCTTGTAGAACTTTTTCATTTTCTTCTACTTAATATGGTAGGTGTCACACCCATTTTACAAAGTTTTTTCCAAAGTTATATTTTGCGTCAATAAACCAATCCAGTTACCATGTTTCATCCCTTTTTTCGTATTTGGTATAGAATTATGGCATTTTTTTAATTTTTCGTTATTTTTGATATCGATAAAGTGGGCGTGGTTATGGTCGGATTTCGGCCATTTTTTATACCAAGGTAAAGTGAGTTCATATAAGTACGTGGGCTAAGTTTAGTAAAGATATATCGGTTTTTGCTTAAGTTATTGTGTTAACGGCCGAGCGGAAGGACAGACGGTGGACTGTGTATAAAAACTGGGCGTGGCTTCCACCGATTTCGACCATTTTCACAGAGAACAGTTAACGTCATAGAATCTATGCTCCTACCAAATTTCAAAAGGATTGGTAAATTTTTGTTCGAATTATGGCATAAAAAGTATTCTAGACACACTAAATGAAAATGGGCGGAGCCACGCCCATTTTGAAATTTTCTTTTATTTTTGTATTTTGTTGCATCATATCATTACTGGAGTTGAATTTTGACTTAATTTACTTATATACAGTAAAGATATTAAATTTTTTGTTAAAATTTGAATTAAAAAAAATTTTTTTTTAAAAAGTGGGCGTGTTCTTCATCCAATTTTGCTAATTTTTATTTAGCACATATATAGTAATAGTAGTAACGTTCCTGCCAAATTTCATCATGATATCTTCAACGACTGCCAAATTACAGCTTGCAAAACTTTTAAATTACCTTCTTGTAAAAGTGGGCGGTGCCACGCCCATTGTCCAAAATCTTACTAATTTTCTATTCTGCGTCATAACGTAAACCCATCTACCAAGTTTCATCGCTTTAACCGCATTTGGCAATGAATTATCGCATTTTTTCCGTTTTTCGAAATTTTCGATATCGAAAAAATGGGCGTGGTTATAGTCCGATATCGTTCATTTTAAATACCGGTCTGAGATGAGTGCTCAGGAACCTACATACCAAATTTCATCAAGATACCTCAAAATTTACTCAAGTTATCGTGTTAACGGACGGACGGACGGACGGACGGACGGACATGGCTCAATCAAATTTTTTTTGGATCCTGATTATTTTGATATATGGAAGTCTATATTTATCTCGATTCCTTTATATATGTACAACCAACCGTTATCTAATCAAACTTAATATACTCTGTGAGCTCTGCTCAACTGAGTATAAAAACATAGGCATTTCAAAGTGGAATTTTTCAAAATTTGCCCCTACGACCCAAAGGGGGTGACATCAGAATTCGTTTTAGAGGTATGGTTCCTTCGGCAAAGTTTCTTATTTTTATCCCTAGAATATGATTTTCACAGAGCAATGGGCGATTTTTTGCCTCCCCACAAATCGACCCGGCCTAATATATATATATATATTTTTTGGTTTTTATGACTTTTTTTTAACTCTCTTGTTATGTTTTATTTTGTACCTGTTCGCGTTTGTGTTGTTATTATTTATTATTTAGCTTTTTTGGATTCAAATGGCCATCCATGAATCAAAACTTCTCATTTCATATAATCGATAAATGAATTGGAAAGTGTTGAAAACTCGAAAATATTATATGAAGATATAAACGTATAAACTTTTAATGTACTCATTTGTTGTTTATATAATCAGTGGCGGCGTAGACTTTGAGAAATACCGGTGGAAACGGCGAATTTGGTAAATAATTATTGATTTCCACAAATTTTTCCATTTATTCTCCAAACTTAGAGAAATTTTTAAAAATGTTTGACTATCAAATTTATTCATATATATTTTTTTTTTATATTTATTTATTATTAGTCCAAATTTAACAATTAATCTGACTACATATAGGGGACGTCCTCAACAAACTTGGATGCGTACGATTTTCAATGAGAGCTCTTCCACCGCCACCTGGAATGAATTAAGACGTTTAGCGACTGACAGAAATCGCTGGAGAGTGTTTGTCTCCGCCCTATGCTCCGACTAGGAGCGATAAGTTGCGCTTCTGGATGGCTATGGTATTAGTTTTAACTTTTGCGATTGTCAACTAGATGTTCAATTCTATCTAGGAATATAATAATATTACATATAGTTACGCAGTACAGATAAATTACAGTGAAAAAAGTTTGTATTAAAATAAAATATGTATATGTGACCCCGCCTATGAAAAGGTGGCTTATGACTCAAAAATAAATTGCGAGAAACAGTTGTTAAAGATAAACAATGCATTTCTTCAGTTTCGTAGTAGTTTTCTATTTTTTGAGTCACAAGCCACCTTTTCATAGGCCGGGTCACATATATTATTAAATCAGTTGTCGGGAGGGACTGCAATGCCGAGCAACGGGAATTGATTATTAGTTCTGTTGGAATAGACGTGATTTCGAGCAGCGGATGTATATTTAACACACAGTAAGTAAGGCTGCGATGTGTGGGAGGTTGGAAAGGACGTGATTTCAAACGACTCCTCCAAAGTTACTGGAACTGGTGATAGGAGTGGGAGATGGGAAAGGACCCACCCAAATCATTGCGTATTTAGAGAGTCAGTAGATATTTTTTTATTACATGGAGTGAGTCACACGTATCAATGTTTCTGCAGTACTTATTAAAATCAGTACACACACAACGAAAAGGTTCGTGTATTTCAAAATTCGATCTGCATGTGCTTTTTTTCATTGTGGATGTGAGGTTGGAAAGCAATCGTTTCCAATCCTTTACTGAACAATATACATTACCGTTTGAACTATTTAAGGTAATTTTGAAACAGTTATGACTTCAAGGCAGTAAGTATATATTTTTTTATACTCAGTTGAGCAGAGCTCACAGAGTATATTAAGTTTGATTGGATAACGGTTGGTTGTACACATATAAAGGAATCGAGATAGATATAGACTTCCATATATCAAAATAATCAGGATCCAAAAAAAATTTGATTGAGCCATGTCCGTCCGTCCGTCCGTCCGTCCGTTAACACGATAACTTGAGTAAATTTTGAGGTATCTTGATGAAATTTGGTATGTAGGTTCCTGAGCATTCATCTCAGATCGCTATTTAAAAAGAACGATATCGGACTATAACCACGCCCACTTTTTCGATATCGAAAATTTCGAAAAACCGAAAAAATGCGATAATTCATTGCCAAAGGCGGTTAAAGCGATGAAACTTGGTAGATGGGTTGACGTTATGACGCAGAATAGAAAATTAGTAAGATTTTGGACAATGGGCGTGGCACCGCCCACTTTTACAAGAAGGTAATTTAAAAGTTTTGCAAGCTGTAATTTGGCAGTCGTTGAAGATATCATGATGAAATTTGGCAGGAACGTTACTACTATTACTATATATGTGCTAAATAAAAATTAGCAAAATTGGATGAAGAACACGCCCACTTTTTAAAAATTTTTTTTTTTAAATTCAAATTTTAACAAAAAATTTAATATCTTTACTGTATATAAGTAAATTAAGTCAAAATTCAACTCCAGTAATGATATGATGCAACAAAATACAAAAATTAAAGAAAATTTCAAAATGGGCGTGGCTCCGCCCATTTTCATTTAGTGTGTCTAGAATACTTTTAATGCCATAAGTCGAACAAAAATTTACCAATCCTTTTGAAATTTGGTAGGAGCATAGATTCTATGACGTTAACTGTTCCCTGTGAAAATGGGCGAAATCGGTGGAAGCCACGCCCAGTTTTTATACACAGTCCACCGTCTGTCCTTCCGCTCGGCCGTTAACACAATAACTTGAGCAAAAACCGATATATCTTTACTAAACTTAGCCCACGTACTTATCTGAACTTACTTTATCTTGGTATAAAAAATGGACGAAATCCGACCATAACCACGCCCACTTTATCGATATCGAAAATTACGAAAAATGAAAAAAATGCCATAATTCTATACCAAATACGAAAAAAGGCATGAAACATGGTAACTGGATTGGTTTATTGACGCAAAATATAACTTTGGAAAAAACTTTGTAAAATGGGTGTGACACCTACCATATTAAGTAGAAGAAAATGAAAAAGATCTACAAGGCGAAATCAACAGCCCTTGGAATATTGGCAGGAATACTGTTATGTGTTATTGAATATATAAATAAATTAGCAGTACCCGACAGATGATTTTCTGGATCACCTGATCCACATTTGGTCGATATCGCGAGAACGCCTTCACATATACATCTAAGGGCCACTCGCTTTTAAAACCCTCATTAATACCTTTAATTTGATATCCGTATCGTACAAACACATTCTAGAGTCAACCCTGGCCCACCCTAATGGCGATATCTCGAAAAGGCGTGCACCTATAGACCTAATGCCCACTCCCTCTTAAAATGCTCAGCAACACCTTTCGTTTGATACCCATATCGTAAAAACATTCTAGAGTCACCCCTGGCCCACCCTAATGGCGATATCTCGAAAAGGCGTCCACCTATAGACCTAATGTCCACTCCCTCTTAAAATGCTCAGTAACACCTTTCCTTTGATACCCATATCGTACAAACATTCTAGAGTCACCCCTGGCCCACCCTAATGGCGATATCTGGAAAAGGCGTCCACCTATAGACCTAATGCCCACTCCCTCTTAAAATGCTCAGTAACACCTTTCGTTTGATACCCATATCGTAAAAACATTCTAGAGTCACCCCTGGCCCACCCTAATGGCGATATCTCGAAAAGGCGTCCACCTATAGACCTAATGCCCACTCCCTCTTAAAATGCTCAGTTACACCTTTCGTTTGATACCCATATCGTACAAACATTCTAGAGTCACCCTTGGTCAACCTTTATGGCGATATCTCGAAAAGGCGTCCACCTATAGAACTGAGGATTACTCCCTTTTAAAATACTCATTACCACCTTTCATTTGATACCCATATCGTACAAACACATTCTAGAGTCACCCTGGCCCACCCTAATGGCGATATCTCGAAAAGGCGCCCACCTATAGACCTAATGCCCACTTTCTCTTAAAATGCTCAGTAACACCTTTCGTTTGATACCCATATCGTACAAACATTCTAGAGTCACCCCTGGCCCACCCTAATGGCGATATCTCCAAAAGGCGTCCACCTATAGACCTAGTGCCCACTCCCTCTTAAAATGCTCAGTAACACCTTTCGTTTGATACCCATATCGTACAAACATTCTAGAGTCACCCTTGGTCCACCTTTATGGCGATATCTCGAAAAGGCGTCCACCTATAGAACTAAGGATTGCTCCCTTTTAAAATACTCATTACCACCTTTCATTTGATACCCATATCGTACAAACACATTCCAGAGTCACCCTTGGCCCACCCTAATGGCGATATCTCGAAAAGGCGTCCACCTATGGCCCTAATGCCCACTCCCTCTTAAAACGCTCAGTAACACCTTTCATTTGATTCCCATATCGCATGAGAAAGTTAACCTTGGTGCGGAGATAATTTTTTTTTACAAAACTAGAGACGGTGTAGATACAAATGTTGTTGAAACTTTCAATCAACCGTAAAATGTTAAATTTATTTTCTAAATTCGCTTTCAATACATTTTTTCCGCTGAATAAACTATGTCAATTAGGTTGAAAAGGCTTGCTTTGAAAAAACTGTGAAAAAATGTGTGATTGAAGCACGAGTGATAAATAAGAAAAATAACTGCACTAACTTATGGTTGTTTAGTGGAGCCGAGATAAAATACCAAATTATATAAGCCTCATGTTACTATTTTTAGTAGAGCTTACGATTTCTCGAACTTGTTTGAGAAGATATTCCGCGCAAGTCTTCGCTTTGCGCGTGTTTCTCGAATCTCGAAACACTCATAAGGCTTCAAGCGTCTCGACATTAAATTTAATCTATGTACTGGCTGTTTTACAAAGAGCTTACGATTTCTTCTGGAGCAAAAGCAAAAGTTTTCACAACATCACAATTAAAAAACACCGAAAGTTATAGAATATTGGCAATGCAGCAATGTCGAGAAGCTCGAGATCATTTCGACCATTTCGAGTTTCGAGAATTTCGCGAGAACCTGAGTTCTCCATAAAAAAATTAGAATATCGTGAACAAAATTATGTAAATATGTATGTTTTGAGTGAAGTATCATTGAAAAGACAATATGATTACCAAAGTAAACCACTATTAAAAACAACAAAAACAGAGTGTATAAATACTCTCAATAAAGCAATACAGCGAATAAATTGAATGTCGAGAAATTCCTGAGATTTACGACTATTTCAGGATACGGGAATCCAGCGTGAAGACGAATTCTTTTGACTATATGCCTTATAATCCTGAAAGAGACATCAACTAAAGACATTAAGTAGAAATTTGAAATCAAAAGGTTTTATGTAGCTATGAAGAAGGGTTTTTTGTGGCCCTTGAATATGACTCAAAGCGAAGATTCTTAAAATTTTGTGTAACTCAAATTTGTTAAGCCCATGAAATGATCCCATGACGTGAACAAGTTTATTTAGCATTTTTCGTTTGAAAGTATTTAAACAATACAAGCTCGTCGATATGTATATTTTTAAAGTTCTTGTAATTTATAACTTTACTTATGGATAGCGTATTTTCTTTGCCCCTACCCGTGACAATTATAAAATTTATTACAACTTTATATGTACTACGATATTAAGAGCTTTTTTACATAGCAGTACTGATTCCTGTTAAGTGAATGCTGACGGTAGTGCGAGTCATTTTATATACATTTTTATGACATCGGACCGTCTAAACTAAGTATTAAACATTGAGCTGGGCCGAATACTGCCGCCGCCACTGCGTCGATAGTTATGGCATTCCGTGCCGGCGCACCAACATTGACAAAAATCGACGGCGGCGGTGGCATTTATCCCTTGTATGTGTGTTAGCTTTATTTATTTATTAAAGAGAAAATTTAGATTTATTGTTTTAGATATGGAATATTTTATAGCGCTAAAATTTAAACGACATATTTCCATTGGATGACAAAATTAAAATAAACCAACGTACATTCATGCGCTTGTACATAGAGTGTTGTCCGACGGACAGATAATTTAGGCAATGACCAACTAACTAGCGCACCAGGCTAAAGCTAAATAAATACGCCACACGCAAATTTTTTGAACTCCTTTCTTAGACGCCTTCTTTGACCGATTTAGAAATAAATGCCAGTTTGAAGGAAATAGAGTTCTTCAATGCAAGGGGGGTAAAGTTCTGTGGGGGCGTGGTATCTGATTAAATATCGCAGAGCATAATACTGTAATGATTTCTGGGGAATTCCGCTTATTTGAAAACTTCTGCTAACGTTCGAATCGCTGCACATTCGAGTAAATAACTCCAATATTCTGTATTGCAAAATGGTATTTATTAGACTACTTTGGGAATAGTACAATTATACTTCATTTCGCAACTACTAACGTGTTTAAATTAAACTAGTTAATTATTCCTCAGGTTGCGCTGCTGTTTTACTTTCTGATGCCTCGCCCGTATATTTCTCCAAAGGTCTAGACGTTTCACCTTCTAGAACTCTTGTATCTCCTGCTTGATAATTAGTTATATGCGTGTGTATGTGTGAGTAAGAACTTCGGCTTTTGATTACATGTGTGTGTGTGAGATATCTCTTCACTTCGAGCTGCTGATTATGTGTGTGCATTTACTTCTCGTCGCCTTCCATGTATGTGTGTAAATGATGATTGATGTGTTCATGTACACAAGTGTAGCTTGCTTTAACGTTTTTGTTGTTGTGCCTTTATTTACTAATAGCTTAGTGACGCTAAACTTCGCCATAATACTATCATGGCAGTTATACTTCACAGGGAGGTGCACGACATGGATATTGTTTCAGTGGAGGAATTGGAAAAAGGGAGCATGGCAGCTCCCGTACAACTTTGATTTCCATATCGCATAAATATATTATTTTCTGATTAGTTGATATTTACTGAAACTTGGCGTAGTTGTCAATATTAAAGGAGGTGTGCTCTCATAAAACTTTATAATCATTTCGTATTTGATGGGCACCATCTTTTCCAAAAATTATTTTTGATGCAGTTTGATGGAGCATCAACCATGCAAAAGAATAACAATGTAAAAATCCTATATGACAAGTTTCTATGGAAAATCCAAATAAGTTTTTGGCTGCCACGTAAGATGTTTATTTGTTGATTAGCAGATTTATACTCTAAACTGACGACATATTTTAATACGTATTCGAAAAGTTACTTCAACTTCATTTTAGTTAAGCCCCCATTCAAATATATTCGGTGTTAATAAAAAGCAATAATTTGTTAATTATTTCATTATTTCTGTGTGAAATTGATATAACACTTAATTGTTTTTCTGTTTTCCTGTCTCGATGGAGAAATATTGAATAACAATTAGAACTCACTGGTGTTACAGCTGTGAATTATGAATAGTGATAATTAAATTACAAAAAAATTCAAAATTAAACGATGTGAAAGTATCTTATCAATTCATGCCAATTTTTCAACTTTGAACCTTCTTATAATTAAGAAAAATAATAGCATTTTCATATCAATCTGCTTTGGACTCTTTAGCTCTCTCTGAATTTAATCTCAAATTATGAAATAATTTTATTTGCAACAAAGGTTTTTTATTCACATTTGAATAAGCGAAAGTTCAATGCTCAAAAAATCTGAGAAGTAGGAATAATTACAATTATAGAAAAGAAACAAGCTGGGACAAAAATTCACTGCATAACTGACAGTGAAAGAAATAAGTAGGGCAAGTCTAAAATTAATGATTTTGTACAAGTAAAAGAAAATAATATGTACAGTGATGTCTCATGAAATAGATACACTATTAAAATCGCATAAATAAAAAAAGAAGGAACCTTTGAATCCAAAGATTTTTTACTTAAAGATAGAAAAGTTATCATAGTAGGCTTCACATTGACAATTCAATTCAATTCAATCAGTCCAAGCCATTGCGTCACAAATTTTAAATTTTTAGCAGTGTCTCACTACGTGTGTAACTTATAAAGATAAGAGAAACAGTTTACCTATAGTCGTGTCCAGTTATTTGATTGCTGCAATATTAAGTCGGGTGTCGTTTATTATTGCTGACTTTTAAGCTTTGACCAACCGTATAATTCCCTACTTTCCGAAGGGAATTTGTAGCGATGCGCCTTTAGTATGGCCATAAGAATCCTTTCCATTTCTCAATAATATTTGACTGCAAGAATGGCTTTTATAACACCATATACTTATATTCTCAAACACACTAAGGACTTACGACCCTGTCGTCAGAGAAAATATCGTTCTAAACTGAAAGAAACAAGTTCAAAATTAAGAACATTCGTTGACAAAAGTCTGTTAAGTACGTTTTTCTTAACTCGTGACCGATGGGCTTGTTTTAAGGGCAGTTTTTCTAAGTACACCGTTCGTATTTTATGACCACTTTGGTACTGAAGTGCGAACCTTCTGTGCTCATTTCAAGCACTACTTGGGCTTGATTTAAGATTTTGCTTTCTAACGCTTCGCGAACGCTTTGTGGTCGATTTAAAATTTATCGGTTTAAATTCAAGGGCGGTTTATACTTGATCTTTGGGGGAGTGGGATGGTAATTTTTTCAATTAGTACCCATTTATTTTTTTTTTTGTTAATAATAATTTTTTTGTTATTAATAAAAAATACTAATAACAAAAAAACTATTATTAAAGTCCAAAAGATGAAAAAAACGCATAATATGCATTTTGTTATGCATTTCTCTTATTGAGAATTTCTTCTTTTTATTCACGAAATCTGAATATATACTTAAAACATTTCATAACAAGTTTGAGAATTACCTGTGCATATGTGAATGGAAATGAATGAAAAATAAGAGTTAAAAAAGAAGAAAAAAATTGTTTTAAAAAACTTCTCAGAGTTTGACGGTGACCGTTGGGCCACTACAACTGCTTAATAGCTTGTGCCAAATGTTGTATTTAACGTTGTAGTGCACACGAATTGTACCGTTTCTATTTTCTTGAACTTAATTTAAGAACATTGCTACTTAATTTAATAACATTGTTCTCATTAATAGAACATTTATTCATATTTTAAGACCAGCCGTTTTCTTTTCAAGAAAATGGTGTCAGTGCAAGAACAAGGTTGTTGTTTTAAGAACAGTTCGTTCGTTTTTCAAGAACAAAAAAGTAAGAACATGAAAGGCGTGAATTGAGTCCGGTGGTGCTGGATTTTAGAACTGCGTAAGCACAACCGTTTTATGTTGTTTTATCAGAACTAGTAATTGGCTAAATTTCCTCGTTGACTCATGAGTATTCGCTTCTTAAATAATCAACAATCAACTGGATCCAAAAATATAACCTTTTATTTACATATACTATAGACGCGTACTCCTTCTCGAGGTTGTGCTGAATGCTTTAGAGTGCACTACGATTTGGTGTGAAGCCATATTTTAATTTGCGGAATATTATATGCCTCTTCGCTGATTATTCAAGTAGGCTAAAGAATGAAAACTTGCATCAAAACGAGCTGGGTTATGGTTAGGTTTGCCAGATTTTTATTTCAGGTTCCCGGGACAAACCCAAAAATTTAGCCAAATTCCCGGGATTTTTAAAAATTTCCCGGGACATTTGAAAAATAAGAAACATCTACATATATATTTGAATGGGTTGCTTAGTCGGCGAAATAAGTTTTAGATAAAATTAAACTAGTTACACTCTTTTATTTATAACAAATATTTTTATGAAACGGGCTAACAATTAGAGCTTACGATTTCTCGCTAGTTTCGAATTTCGAATTACTCGTAAGGCTCGCGAGCTTCTCGGCATCAACCTAATCGATTCAGCGGCTGTTTTATAAAGAGCTTACAATTTCTTCTGGAGCACAAGCCAAAATGTCTGCAAAACTACAAGTAAAAAGTAAGAACGGGACTGTCTTCGGCACAGCCGAATGGGGCTGAACAATAATCATATCCCGTTCGTAATCTCCGAATAATCGGATGTATAAGATAAGAAATATATAGTGAACAGATCTACATACCTTAACGATTTTTAAAATAAATATAAAATAAACAAGTAAGGAAGGCTAAGTTCGGGTGTAACCGAACATTACATACTCAGTTGAGAGCTGTGGAGACAAAGTAAGGGAAAATCACCATGTTGTAAATAGAACCTAGGGTAACCCTGGAATGTGTTTGTATGACATGTGTATCAAATGGAAGGTATTATAGAGTATTTTAAGAGGAAGTAGGCCATAGTTTTATAGATGGACGCCATTTAGGGATATCGCCATAAAGGTGGACCAGGCCTGACTCTATAATTTGTTTGTACGATATGAGTATCAAATGAAAGGTATTAAAGAGTATTTTAAGAGGAAGTAGGCCATAGTTTTATAGATGGACGCCATTTAGGGATATCGCCATAAAGGTGGACCAGGCATGACTCTATAATTTGATTGTACGATATGAGTATCAAATGAAAGGTATTAAAGAGTATTTTAAGAGGAAGTAGGCCATAGTTTTATAGATGGACGCCATTTAGGGATATCGCCATAAAGGTGGACCAGGTCTGACTCTATAATTTTTTTGTCGATATATGTATCAAATGAAAGGTGTTAATGAGTATTTTAAAAGGGCGTGGGCCTTTGTTCTATATGTGGACGCCTTTCCGAGATATCGCCATAAAGGTGGACCAAGGGTGACTATAGAATTTGTTTGTACGATATGAGTATCAAATGAAATGTGTTAATGATAATTTTAAAAGGGAGTGGGCCTAAGTTCTATAGGTGGACGCCTTTTCGAGATATCGCCATAAAGATGGACCAGGGGTGACTCTAGAATTTGTTTGTACGATATGAGTATCAAATGAAAGGTGTTAATGAGTATTTTAAGAGGGCGTGGGCCATAGTTCTATATGTGGACGCCTTTTCGAGATATCGCCATAAAGGTGGACCAGGTGTGACTCTAGAATTTGTTTGTACTATATGGGTATCAAATGAAAGGTGTTAATGAGTATTTTAAAAGGGAGTGGGCCTTAGTTCTATGGGTGGACGCCTTTTTGGGGATATCGCCATAAACGTGGACCAGGGGTGACTCTAGAATGCGTTTGTACAATATGGGTATCAAATGAAAGGTGTTAATGAGTATTTTAAAAGGGAGTGGGCCTTAGTTCTATAATTGGACGCCTTGTCGAGATATCGCCATAAAGGTGGACCAGGGGTGACTCTAGAAATTGTTTGTACGATATGGGTATCAAATTAAAGGTGTTAATGAGTATTTTAAAAGCGAGTGGACCTTAGTTCTATAGGTGGATGCCTTTTCGAGATATCGCCATAAAGGTGGACCAGGTGTGACTCTAGAATTTGTTTGTACTATATGGGTATCAAATGAAAGGTGTTAATGAGGGTTTTAAAAGGGAGTGGCCCTTAGTTGTATACGTGAAGGCGTTTTCGAGATATCGACCAAAATGTGGACCAGGGTGATCCAGAACATCATATGTCGGGTACCGCTAATTTATTTATATATGTAATACCACGAACAGTATTCCTTCCAAGATTCCAAGGGCTTTTGATTTTGCCCTGCAAAACTTTTCATTTTCTTCTACTTAATATGGTAGGTGTCACACCCATTTTACCAAGTTTTTTTCTAAAGTTATATTTTGCGTCAATAGGCCAATACAATTACCATGTTTCATCCCTTTTTTCGTATTTGGTATATAATTATGGCATTTTTTCATTTTTCGTAATTTTCGATAACGAAAAAGTGGGCGTGGTCATAGTCGGATTTCGGCCATTTTTTACACCAATGCAAAGTGAGTTCAGGTAAGTACGTGAACTGAGTTTAGTAAAGATATATCGATTTTTGCTCAAGTTATCGTGTTAGCGGCCGAGCGGAAGGACAGACGGTCGACTGTGTATAAAAACTGGGCGTGGCTTCAACCGATTTCGCCTTTTTCACAGAAAACAGTTATCGTCCTAGAATCTAAGCCTCTACCAAATTTCACAAGGATTGGTAAATTTTTGTTCGACTTATGGCATTAAAAGTATCCTAGACAAATTAAATGAAAAAGGGCGGATCCACGCCCATTTCGAAATTGTCTTTTATTTTTGTATTTTGCTGCACCATATCATTAGTGGAGTTGAATGTTGACATAATTTACTTATATACTGAAAAGATATTAAATTTTTTGTTAAAATTTTACTTAAAAAAAAATTTTTTTAAAAGTGGACGTGGTCCTTCTCCGATTTGGCTAATTTTTATTAGCGTACTTATAGTAATAGGAGTAACGTTCCTGCCAAATTTCATCATGATATCTTCAACGACTGCCAAATTACAGTTTGCGAAAATTTTAAATTACCTTCTTTTAAAAGTGGGCGGTGCCACGCCCATTGTCCAAAATTTTACTAATTTTCAATTCTGCGTCATAAGTTCAACTCACCTACCAAATTTCATCGCTTTATCTGTCTTTGGTAATGAATTATTGCACTTTTTCGGTTTTTCGAAATTTTCGATATCGAAAAAGTGGGCGTTGTTATAGTCCGATATCGTTCATTTTAAATACCGATCTGAAATGAGTGCTCGGGAACCTGCATACCAAATTTCATCAAGATACCTCAAAATTTACTCAAGTTATCGTGTTAACGGACGGACGGACGGACGGACATGGCTCAATCAAATTTTTTTTCGATCCTGATGATTTTGATATATGGAAGTCTATATCTATCTCGGTTCCTTTATACCTGTACAACCAACCGTTATGCAATCAAACTTAATATGCTCTGTGAGCTCTGCTCAACTGAGTATAAAAATAGGTAGGTACTTTGTGTGAGGATGCAAAGCTTCACGTTTTTTGTGGTCTGCATGTAAAAACTATGACTACGAATCACGTATTTCAAAAATATATAACGTAAACGTAACTACTTGATGAAATTTGATGAATTTGAAGCTTCTAGCCGTAAAACAGGGGCAAAAATTACAGTTTATATGGGGTATATAATACCACCGATCTCTATGATTTTTTGACACAACAATATATACTATATACGTAAGCAATCGGTGAAATTTGAAGCTTATAACTGTTAAAATGGGGTAGAAATTGCGAAAAGTTTCTTATCTGAACAATCGGTTGTATGAGATATATACTATATATACAACCGATCTCTATAATTTTTTCAGACAACAATATATGCTATATACGTTAGCATTCGGTGAAATTTGAAGCTTCTAGCTGTTAAAATGGGGCTAAAATTGCGAAAATATATATATACTATATATATATACTATATATACCACCATATATACTACATATACCACCGATATCTATGATTTTTTCAGACAACAATATATGCTATATACGTCGTATATCGAGTTCTCGATTTCTCGGGTCTCGAAAATCTCGCTTGTGTTCGAGAAGAAATCGTAAGCTCTACTAACAATTGATACGTTTACTGTGTTTAATGCGAATTCAATATTCTATGGATTCATTTTCCAAACGTTATATTAAAACACAACAGTTGCCTTGCAAAATGAATATTTAGGTGTGCGAAATGTCAAACATTGACAATATTCAGAACCACAGTAGGGTTGAATTTTTCTTCTTTACAGAGTTGCATGCAATATGCTAATGAGCTGAATACAATCAAAGCCGCAAATATGGCCATGTTTCGCAGCAGATTATAATTTCAAATTCACCCTCAAATTAGCATCCGCAAGCCGTTTAAACACTATCTCTAAATTTACTAAATGTTCGTCGGTACTTTTTCCAAAAACAATAATGTCGTCGATATACACGTAGCATATCCTCCCTATATACTTTTTAAGGACGTCATCAATCATTCGCTGGAATATAGCCGGAGCGTTTTTTAACCCAAAAGTTAATCTCAGAAATTGGTACTTTCCATTCATGGTTGAAAACGCTGTTTTGGGTATATCTGTTTCTTTCGTTGTGATTTGGTGAAAGCCTGAGGTCAGATCTATAGTTGTGAAATATTTTGCTTTCCCTAAACTGGCCAGCGTTGCATTAATATCTGGAATAGGATAGGCGTCCGGCACGGTGACTGCATTCAGACGTTTGAAGTCCACTACCATTCTATACTGCTTTTCACCAGAGGGTTTGGGTTTTTTCGGAACTACCCAAATAGGAGAATTGTACGTATATGAATTTTGATATTGTGAAAATGCCGGGACATAGCGCTTCTCGGCGGGACAATTTAAAATTTGTGAAAAATACGGGATGTCCCGGCCAATACGGGACATTTGGCAACGCTAGTTGTGGTTCATATAACACATCATATAAATATTCGGCTTACCATCACCGTTGTTCTTTGCGACCTCTGTTTACTACTAGAGGGTAAAGCGGCTCCCACAAAAAGGGATGCATATTTTCCAAATCCTACCAAAAACTAGTGCATTGCAGGTCCAGGCATTGCTTCGAAAAAATGAATGTGGATAGTTGAACATATATTAAGCTTCAACTCTTTATATTAAGTTAATTTAAATGGACCTTTTCTTAAAAGCTTAAAGACTTATGTCACAGGAGACGATTTAGGCTAAGAAATCGCTTCTGGGGCTTTTTTATCATTGTGGACAAATAGAACCAAACGCCTGATTTTTTCAGTGACTATCGTGGTTTCATTCTGTATCCCTTTCTATCACCCGCTTAAGCTAGCTGGCTTTATGAGTATTCGCATTGAACATCCTGTCAAAAAGCTAAAAAGTAGCCATCTTGAACATTAAGATGGGCAGTTGAAAGATAAGAAATCACACTTGTTTGTACACAATGTTTTTTATGTGACTGCGAAAATGGAATGCTTCAAGGATTTTTAAATTCTTTACCTTTTAAAATAAAAAAAATAAATCCATCGGTTGTTGAAATTTTTTCATTTAAAAGGTTTCGAAAACATATGGCTATATTTCATAGAACATCACTGTATGTAGGTAAAAATATTAGGACTGGGAGTGCACTTATATTCGAATATCCGAATATCTAACCGGATTATCCGTTAACATGGATAAAATCTGGGATGCATGGATATCCGGTTAGTATTCGTTATCAAAACTATACGGTTACTATATTCGTTTATTTAACAGAAATAACAATAGGCTAATTCTCTCAATCTAGTACCGTTAGCAACTTTTTATTTTTATACTCAGTTGAGCAGAGCTCACAGAGTATATTAAGTTTGATTGGATAACGGTTGGTTGTACATATATAAAGGAATCGAGATAGATATAGACTTCCATATATCAAAATAATCAGGATCGAAAAAAAATTTGATTGAGCCATGTCCGTCCGTCCGTCCGTCCGTTTAACAAAAAATTTAATATCTTTACAGTATATAAGTAAATTATGTCAAGATTCAACTCCAGTAATGATATGGTGCAACAAAATACAAAAATAAAAGAAAATTTAAAAATGGGCGTGGCTCCGCCCTTTTTCATTTAATTTGTCTAGGATACTTTTAACGCCATAAGTCGAACAAAAATTAACCAATCCTTTTGAAATTTGGTAGGGGCATAGATTTTATGGCGTTAACTGTTTTCTGTGAAAATGGGCGAAATCGGTTGATGTCACGCCCAGTTTTTATACACAGTCGTCCGTCTGTCCTTCCGCATGGCCGTTAACACGATAACTTGAGCAAAAATCGATATATCTTTACTAAACTCAGTTCACGTACTTATCTGAACTCACTTTATCTTGGTTTGAAAAATGACCGAAATCCGACTATGACCACGCCCACTTTTTCGATATCGAAAATTACGAAAAATGAAAAAAATGCCATAACTCTATACCAAATACGAAAAAAGGGATGAAATATGGTAAGGTAATTGGATTGTTTTATTGACGCGAAATATAACTTTAGAAAAAACTTTATAAAATGGTTGTGGCACCTACCATATTAAGTAGAAGAAAATGAAAAAGTTCTGCAGGGCGAAATAAAAAACCCTTAAAATCTTGGCAGGTATTACATATATAAATAAATTAGCGGTATCCAACAGATGATGTTCTGGGTCACCCTGGTCCACATTTTGGCCGATATCTGGAAAACGCCTTCACATATACAACTACCACCACTCCCTTTTAAAACTCTCATTAATACCTTTAATTTGATACCCATATCGTACAAACTCATTCTAGAGTCACCCCTGGTCCACCTTTATGGCGATATTTCGAAAAGGCAAACACCTATAGAACGAAGGCCCACTCCCTTTTAAAAATACTCATTAACACCTTTCATTTGATACCCATATCGTACAAAAAAAGTCTAGAGTCACCCCTGGTCCACAAAGGCCCACTCCCTCTTAAAATACTCATTAACTCCTTTCGTTTGATACCCATATTGCACAAACAAATTCTAGAGTCACCCCTGGTCCACCTTTATGGCGAAATCTCGAAAAGGGGTCCACCTATAGAACTAAGCCCCACGCCCTTTTAAAATAATCATTGTCACC
Source organism: Eurosta solidaginis (assembly GCF_040869045.1). Classification (NCBI taxonomy): domain Eukaryota; kingdom Metazoa; phylum Arthropoda; class Insecta; order Diptera; family Tephritidae; genus Eurosta; species Eurosta solidaginis. The sequence continues at coordinate 190,005,770 of NC_090321.1, forward strand.
TTTCATTTGATACCCATATCATACAAACAAATTCTAAAGTCACCCCTGGTCCACCTTTATGGCGATATCTCGAAAAGGCGAACACCTATAAAACGAAGGCCCACTCCCTTTTAAAAATACTCATTAACACCTTCATTTGATACCCATATCGTACAAACAAAGTCTTGAGTCACCCCTGGTCCACCTTTATGGCGATATCTCGAAAAGGGGTCCACCTATAGAACTAAGCCCACGCCCTTTTAAAATAATCATTGACACCTTTCATTTGATACCCATATCATACAAACAAATTCTAAAGTCACCCCTGGTCCACCTTTATGGCGATATCTCGAAAAGGCGAACACCTATAAAACTAAGCACACTCCCTTTTAAAAATACTCATTAACACCTTTCATTTGATACCCATATCGTACAAACAAAGTCTAGAGTCACCCCTGGTCCACCTTTATTGCGATACCTCGAAAATGCGTCCACCTATAGAACTAAGGCCCACTCCCTCTTAAAATACTCATTAACTCCTTTCGTTTGATACCCATATTGCACAAACGAATTCTAGAGTCACCCCTGGTCCACCTTTATGGCTATATCCCTAAATGGCGTCCACCTATAGAACTATGGCCCACTCCCTCATAAAATACTCTTTAATGCCTTTCGTTTGATACACATGTCATACAAACACATTCCAGGGTTTCTCTCGGTTCATTTTCCTACATGGTTATTTTCCCTTATGTTGTCACCATAGCTCTCAACTGAGTATGTAATGTTCGGTTACACCCGAACTTAACCTTCCTTACTTGTTTTATTTTAGTGTTCAATAAATTTGTTAAAATTATAAATTTATTCAAACTAGCCGGACCCCTGCGCATCTTGCGCAACAAAATACAAAAGTCTCATATCAAATATCAACAGAAATAACCTGTTTTATCAATAGATCATCTATCAGTAATAACTTACATGCACTTGCGCTGCCATCTGGCGAATGTTAGCAACTGCCAGTAATGCAGTGTTAGTTCTAATAAAATATTCACAATAGTGCCGTAGTACAAATAGATTTCTTTGTGTGCTGACGGTCTTTTATTTTAAACAAATTATTTTAACAAAATATAGCTAAACAAAAGCACTACTACCAGTAATGTCCAAAGCTCTCTAAAATCAGGAATCTATATCTTTACAACCAAAACTTTGTTTATAGATTTGGATTCCAAATAAGAGCGAAAAAGGGAATATGTACAGCAATTAGAAATAATATATAAGATAAACAAGTTGTTGCACTTAGACAAAAAGAATACCCCTAATATTTAAATACTGACCGTATTTATCATTTCAATTAACAATAAATACAAAACAAGGCTCGTATCGAGAAATATCTTGTTTGATATTGAACTATGCTTGTTCTGGTGTAAAAAAACAAGTGCCGGTATAATTTTCCGTCTTTAACCAATTACTGGCGGGACTTGATACATTTCAGACACTGGATAATCCTTTTTCAGAAGTTGTTTAAGTGGCAAGATATCTTTTGGCGAACTTACAAAGATTGGGAAATACTTTTTTCATGATCTTGCCATCAACAGAGATTGTGGTTTGTTTTTTATTCATTTACCAAGCGCTAAGATTTGTATATATCCCTTGGGTCACTCTCATTATCATTTAGGACTATATTAACGGCCATAAGATCTCTGTTTTACTTATGCGTTTCTTTGCATTCACGAATATACTGATTTTCCGTTTATTTATCCCGAAAGCCAGATTTTTTGCATTCTATTCAAACATTCGCTTATGTGTATATAAGTGCGAGGAAAAAAGATACTTAAACATATACAAAACACGTCACAACAAATTTCAGCCATTATTAGCTTAGTCCAACCTGAATGTGTTTATAATTAAAAAAGTTTTCTTATTTTGTTGCATGACATTTTGTGTCGACACAATGAAATGCTACCAAATCCTGGCATTGCCAGCTCGCTGAATGTGTGCAAGCGGCTGTTTGGCAGAGAGAAATTGGTAGCAGCAGCAGAAGAAAATGATGAGCTTAATAACGTGCGCTACTTGCTTTAATTAGCAACAGTAAAGACAACAACTACAACAACAATAAAACCAGTGGCGGTTAATGCGAACTTTGGGTTGGCAATTTATGTTGAATGGAACATAAATGAACAAAAAATTACCCACAATGCAACATCAAATGAACTTTCACCACTTTCACCCAATTTCCCATTTCTTATGTCAAAAGTTTCGCAACTTGTGCTGCCACTTCATAAATTTCACATATCTACATGCATATGTATGTAAGTAATCAAACTTTTGTGTAAATGACTAAAAAACTGATGCGCTGCTGTTTAATAAGTTTAATAAGTAACAATTGAAATGACTGGGGCATAGGGACGAGCTAAATTATTTGAATAAGTTTGCTGATCTACATAATTCGCATTAGGCTTTGCAAGTAAAATAAAAAAAAGTGAGGACGGGACTATGGGGCAGAAATTACGAAAAGTTTCTAACCTGAATAATCGGTTGTATGAGATATATACTATATATATCACCGATCTAATCAATACAGACAACAATGAATGCTCTATACGTAAGCATTCGGTGAAATTTGAAGCTTATAGCTGTTAAAATGGGGCAGTAATTATGAAAAGCTTATCGGGAAAATCGGTTGTGAAGGATATATGCTATATATAGGATGGATCTCATCCATTTTTTCAGACAACAATATGTGCAATATACGAAAGCAGATGATGACGTTTGAAGCTTCAATCTGATAAATTGGGGAAGATATGACAAAAAACCTTTTTTCGGAAAAATAGGTTGTAAGGGGGATGCTTTAGTGCTCCGATTCGTCCGTTTCCGACAAATGTTTAATCGGACACCTAAATATACGCGCTTACAAAATTTTATAAAGATATCTCAAAAATTGAGGGACTAGTTTGCATACAAACAGACAGGCGGACAGACGGATATGGCTTAATCAACTCAGCTCTTCATCCTGATTTCTTCTGTATACTTATTGGTGGGTATATCTATTTTCCTTTAAGGTCTTACAATTTTGAGATTTGTGACAAAGTTAATGTACCATTTCATTTTCATGAAAGGTATAAATATTCATTAACAACGGATGTGGAAAATGGCGAAAGCAATACTTATTTATGAGTTCAGAGAAAATGATGTGAAAGGTGAAAATTTGTCATTTATTGAAATTAACGCGGAAGTTTGTGCCAAGTGAATTTAAATTATAAAGGTTATATCTCAGTGCATGCAAAGGAGATACTCACAAAACTTAACTAGGGACTGGACAAAGTAGATTAGAACAGATTTGATCCATACAAAACAAATTCCACAGCTTAGTATGCAACTCTTATAAAATTGAACGGTTGTTTTATAGTTGGCACGTTATCTTTACTATATAAAAATTTTTTTAGAGCAAAACAACCGACATACCGAACCAATTTTAGAAACCTCATTCCTACTATGGTTGAAGTGTTAAAAACAAATTCAACCACCTCATGTCTTAGTTATTGTAAACTTATCGCAATCGCCTTCTTTAAAAATTGCTTTAAAAAAATGTTTTCATACATTTAAAAGCAAACAAAGTTAATGTTTGCTTAAGACTCGTTTTTCAACGCGTCAAGGCGTTCTGTTGCTATCCTGTGGCAATGTCAAGGCGTCAAAGCAAAGCAACGCAATTAAAGCGCTTATGAAAATCCATCTTATATGCGCTTAGATAAATACATAGAACGATTAGTCTAGGACAAATCGTAACCAATTTTTTAGTTTTTGACATTGACTAAAAGACAAGGTATAATTCTTTCAGATAAACTATTCAGTGCATTAATATTTTATGGTACAAATAAATGAAAGGCGCAATAACCTCCGAAAAGATATTTAGGTCAGGCTTCTCTTCGAGTTTGCATAGCGCAACTTTTCAATTTTTCCTACAAATTGGCGGGACGGGATCTGCCTATTTTATGCGACTTCGAACGTCATCTGCATGGCAGATGAGTTTTCCTGAGAAGCTTTTTGTGGCAGAAATACGCTCGGCGTGCTCATCAAATCAATGCTGAGACGTGACCTCGATTATAACCGGGTTAGGGTGCTTAGAATATACCCGCGGTAGGCATGCCTGTCGTAAGAGGCGACTAAAATAACAAATAGGTATAAGTGGTTGTGTAGCGCAACCCTTTGAAGGGGTTGCCAGCGCAATACATATCTTCTCCAACCCAATTGTCAACCTCAACTATCCGTACCGAATCCTGTTTCGTTAACAGCCGAGGCTCTGGCGACCCGAACTCCTAATGGATCTAGGGGGTGGGAGGGCGGTTTGGCCTAGAAGTCCACATGTGTTCATACAAAATCGTTCCCGAGATGGTCGGGCTTGGTACCGGAACGTACCGGATCTGCATCCGGCAAAGGACCATCAACATCGATAACACTCCCCAAAGCTTTCGGGGAGTGCCTTATCGCTACAACAACAACCTCGCTTAGAAAAACGTTCCTGTTATTGTTATTATATAATCCGATTTCTTCAAAGACAAGTTTGTTATTTTTGTAAAATGTATATTTTTCAAGTTATTTTATCACATATATTATTTCTAATTGCTGTTTTTATGTACAGGTCTCTTATTCGCTCATATTTGGAATCCAAATCTATAAATAAAGTTTTGATTGTAAAGATGGGGATTCGTGCTATTAGCGAGCTTTGGGCATTATTAGTCGTAGGGCTTTTGTGTAGCTATATTTTATTAAAATAACTAGTAGACCCGGCAGACGTTGTCCTGCCCTAAATTTGGCCTATCTGCATACATTTTAACAATATACTATAAAAGCGTGCAATTACTGGCATATGCTGACGACATTGATATTATGCCTAAACACCCGCGCTGTTAGTTCTGCTTACTCCAAACTAGAAAAAGAAGCGGTAAAGATGGGTTTGATGGTGAATGAGGACAAAAGGAAGTACCTGCTGTCATCCAGCAAAGAGTCAGCGCATACGCGCCTTGGCAACTACGCTACTGTTGGCAGCCATAATTTCGAAATAGTAAAAGATTTCGTTTATTTGGGAACCAGCATCAACACTAGCAACAACATCAGCACTGAAATCCCGCGAAGAATCAATCTTGCCAATAAATGCTACTTTGGTCTAGGTAGGCAATTGGAAAGTAAAGTCCTCTCTCGGCGAATTAAAATCATACTCTACAAGTCACTTATCGTACCCGTCCTGCTATATGGGGCAGAAGCATGGACCATGACAACAGCAGATGAAGCGGCTTTGGGAGTGTTCGAGAGAAAAGTTCTTCGAAAGATGTATGGACCTCTACGCGTTGGCGATGGCGAGTACCGAAGAAGATTTAATAATGAGCTGTACGAGCTATACGCAGACATCAACATAGTCCAGCGAATTCAAACGCAGCGGCTGCGCTGGCTAGGCGATGTTATGCGAATGAATGATGATGCTCCGGCCAAGAAAGTGTTTCTATCGGAACCCGCCTATGGAAGCAGAGGTAGAGGGCGGCCCCCACTCCGTTGGAAGGACCAGGTGGAAAACGATTTAAACTCCCTTGGTGTCACCAATTGGCGCCGGTTGGCGGAGCGAAGGAGCGACTGGCGCGCCTTGTTGGACGGCCATAACCGTTTAGACGATTAAGCGCCAATTAACTAAATAAGCATACATTTTAATAAGTTTTTTCCGTCTGACTCTGCCTTCCCCCCGCCCCTCCCCCTCTTCACTTTTTCTAATCCTTTTATTCACTCCTCCCTCCGTCTTTTTCGCTTCATCTATCTCCATATTCTTCTCATCCTATCTCTTTCTCAATCTCCTTCTCCTTCTCTTTTTTCTCTTCTCTCAATTTCTTCTCATTCTTCCGCATCCCTTATTGCCTGTCCCAGAGGTGGTATGTATTTTATTCCACACCCAGTCCCACTCCAAATCTCAGTACCAGTCCTAGTCCTAATCCCAGTCCCAGTCCGTCTCTGGATAATATATTACCCTGTACCAAATCACTCATCAACAGCTTTCATTTGATATCCATATTGTATAAACACTGTCTAGGCATTAACTGGCCCACGTTTTGGCCTATATCTCGAGACACTGTACCTGTAGTAACTACCGCGTGAGGTTTACGCAACTTGCGTGAAAGTTTGAACAAAATCAACCGACGCAACTCTTCAAACACTGGTGACAAACTGACACACATTTTAACCTTTCTTTTTATATATACAGATTTTTATTTTTCACACTTCACTATAATATTAAAACGAAATGCAGATTTTCGTTGCTTTTGAAATTCGGCTTAAAAATTTCACATGGAACAACTAAAGACTCTCCTGTATTAAAAATGTCATAGTACCTCTAAATCGCGGGCCCCCTCAGACCCCCCCCTCTCGGCGGGCCTGGTGATGTGCTATACTTGATATCATTCGCTATAATATTTTTTATTGATAAGCACGTTGTTTAATTAAACACCAACCATTTTACAGGGAAGTATATCCGCACCACCTGAAAATGTGAGTGGCGGTGTCTATACGTAACATTTTATTATTACGTATAAACAAATAAAAAAATTGCAATAAAATAATATTGGGACTATAAACTTGATATAACCTATCCTATATTTCAAGTTAGATCAAACTACACACGAGGTGCAAAACAAATTCAAAATCGGTTCAATATCCATTGGCCTCAAACTTGTGACACGTGTTTTTTATATATTAAGATTTGTTAAAAATTAAACGATTGTGAGCACACAAAGAAATCTATTTCTACTATGGCACTATTGTGAATATTTGATTAGAACTAACACTGCATTACCGGCAGTTTCTAACATTCGCCAGATGGCAGCGCAAGCGCATGTAAATTTATAGATGTTTGATTGATAGAACAGCTGATTTCTGTTGATATTTGGTATGAGAATTTTATATTTGTTGCGCAAGATGCGCACGGGTCCGGCTCGTATCTATCAAATTGCCAATTAAACGCACCCAATCATTCTTATGGTTATTTGCATATGCTATTTGTCTAAGAAATTTACTCAGTTACATTTAATGGCAGTTGCGTCTGTGACAAATCAAAATTTATAGTTGAATTGAAGTAAATATCATTTCCGTTGCTTTGATAAGATTACAAATATCTATAAATCATGCATTAGATATTTCCGTTAACCGGGCAGAAAAAAACAAACACATTTATTCATATGCGTTTACCTGAAAATGCAACTATGAATACAACAAATGCATGCATCATAGCGTCAAAAATTCCTTAGATAGACAACGTCGGTGTCCTAACATATTTTCGGAATGTAAATATTTTAAACACAAATTGCAAAAACTTTATTTTTTTAGTTTTTATTGCAACTGAATATACATTCCATACACACAAAAACGCTGATTTTCTGTTCTATTGAAGCATATAATATTTTTCTTATAAATAACTCAAATAACGGTTGCTTTGCAACATTGCTTTCTTCATTTTGTATGCGAAAGCATATTCATAAGTTCTTGGGTGTATTTGAATATGCGATGATTGTGATATGTGTGTGTGCGTGTATGTACGCAATCGCCGGTGTGTGAAAATGCATGTTTATATTGTATTTTTTTCTAAAATTATTCTTTCAAATATTTTATAAATATATCGATGTATTTATGAACGTAAATATATTAACATTCCTGTAATAGAAATAAATACTTACCTACGTTCGCATATGCATTTCCCTTGACGGAAGAAAAAGTTGTGGAAATTTTGTGGAAAGGAAGAAATAGATAAATATATATATCTTTGAATATACGTATGTATATATGTAAATTGTGATAGAAGGAAATTCAAGACGGCAGTAGACTGTAGTCTTTCCAATTATATATACATATGTACGGACGTACATCAACATTTGCAACAATCAGAGAAATGCATTGACGCTCTGCTGCTTCCTTATGGAAAAGTTTCGAATGCCCTTTTTTATCAAACTTTTGACAGTTCAAACAATTATTTCAACTTCTTTTGCTAACTTTAATATATAATATATGTATAATATTGTAACGAAATCTGCGAAATTCCTGATAGTTATACACCTTCTGCTAATGTTCGAATCGCTAAACTCTCGAATAAATAACTCCAATATTCAGTATTGCAAAATGGTCTTTATTAGATTACTTTGGGCGTAGTACTTCAAAATTATACTTCACAACTAATAGCGTGTTTAAAACAAACTGATTAATTATTCCTCAGCTTGCGCTGCTTTTATACTCTCTGTTGCCTCGTAAGCATATTTCTCCTAAGGCCTAGACTTTTCACGAACATGGAACAGTTGTATCGCATGCTTGTTTATTTAGCTATATGCGTGTGTATGTGTGAGTAAGAACTTCGTCTCTTAGTTGTTGACTACATATGTGTATGTGAGATAGTTTCTTTTGCTTTAAACTGCTGGTTATGTGTGTGAAATATTCTTCGTTGCCTTGTACATAAGTGTGGCTGCCCGCCCTTTTTGTTGTTGTGATTATTTACTAACAGCATAGTGGTGTCAACATTCGCCACAATATATATTTATTTCAAAAATCTTTGCCCTCAGCCGCTAACGTATTGCATATAATATTTCTCTTGTTAGTCAAAGAGCTCAAGGTTTTAATTTTGAGCTATAGATAAAACGTTAAAATTTGGTATTTACAGCAATCGTCAAGGCCATTTTTCACCATGGGGGCCTAGTTTGGTGGAAAGCCACTATTAATCATACGCGAAACAGGAGCCCTGAAAAATATTCCAACAGCAGTATAAAAATAAAAGGATTGTATGTATTAAGGCCTTGGGCAGCTTGAGTGCAGGCCGTATGCTCAAAGCAATATAGCGCCATTAAGTATAGGGCGAACGGATTACTTGATCCCGTAACTGAGCTGTAAAAGATAATTTGGCACCACCCAAGAGCCGGATGGTTGGCGCAAGGATGGTAAAATGCCAAATATTACATTTACGTGCATACCGATGGTTACAAGCTACCGGATGGGGTAAGATCTGCTGTTTACTACGTCGATCCAGAAAAAAGGCTGCCACATCAGTGCCATTCAGGCGAAAATTGTAGCCGCTAAGAGAAAAAAACTCTAGGGGATGCGTGCTTAAACTGCAGTAGCGTTAATATACATATATATTGATAGTCAGTCGGCGATCAAGGCAACAATCTCAAGCAGTAATTCGTCAAAAAGTGTCCTGGAATGCAAGGAAGCATTGAAGAGACTTCTCTCAGGCCGAGCCATACATATTGTCTTATCTGAGATGCTCCCGAAAGTATGCAATTATAATTGTGGAAGTGTCGCTCACAAATACACGCGCATATGGGAGCTACACACGTGCATGTGTAGTTATAATTATATACCAGTAACTAAGTAAATTCTGGAAGCGCCTAGAAGATGCAACAAGGAAATCACACAGTATAAAAGCAGCAACAATAGAGGTGCGACAATTAGTTTCATTTAAGCAAGGTATTGGTTGTGAAGTATCAGTGTTATTGTGAAGTACTTTAATAAAGGCCATTTTGCATTATTAAATATTGGAATTATTTATTCAACAGTTTAGCGATATGAAAGTTAGTAGAAGGTTGCAAATAAGAGGATTTGCAGTAAATTCGTTACAACTGGTGTCAGAAGAGGAATTGTTGAATAAATTCCGAAGACTTCGAATACAATTGGACATGGCAAAGTTGTGGGAATTGACGATCCAGCAACTGAAGGAGGAGTTGGAAGTTCGTGGATTGGCTACTTTTGGCGATAAATCCCAGCTACAAAGACGACTAAGTGTAGTTATGGTATTTGAAGGAATCAATGCTGAAGTGTATGTCTCTCATTATGATAGCGACAAAACAACAACAAAAATGAAAGAAAAAAACGAAACACCGTAGACAGTGACAAGCACAATATCTGCACAAACATCGACAATGACATCTCAGTTGGAGTCACAGGAGGCACGCAATTCAGAAATGGCATCGCAAATATCATCTCAATATGGAGGAACAGAAGACATATATGCCAATGGAAGCGCAAGAGGCACGTATATCTGGAATGTCGACAAAAATTTCGGAATAGGTATCATCGCAGCTCTTTGGGAAACTGGAAGAGCAGGATGCAAAAATTTTACAACACGAGGACAAAATTGATGCCGAGATAGAAGCATTGAAAGGTCTTATGCAACAGTTACAACTAAATCGCCCAGCTGTTCCAGCGAGCAAATCCGAAGGTAAAAATCCCATCTTTTGACGGCTCTGTTCCTTTCGAGAGAAAGACGTCAGCAGTGAACAACTGGAATGCTGAAGATAAAGTTGCTGCACTGTTCATGGCATTGAAAGGACATGCAGCTGAAATTTTACAGACAATTCCAGAGTACGAACGGAACAACTATGAAACATTCATGAGCGCCTTAGAGAGACGTTACGGAAGCGAGCATAGGAAACAAATATATAAAATTGAGTTGCAAAATCGTTACCAAAAGGCGAATGAGACATTGCAGGAGTTTGCGTCGGATGTTGAAAGATTGGCTCATCTCGCAAATGCAGACGCACCCGTGTAATACACCGAGAGGGTTAAAATTCAGAGATTTATAAATGGAATACGGGATGCCGAAACGAAACGAGCTACATATGCGAACCCAAAGCCAACATTTGCTGAAACGGTATCCCCAGCACTGAACCAGGCAATAGCGTCACTTTTGAGTAAGCCCGCATACAAAGCTCATCGCGTCGAAGTGGAAAGACCAGATTAGGTAGACACAATTTTGGAAGCGCTGAAGGGAATACAACAAAAAAATTCCGGAGTTATGAAGTGTTTCAAGTGCGGTAACCCAAGTCACATTGCACGTCATTGCAGCACCGGTCATGGTAGTTCCCACTTGGCTGGTCGTAGACCCAAAGCTGGAGGAGATAAGCAAGAGCGAGTCAAATGTAAAGATCGAGAACTTGCCCCACCTATTAAATGTCGTGGATGGCAAGGTGCGTGTACTGACTGTAGATACGGGCGCATCTCATTCTTTAATCCGATCCAATTTGGTCAACAGGAGAGTAAAGCTATTACCTGGAGCAAGATTGCGTACGATTACTGGCGAGTATAACCAAGTCCAGGGAGAAGTGGTATGTAAAGTCTTAATTGGGGACGTCATGGTTCTACACAAATTCGTTGTGGCAGAGATGGTTGATGAAGTCATATTGGGGTTGGATTTCTTAGTTTACTATGACATGAGGATCGATACGCAGAGAAGGAGTATTAAAACAAGGATGTGCCACTTAACTTCAGTTTTGAGCAAGGGTACAGCAGTAAGCGAGTGCTGGTGAAAGAGATTCGACAAAAACCACAAAAGTCAAAGGCAGCAGATCGGGCAAGGGTTGATGGAACGAATGGGCCAAACAAATCAAAACCGAAGGTGCCTGCGAGGAAAACACTGGCATTGACAAATGGATGCACTGAAACGACTGAAAGAATTTTCCAGAAAGAATGCAAGGGTGGTTTCAAGTCAGCGCGCACTAATGTTGTGAAACGTCAACACGATAATGATTATCGGGACGATCAGACTTAGGTGGAGGGCAGTGTTACGAATATTAGCAACATTAAGGAGCACTGTCGTCTCTAAGGTGATGCTAAGCAGTGACTTGAATACACATCAATAATTCAATCATTATGTCTATACATATGTACGTACACGCAGCGGAGGAGCAACGCACAAACACACGCAGATATCTTATCTGAGATGCTCCCAAAAGTATGCAATTATAATTGTGGAAGTGTCGCTCACAAATACACGCGCATAAGAGAGCTACACACGTGCATCTCTAGTTATAATTATATACCAGTAACTAAGTAAATTCTGGAAGCGCCTAGAAGATGCAACGAGGAAATCACACAGTATAAAAGCAGCAACAGTAGAGGCGAGAGAATCAGTTTCATTTAATCAAGGTATTGGTTGTGAAGTATCAGTGTTATTGTAAAGTACTTTAATAAAGGCCATTTTGCATTATTAAATATTGGAGTTATTTATTCAACAGTTAGCGATACGAACGTTAGTAGAAGTTTGCAAATAAGAGGATTTGCAGTAAATTCGTGACATTATCTTCTGGGTTCCCGGTCATGAGGGAAAGGTGGTAACGAAAAAGCCAATAAGTTGGCAAGGGAGAGTGGAGCGCTCCATGAATCGACAGTAGCCGTTCCAGCTCGTTTGCGAAACAGGACTTGCATATTATCCATCAAGCAGAAAAACCTCACTATGGCTAGACCTGTAAAGAAAAAGTACCAGTACAAGTACAAGTATCAGTACCTCAGTACTACGAAAAATTAGTACAAGTATAAGTATCGAGGTACTTGTACTTGAATTGTTGAATTACAAGCAAAGTACATGTAAGTATTTTCGAAGTACTTTCATAAGTATTGAGCGGTTTTGAAGCGGACCAACCAGCACCTTTACGATCACCTAACTTTGACAAAATGGTTGAAGAAAAATTTTACAGGTATTTTAATGATACATCAACAGATTTCAAATTTCTTCAGAGTTATCCTCTTTTGAAGGACCTATCACTCAAAGTGAATACGCCCTCAGCTTCCTCCGACCCAATAGAGCGTTTATTTTCCTTAGCAGGCATTGTTTATAGTCCTAGAAGGCAACCAATCATGGAATTTTCGTATTTGCCAGAGTCCCTCAGCATCAGGGTCATACACGCTAGCACCGATAGCTGGAACACAGGTATCTTATATTTCCTGGTGAACAGAACCAGTTCAATTTTGGCTGACTTGACCGATAGACCTTTACTCCTAGTCTAGTTCTCTACCATTATCAGCTTTGTTTGCATTATATCGCATAGTGTCTGCGGAAACACTAACTAACAGCGCAAGGTCATCTGCATATGCGGTTACCTTGCTGCATCCGTCCTTCTCAAGAAGAACAAAGAGCTCATTAAGTGTGGCAACCCATAGAAGTGGAAAAAGTACCCCCCCCCCCTCCCTGCGAGGTGCCTCTCCGTATGTATTTGACCACCGTTGAACCAGCCAGGTCGGCGTGCACCTTTCTTCGCAACAGTAACTAATGTACAAGTTTCACTAGCCCCGAATCGGCCACCAAGCCAATTAGTGCATCAGTTATCGCAGAGGGCGTAACTTTGTTGAAAGCTCCTTCAATGTCGATGAAAGCTATGAGTGTGAATTCCTTGAACGCCAAGGATTTCTCGATCTGGGAGACAACTGCACGCAAGGCCATCTCCGTGCACTTCCCTTTCATATACGCATGCTGGAATGTCGATAACTTTCTCTCCAAGGACTCCCTTAATGCGGAGTCCATTAACCTCTAGTGTCTTGAGCTGAAATGATGTCAGACATATCGGTCTGAAGTCTTTATGGGTCGCGTGGCCAGTCCTTCCCACTTTTGATATAAACGTGACCCTTGAATCGTTCCAACCCGATGGAATATAGTTAAGAGCACAAACTCCTTTGAAGATGTTATACAACCACACAAAACCCAGCTCGATTGTTTGCTGGAATTGTACCGGGGCCAATCCATCCGGCCCTGTTGATTTGAAGGGCTTGAACGACATTAAAGCCCATTTAACTTTACCCATAGTAATGAACTTCCCCTCATACGACTCATCAGTGTGAGTCTCCCTCCAGTTCATTACTTCATCACTAGCACCCGGAAAGTGCGTATTCAGGAGCAGGCAAATGATACTCGCTGCCGAATCCGTCCATGTCCCACCAGATCCTTGCATGCATCCCGGGACACATTTTGAAGCACCAGAGCGCACCTTTCTGTTCCTAGATCTTTCAGACACCGTCTCCATTTCGCTACAAAACTTCCGCCAGGAGGTCCGCTTCGACGACATTAGCAGTTTCTTGTAATCCCCTAGGATCATATTGTATGCATCCCATTTTTCGGCCTCCCTGGAGGCTTTAGCAAGATTGAATGCTTTCCGACAAGCCTTGCGTAGATTATCTATGTCCCTGTTCCACCATGGTGTATTGGTCTTACCCCTAGATTTCTTCCTAGGACAGGCCTTATCAAGAGCCTCCCTGCATGCCTTCGTGAACGATTGAACCATATTATCCAGCTCCGCAGAGTTCTGCGGTATATGAACACTAAATCCTGAGAGCCTCTTTTGAATCTCCTCACTGTAGATAAGCCAGTTGGATTTTTTAAGGTTCCTATGCCAGACAGTTTTGAGCGCCACCCCGCCGATGCCGAAGCGGACAAATCTATGATCCAAAAAAGAGTGGTCATCAAGCACCGTCCAATTTTTTATCATAGATTCCCCGCTGCCCAGAACCACCTGCCTGCTCTTAGTGACAAAAGTGGGCACCGAACCCCTATTAGAAATCGTAAAGTTATGAAAAATAACTAAATCCAAGAGTGACTCACCCCTCTCGTTCGTGTCTCCACTGTCCCAAGCCTCGTGGAGCACATTGGCATCTCCCGCTAGTAGTAGTGGCCCCTTTGCATCCCGAGCTATCTTACAGACTAGCTCCGTCGGAGCTGAGTCCTCATTAGGAAAGTAAAAGGACGTCAGTTTAATATCCCTACCACCGACCGTCAACGTCATGGTTGTAGCATCCTCGTCGCTAAACTGTGGGAGAAAAAGAAAATGTTGTTCAGATCTTACCAAGATGCAAGCTCTCGGTTTCCCATGTGTGGCACCACTCACCAATGTCAAACCTGCGGCTTTCAGCCCTCAAATCTTAACCTGTAAGGTTAGGTTGAACTGGCAAGTAAATAAAGATCTCACCATAGTCCTACCAGGTGTTTTTTAAGATAAAACAGAAAAAAAACACCAATAAGGTACCAGGACTCATGTTAGAGAATAACTCCGTCCTGTTGGCAAATATTATAAATTTTCCAGGATCTTGTTTGATTGCTACCTAGATATCTGATAACTCTGGCATTCCTAATAGCCGGAGCGGTGCGTAGACCTCACGAGCGCGAGGCAGCAGCACAGACCTTGCACGACTATTTCTTCTTGCAGCTCACACTTCCTACATCTGCACCTGTTGACGAGGCGTAACTTATAAGTATGTGATGCCAGAAGGCAGTGTCAAGCTAGTATGCCCATCGTCAGACCTGTAAAGTACTGAGTACATACTTGTACTAGTACCAAATAGGTACAAGTACTCAAGTACTCCAAATCTAAGTATAAAGTATAAGTACTACAGTACTTGTATTTCGAATCCCAAAAGTACAAGTAGATATACTTACGAAATACTTGCAAGTACACGAAAGTACTTTTTCTGATAAAATATGTCAGTTTGATTCATAAATGGAAGATCAAAATATGTGTAAAATTTATATTAGAAAGCACCAAGAAGTAAAACTACATATCAAATAAGTATAAATTGTACAACAGCTAACAATATTAAAGTAGTAAGTAGTTTTCGTTTGAAAACGAAAATTCCGTGATAGGTTGCCTCCTAGGACTATAAACAATGCCTGCTAAGGAAAATAAACGCTCTACTGGGTCGGAGGAAGCTGAGGGCATATTCATTTTGATAGGTCCTTTATAAGAGGATAACTCTGAAGCATATTGAAATCTATTGATGTATCATTAAAATACCTGTAAAACTTTTCTTCAAACATTTTGTCAAAGTTAGGTGATTGTAAGGGTGCTGGTTGGTCCTCTTCAAAACCGCTCAATACTTATGAAAGTACTTCGAAAATACTTACATGTACTTTACTTGTACTTCAACAATTCAAGTACAAGTACCTCGATACTTATACTTGTACTCATTTTTCGAAGTACTGAGGTACTGATACTTGTACTTGTACTGGTACTTTTTCTTTACAGGTCTGTACTGTAGTACTAATCTTTGTACTTAGATTTGAAGTACTTGAGTACTTGTACTTATTTGGTACTAGTACAAGTATGTACTCAGTACTTTACAGGTCTGACGATGGGCATACTTGCTTCACACTGCCTTCTGGCATCACATACTTATAAGTTACGCCTCGTCAACAGGTGCAGATGTAGGAAGTGTGAGCTGCAAGAAGAAATAGTCGTGCAAGGTCTGTGCTGCTGCCTCGCGCTCGTGAGGTCTACGCACCGCTCCGGCTATTAGGAATGCCAGAGTTATCAGATATCTAGGTAGCAATCAAACAAGATCCTGGAAAATTTATAATATTTGCCAAGAGGACGGAGTTATTCTCTAACATGAGTCCTGGTACCTTATTGGTGTTTTTTTCTGTTTTATCTTTAAAAACACCTGGTAGGACTATGGTGAGATCTTTATTTACTTGCCAGTTCAACCTAACCTTACAGTTTAAGATTTGAGGGCTGAAAGCCGCAGGTTTGACATTGGTGAGTGGTGCCACACATGGGAAACCGAGAGCTTGCATCTTGGTAAGATCTGAACAACATTTTCTTTTTCTCCCCCAGTTTAGCGACGAGGATGCTACAACTATGACGTTGACGGTCGGTGGTAGGGATTTTACACTGACGTCCTTTTACTTTTCTAATGAGGAGTCAGCTCCGACGGAGCTAGTCTGTAAGATAGCTCGGGATGCAAAGGGGCCACTACTACTAGTGGGAGATGCCAATGTGCTCCACGAGGCTTGGGACAGTGGAGACACGAACGAGAGGGGTGAGTCACTCTTTTATTTAGTTATTTTTCATAACTTTACGATTTGTAATAGGGGTTCGGTGCCCACGTTTGTCACTAAGAGCAGACAGAAGGTTCTGGGCAGCGGAGAATCTATGATAAAAAATTGGACGGTGCTTGATGGCCACTCTTTTTTGGATCATAGATTTGTCAGCTTCGGCCTCGGCGGGGTGGCGCTCAAAACTGTCTGTCATAGGAAGCTTAAAAACGCCAACTGGCTTATCTACAGTGAGGAGCTTCAAAAGAGGCTCTCAGGATTTAGTGTTCATATACCTGACCTAGGAAGAAATCTAGGGTTAAGCCTCCAGGGAGGCCGAAAAATGGGATGCATACAAGATGATCCTAGGGGATTACAAGAAGCTGCTAAGGTCGTCGAAAAGGACCTCCTGGCGGAAGTTTTGTAGCGAAATTGAGACGGTGTCTGAAGGATCTAGGCTCACAAAAGTGCTCTATGATGCTTCAAAATGTGTCCCGGGATGCCTGCAAGGATCTGGTGGGACATGGACGGATTCGGCAGAGAGTATCATTTTCCTGCTCCTGAATACGCACTTTCCGGGTGCTAGTGATGAAGTAATGAACTGGACGGAGACTCACACTGATGAGCCGTATGAGGGGAAGTTCATTACTATGGGTAAAGTTAAATGGGCTTTAATGTCGTTCAAGCCCTTCAAATCACCATGGCCGGATGGATTGGCCCCGGTAAAATTCCAGCAAACAATCGAGCTGAGTTTTGTGTGGTTGTATAACATCTTAAAAGGAGTTTGTGCTCTTAACTATATTCCACGGGGTTGGAACGATTCAAGGGTCACCTTTATACCAAAAGTGGGAAGGACTGGCCACGCGACCCATAAAGACTTCAGACCGATATGTCGGACATCATTTCAGCTCAAGACACTAGAGGTTAATGGACTCCGCATTAAGGGCGTCTTTGGAGGTAAAGTTATCGACATTCCAGCATGCGTATATGAAAGGAAAGTGCACGGAGATGGCCTTGCGTGCAGTTGTCTCCCAGATCGAGAAATCCTTGGCGTTCAAGGAATTCACACTCATAGCTTTCATCGACATTGAAGGAGCTTTCAACAAAGTTACGCCCTCTGCGATAACTGATGCACTAATTGGCTTGGTGGCCGATTCGGGGCTAGTGAAACTTGTACAGTAGTTACTGTTGCGATAAAGGTGCACGCCGACCTGGCTGGTTCAACGGTGGTCAAATGCATACGGAGAGGCACCTCGCAGGGAGGGGTACCTTTTCCACTTCTATGGGTTGCCACACTTAATGAGCTCTTTGTTCTTCTTGAGAAGGACGGATGCAGCAAGGTAACCGCATATGCAGATGACCTTGCGCTGTTAGTTAGTGTTTCCGCAGACACTATGCGATATAATGCAAACAAAGTTGATAATGGTAGAGAACTGGACCAGGAGTAAAGGTCTATCGGTCAATTCAGCCAAAATTGAACTGGTTCTGTTCACCAGGAAATATAAGATACCTGTGTTCCAGCTACCGGTGCTAGCGTGTATGACCCTGATGCTGAGGGACTCTGGCAAATACCTATGAGTAATTTGGATAGGTAACTACCCTGGAGGGAAAACGCTCAGGAGCGTGTGAAATAAGCAACGGTGGTACTGTACAGCTGTAGGCGAGCTGTTCCGCGAAGATGGGGATTATCGCCGGATAATACCCTGTGGCTCTACACCGCTGTGGTTATACCAATTCTTTTATACGGGGCAGTGGTCTGGTGGACGAGCTTACATACTAAATCAAACCTACGGGTATTCCAGAAGGTACAAAAAGTGCTTTAATATGCGTGGGGTGTCCTGCGCAACACCCCTGCGGAGGCGCTGGACACTATTTTTAACGTGTTGCAATTAGATTTAGTGGCTAAAAAATGTGCGGCCTTTTCTGCTCTGCGGCTGCGAGAGCTATCCGAATGGAGAGACAATGTGAATCTATCCTTAAGTATATGGAAACGCCTCCGCCGGACTATTGCGCTCCGACTGTATTTTTCAATATCAAGTACGAGGTTATTATCCCGGATAGGGATTATTGGTTGAAGGAGCCGATAGGCTGCAGATATATACTGACGGCTACAAACTGGATTATAAAGCGGGTAGCGGTGTCTTTGCACCTCAACTAGGGTGGAATCTATCATTTAAATTTCCCTTGTTCTTGTATGGGTGCCTGGACACTCGAATATACCGGGCAATGAGATGGGGCACATCCGTTCCGCTTTCGTCGTCCTGGAAGGGATTGAGCATACCGCTCGCTACCCGTAAGCTCATTTTGAAATGGATTTTCATTAGGTAAGCGGGTGTGAGATGGAGCAATCTTGAATCCTGCTACCACTCCAAGCTCGTGTGGCCTGAATGGGACGCGAGACGCACAAAATGTCTCCTTCTTCTTGGTAGGGGGCACATATCTCTGGTAGTTGGACTTATAACCGGCCACATAGCAATCGGAAGGCACGCACAACGGCTGGGTGCTCCCTATAATGATTACTGCAGGAGCTGCAAAGACGAAGAAGAGATAGAAACAGTCAAACATTTTCTGTGCGCTTTGGCACAAGAGGCATTTTCTGCGATCTCCCTTCTTTCACGATCTTTCTGTCTGGCTATATTGGAACCTAAGAAACTCCTGACGTTTGCTGTATCGAGCTGTTGGTTTGAGTAGGGGAGAGATCCACGTGGTATCACAATGGGACCTTTTTGAGCCTAAGTGCAATGGCGCTCGCACCGGTGGCCACTCTAACCTAACCTAACCTACAGTTTAAGGAATGAATTAGGTGAAATACTGAATTTTGGTTTTTATTTATAATTTCTTTCTGCCGTAGCTGAAGGAACTACGCCTTCTCCGATTTCTGCATCTAGAGTATCGATTTATAGGCTTTTGAGGATCTGTGCTTCGTCCACCACCTTAAACAGTGCGCTCGTGCCTTGCGACTGGAAGTCAGGATCAACACCCCCTAGTTAACTCAAGGAGCGTTATTGCTGCATGCTATCAACTTGTCCTCATTGTAATACCCCGCCGAATCGAAGGATGGAAAATGTTCACTCAATTTGTTTTGCAAAATCCTGATCATGAAGTTGATGGTCTCCCTTTCTCGACTTCTCGGAACACAATTCCCAAAAGGGATGTGGCCAAATAAATAAGGGCCCTATCGCCGAGATAATTATCCTATCCTCATGGCCGAGAAATTAAAAGGAGTTTGGTCGCTTCAGTGGATGCTGCTTTTTCACTCCGCCAAAACTTTTTTCTGCCTTATCCCTGTCTTGTTAACTAGCTGCCTTTTTTTTCCAATTGCTCGCTTCCCCGGCTGCTGTGAGAGATTAATCTTACTATCTCTTTTTCTTACACTTCTCCATATTCAATTCTATTCGTACTTGCCTGCTGCTTTCAGTCCGAGCTCACTGATTATTCGTTACTATCACTCTTTTCCCCCAGGACTGGAAACTTTCTCCCCTTTCCTTCCAAGCCTTATACTCGTTATCTTTTGGAAAATCCATATGGGACGTGCCACCACCTTACCGGCAAGGCGTTATTATAATATACTAGCAAACCCGTCAGACGTTGATCTGCCCTAAACTTGGTCTATCTCCATAAATTTTAATAAGCTTTTTCCGTCTAACTTTGCCCCCCTCCCCATCTCCCCTTTTTCTTAATCCTTTTATTCACTCCTCCTTCCGTCTTTTCGCTTCATCTATCTATATCTTCGTCAATCTATCTCATTCTCAGTCTCCTTATCCTTCCATCTTGTCTCAAGTTTTTCCCATTCTTCTTCATCTCTTATTGCCAGGCAAATCGAATAGGATCTATGTAAATAATTATGTGGGTATTATTAAATCGTGTCTTTATTTCGGCTTCGCATGCATATTTATCAGTTTTGCCAGGTTGATGCGACTAAATCGAATGAAAATTGCAAATTACTTTAAAGCTCTCAGCAACAACTTTCGTTAGATATCCATATTACACACACATTCTAGGGGTATCCGGGTCCATGTTTTGGCCTATATATTGAGACCCTAGTCACCCAGCTGTATAAAAATGACTGTACTAAAGCACGCATCAACAGCTTCAAATTGATACCCATAATGTAAAAACACATCCTGGTGTTACCCTGATCTACGTTTTCGCCTCTATCTCGAGACCCTTCACAAATAGGTATGAAAACTACCCTGTACTAAAGCGCACTTCAGCAGCTTTCATTTGTTATCCACAGTGTACAAACACTTTCTAGGGGTACCCGAGTCCACGTTTTGGCCTCAATCTCGATACCCTTGTCACCAATAGGTATGAAAAGTACCCTGTACTAAAGCACTCATCAACAGCTTTCATTTGTTATCCATATTCTATAAACACATTCTAGGGGTACCTGCGTCCATGTTTTCGCTTATATCTCGAGACCCTAGTTACCCGCGGGTACGAAAAACTTCCCGTATCAAAGTACTCATAAACAGCTTCCATTTGATACCCATATTGTACAAACATATCCCAGGTTTACCCAGGTCCACGTTTTGATCTCAAGACCCTAGCCAGAACGGGATAAAATTATCCTATGTCTGTATCCTGGTTCTAAGCTACCCCTCCATCAATTTCAGCCAATTATGTTCATCCGTTCCTTCCTCTCAATCACTTTTTGTCTATTAAAAAAAGCGCATCAACTTCCGTTGCGTATTTTTAAAGGTTTAAGCATTCAAAGGGACATAGGGACAGAAAAAGCGACTATGTTTTATACTATGTAGTGATGTACATCCATACATACCTATAAACCTACGCCCGAAGTTAAATAACGCAGCGAATGCAATATATGTATGTACGTATGTATGTGGCGCATCATGCCTCACTCAAAAGCAATTAGCGCGCACAGTTCACAGCGAACAACCACACAAACACATTTTTTAATATTACGTTTGTTTAAACAATTTGGCTGATATAAGAAAGGAATCAAGTCTTTTTTTTGTATGCAGATCGAAGGTAAATATTTCAAAGTTTTACCGAATAGTAGACTTTTTTAAATCCATCTATCCGTTTATGAGTTATAGCTGTGTAAAAAAAAATTTATGATTTTTTACTACATTCTGGCAATTTACCACGCCTCTATAATATATATCTTCAAATTATATTAACTATACCATCTCACGTATCTAAGTTTTCAAATACAAAAAACCTTTTTAAAATCGGAGCATTATGTGTGAAGTTATGTGCATACATGGCATTTAGCGTCTTTATTTTATAAGATTTATATAGATTAGGAATATGTGGCTCCGCTTAGATATAGCCGCATATGTCCCGTGCAACAAATCATCTAACAGGCACATTTTTCATAGCACCATGGATGCAGTTTTTTGTCTACCTATGCCGGGGAAAAGCGTAGGTGAAATAAACAAAGCTTCTCCGCTACATACTAGGGCAAGATGAAACTTTCCCCCTTGTCACCGA
Source organism: Eurosta solidaginis (assembly GCF_040869045.1). Lineage (NCBI taxonomy): Eukaryota > Metazoa > Arthropoda > Insecta > Diptera > Tephritidae > Eurosta > Eurosta solidaginis. The sequence goes on from NC_090321.1 coordinate 190,027,788, forward strand.
CTCCTAAGTCAATGAAATGAAAACCGGCAAAAAGGAAACGGCTTACCACCATTCGAAATCGACTGGAATCAGCATCCTTTTACTTTTCAAACCACTTCGGTATTCAGAGCGAGCCATAGTATCTTCTACGGATGTTTGGTGTCATGTGAGGACACGTTGCTAGCAGTGCATACATGTTTCGGGGTTGATTCTAGATATTTTATCCTGTAACAGTATCCAAACCGAAGCTGTGCTAGAGTAACCCGCGTCTCCCTAGCGAGATTGCTTTCCACCTTTGCTAGTTCAAGCTAATTATTTAAAAAACGTGGCTCGTTGGCCAGTTCCTTACAAAGAGGTCCCACGCCTTTATGTGGATATCACTGAGGACCTTTTGTGTTCTTCTTCTACATACGGTTGAGTCCTCAGGTGCCGTATTTCCTCACAATGTTCGCGGAGATAACTTTTTAAGTTCCTGGAAGGCGAGGCCTCTTCAATCAGATGGCTGTTAGTATGCCTCGGTTTCCGGATATTCAACAGAAACAGTTTCTTCAGCATTCCATTTCTCTCCCCAATTGGTAGTATTCTCGGCTCACTGTGTAAATGGTGTTCTAGGTACATAAGAAAACAGCCGGTAGCGATTCTGGCAGCAATTTTAGAGAGGCCTGAATTTTTTCCAGTGAGTTGCCTTTAGGCTCGCGACCGCATTGGGGACGCAGAGCATGCAAGCGGCCGGCCAATTGCTTTGTAAGTGTTAATGAGCGTCCCTTTATATTTCCCCAAGTGCTGCCGGCAAATGATTTAAGGTACAATTGCGGATTTAAGGTACAATTGCGGATTTAAGGTACAATTGCGGATGCGTCATTAATCCTTCCCTAATGCACCTTAATACTTCATCAGAGCAGAATTTGACCTGTCTTTAACATATCTTTCATTGGACTTTAAAATATCTTATAAACGACTTTGTCTTAGTTTTGACTCAAATTTGACTCCACTTTTATTTAACTTTGACTCGACTTTGACCTGCTTCTGACTTGACTTTGGCTTGACTTTGATTTGGCTTTGACTTGACTTAGACTTAATTTTGACTTGACTTTGACTTCACTTTGACTCGAATATGACTTGCCCTTGATTTGACTCTGACTTCGCTCTAACTTGGCTTTGACATGAGCTTGACTTAACCTTGCACTGAGTATGACTTGACTTTGTCTTGCTTTGAGTGAAATTCGACTTGACTTTGACTTGACTCTGACTTTACTTTAGCTTTGCCTGTAATTGAATTATACTTGACTTTGACTTCGACTTGACTTCGGCTTGAATTTGACTTGACTTCGACTCGTAAAAATATCAAATTAGGTTACGTTGCGATTCTCTGCATCATATAGTGCCTAGACATTCTTAGAGAAGTCCACAAGTGTAGTTGGTGTTTAAATGTGTGCGATTTTGTGCACACATGTAAGTATTAGTAATGCAATCAAGTGAAAATGTTTTTGATTTACATTGATGAAGTAAACAGTTGCCTTTCGAAAGAAAATATCGTAAGAAATATTTTGTATAATCTTTTTTTGCAACATTTTTCTTGGTTCAATTAATCGTAAAATTGGTACCTTCTTCTGCTGTTACGAGCAATATGTCTTTCCTTATTTGAGTTGTTCTTTTTCTTTAGATTTTTTTTATGTGTGGAAGTGTGCTATTTGATTTGTAAATTGGATATGCGAAAAAAAAGTATTTTTATATGGAAATTATTTGTTTTAAAAATATCTTAAGTGTTTGCCTTAAACTTTTGTGCAAACATACTGTAACGAATTTAGTGAATCTCCGCTTATTTTACACTTTCAACTAACGTTCGTATCGCTAAACTGTTGAATAAATAACTCTAATAGTCAATAATGAAAAATGACCTTTATTAAAGTACTTCACAATAACACTGATACTTCACAACCAATAGCTTACTTAAATCAAACTGATTACTGCTTACTCAGCTTTAACTGTTTTCATACTCTGTGATGTCTCGTTCACATACTTCTAGGCGTTTCTATTTCTAGAATTTACTACTTGTTTACCAGCTATAAATTTCTCAGCTATAACTACAGATGCACGATTATTAAAGCTTCTCGCATTGCCATATGCGCGTGTATATGTGAGAGATACTTTCACCTACTTTTGGGGGATTTCAGATATATGCATGTATTTGTGCGTTTCCCTCCGCTGCTTGTATGGACATATGTATAGACATAATGATTGATTTGTTGATGTGCATACAAGCCACTGCTTAGTATCGGCTTAGAGATAATAGTATCCCTTAGTGTTGCTAATAGTCGTCACAATAAGAAGTTGTAAAGTAACATTTTAAGTGCTAATAGCAAAGTTCAACAAAATAAGAATTTTTTCTTGCAACACAGTTCCATGGTACTTAGTGCAGGTCATTTTGGTATTCAAGGGGACTGACCAGCGCAATTTACAACTTCCACAACCCAATTACCAACCTCACCTACATCAGGCGAATCCTGTTACAAATATGAATGTATCATACAAATATTTGACAGTCGAGGCTCTGTAGACCCCAAGTTCCTTATGGAATTAAGGGGTGGGGAACGGGATGGTCTGGAAGGTTCAATGTGCTCATATTACATCATTCCCGATATGTTCGGGTCAGTACCTTAATGGTGCTTGTTACCGCAACGTACCGGATCTATATCCGGCAAAAGATCACCAACATCGATAACACTTCCCAAAACCTTCAGAGAGTGTCTTCACCACTACAACAACAACAATAGGGCAGGTAATTTTCGCCTATAATACTTACGGTCATTCACGTTTAAGTATTTTTAATTTACATTAAATATTAGGATGAGACACAGTGCCTTTGGTCAAGTTGTAAGAAGTCTGAAAGAGTTACAACTTTTGCGTCCTAGAAAATATTGCCTATGCAAAGTGTAATATTGTGGCGAATGTTAACATCACTATACTGTTAGTAAATAATCACAACAAAAAAACGGCAAGCAGCCACACTTATGTACAAGGCAACGAAATCCCACACGCATAACCAGCAGCATGAAACAAAGAAATTATCTCACACACACATATGTAGTCATCAGCTGAGAGACGAAGTTCTCACTCATACATACACACGCACATAGCTAAATAACCAAGTAGGCGATACACCTGTCCATGTTCGTGAAAAGTCTAGACCTTAGGAAAAATATACGAACGAAGCAACAGAGAATATAAAAGCAGCGCAAGCTGAGGAATTATTAATCAGTTTGATTTAAACACGCTATTAGTTGTGTAGTATAATTGTGAAGTGCTACTCCCGATGTAGTCTAATAAAGCCCATTTTGCAGTACTGAATATTGGAGTTATTTATTCGACAGTTCGGCGATTCGAACATTAGCAGAAGGTTTTAAATAAGCGGAATTTCCCAAAATTCGTTACAATCCGCGATTCGTACTTACAGAGGTATTTTACCTCAGAAGTGACAAGAGAAAGAGGGTAAATCTTTAGCAACATGTTGCTTCAACGCCTAGCAACTTCCTGATGCCTTCGGGAACAATTTTAAAGAGTGGTGCAGGGAGAAATGGTCCATTGCCAAGTGTTAATATGAAATATTACTTAGTTTATAAGGACCCATATTTCTTAAGAAAATTTAAGTTTAAACTAGATGAGCTGGACTAAACGCTTGTTCAAAAAAATTATCTGTTAGTCTATTTTTTACAGTGTAGTGATACTTTTAGTAAGCAATTTTTTTTAATATTTAAATTAAAGAAAATCACACATTTTTACGCAACCATTCATCTAAGTATATAAAAATTAAGCCTTTCAAGCTTCACACGACTCCCTCAAAATGTCTTCTTTTTAACATACATTGGAATTCAAAATTTAATAATTCAATTAAAAACCGCATCTTAGTGAAAATATTATGACAGGTTTATTAGTTTTTTGCGTGGCATATCGCTGCAGTTGATGTGAATTCTACACCAATGTACACTCTCAACCTTCCGATACTTCCAACAATTTTCAAAAATTTATCAGCAAAGAAAATTACTTATAATTTGATTAAAAAGTTGCTTGCAAAATAAATTAAAAAGGTTAAGAAAAGGTAAGCGAATTAAGGCGAGTGCGGCTCAAATTGAAATGAGCATCTCATGCGCTCCGATTTGGGGAGCAACTTTATATTGCAGGCGTCACCACAGAATTATTGTTGCTTTTGTAATTGTTGTTGCTTGCGGTTTCTTTACATACTTGGTTACTATTATTTAATAGTATAGCGAAACAACTTTGATGGTGTTGATGGAGTTGGCACTTCTTTTTATGCGACGCATCTCAAGTGCCTGCAATTGGGTCTGTCATAAGCTTATAAACTATCATACAAATAAATTATTACTAAATGTACCCTGTGAGGAATGAATTGGAAAAAATTAATAAACTAAGTTAGGTGAGGTGACATAAGGTCCACGACCAAAAGGTAAATCGAAGTTATGAACATTTCAAATGTACTAAGATCAATTAATCTTATGACCACTTCATGGGCATACTATCCAGTGACTTCATGACTTTTCTTTATTTTACTTTATGACCACAAAGGACATTTTTTTTGACCTTATGACAAGAAGTACATAACGATATACAGTAAGTTAAGATCACCACAAAAGCTAAAGACTTTTACAGGATTGGCTAGACATTTAGTTTAATATATTCCTCTGATCTCAAATGAGTAAGGCCCAGCATTTTATAGGATTTTGAATTTAAATGAAATCAGAACTAGTGAGAATAGCGCCACAAGCAATATTCAAAGAGGACCTCATTGAGGTAGTTTTTTATCCGTTTTTTCACTATGTAGAATGGGATCAAAGTATTTGAAAGGGTGCACCGTATCTAAAAATTTGAAAAAAATTGTTCCTTTTTCATTCGAATGTACAAAGGTAAAGTGAAAGCAATAAAACGTAAATTAACAGCTGTTACCATTTTAATACATTTGGTCTTATGCACTTGAGCAAAAAAGAGTTGACTTTATGACCATTTCGGAAAAGTGGATACCTTATGAGTTGCCCTAATATGTGTCATTTAACTGATTACCTGGCAGAGCATTAGGGGGAAGCTAGAAATATCTAACTAAAATACGTTAAGAAAAGTGACGTAACATCGCCACAATTACCCAAGATGTTGCTCATGTAAATATAAAAAGCATTTCTGATTTATCTGATAAACCTTAAGGGCCGTTTAAACCTTACTTATCCATATCCATATAAAACAGCTGATCCAACCAACCTTATCGAAATCAATGGAATTAGTCAATGGTGCCATACCATAACGTCCTAGCCATTAACATACCATAGCCAACCAATTGGTTTTTGGTTTTTCGCCATATCCATAACCCAAAAATATTTGAGTTAGAGAATTTATTAACTTTTTGTAAATTTTATTTATTGTTTTGAATACGCTTTGACTAAGGGACTTATTTTTTGTGGTATGTTAGTAATTTTTTGCGTTTTCTTCATTTTTATGAAAGTTTCACGATTTTTAGGTTGAGGCATCAATAACTGATGCCAATTCATATGGATAAGTAAAAAATATGGTTATGACTATGGTGTTATGAATATGTCAAATTTCCAGGCCCTTTACTTCGACTTGCACATTCACATATAAAATTTGGCGAAGCACTATTATAAACATTCTCACTATAAAAGAAAACAATTTAAAACATAAGTATTTCATCTCCTGATCTTTTGTTAAATGCAATTTTTATACTCAGTTGAGCAGAGCTCACAGAGTATATTAACTTTGATTGGATAACGGTTGGTTGTGCAGGTATAAAGGAATCGAGATAGATATAGACTTCCATATATCAAAATAATCAGGATCGAAAAAAAATTTGATTGAGCCATGTCCGTCCGTCCGTCCGTCCGTCCGTCCGTTAACACGATAACTTGAGTAAATTTTGAGGTATCTTGATGAAATTTGGTATGTAGGTTCCTGGGCACTCATCTCAGATCGCTATTTAAAATGAACGATATCGGACAATAACCACGCCGACTTTTTCGATATCGAAAATTTGGAAAAATGGAAAAAGTGCGATAATTCATTACCAAATACGGATTAAGCGATGAAATTTGGTAGGTGAGTTGAACCTATGACGCAGAATAGAAAACTAGTAAAATTTTGGACAACGGGCGTGGCACCGTCCACTTTTAAAAGAAGGAGTGTGATGACTAGTACCTAGGATCTACCTTATTATTTTCTAGCTTTTAGTATTATTATTATTTCATGTAAGTATTGTGTTCAATAAAACCGTTTAACTAAAATTTTTTTTTATTATTTTATTTCTAAATTAGGTTAAACCAACTAAAACTCCGCGGGTTCGAATCGAGCTCAAGGCCTAACAATAATTTTTTATCATTATTATTGTTATGATAAATTTTTTCTTAATTGAAAAAAATTTTAAATTAGAATAGAAGAAAGAAAAAATTTAGACAACTGCCAGAGCTCGTTGTATAGATCCATATCGGGAACTACTAAATTCCTTCATCGGCAACGTTTAGGCGCCATGCTATAACTATTCAGCCATAACAGCTGTTTTTTGTTTGTCTTCATTAATCCTATTTCTATTCTAGTTCGTGCCAATTGAAATTCACAACACTGTGACATCTGTTGCAGAATGGATGTGAAAATTGGACTTGTTTATTGTAGGAAGAGTACCAAAGAGTGGGAAAAATAATTTAATTTGTAATGTTTGAAAGCATTCTTACTAAGATGGGTTGATTTGCATGGACGAAAGTTAACCCATATCGCGCCATCGATTTTTCGATAGGTTTTGGGCTCAGGAAAACAAAGTTCCACTAAGCATACCCAAAAAAATAATTTTCGAACCTGCAAAATTTGAGTTTTTTGACCTTTTTTTCTTTAATTTTTAAGGTTTTTTTCATGACCTACTTAAAAAATTTTTGTTTGATTTTAAAATTTTCATGTATACCCTGTCCGGCTCAAAATTGTCCGCTAAAAACTTTGGCGATAACAGTTTTTTGAAAAAAAAAAAATATTTTCTGGGTTTTGAGGAGTGTTTTGGGAAAAAAAATTAATTTTTTCGCCATTTTTTTAAGGGTTTCTTCAGAAACGTGCAAAAGTGTTGACGATGAAAATGAATTTGTCTCATAGTTCCTATCCCACTTAAAATTATGCGATAAAAACGTTGGCATTAACGGTTTCAAAAAAAATTTTTTTTTGGTTTTTGGGACTTGTTTTGGTCGAAATCGATTTTTTTCATTTTCAAGGCTCCAAATCATTTTTATGGTTTCGTTAGACCCACCAATAAGTATACCAAAATGATCAGGGGACGAGCTAAGTTGATTTAGCCTTGTCCGTCTGCCGTCCGTCCATCCGTCCGTCTGTCCGTTTGTTTGAACGCAAACTAGGCCCTCAATTTTTGAGATATCTTGATGAAATGTGGTAAGCAGGCATATTTTGATGGGGGATTTGACATTTGTCGGAATCGACCGGATCGAACCACTATAGCATATACCTCCCATATGATCGATTGTTCAATAAGAGGGTTTTCGCAATTTCTGCCCCATTTCTGCCTCATTTTAACAGCTAGCAACATCAAATTTTACCACAAGCTTACGTATTGGGCATAGATTGTTGTCTGAAAAAATCATCAAGATTGTAACGGGGCCATAACTTGCGCATATGACAAATTTTCCTACAAAGTACTTTTAACCGTCCGATTAGCGGTGAATAAATTCAACACATCTTAGCGTTGTCGTCTGGCCAGACGAAATTTTACACTTTGAACTTTATCCACAAATATTTGAATTTTTATTTAAATTTTGAAGAATACTCGTCGCACACTGCGACTACCTAGAAATAAGTTTGAATTTTTATTGATATATTTTGAAATGAATACGAACTATGAGGTCTTATAGGCTATGTTCGTCTAGCCAGACGACAACGCTAAAATGTGACATAATCAACTTTTGTACAAAAAAACAAAAAAAATAAGAAGAAACAAATATCGATTTCGGAATTATTATAAAGACCGCCTCTAAACTTAAAAAGTCACTAAAGCTTTTCATGATCGAGTGGGTAGCAGTAAAGTTATTCACGAAACTAAAGCCTTCTCGTCTGGCCTGACGCCACAATCTATCGGAGGGTTAAGTTTTTACCAACAAACTCATTCAACTCTTGCTTGCATGCAAAACTCGACACTCAGGCACATTAAGAACACTCAGACGCGCATTACTGTCACATTTGATGTTCAAACTTTGTATTTTGTTAGTAATATTATTGTTGTTGTTTATTTGCGGTAAAATCGCTTGCTAGTTCTGCCGTTGAATAGTGTGTGGCAGACAGTCGCTGTATGATGTTAGTAATGATGTTAATGATGATGATAGCGGTTAAGTTTTGTCACGATGTACATACCTCTATCACAAAAAATATACCCACAAAATGGAGTAAGTGATTACAAAAAGTATTCAAAAACCTTGCCGAGATGAATGTGATTTTGACCATAACTACATATCATTTATGTATGTATATGTGTCGTTCCGCCATAAAAGTCATCTAACTCAAATACCGTCCATTTTACATGACGAGTAGCTATAGTGGGTCATGTGCGCTAGCTTATGCATGATGACCATTGTAATGAACGATTTTTGTCGACTTTGAATGGTTGTTTTTGTTTTGCCCTGAAGAATAGGCACAGATCCAAATTCACATCTTGAATATAAAAAAAATTTCATAGCACTCCAATATGCCCCAACATATAAATTCCATTCTTATGAAAGTGCCTGAATTTCATATGAAGGTGCAAAGAAAAAGCACTTCCATATGAAGCCAAGACATTTCGGTATGATATTCAAATTTACACTAACAAATTGGTAACAACAACTTTTTAAAAAATAACGTCTCACCGCACTCACTGCATTCGCAGATAAGTTGCTATGCGCTACGCACGCGGATAGTCAGCGTTAGTATTGGTTCCTTGTATTTGCACAATTTAGAACGCGAAGGCGGTTTAAGATACGATGTTCTAGGCTTCAATTCTTTTTTGAAATGTTTTTATTATATGAAAATATTTTAGCAATTATTTCTGTTGTTTTTCAATTAACACTGTCTGCTTTCAAACTAAGTTATGACGCAGTGGTTTTTCCTTTTAACGGCCTTATTCCGAACGTTACCTATAAGTGTGTTACCGGAGTATTATGTAACCGAATATTGTTTTCAAGTTCATGTAGCTGCGGTTTTGGTCTACAAAAAAAAACTGAAAAAGTGAACTAAATTTTGAGTTAAAAAGTATTATTATTGTTTGGAAATTTTTGTAGATTAATATGAACACATTTTTGTTGAAGTTTTACTCGTTACGAAAAATGAAGAGAGTCGAATTTTGAAATATATAACACAAAAGTAACAGGTTGAAAATTCAGTTCGTGTGTATGTTTGCTCTGAACTGTACGAGAAAACTTGCTTTGAGTGGCACTGTCAGCACATCAAATTATGCGTCACATATATACATTTTGAATTAGATAGAATTATGAAAAAAGCCAGCATTCGCTAGCGTTATTTAACATCGGGAGTATACTTATAGGCATTTGTGGATTTATGTATGTGTGTATTTTCCTTTCATATCAGCTTGACATACATATATATATATATATATATTTATGCCTGTTAATGTTGTTAATGGTTAAGGTTTGCATTATCCTTCTGCATTTCTTGAAAAAAACTCTTTCGTTAAAAACTTTAAACGTTTCGTTAAAGCTTTTAAATAAAAGTTTCAAAATAATTTTTTGGTATGTTTGTATGTATGTATGTATGAACATATATGCTAATGTTTCGATTTCATGTTAACGATTTCACTCACATGAGCAGGGTGGCTTCACAGCAACCCGGAAAGTGCTTCTGTGTAGTTTCTTTCCGGGAAGTGGACCAGGGACCGATCTATTCGAACGAATTCTATTCACTATTTGATTTACCTGAAATTTGGTATATAGTTAACCCTTTTTGTCATAAAGAACAAGTACGGAAGGCTAAGTTGGGGTGTAACCGAACATTACATACTCAGCTGAGGGCTATGGAGACAAAATAAGGGAAATCACCATGTAGGAAAATGAACCTAGGATAACCCTGGAATGTGTTTGTATGACATGTGTATCAAATGGAAGGTATTAAAGAGTATTTTAAGAAGGAGTAGGTTATAGTTCTATGGGTGGACGCCATTTAGGGATATCGCCATAAAGATGGACCAGGGCTGACTCTAGAATTTGTTTGTACGATACGGGTATCAAATGAAAAGTGTTAATGAGTATTTTAAAAGGGAGCGGGCCTTGGTTCTATAGGTGGTAGCCTTTTCGAGATATCGCCATAAAGGTGCACGGGGTGACTCTAGAATGCGTTTGTACAATATGGGTATCAAACGAAAGGTGTTAATGAGTATTTTAAAAGGGAGTAGGCCTTAGTTCTATTGGTGGATGCCTTTTCCAGATATCGCCATAAAGATGGACCAGGGGTGACTCTAGAATTTGATTGTACGATATGGGAATCAAATGAAAGGTGTTAATGAGTATTTTAAAAGGGAGTGGTGATAGTTGTATATGTGAAGGCGTTTTCGAGATATTGACCAAAATGTGGACCAGGGTGTCCCAGAACATCATCTGTCGGGTACCGCTAATTTATTTATATATGTAATACCACGAGCAGTATTCCTGCCAAGATTCCAAGGGCTTTTGATTTCGCCCTGCAGAAATTTTTCATTTAGTTCTACTTAATATGGTAGGTGTCACACCCATTTTGCAATTTTTTTTGTCTAAAGTTATATTTTGCGTCAATAAACAAATCCAATTACCATGTTTCATCCCTTTTTTCGTATTTGGTATATAATTATGGCATTTTTTTCATTTATCGTAACTTTCGATATCGAAAAAGTGGGCGTGGTCATATTCGGATTTCGACCATTTTTTACACCAATACAGAGTGAACTCAGATTAGTACGTGAACTGAGTTTAGTAATGATATATCGATTTTTGCTCAAGTTATCGTGTTAACGGCCGAGCGGAAGGACAGAGGATCGACTGTGTATAAAAACTGGGCGTGGCTTTAACCAATTTCGCCCTTTTTCATAGAAAACAGTTACCGTCCTATAGTCTAAGCCCCTACCAAATTCCACAAGGATTGGTGAATTTTTGTTCGACGTATGGCATTAAAAGTATCCTAGACAAATTAAATGAAAAAGGGCGGAGCCACTCCCATTTTGAAATTTTCTTTTATTTTTGTATTTTATTGCACCATATCATTACTGGAGTCGAATGTTGACATAATTTACTTACATACTGTAAACATATTAAATTTTTTGTAAAAACTTGACTTAAAAAAATTTTTTTCTCCAAATTCTCCAATTTTGATAATTTTTATTACGTATACATATAGTAATAGGAGTAACCTTCCTGCCAAATTTCATCAAGATATCTTCAACGACTGCCAAATTACAGCTTGCAAAACTTTTAAACTACCTTCTTTGAAAAGTGGGCGGTGCCACGCCCATTGTCCCAAATTTTACTAATTTCGTATTCTGCGTCATAAATTCAACTTACCTACCAAGTTTCATCGCTATATCCGCCTTTTGTAAGTGGGCGTGGTTATAGTCCGATATCGTTCATTTTAAATAGCGATCTGAGATGAGCGCCTAGAAACCTACATACCAAATTTCATCAAGATAATTCAAAATTTACTCAAGTTATCGTGTTAACGGACAGACGGACATGGCTCAATCAAATTCTTTTTCGATACTGATGATTTTCATATATTGAAGTCTATATCTATCTCGATTCCTTTATACCTGTACAACCAACCAACCGTTATCCAATCAAAGTTAATATACTCTGTGAGCTCTGCTTAACTGAGTATAATAATTAAAAGAAATGTTTAAGTTAAACGGTTTTATTGAAAACAATACTTAAAAAAAATGTAAGGCGCGATAACCTCCGAAAAGATTTTAGGCCGAGTTTCTCTTCCAATTTGCGTCGTGCTCCTTTTAAATTTTTCCTACAAATTTGCGGGACGGGACCTACTTGTTTTATGCCGACTCCGAACGGCATCTGCTAGGCAGATAAGTTTTCACTGAGAGCTTTTCATGGCAGAAATACACTCGGAATTCTTGCCAAACACTGCCGAGGGGCGACCCCGCTTAGAAAAATTTTCGTCTAATTGAAAAACTTTATTTCTAAAATTTTGATGTTCCTTTGCCCGGGATGTGAACCCAGGGCATCCGGTGTGGTAGGCGGAGCACGCTACCATCACACCACGTTGGCCGCCAACGCTTTTATTTAATTGTCTGATCATCGCCCTAGATTGATGAGGAGTGTGATGAATAGTACCTAGGACCTACCTAATTATTTTCTAGCTTTTAGTATTATTATTACTTCATGTAAGTATTGTTTCCAGAAAAACCGTTTAACTTACACATTTTTTTTAATTACTTCATTTTCAAGTTTTTAGTCTTTATTTAATTGCCTATTATTTCTCATTCTATGTAGTTCATTTAGTGACTCATTATTACAAGGACTCTTTCCTGACAATTTGTTACAATCTAAGTCCTCAATACATAATCCTTCCAAAGACTTTACTCGACTCGGCGTCACGTATGCTTGCCCCTCCTCGAATTCCAGAGTATTTTGATGTCACTTCTACCGGACTGTATGCAATATTTGTTCCAAATATGAGCCAAATCGGTCATCATAGGTCGCTTTCTATTCATGTATGTATTATGTGTTCCAAATATGGACCAAATCGGACCACAAATACGATTTTTGTGAATATCTCGATCCTTGCGCCACCTAGCGGCGATTTTTTTCCATACGTTGCTTTCCATTCTTGTATGTATTATCTGTTCCAAACATGAGCCAAATCGGACCACAAATACGATTTTTGTGAATATCTTGATGCTTGCGCCACCTAGCGGCGATTTTTTTTTCATAGGTCGCTTTTTATTCTTGCATGTATTATGCTTTCCACGTATGAGCCAAATTGGACCACAAATACAATTTTTGTGAATATCTCGATCCTTGCACCACCTAGCGGCGATTTTTTTCATGTGTCGCTGGTATGTGTTATGTGTTCCAAATATGAGCCAGATCGGACCACAAATACGATTTTTGTGAATATCTCGATCTTGCGCCACCTAGCGGCGATCTTTTTCTTATTGTTGCATTGCCATCGGGTTCTGAACTATATTCCAAAGTTTCAAGCTTGTAGCTTATCGGGAAGTTACTTAAATTTCAATTACAAAATTCGTTCACAACAGCAGTGCAGTTAAGTCAAGCTAAATAAAACCGTTTAAAAACTGATAGATTACGTTCCGATTCAGTCATTGCCGGACGATGATATGGCAGTGGACATAGTTAAAAAGAAAAAAAAAACATTATATAAGTTCGCGAATTTCGCACTTAATGTAATAAAATAAATAATAAATATTTATTTATTTCTTTTTTCAAGTTTACATTGAACTTTATTGACTTTGTTGAGGAATTTGTTCCAGTCATTTTACTATTTTATTGCTATTAACTATCTGCATGCAATTGTCAACCTCACCTACCCGTGGCGAGTCCTGTTTCATTAACAGCCGAGGCTCTGGCGACCCCGAACTCCTGATGGATCTAGTAGGAGAGCGGGATGGCCTAGAAGGTTGCATGAGGTCATACCAAATCGTTCATGAGATGGATGGGCTAATACCCTTTGTGTTTGTTACCGGAGAGTACCGGATCTGCATCCGGCAAAGGACCATCAACATCGATAATACTCCCCAAGGCCTTCGGGGAGTGTCCTTATCGCTACAAAAACCACAAAAAACCTATTTGGCTGGTAACGTTTTAATCCGCAATCAGAATACGAACATTTGTTCGTCATTTTCGTAACCGGTGCGAAGAATCTTGTTACCAGCTTAGAATAAAGCGATACAACTTTGAATGCATGCAACTTCAGCCAACACATTTAGTTAAAAAAATTATTTTAACATTCATGTCACCTATGTCATACATAACCACATAAACATATGTATATTGTGTTGAACATATTCACATTCATGCAGTGCGCCTTCATAGATAATGCAAAGATCTCTTTAATTATGTGCTTTGCAGGGAAAATTTTGCCATTTCTTTGTTACATTGATTTAATTTACATCGTTGTTGTAGTACAGCATCTTTATGGCTACAGGAGTATCTTTCATTTACATATTTTTATACTCAGCTGAGCAGAGCTCACAGAGTATATTAACTTTGTTCGCGTAACGATAATCCGTTACGGCATTAACTAATCGAGATAGATATAGAGTTCTATATATCAAAATGATCTGGGAGAAAAAAGAAATTCATTTAGCCATGTCCGTCCGTCCGTCCGTCCGTCCGCCCGTAAACACGATAACTTGAGTAAATTTTTGAGGTATCTTGATGAAATTTGGTATGCAGGTTCCTGGGCGCTCATCTCAGATAGCTATTTAAAATGAACGAAATCGGAAAACAATCACGTCCACTTTGTCGATATCGAAAATTTCGAAAAACCGAAAAAGTGCGATAGTTCATTACCAAAGACGGATAAAACGATTAAACTTAGTAGGTGCTATTACTGTATTATTACTACAAATTTTAACAAAAAATTTAATATCTTTACAGTATATATGTAAATTATGTCAACATTCAACTCCAGTAATGATATGGTGCAACAAAATACAAAAATAAAAGAAAATTTCAAAATGGGCGTGGGTCCGCCCTTTTTCATTTAATTCGTCTAAAAACCTTTTAATGACATAAGTCGAACAAAAATTTATCAATCCTTGTGAAATGTGGTAGGGACATAGATTCTATGACGATAACCTTTTTCTGTGAAAATGGGCGAAATCGGTTGAAGCCACGCCCAGTTTTTATACACAGTCGACCTTCTGTCCCTCCGCTCGGCCGTTAACACGATAACTTGAGCAAAAGTCGATATATCTTTATTAAACTTAGTTCACGTACTTATCTGAACTCACTTTATCTTGGCATAAAAAATGGCCGAAATACGGCTATGACCACGCCCACTTTTCCGATATCGTAAATTACGAAAAAAGAAAAAAATGTCATAATTCTGTACCAAATATGAAAAAAGAGATGAAACATGGTAATTGGATTCGTTTGTTGATGCAAAATATAACTTTAGAAAAAACTTTCTTAAATGGGTGTGACACCTACCATATTAAGTAGAAGAAAATGAAAAAGTTTTGCATGGCGAAAGCAAAAGCCCTTGGAATCTTGGCAGGAATACTGTTCGTGGTATTACATATATAAATAAATTGGCGGTACCCGACAGATGATGTTCTGGGTCACCCTGGTCCACATTTTCATCGATATCTCGAAAACGCCTTCAAATATACAACCAAGGGCCACTCCCTTTTAAAACCCCCATTAACACCTTTCATTTGATACCCATATCGTACAAACACATTCTAGAGTGACCTCTGGTCCACCTTTATGGCGATATCCTGAAATGACGTCCACCTATAGAACTGTTGCCCACTCCCTTTTAAAATACTCTTTTAATACCTTCCATTTGAAACCCATGTCATATAAACACATTGCAGGGTTAATCTAGGTCAGGCATCGGCGTTTCATACATCTTAAGATGGTGAGCAGCTCACACAGATAGCCTGCGCTCTTTGTTTAGTGAATGGTTCAGTCTGCAATGAGCAGTTGACGTGTCAACATCGAGTGTTGGTATCGCTAGTTGCGCAGCGAAAAAATGTATGCACGTATTTACGTAAATACATTTTATTAATATGAATTAATTTAACAAATTTAATATGAAAAAATGCAACTCTCCTCAAAAAGTTTTAATTTTTTTGTTGCATTCAACTTATTTAAGTTTTTATGCGAACTTTAAAAATGTCGTTTGATGTTATTTACATACGTCGCTGAAAATGTTTTGTAGCATATACCCCATTGAATTTGCCCAAAGGCGTTGTTCAACATAAAATATTCGCTTGCCATTGTGCGCATCAATAATTTATTATTTATTGCGTGCTTAGCCGTTGCAGTTTTACAAGCGAATGATCAGTGAATCAATTGGTTCGTACGATCAAAGCGCTCTCACTAATACATCCACACAACATTTTTGCCGACACTTGCTCTAGGTTCATTTTGCTAAATGGTGATTTTCCCTTATTTTGTCTCCAAAGCTCTCAGCTGAGTATGTAATGTTCGGTTACACCCGAACTTAGCCTTCCTTACTTGTTTTTTTTTTTCTTTAGTCGTTTTAAAATCTTCCGCAGACAAATGCTTTTATTTAACGTAGTGTGAGCAAATTTGCCTGTCTTAAAATCAGGCATGCTTAACCAACGAAACGATATCATTTCGTTACGATAATCAACGTTAATAAACGAAACGAACTCATTTCGTTTCGTTTATTAACGTTAAGATCGTCAAATTAACGAAATGATTTCGTTTCGTTTTCTGCCATATCAAAACGAAATCAAATCGTTTATGTTGATTATTAATTTCAAACTATGCTGGCAAAGCTGATTGATGGCGGAGTCATTAAAGGTGAAAGCATTAGCCAAGCTGATTGCAACTTTTCTCTTGAATTTTGACAGTACGAACATTTCTCAGAGTATTTTTGACATTACCACCAACGAATTACACAAACAAATTACATAGAGTTTGTGTGTGTATGTGCGCTCCTTGTTGCCACCTTACGGCTTCACCATGGCTGTAGCATTGCCAGCACAATTCAAACATAAAGTATCACGTTTTTGTTAACGTTTTTAACGTTAACGAAAGCTTTTCGTTTCGGTTAAAAACGAGATACAATTTATTTTGATAATTTCTTTATCGATAATATTTCGAAGTGTTTCAACGGAAACGGTGGAAATTTTTTGATAAACGATTAGCTTAACGTTAAGGTGCATCCCTGCTTAAAATAGTCAAAAGTAGACAAATTTTTATGTCGCTTGGTTTATATGAATAAATGTGTTAATATGAGTATGATTAAATTTTTCCCAGCTTTGTGTCTGCGGCATGAGCGCATTATTAAATTAAAATTTTATTATGACATTGCGGAGTAACAATTTTTGAACTCGTCTGCCATTTGCACTTTTCATTATTTTAGGTAAATTTTGCTAGTTTATTTTGTCAATTATTTATTCTCATACTTATTTGGGTAAGTCTGTGTGCAAATTTACATACTAAATGAGTTTGTAGCGCGTCCGTGCGTTAAATGCACTACAATGATTTCTTTTGAATTTTATGATTGATGATGAAGCGAAAAATGTACGCACGCATTTACGTAAATACATTTTATTAATATGAATTAATTTAACTAATTTAATATGAAAAAATGCAACTCTCCTCAAAAAGTGTCCAACCATTTGAATAAAATTATTGTTACATTTTTTTTTAATTTTATAACTTTACAGAACAAAAACACACTTGGAGTGTTTTCCAAACGCGACCCCTGTTAAAAAACTTTTTTTCTAGTTAAAAAAAAGGTGTTTCTAAATTTTTGAGGTTTCTTTTCCCGGAACTTTAACCCAGGATCTTCGGTGTTTTAGGCGGAGCACGCCAGCACCACACCACGGCGGTCGCCAGGACGAACGACTTGCTTAAAAATCATTCAGATCTAAGGTGGCATTTTATCAAACAAACAGAGTTACCTTAAGGATTTTTGAAATTATGTTAAGCCCCACATTTGTGGGTTGGATATCGAAATAAATCTGCTCCAGATCATTCCTTTCGTATCAGGTTATGCAAACAATGATTAACCTGTCCGGAGAACGAGCGAATATTCAACTGGTAGTAAATTTTTTTTATTTACTGCCCCCTCTTGCCTTAATTTTGATGATGCAAATAAGCATTTTATATATGCCTACGCCAGTGATGATAAAGTTAAGCTTTTTCCCTTTTGTGTGATGTTTTTATTAAAAAATTTACAAAAAAATAAAAGCGATAGCTGAGCAAAAATTTGTGACTTTTCAAAATCCCTATCTTCATTTTATTTGAATAAAAAAATTTGTCCAACACTGTTTTTGGGTTTGATGGAAACCTGGGCCCGTATAACGTGTTACGATCAGTGACTGAAGCCCATTTGGAACCAATCGATAACTATCCAATTGTCAAACTATTTCTGAAAATTATAATACATTATGGATCTAATGAGTACTATTTGTCGCTACTTCACATATGCCATTAATCTGATCCACCACTTCAGAGCTTTTGTGATTTAAAAAATGAGTTTCGATCACGGATCATAACACGTAATACGGGCCCAGGTGTCAAGAATAGTATGAGGGATTTCTCACTCGTTAACGGGGAAAAGCCGAAAATTAAGCCTTAATTTAGAATTACTTTTATACTCAGCTGAGCAGAGTTCACAAAGCATATTAATTTTGTTCGCATAACGGCACCCCGTAATGGCATAAACTAATCGAGATAGGTATATATATCAAAATTATCTGGGCGAAAAAAGAAATTCATTTAGCCATGTCCGTCCGTCCGTCTGCCCGTAAACACGATAACTTGAGTAAATTTTTCGGTATCTTAATGAAGTTCGGTACGTAAGTTCCCGGGCACTCATCTCAGATCGCTATTTAAAATGAACCAAATCGGATTATAACCACGCCCACTTTTTCGATATCGAAAATTTCGAAAAACCGAAAACGTGCGATAATTAATTACCAAAGACTGATAAAGCGATGAAACTTGGTAGGTGGGTTGACCTTATGACGCAGAATAGAAAATTAGTAAAACTTCAGACAATGGGCGTGACATCGCCCACTTTTAAAAGAAGGTAATTTAAAAGTTTTGCAAGCTGTAATTTGGCAGTCGTTGAAGATATCATGATGAAATTTGGCAGGAACCTTACTCCTATTAATATATGTGTTCTAAATAAAAATTATTTATATCGGACGACGAACACGCCCACTTTTAAAAAAAATTTAACAAAAAATTGAATATCTATACAGTATATAAGTAAATTATGTCAAAATTCAACTCCAACATTTGTCTCCAAAGCTCTCAGCTGAGTTTGTAATGCTCGGTGACGCCAGAACTTTTCCTTCCTTTCTTTTTTCAGTTGTTTTTGCTTTTATCGGCCTATTGATAATAAATGATCGCATTCGAACCTGGAATTGTTTATCATCAATAGGACGATAAAAACAAAAACAATTTTCAATTAACCAATAGCACATTTCTTTTTTGCTAGTTGGCCATTAGTAATACAAATAAATTTTTAACATATTATATTATTATGTCAAAGACACAATGAAGTTCTTCATATTGATGCGCTCAACGCAATCTAATTCAAATCGCGACAATCACGCAAGATTTACCTACGTTGCCGTTCTCCATAAAAAAGCGTGCAATCTACTCATCATGCATAAGATTGCGTGAAACGCATCTATATGAATGACTGGTTATGTTAAGGGCTTTCATAAGTTAGAAGTTGAAAACCATCTTTCCTTAAGGCCCAGTTTTTCAGTACAAGTTCAACTCAATTTGTCAGTTAAACTACGCTTAAACTTATTCTGAAGTTTTTCAGTCTACCTTAAGTCTACTCAAGTGTAAGATTCCGATACTACAGTATTTTCACGAAAATAAAATAAAATATATCTGATTTATTTTGGATAAATTACGATTCATTACTGCTTTCAACCAGGTGTTTCTTCTCACAATAAATAGCTGTTGGCTTTGGTGGTACCACGTTGGACATTTTTTTTCAACTTCACCTGAACTCGATATCCAATGTAGGATATCAACTGGAGAAACGTGTTGAATATTCATTTGAGTACTGTACATTTCTCAAAATCTCTCAAACTTTGTATAGTGATTGGAGAATGTAGTTGAATATCAACATGAGAACTATCTGGTTTAATAATAACTAGATAATGATGTTGGATATCACTGCCGGAACTAGATATATATTTTGCTGGAGAAATATATTTTAAATGTTTGTTGGATAAGCAAAATCCAGCTGTTGTCGTATCTCAAATTATCTAGATCAGGCATGCTTAACGAACGAAACGATATCATTTCGTTACGATAATCAACGCTAATAAACGAAACGAACTCACTTCGTTTCGTTTATTAACGTTAAGAACGTCAAATTAACGTTAATTTGACGATCTTAACGTTAATAAACGAAACGAAGTGACTTCGTTCCGTTTATTAGCGTTGATTATCGTAACGAAATGATATCGTTTCGTTCGTTAAGCATGCCTGATCTAGATAATAAAAAACCAATGTTGCCGTGCAAAAAAGCCTACCCCAAATGCGGCCTTAAACAGTGACTGAAATACTGCTCTGTAGTTTAACTGGAGTTTAAATTTGACTAGAGTTGAAACAAACTTAGTTTAAGCTTAGCTTAACCAACTACTGAAAACCGGGCCTAAATCTTATGATATAAAAATAGCAGTCATTGTAAAAAACCGACCACGTCACATTTGGATTGTACCCTGCACTTGTTGTTACCATCAAATTGTGAACGCTTATTTACGGTTGAATTGCAAAAACACTGTTCAAACGATGCATGCACCCAAGGCGAGGAAGTTAAGTGACTGCAACCGCCATTCAAAATGTTAAACATAAAACACAGCACTACCGAAAATGTGTATAAAGGCTGTCAAACCATTAGAAGATTTGCTTACACATAAAATAAATAAATCAAAGCAAATAAATAAACAATTGATAGTTGAGTGGCACAGCGCTGCAAGGCTAGCAGCAAAACAAAAAGGAAGGAAAAACATACAAGTGGAAGTAAAAGCGTTAACGGTAAATATGCGAAAGGCATCAATTGGTTGACTGTCGAAGCTGAGTGCTTCCTTGATGTGTAGGTTTATTTGAATTCGTCGTTAAAAATTTACTATAAACTTTCCTTTGAGTGTTTTTTGCTCGCATGCAGTTATGGATGTGTGAGTTTGTGATTGTATATCACAGATTTTGTAAATAAAAATGTGGTAAATACGTAAAATAGAAAGCATAAACAAATCTCCAATTGTAACATCATCATTTAGGGTCACTTCAGGCACTGAAGTTGTTGGTACACTCAAGCAAACATGTTCAATTTGCTTGAATGCGTATCCACTGCACCCTTGCATAATTTTAGGGGTGCAAGCACAAATTTATATGCTAGTTATACCAAGCTAGTTTGTACACAGGGTATTATAACTTTGATTGGATAACGTTGCTTGTACAGGTATAAAGAAATCGAGATAAATATAGACTTCCATATGTTCAAATCATCAGTATCGAAAAAAAATTTGATTGAGCCACGTTCGTCTGTCCGTCCATCCGTCTGCCCGTTAACACGATAACTTGAGTAAATATTGAGATGTCTTCACCGAAATTGGTACACGCGCTTACCTGGACCTAGAATATATTGGTATTGCAAATGAGAGAAATCGGATCATAACCATGCCCACTTTTTATATATATAACATTTTGGAAAACACAAAAAACCTGATTATTTAGTAAATAATACACCTAGAATGTTGAAAGTTTACGTGTTGACTGATATTGAGACTCTTGAGAAAAATTTGAAAACAATTTTAAAAAAAATGGGCGTGGCACCGCCCCTTTTATGACTAAGCAATTATCTATGTTTCGGGAGCCATAACTCGAAGAAAAATTAGTTCCGAATGGAACCATATGTATGTATGTGTATTATTGCGCAGCCTTGTAACACTATTAAGTACACAAAACAAACAACAACAGCATTTCAAGTGTACAGCTGGGTATGTAATGTTCGGTTTCACCCGAACTTAGACTTCCTTACTTGTTTTTAATTTAACTTTTACTATTTTCTACTTTGATTGTTTACCTTGAAGCACGTGATGCGTATGTTGGTAAATACTAAAATTTGTTGAATGTCAAGATTCTTTCAGCGCAATTAGAGAGGTAAGAAAAAACAATTATTTTATGTGGATGGTGTTCAACTACCTACGGGGTAAAGTATATCAACCGTTCCACTTAAAAAGCTGCATCCCTTCGACTTGAATGAAATTTGGTGAAATTGCTGTGCTATATAGTAGTGTTAATTTCACTTAAGTTCGCTCCTAAATTTTGGATGGTTACGGAGATATAAGCGTCTGAATTCTCAATTTTTTTTGTGGAAGCCTTTTATTCTAATAGTCATAAGACGTGCAATTGGCTTTCTAAGAAGAAATGAATAAAACGGTTTCTAAAGTATTTTTTCCATTCTTTTCGAATATAAATATAAACAAATTTTTTTGAAAAATTTTAGTACACATTTTTTTTCAAAGAGGGGCATTTTTCATATTTTTATTCTTACTTTTAACTAAAAGCTTGATATTTTTCCTTCAAAATGATACCTATTTTATTTTGGCACACGAAAATTTCTTTAAAATATTTTTATTTTTTAATTTATTTAATAATTTGGGAAAAATTTAAACAACGTGACATCAGGACGGACAAGGGGACAGCTGTTTCGATTATACCTTGTAAATCTCTTCACAGCCTTTTCTCCCGGGAGTGGGAGTCGAACTCGCACCCCTACGATAGTTGAAATGGTTGTAAACGCATTCATTTACAACCATTTCAACTATCGTAGGGGTGCGAGTTCGACTCCCACTCCCGGGAGAAAAGGCTTTGAAGAGATTTACAAGGTATAATCGAAACAGCTGTCGCCTTGTCCGTCCTGATGTCACGTTGTTTAAATTTTTCCCAAATTATTAAATAAATTATAAAATTAAAAAATTGCTTCAAATAAATGTTTTCATACATTTAAAAAAAGCAATATGGGCAATCCCCGATTATTAAAAATCATTTTTATTTTTTATTTTTTTTTTTCAAGTTTGAACATTTTATGTATTTTTATTTATATTTTTAAATAAAAGCTTGATATTTTTCCTTTAAAATGATCTATCCTGAACATATCTTGTTATGCTGCCCGAAAATTTCTTTGATACGTTGTTTTTTTTAACATAGAGGTACAGATAAATGTATCAATTTTTTTATGCGCGCTTTAACTAGTTTTTTTTTATTTTCAAAGGAAAGCTTTCTCATTATTTCATTGTATAAAATAGTAATAAATTGTAATAAAAATAAAGTTTTGTACAAATAAATAAATATAACTCACATGTTCACTAAGCATTAAGCAAAATATAATACCACAATGAAAAAAGTGTAAGAACATAAAAAGCAGGCATACCTAATTTTTTACATCCGTAAAATTAGTCTTGACCTTTACCGAAAGAAATTCAAGGGTTTAAAACTCATGCATATTGAGACCTTACAATGTTTAGGCATTAATAGTTTATAATTTTCGGCATTTTTATCGAATTTTTCTCTAATAACGAGCCTTTAACGTTTCTTGCGCATTCATGCTTAGGCCTGAGCAGTTTGCTTTGTTTTTTGTGTGGGCTTTCCAGTGATTAACGAGCCTTGGAAAATAAACCGCGAATTATTGCTTAGGCCTGAATTGCCTGCATTACGCGTGCCTTTAGGAATAGATTGTTCAATAATGGTCGTGCGTGAGTAGTTTGCAACCACCTGTATTGTTTTTTATGTATATATGATAAAAACCCTTTAAATACTCCTTTATCTTGGAGAAAACCCACAGTAGATTTGAAGAAATCTTAGTGTACAGACAAATACATTTTTATACTAATCAGCGTGTGCAAAATAGTGCTTTATGATAATAGAGTTTCGCATTTTACCGGTATTTCAATTTACGCGATTTATAATGAATAAGAGTGTCTTCAAGTCTCGGTGCTGCAACCCTTTAAATATAAGTAACCATTCAGCATCTGGTCGGACCTTGAGAAAAATATCGGAAAGTCTAAGGAAAAAATATGTGTTCCTACCAAAAAAAATATATGAAAGAAATTTTCGGGCAGCATAACAAGATAGGTATCATTTTAAAGGCAAAATATCAAGCTTTTATCTAAAAATAGAAATAAAAATGCATAAAATGTCCAAACTTGAAAAAAAAAATAAAATTAAAAATTATAAAATTTATGGATGAATTTTAGCTGGAACTCTATATGTTTAAAATAAAAATGTTTTAAAGAAATTTTCGCGTGCCGAAATAAAATAGGTATCATTTTAAAGGAAAAATATCAAGCTTTTGTTTAAAAATAAAAAATAAAATATGAATAAATAAATAAATTTTTTTTAAATAAAATTTTTACTAAAATTTTTTTAAAAAACTTTGGAAACCGCTTTATTCATTTCTTCTTAGAAAGCCTACTTACGACTTATAGAAGAAAGGCTTCCACAAAAGAAATTGAGAATTCAGACCCTTATATTTCCGTATCCATCCAAAATTTAGGAGCGAACTTAAGTAAAATTAACACTGCTATATAGCACAGCAATTTCACCAAATTTCATTCAAATCGAAGCGATGAAGCTTTTGAAGTGGAACAGTTGATATACTTTACCCCCTATGTGTTTTTAAATGGTTGTAATATTTCGCACGCCAAGCTATGTAGAACCAAAGAATTAAGTTCCGCGTAAAGCAGCATTAGGATTTATTATTATTATTATTATTTATTGTTAAAATATAATTAAAATTACAAATTAACCTAATTTATCTGCACTAGCTACCAGGGCTATCGGCTTAAACAGGTTTAAAGTTTGATTGAAGTTATCACGGATAGTATAATGTATTAGATATTAAATGAGATGAGAAATGTTTAGTTCTTTAAAAAAATTTGACATTCTTATAATATTCTGTTCGGAAGGAACAGATAGAATATGGATTGGGTCTGAGTCTTCGAATGTTGACGAACGTATGGCGGATAGGCCAGGACAATGTAGAAGTAAATAGGGTATGGTTAAGCTGTTGTTATTGCAGAAGTTGCAGATGGGCTGCGGAGTCTTTGTTAGGTGGTGTTGGTGAGTCAGGAGTGTATGACCCAGCCTTAGGCGTACAAAGCATCGATTCATCCAGGTGGTAGTCGTTGTTGGAAGTTGTATGGCGGCGCAGTGAGGGTTTACTGCTTTATATTTATGTTGGAAGTCGTTCCAATTTATGCGCACGTGTGAATTTAAAGCTCTCGAGTATATTTTTTTTATTGATATTGTACTAAGGGGATTGTACGTGTGGAGGCACGATTTTAAAGCAAGTTTTGCAGCTTTGTCAGCATTTTGATTACCGATTATGCCCGAATGTCCAGGGATCCACATTAGTTTCGCGTATGGTGTATTTTTAATTAATAGTTGTTGCAGGTGGAATATTGGGCCAGCCTGCCATTGTATGTTTTTTGCAGCGTTAAACACTGATTGACTGTCCGTGCATATTAAGGTCTTTTGCTTACTTTTTACGAGATTTAGCGCTGAGACTATGGCCTGCAATTCGGCGTCGAATATGCTAGCGTAATCCGTAAGTATTCCGTGGGAGAGGGTTTTTCCATTTTCGTTCGTAACTGCGAATGCAGTGCCATGGCTTTGCTTGGTGCCATCTGTGAACAGCAGGTTCCAGCCGCTCTCTTTCAGCGGGTTTACAATTCCCAAGAAGGCTTGCTTATATATAGTACAGTTGGTGCTCTGTTTCTTTAGTGAACAAAGATCTTCGATAAACATTTGTGAATCAAGTGCCCAGGGTAGTAGCTTGGTTTCCTGGATTGTCATTGGAGCTATTTGTAAACTTAAAGTATCTGCGAGCCCTTTTATCTCGCATAAGGCTGACTTATGGGTCAATGGTCGCTTTCTTCTGTGGAGTAATTTTATTTCATGGTGAAGTATGTGAGTGTTGTTGCAAAATAGCTTGTATATTATACGACTTCCGAGATAGTTAGTGCGATCTTCAATTGCTTGAAAGCCTCCTTCGGCAAGTAAGTTTTTGATAGGTGTTGTCCTAAATGCGCGTAGACTTCTCCGTACTGCAGCGTGAAATGGTGCTTTGATTTTATTAATGCTAGACTTCGTACATTTACCGTATATTTGTAAACCGTAATCTATTTTGGATTGGATTATTGATTTTGTTATATTAAGTAATGTGTTTGTGTGCACAGAGCTTTTCCTTGATGACAGGTATTTTACAATGTTAAGTCTGGTAGCTAGTTCACTTCTTAGTTTAATACAGTGGTGCTTATAGCTAAGTTTATTGTCAAATATGACACCTAGTATTTTTATGTTATTTACATTGGCTATGTTTTTGTTTTTATATTTGATGTTGATGTTGTTACAATTATGTTTTCTACAAACATGCAGGTGCTTACATTTCTCAAGTGAAATATGAGCACCTGAGTGTTGTGACCATTCCTCTAAAGATTCTAAAGCCGTTTTGAATGAATTTTCGATATCACTTTTTGTCTTATTGTTGGATATCAAGAATAAGTCATCGGCATACAAACAATACTTAATGTTATGTTGGAGGCTCATGATTTTGCCAACTTCATCAAAGGCTATTAAGAAAAGGGTTACAGAAAGTGGAGATCCTTGGGGGATTCCATTGTGTTGAGTGTAAATGGGAGAAAGGTGGTTGTTTGCCTTGCAGCGAAATTTCCGGTTACTTAGAAATGATTTAATATAGTTAAATATTTTGGGTCCCACTCGCCACTCTTGAAGTTTCCTGAGGACTATGTGGCTTCCGATCTTGTCAAAAGCGTTGGCAAAATCAATTGCCAGTACAGATGAGTGATTTATTGAGGAAAATTGTTTGGAGAGATGGTGGTCTAAGAAAAGCAAAGCATCTAGCGTACTGACGCCGGCTTTAAATCCGACCTGAAATGGTGATAAATGTTTTTTGGTTGTTAAGAACCACATTAACCTTTTTGATATAATTTTCTCCATTATTTTGCTCATACATGATATTAAGGAAACGGGGCGGTAACTTTCTATAAGCGAGGGGTCTTTTTGTGGTTTCAATATAGGGACAACTATAGCTGTCTTGAAGCTTTGGGGGATAATTCCGGTGTTATATATTGAATTGTATAGTTGAAGTAGTCTTTGTTTAAAAGGATTGGGGGTATGCTTCAGCATTTCATAATTTATTTGGTCAAGCCCAGGTGACTTTCCTTTGCATGTTTTTAAAGCCGACTCGATTTCCGAGAAATTAATGGCGTTTTCAAGGTAGAGAGCAAGCTGGTCAGTTGTGTCCGCTGCACGCATGTGTGGGATGCTGTGCGCGGAGGCTATGAACTGTGGCGAAAAGTTGGAAGTTTCGGAAGATTTTGATATTTTATGTGCAAACTCTGATGAAATTGATAGTGGATTTGTGATGATAGTGTTATTTATCATTAATGAGGGGATAATATGGGGATTGTATCTTCCAGTGAGAGTTTGTATTCCTTTCCAAATTTTTTGGGTGGAGCAGGTAGGGTTGAGTTCTTTAGTGAAATCTTCAAAGCTTTTGGTTTTTGCTTGTCTCTTTTCTCTGTTAAATCGAGCGTTGCACTTTTTATATGTTATCAGAGAGTCGAGAGTTGGGCACTTTTGGTATTCTCTCCAGGCTTCCATTTTTTCATTTCGTAGCTTGTTCAGTTCTCGAGACCACCATGGGACATTTCTTGACGCTTTTCGCGGGTTAGTCCGAGGTATTGTTAAGTTGGCTGCCTCTCTTATAGCCCTTTGAGTTATTGCGGCTTCTTTATTTGGGTTAGTTTTGTCGAAGTCGGGCAGAAGCTTTTCATTTAGCACTTTTACAAATTTGTCCCAGTTGGCTCTTGTGGTATTATATCTAGAAGGTCTGGTAGGGTTAGGAGGATTCTGGGTGGAAATTTCTAGAGAGCAAACTATCGGAAAGTGGTCGCTGTTATGAAGATCTTCTAGAGTATACCAGGATATAATGGGAAGTAGTTGTGGTGAACAAATGGATAGGTCAACGTGTGTAAAGGATTTATGCGTGGAGAAATGTGTAGGACTGTTGTTATTAAGGAGACATAAATTCGAGGCTAAGATAAAATCTTCAATTATTGTACCTCTGTGATTAGCGCTTGGTGACCCCAGAGAGGGCTCCAGCCATTAAAATCACCACATATTATTACTGGTGTACTTAATGACGAGATAAGCTGTTGTAATTCTAATTGTGAGAAAGTTTGATTTGGTGGGATATATACAGAAATTATGGTGATAGGGTATTGAACGTTGAATTCTACTGCGACTGCTGATATGTTGGAAGTAATGTTCACTCTTCTGTGTTTAAGGTTTCTGTGAATTAATATGTTCTGTGAATGTTTGTACGATATGGGTATCAAACGAAAGGTGTTACTGAGCATTTTAAGAGGGAGTGGGCATTAGGTCTATAGGTGGACGCCTTTTAGAGATATCGCTATTAGGGTGGGCCAGGGTGACTCTAGAATGTTTGTACGATATGGGTATCAAACGAAAGGTGTTACTGAGCATTTTAAGAGGGAGTGGACATTAGGTCTATAGGTGGACGCCTTTTCGAGATATCGCCATTAGGGTGGGCCAGAGGTGACTCTAGAATGTTTGTACGATATGGGTATCAAACGAAAGGTGTTACTGAGCATTTTAAGAGGGAGTGGGCATTAGGTCTATAGGTGGACGCCTTTTCGAGATATCGCCATTAGGGTGGGCAAGGGGTGACTCTAGAATGTGTTTGTACGATAGGATATCAAATTAAAGGTATTAATGAGGGTTTTAAAAGCGAGTGGCCCTTAGATGTATATGTGAAGGTGTTGTCGCGATATCGACCAAAATGTGGACCAGGTGATCCAGAAAATCATCTGTCGGGTACTGCTAATTTATTTATATATGCAATACCACTAACAGTATCCCTGCCAAGATTCCAAGGGCTGTTGATTTCGCCTTGTAAAACTTTTTCAGTTTCTTCTACTTAATATGGTAGGTGTCACACCCATTTTACAAAGTTTTTTCCAAAGTTATATTTTGCGTCAATAAACCAATCCAGTTACCATGTTTCATCCCTTTTTTCGTATTTGGTATAGAATTATGGCATTTTTTTCATTTTTCGTAATTTTCGATATCGATAAAGTGGGCGTGGTTATGGTCGAATTTCGGCCATTTTTTATACCAAGGTAAAGTGAGTTTAGATAAGTAGGTGGGCTAAGTTTAGTAAAGATATATCGTTGTTTGCTTAAGTTATTGTGTTAACGGCCGAGCGGAAGGACAGACGGTGGACTGTGTATAAAAACTGGGCGTGGCTTCCACCGATTTCGCCCATTTTCACAGAGAATAGTTACCGTCATAGAATCTATGTCCCTACCAAATTTGAGAAGGATTGGTAAATTTTTGTTCGACTTATGGCATTAAAAGTATTCTAGACAAACTAAATGAAACTGGGCGGAGCCACGCCCATTTTGAAATTTTCTTTTATTTTTGTTTTTTTTTTGCATCATATCAATACAGGAGTTGAATTTTGACTTAATTTACTTATATACAGTAAAGATATTAAATTTTTTGTTAAAATTTGAATTTAAAAAAAAATTTTTTTAAAAAGTGGGCGTGTTCTTCATCCAATTTTGCTAATTTTTATTTAGCATATATATGGTAATAGTAGTAGCGTTCCTGCGAAATTTCATCATGATATCTTCAACGACTGCCAAATTACAGCTTGCAAAACTTTTAAATTACCTTCTTGTAAAAGTGGGCGGTGCCACGCCCATTGTCCAAAATCTTACTAATTTTCTATTCTGTGTCATAACGTCAACCCATCTGCCAAGTTTCATCGCTTTAACCGCCTTTGGCAATGAATTATCGCATTTTTTCGGTCTTTCGAAATTTTCGATATCGAAAAAGTGGGCGTGGTTATAGTCCGATATCGTTCATTTTAAATAGCGATCTGAGATGAGTGCCCAGGAATCTACATACTAAATTTCATCAAGATACCTCAAAATTTACTCAAGTTATCGTGTTAACGGACGGACGGACGGACGGACGGACATGGCTCAATCAAATTTTTTTTCGATCCTGATTATTTTGATATATGGAAGTCTATATCTATCTCGATTCCTTTATATATGTACAACCAACCGTTATCCAATCAAACTTAATATACTCTGTGAGCTCTGCTCAACTGAGTATAAAAACGTTTTTCTAAGCATGGTCGTTCTCAGTGAGAACTCATCTGCCTTGCAGCTGCCGTTCGGTGTCGGCGTAAAACGTCCCAACCCACCAATTTGTATGAAAAATTAGAAATTAGGACTACACAAATTTTAAAAGAAGCTCGGCCTAGATTACCTTCGGAGGTTTATCTTGCCTTGCGTTTTCTTTAATCTGGTAGTAGAACTTTACAATGTATTTGCGTACTTCAGTTAATAAAAATTAAACTGATTGACTATTGTGCCGTATTTATACCCTCAGTTGGGTCTAGACTTATCGCGAACAGCCTTCTCAATTAATTGTTTATTTACTTCTCTCATATGCTGCATCTCACATTTGCTGTTTTTTTTCTATGTACATATAAGTGTGAGTAATCCATCTGCGCTAGTTATGTATTATCCTCTTATGCTACTAAACAGCTCATTAGTGTACTCTAAATATATTGAGTTTCAATCTACTTATTTCATACCTACTCATTCTCACTCTCAATGTAATAAAAATAAATCAATCGCTTAGAGAATGCTAGAGACTCATAAGTCGAGTCAGTCTTTGTCTAACTTTGTCGGAATAAGTCGACGTCAACATTTAAATAATAATTAATAAAACAAGTGCAAATAATATATTGTTTTTGTTTAGTATATTTAACAAGTACTATTGCTATTTTTATGTGACTTTTAAAGTAAATGTGGATAAAGATTAAAAAAGCTGAATATTTGATAATAAATACGTAATGTTCTTAATTAAAGAATTGACCTTAAAATTAAAATAGTTTCATTTCCGATATAAAGTCAGAAACCCGAAACTTAAATGGCGACGAGGGAAAAAATCGGCAAAAAATAAGAACATTAAGATCTTGTTAAGTCCTTTACATGCGTGAAAATAAAAAACATTTAAAAAGTAAAAAAATTTTATGAAATCGAAATTGGATAAAGCCTCTTAGGCCCTAAAACTATGCGTGATATAAGTAAATATATGTTAAATGTGCAAAAAATTTAACTAAGCAACCTTGATTTTCAAAAATATTTAAACCTCAGTGGATATAGTTTTTACATTAAAGCGAAAATCTCGAAAAATTGTGAAGACGAAAATAAAAACTTAATATTATACCGAAATTAGTGGTATTACATACGTACGCATAACATACTTTCAAAAATATACCGCAAATCACTTAAGTGCTCATAAATTACAACAACTAAAAAATCGTTTAAAAGTGCACTTGACTTCAAAACGAAAAAGTTATGACCTGCTATAGCTGTACTTAAAATCAAGTCAAAGAAAAGCAACACAAAATCTGAGAAACAGTTCTAAAAATTAAAGCACACTCTTTTCGCTCTCAACTCTGCCAAAACATACAGCGATATTGTTGTTAAGTGTATAGATATAGTGTATATGTTGCGCCAGATAAATGGTGCTGAACAAAACTACTAACAGACATGAAGTTTATATACATTGTTGCCAACGAAAAATTGCTGCGAAACAAAGCCATCTCGCGGTAAAAGTTGCCCAACTGTGCTGCGTTCATATCAAACATGTTGTGTTAAAGTAAATGTTGACTGTAGCAAGTTAGAAATTTTTAACACATGTTGCGTGACAGAAAATCTCAAAATATAAATGTTTATGACAACAAAAAAATTAAAAATTAAAAATATAAACGAAAACGTAAACTAATCAAAACACAAAGAAATAACACAAAATGGCACTAACATTAGCAGAGGGGTTGAGGGAGGCACGGAGTATTCCCTTTTTTGATGGTCAAAGTGAGTACACCATAACACATTACTTGCGAGATGTATCTAAAATTTTGTCGCTGACAATTGAAGAACAAAGGCCTATTATATCCAATGTCTTATGTAACAAATTGAAAGGACGAGCATTACACGTTATACAACATCTCAACGAGCCGAGTTTCGATGATATATTAAATAGGTTAAAAGAGGAATTTGGTGTTAAGTCCACATATTTGAATCTAAGAAACGAAGCTATGAATGTTAGGGCCTCAAATATTGAAAATTTGCATAATAAACTAGGATCCATTTTACAGAAAATGAATACGAAATATATTTTAGAAGGGAGTATTGATGTTTTATACACCCCGCAAAATAATACAAAATTAATTTTTGAAGTTTATTTACAATTTTTGCCATTTCATGTAAAAACTTTGTTATTGCAAAATAATATAAACAATATGGAAAACGCCTTCACATATTACTTACAAAATAACTTGTTGCAAGATATTAATATAATTCGCGGCAGCCTGAAGGCTGACACTGATTTTCACTCTAATTTTAACGGGTTGAACCATAAAAACCATGCCAATAAAAGTAACCAAGCAAATAACAATCTCGGTAAACAAAATTCAGGAGTTTTCCGCAACAAAAATACAAATTTTGAATATAATCCGAATTATAAAAATTCGAACATATACAATAGAAATTTTGAAAATAATCAATCCAGAAATTTTAATAGCAATGTCAACTACGGCAGAAATAGTGGCAATTGGAGAGGTGAACAAAATTTCAGAAATTACTCTGGTAGATTTCCCAACAGCACAGGGCATAATCGGCAACAGCCCGTTGTTCCAATGGAAGTCGATAATTTAGAAAATTTTCAGCTTTCTCCTCACCGACCGACTTACCCCTGATAGATTTGACTATCGAAGGCATAAAGGTAAGGTGCTTAGTCGACAGTGGCTCAGCTACAACGTTGGGGGATTTCAAAACCTTTAAAAATTTTCATAATCGTAGAATATTGAAAACCCCTATTCTGATAAAAACCCTTTTTGCCTCTGAAGTCATATCAGAAGAAGTCATAGTAAATATTCCAGCAGAACTCGAAAGAGAGAAAGAAACAATGTCCATAAAGCTTGTGAACCTGAAAAATAAACCGTTCCAGTGCATATTAGGATTAAATGTTCTTGCTCCTTTAAAAATGATGATAAATTTTTCACAAAAAGTAATAAATATAGGCGATAAAATAATTCCATTTTTTAACAATAATAGCTCAAGTTACCTTTCCGTTAATGATGAATTTTATGCATACTGTTCTCAAACTGACACATATCCAGACAACTTATATTTGGATAAAAGCAACTTTGATGTGGATCCATTACTTAGTAAAGATTTGAATGACGAAGAAAGCCGGATGTTAAAAAAATTTCTATTAAAGTATAAAAGTATTTTTTTTCAAGAGGGCCAGTATTTACCAGCTTTAGAAGCAGTTAAGCACCAAATTATCACAAAACCTCATGCCCCTATATATACAAAGAATTATCGATATCCTTACGCGTTGGAAGAGGAAATAAATATTCAGCTTAATTCTATGTTAAAAAACGATATAATTAGACCTAGCAAATCCCCATATAATTCACCGTTGTGGATAGATGCGAAAAAATCAACAGGTAAGGTTAAGAAGTGGCGTTTGGTAGTCGATTTCCGTAAATTGAATAGCCTTACTATTGATGACAAATTTCCCATACCAAATATTGAATCTCTTTTTGAAAAACTTGGGCGGGCGCAATACTTCTCAACCATCGACCTTGCAAAAGGATTCCACCAAATTTTAATGGACGAATCTGATATAGAAAAAACAGCTTTTTCCGGACCTAATGGACATTACGAGTTTACGCGCATGCCCTTTGGTTTGAAAAACGCGCCTGCTACGTTCCAGCGCATGATGAATACAATTTTGTCGGAACATATCAACAAAATCTGCATAATATATATGGATGATATTTTGGTATTTTCTACTTCTATTAGCGAACATTTTGAGAGCCTAACAAAAATATTTAACTGCTTATCCACAAATAACCTAAGAATACAATACGATAAATGCAAATTTTTATCTAGATATACAGAGTTTCTGGGCCATATTATCACACCCGAAGGTATCAAGCCAAACCCGGAGAAAATACAGGCTATACAAAGAATAAAATTACCAAGCACCGTTAAAGAAATCCAATCCTTTCTAGGCTTAACGGGCTATTACCGAAAATTCATAAAGAATTACTCAGTGATAGCTTCTCCAATAATTAATATTTGAAAAAGGATCAAAAAATCAACACGAAAGATAAACAATATATCGAAGCATTTGACAAACTCAAGCTTATTATGACTTCACCCCCTCTACTAGTATTTCCTGATTTTTCCAAAACATTTACTGTGACAACCGATGCCAGTAATGTTGCTATAGGCGCGATTTTAAGTCAAAATGGAAAGCCAATTTGCTTTGCAAGTCGTACATTAAATGGTGCGGAAAAACGATATCATACGCTAGAAAAAGAGCTTCTAGCCATAGTGTGGGCGGTGCGTCATTTCAGACCTTATTTATTCGGACGTTCATTCGTTGTTCAAACGGATCATCAACCCCTTAAATGGCTCTATTCTCTAAAAGATCCAACCACACGGGTTTTAAGATGGAAAACCTTACTAAGCGAATACGAATTTGTTGTGGAATATATTAAAGGTAGGGAAAACAATGTCGCTGATTTTTTAAGCCGACAAAACGATAATAATTACTTTATGGATAAGGAAGAAAATATCGATATAAAATCCTTATTCGAAAATTCTTTAGAAACGGTGCATTCAGCATGCGAAAACCTAAATGAACACTTTCTTATATCCGAGTCCATAGTAAACAGATACACCACTCAAATTCGTATAGTAAGGAACAAACTCATCGAAAGCGAAATATTATATAACAAATATAGAATAGTCTATGTAGCCGAAGGCGACTTACAAAATAGCATTTATCTTACAGATCTTTTTAGGAAATATATTAAAAAAGGAACAACAGGAATTCATTCAGAGTTGCCTGACAGTGCGTACAATGTTGTACAAGAAAAGCTGATTAGTTTATTTTCTTACGACAATAACATTAAATTTACTAAATGCTGTAACAAAGCTTTAGATTTGAAAACAGAGGAGGAAATTTTAGAGGTAGTGGAAAAGGTCCATACGGAAGGGAACCATAGGGGTGTGCTAGAAAATTACGAACAAATGAAATTAAGGTACTTTTACCCAAATATGAAAAAAGTTATTAACAGATTTGTTAACAAATGTGATGTGTGCAACGAGAACAAATACGCAAGAAAACCTCTAAAAAAAATTTTTAATCACACAGAAACTCCTAGTAGTCCTAACGAGATAGTTCATGCCGACGTATTTTATTGTTTTCGAGCTTGTTTTCTAACCACTATTGATAGATTCACGAAATTGGCTTCCATTCATAAATTGCCTGATAGAAACATGGTCACAATCAAGATCAAACTTCAAGAAAGATTTTCTTGGTTGGGTGTACCTAAAAAACTGATAATGGACAACGAGTTCAATAATTCACTTATACGATTATTCTGCCGCGAAAATAATATTATTCCGCACTTCACCACTCCAAACAGCTACACCGGAAATTCTGATATTGAAAGGTTGCATTCCACATTGCTAGAGCATATACGCATTTTGAAAAATTCAGACAACTCCTTAGAATTAGAAGAAATCATGATCAAGGCTATTGGTTTTTATAACAACTCCATCCATAGTTCAACCAACGTAAAACCGATTGACTTTATCAATAGAAGCGACATAGATTTTGAAAAAATAAAAAATTATACGTACAGAAAAAAGAAACAAGCAATCAACAAATTAAATGCAGAAGCAGAAAGGGTTCCATACTTCAACAACAGCAAAGTTTACATGAAGAATCCTGTTGCTAATAGAAATAAAGTTGCAAAAAGGTTTGTACAATTGCCAAAAAGTTTTCCTAATAAAGTTGACATGGCAAATATCAAGAGGCCGCATAAAATAACGTAAATGTGCTTATGCGAATTTTATAAAAGATTTTAACATTTACTCATAAATTACAAATTAAAAGTACAAAGTGTGAATTTTCCGAAGTTTTTCTTAAATATTATAATACAAATAATATATATTTTATTACAACTGACATATACGTACATAAACCCAAATGCAAAATGTTTAAAACATATTACGTATGTAAACAGCAAGTATTGATTTGAGTTATAAGAAAAACAAAAACAAAAAAAAAATTATAATTTTTAATGTAGTATCAATGTAGTATCTACGTTCATTTAATGCACAAGCATTGTTCATTTTTCATTTATTCATGTAACTAATATTTAAAATTTTCGTATACATGTATATAATTTTACACCCTAAGATAAATCGCAGGGACTCGATTTAATTTATGTGGAGGGCGAGTTATGTATTATCCTCTTATGCTACTAAACAGCTCATTAGTGTACTCTAAATATATTGAGTTTCAATCTACTTATTTCACACCTACTCATTCTCACTCTCAATGTAATAAAAATAAATCAATCGCTTAGAGAATGCTAGAGACTCATAAGTCGAGTCAGTCTTTGTCTAACTTTGTCGGAATAAGTCGACGTCAACATTTAAATAATAATTAATAAAACAAGTGCAAATAATGTATTGTTTTTGTTTAGTATATTTAACAAGTACTATTGCTATTTTTATGTGACTTTTAAAGTAAATGTGGATAAAGATTAAAAAAGCTGAATATTTGATAATAAATACGTAATGTTCTTAATTAAAGAATTGACCTTAAAATTAAAATAGTTTCATTTCCGATATAAAGTCAGAAACCCGAAACTTAAATCGCTCTTTGTACTGTGTATTTGTGTGAGTAATGTCGGCTGCGTTCTTAACTGCTATTAACATGTGTCCGTAAATATATTCCTTCTTACATTTCTTTTGTGGTTGTGCAGTTTTAGGAAGGTTGAAATAGATGTGCTTCCAATCCTCTCTTGCTTCAAGCTTGAGGAAAAAAATTTCGAAATTCTAACTTTTCGAAATACCTTCGGTGAGATTCTGGTGAAAATAAATCAACGCGTATTTGGATATTGAAGAGCTCGTATTTCGAATAGCCCACTGTTTCAACTCCTGGCTTGAAATTTATTTTAATTCACCATACTACCGGAACGAATGAAGATTGCAATCAACACAGCTCTACATATTGTTATTATTATTATTATTATTATTATTATTATTATTATTATTATACTCAGTTGAGCAGAGCTCACAGAGTATATTAACTTTGATTGGATAACGGTTGGTTGTACAGGTATAAAGGAATCGAGATAGATATAGACTTCCATGTACCAAAATCATCAGGATCGAAAAAAAATTTGATTGAGCCATGTCCGTCCGTTCGTCCGTCCGTCCGTTAACATGATAACGTGAGTAAATTTTGAGGTATCTTGATGAAATTTGGTACGCGGGTTCCTGAGCACCCATCTCAGATCGCTATTTAAAATGAACAATATCGGGCTATACCCACGCCCACTTTTTCGATATCGAAAATTTCGAAAAACAGAAAAAGGGCGATAATTCATTACCAAAGACGAATAAAAGGATGAAACTTGGTAGGTGGATTGAAGTTATGACGCAGAATAGAAAATTAGTAAAATTTTGGACAACGGGCGTGGCACCGCCCACTTTTAAAAGAAGGTAATTTAAAAGTTTTGCAAGCTGTAATTTGGCAGTCGCTGAATATATCATGATGAAATTTGGCAAGAACGTTACTCCTATTACTATATGTATGCCTAATAAAAATTAGCAAAATCGAAGAACGACCCCGCCCACTTTTAAAAAAAAATTTTTTTAAAGTCAAATTTTAACAAAAAATTTAATATCTTTACAGTATATAAGTAAATTATTTCAACATTCAACTCCAGTAATGATATGGTGAAACAAAATGCAAAAATAAAAGAAAATTTCAAAATGGGCGTGGCTCCGCCCTTTTTGATTTAATTTGTCTAGGATACTTTTAATGCCATAAGTCGAACAAAAATTTACCAATCCTTGTGAAATTTGATAGGGGCTTAGATTCTGGGACGATAACTTATTTCTGTGAAAAAGGGCGAAATCGGTTGATGCCACGCCCAGTTTTTATACACAGTCGACCGTCTGTCCTTCCGCTCGGCCGTTAACACGATAACTTGATCAAAAATCAATATATCTTTACCAAACTCAATCCACGTACTTATCTGAACTCACTTTGTATTGGTATACAAAATGGCCGAAATCGGACTATGACCACGCCCACTTTGTCGAAATCGAAAATTACGAAAAACAAAAAAATGCCATAATTCTATACCAAATACGAAAAAAGGGATGAAACATGGTATTTGGATTAGTATATTGATGCAAAATATAACTTTAGAAAAAAACTTTGTAAAATGGGTGTGACACCTACCATATTAAGTAGAAGAATATGAAAAAGTTCTGCAGGGCGAAATAAAAAACCCTCGAAATCTTGGCAAGAATACTGTTCGTGGTATTATATATATAAATAAATTAGCGGTATACAACAGATGATGTTCTGGGTCACCCTGGTCCACATTTTGGTCGATATCTGGAAAACGCCTTCACGTATACAACTACCACCACTCCCTTTTAAAAGCCTCATTAATACCTTTAATTTGATACCCATGTCGTACAAACACATTCTAGAGTCACCCCTGGTCCACCTTTATGGCGATATCTCGAAAAGGCGTCCACCTATAGAACTAAGCCCCACGCCCTTTCAAAATACCCATTAACACCTTTCATTTGATACCCATATCGTACAAACATATTATAGAGTCCCCCCTGCTCCACCTTTATGGCGATATTTCGAAAAGGCGACCACCTATAGAACTAAGGTCCACTCCCTTTTAAAACCTTCATCAATACCTTTAATTTGATACCTATATCGTACAAACACATTCTAGAGTCACCCCTGTCCACCTTTATGCCGATATCTCGAAAAGGCGTCCACCTATAGAACTAAGCCCCACGCCCTTTCAAAATACTCATTAACACCTTTCATTTGATACCAATATCGTACAAACGCATTCTAGAGTCACCCCTGGTCCACCTTTATGCCGATATCTCGAAAACCCGACCAGCTATACAACTACCACCACTCCCTTTTAAAACCTTCATTAATACCTTTAATTTGATACCCATATCATACAAACACATTCTACAGTCACCCCTGTCCACCTTTATGCCGATATCTTGAAAAGGCGTCCACCTATAGAACTAAGGCCCACTCCCTTTTAAAATTTTCATTAACCCCTTTCATTTGATACCCATATTGTACAAACAAATTCTAAGGTCACCCCGGGTCCACCTTTATGGCGATATCTCGAAACGGCGTCCACCTATGGAAATAAGGATCACTCCCTTTTAAAATACTCATTAAGACCTTTCATTTGATACCCATATCGTACAAACAAATTCTAGGGTCACCCCTGGTCCACCTTTATGGCGATATCCCTAAATGGCGTCCACCTATAGAACTATGGCCCACTCCCTCATAAAATACTCTTTAATGCCTTTCATTTGATACACATGTCATACAAACACATTCCAGGGTTACCCTCGGTTCA
Source organism: Eurosta solidaginis (assembly GCF_040869045.1). Taxonomy (NCBI): domain Eukaryota; kingdom Metazoa; phylum Arthropoda; class Insecta; order Diptera; family Tephritidae; genus Eurosta; species Eurosta solidaginis. The sequence continues at coordinate 190,067,169 of NC_090321.1, forward strand.
TTTTCCTACATGGTTATTTTCCCTTATGTTGCCACCATAGCTCTCAACTGATTATGTAATGTTCGGTTATACCCGAACTTAACCTTCCTTACTTGTTATTATTATTTATTTTATTATTCTCATAAGTATACGAACATATATAGATAGCTTAATTATACTTATTTACAATATCATATTGGGAAGCTGGAAAGAACGGGTTTTCAATCCTATCCTGTTAAACTTTTTTATTGGCCACTTAATCAGTTAACATTGTATTATTGTAATACTGTGAGAATGCTGGTGACTCCTATCAAGACAGGAAATATCGGCTTTAAATAATGAGTTCCAGCTTAATGAGTGGTTGGACAGCTCAACTCCTATTAAGTACAGGTTACTACGATTACTTTGCGTCTGAAATCACAATATATGTACGTTGGCGAGAGATTTGTAGGGTCGGGTATATTTTACTGCTTTAGCCATTATTATTCTCCGTCTGCTCTCCAAGATCGTATATTCCATGAAAAATAAAATAAAATAAAATGAAATAAAATAAAATAAAATGAAATAAAATAAAATAAATTAAAATAAAATAAAATAAAATAAAATAAGGTAAAATAAACAACAAATAAAAAAATAAAGAACAAAAAGCAAATTTAAATCAAATAAAGAAGAAAAGTGAAGTTAGTTTAAAAATAATTTTATTTATTTCATGTCGCCTGTTTACTTCATACCAATTAATTTAATTTTTTATTTTTTTTGCATTGTTTGCTATCTAATGTAATTTTATATTTATTCTTTATTATATCAAACATTTTTTTCTACCGTAAATTATGTGCAAAACCTTCATTAAGGTTTTAATTTCTCACAAAAAAAAAAAAAAAAAATGGGAAATAACGCTCGTCGAGATTAGATACAAAGCCCGCGGACATTATTTTCCTTTTGAAAAGAAAATAACGCCCACGGGCTCTATTTACTTTTTTTTTAAGAAATACCGCCACGGGCGTTAAAATAAGGACCGTTTTTTCACTACACTAATACAAAATATTTACCTAGCAGAACAAATTTGAGAAAAATATTTGAAACTTTCACTAAAGAGTAAAATAATTTCCAAATATCAGATAAATTGGTAATGAAAAAAAGAATGCCATGAAAAAAATATAAAAAAATATTCCTTCAAATTAAAGGTAAGTTTATTTAGCGAGGCGCAGAAGTTTTTATTCATTCCATATGTATATACTTTCCTCAACTCAAAAATAAATAAAATAAATGTAAGGCGCGATAACCTCCGAAGATATTTTAGGCCTAGCTTCTCTTCCAATTTGCCTCGTGCTTTTTGCCGAGAGCTTTTCATGGCAGAAATACACTCGGAGTGCTTGCCAAACACTGCCGAGGGGCGACTCCGCTTCGAAAAATTGTCTTCTAAATTGAAAAAACTTGTTTCTAAAATTTTGATGTTGCTTTGCCCGGGACGTGAACCCAGGATCTTCGGTGTGCTAGGCGCAGCACGCTACCATCACGCCACGGCGGCCTTAACTCAAGGAATATTTATTTATTTTAATATCTTCTTTATTAAAGTATATGTTACTTGTTATAAAATTAAAGCCAGCTTCGTTGCCGTCGTTAATAAAAATCACAACCGCTTACACTCTTTTTTCTTGGAATTATACAAAACAAATTTATGGTTGCTTTATTTAATAATAAAATGCAAACGTGTGTAGTAGAAAGAGCATTAATTATTTGGATATTTTGCTTAATATTTGTCTATAGTATGTATGTGTGTTTATATGTAAATGGAAAAACTGAGCGGTATTATTAAGAACTTTGTCTGGAAGTGATGGACACGATTGCGTAGACGAAGTTTGCATTTATGCAACTACACACCCACACACCCCCCCCCCCCCCCCCCCCGATGTATATTGAATTTAGAACATGTTGCACGTGTCTAAAGGATTTAAAAGCAGGCAAATATGAAGATTACGTCTTAAAGAGTAAAGAGGGCAAATAGAAACAAGTGTACGGGAGCAGAGTTCTATTGGCATATGAATAAATGTATGGTTGTGTGTTTGAAGTTGAAATCTAAAAGAGGAAAACTTGATGGAATATGCACGAGTGCGTTGGGTGTTGCTGCATATATTTGATTAGCTGTTCGGATTTTATAAATTTTTTTTTTTTGGTTCAACGTAAAGTTTGTGTACAACCAGCAAACAGACGCACATATAAATTTTAAAATTAACATGCACATGCGAATATGTGAATTTGAAATTGAAAAACTGAAAGCAGTCAGGGTTGTGCATCAAAAAAATCCTGTTTATGAAAACACTAAATATTTAAATACAAGGAAGAGTAAGAGCTTTGACAACAAACAATTTTGACAAATCAAAGTGTTCAAAAGCATTAACTCAGCATATACATACATATGTTTGTTTGTTGGGTGTGTTTTGTTTATGTACAAATGTCAAATATATATGTAAACGTAGTTCAAATTTTCAACAGCAAACTCACTTGGGACATTTGAACAACAAACATGTATTTCATTTAAGGCTTTGACAAAAATGAATGTCATAAAACGACAGGTTTGATAAAAAATATGTGAAACATATTTGAAATAGCCGACTGTCAAAAGGAGTCGCCCAAAGTTACTTAAACTAGCTAGTCTTCGTTCATCAATAACTTTCTAGATCGTATGTCAATTTGGAATGCTAGATTACAAATCATCATTCCTGAGGAAATGATACTTTCTTAGCGAGTTGGTTTTAGCGATTTGTTATCGACAGGTTATTAATTTGCTATCGATCGACAAAGGTAATAAATATGATATGAAAAAGTAATTGATTTGCTATCGATATATTATCATATGTTGTCTTCGAAAAGCTATCCAGCTTATTATTACCCAGTAATAGATTATCTATTGTAAACTTATCTGTAGATGTGAAAACCTGTTATACACGACACAATAAACGTACACCAAAGGCAAGTCAGTAGACACGCACTGCATGGGATGGCGCGATTTATTCCGAGAATGTTTAGGTCGAGCTTCTCTTCCAATTTGCATCGTGCTACTTCTCCTTCCGTATGAATTGGCGGGACGGGACCTACATTTTTTATGTCGATTCCGAACGTTATCTGCAAATCAGATGAATTTTCACAGCAGAAATACACGCAGAATGCTTGCCAAATCACTTCCGAGGGGCGACCCGACTAGAAAAACTATTTTTTTATTTGAATTAATTTTTTTCAAAATTTTTGGTGTTACTTTGTCCAGGAGTTGAGCCCAAGAACCTTGGTGATCTGGAGATTATAGTTCAAACGGATGTCTGGAACAGAAGAAGTATGGCTTATTAATTTTCTTAGACATTGTCTTGGATTTCAACAAAGGCTCTTAATGGGCGTTCTATGACGGTCCAAATAACATTATAGTATATTCAGACATAACCAGATGGATTAAATGCATGTTAATTTGCTGGAAGATTACTTCAATGGGGTGTATATCAGATCTTGAAATCATAGGACAGGAGCACGCCCCAGGGCGGGGTATTATTACCTGCGCTGTGGAGGCTGGTCATCAACCAACATCTCAAGCGGCTCGATGAGAGATCCGTCAAAGTTAGGGCGTACGCAAATGCCTTCCAACAAACAGCTCTTTGATAGAGCGAGCGCTTCGGGATATACATACCTGGGCATCAAATGTCGGGTTGACCGCCAACGCGGAGAAGACGGATTTGGTCTTGTTTATTAAGAGGTTAAGCTAGGAGAAGTTATCCTGCAGGGGAAACCTTGGAAAAGATATTTTGGAATCATTGTAGACATAAGTTTGTCATGGAAGCTCAACTTAGAGAGTATAATGATGAAGGCCAATTCGCCCAAATTTCTGCACTGTATAAAAGTATTGACTTATGTATCGTTTGGTCTGCGCGTTTTCTCGCAGGCTCCTTGAAAGTGTTCTGAGAAGGTTAGTTTAGCCGCACCCCAAGGTATTTTGTTGAGCTGTGTGTTTGTACATGCTGTTCCACAACCATCATATTGTGACGAACATTAGCATCACTGCTGTTAGTAAATAATCGCAACAACAAATACAGTAAGCAGCCAAGCTTATTTACATACACAGACATAACGAGCAGCTTGAAGTGAAGAGATACACACACACATGTAGTCATCAGCCGAAGTTGTTACTCACACATACACACGCATATATCTCAATTACCAAGCAGGAGATACAACAGTTCTAGAAGGTGAAACGTCTAGACCTTAGGAGAAATATGCGGACAAGGCAACAGAGAGTATAAAAGCAGCGCAAGCTGAGGAATGACTAATCAGTTTGATTAAAACACGCTTTTGGAAGTATGTGATTTTGAAGTATATTTGGACTAATCCCAAAGTAGTCTAAATAAATACCATTTTGCAATTCTGAAAATTGGAGTTATTTATTCGCAGTTCAGCGATCCGAACGTTAGCAGAAGGTGCATAATTATCAGGAACTCCCAAACATTTGTTACAATATTGATTTTGGTGAGAATGCGTATCTTCTTCACGATCACTATCTTAATTTTCCATGCTCACTCATCCATCTATTTACATAGCGCATTAGTTGAATCAATTTTAGCCGCGCCAGTTCACAGTTCTGAGCTTTAATTACGGCAGACACGTTGTTGTTGTTTTTGTAGCAGTGCTTCACTCCATCCAATATGTGTGATCACTCACAACTTGTCATAAATATCCTTTTACGGAAATCCAAGGAATCTTTCAGCTTTAACAGGGGTGGACCACAGTGAGAGGGTTGTTAGAGGCGTAGGTTCTACATTGCAAATTAACGAGATGGTTGGTGTCATGATTCTGGAGAGGTAAGAGTACATGTTACTTGTGTTCCAGATCGAAGTTGAACAAGAGTGACGCGCGTATCCGTAAGGAAAATGCTTTTCTCTTCTCAAACTTCACGAGTAGATACTTTGTACTCACGCCGTTTTTCATGGGCTTTAACAAAATTTTAACTCAAAAATATATCAAAAAGAACAAAAATCTGCCTTATTACGGTAGATAAAAAGAAATTTGTATAATGAAATGGAACTTCATTCTTCTTTAAATGAAATTTGCATTTTCATGCAAAGAAAGCTCTGTCAATATTAGCGTTAATTATGTTGCAAGCGAAAGTTGCAAACAACATTTTAAGAGAAAAAAAACCGAAATAATTTTTTGTGCAGCTATAAAATGTTGCTCATTCACTGCCTTTTGAACAGCGTAGCGCCAAAGCGGCGCCTTTGGCCTGAGTAATATTTGGCATTATTGAAAATTGTTTTTAACAACCAGCTTTTGCACGCTCAAAAAATTCTGGGTTTGGAAAAATTTCCATTAAAATTTTTTTTATTTTTTTCTGCATGAGTTTAACAAAGTTATAATTAGTCCTGTATAGAATATGAGCGTATGCATGGCGCAGCATGTGCGATTAATTAAAAACTATCTCAAGGGCTACCGAATTGCATAAAGCAACTACTAAGTGAGGAGCCATGAGAATGATCGTTAAACTAATAACAAGCATAGATACATCTTATGAGGGTAACAAAATTGTATGCAAAACATAATCTCAAACAAGTAAGGGTGTCTTAGCTCGGGTGTAACCGAACATTATATAGTCAGCGTGAGTTTCAATTGTACAGTTCATTTCAGATAAACTACTTTTTCATTACTAAATTCGTTACGACGGATTTATTTTTATGAGGCTCAAACATTTTTGGAATGCAAATTCGGAATAGGAATTGGCACCTGTCAATGTATCCCAATTTCCTCTTACAATAAAACTTAGTAAGTGAAATATCATTATTACAAAATAATTTTTCGATAAGATATCGCTTGTTTTTCTAATCTACGACCCTTTTAATATCTTTTGTATAAAATTGGGCATGGTATTTAACCGACCCCGACTATCTTTACCAGAAATGCTTCCTGCTATAAAGAAAGTTGTGTTCGCAATTTTATAAAGATATGTTCATTATACCTTTCATGAAAGTTAAATGGTATATTAATTTCGTCACGAAACCCAACATTGTAAGTCCTTAAAGGAAAATAGATAGACCCACCATTAAGTATACCGAAATAATCAGGTTGAAGAGCTGAGTTGATTTAGCCATGTCCGTCTGTCCGTCTGTCTGTTTGTATGCAAACTAGTCCCTCAATTTTTGAGATATCTTGATAAAATTTGATGAGCGGGTGTATTTGAGTTTCCGATTACACATTTGTCGGAACCGGCCAGATCGGACCACTATAGCATATATCCTCCATACAACCGTTTTTTCAGAAAAAGAGGATTTTTGTCATATCTTCCCCAATTTAACAGATTGAAGCTTCAAACTTCACCATATACTTTCGTATATTCGACATATTGTTGTGTGAAAAATTGATGAGATCGGTCGCATATATAGTACATATCCCCCACAATCGATTGTCAGATAAGAAACTTTTCGTAATTACTGCCCTATTTTAAGAGCTAGAGGCTTCAAATTTCAACGAATGCTTACGTATATAGCATATATTGTTGTCTGAAAAATCGTAAAGATCGGTGGTATATATAGTATATATATGGTTATATATATAGCATATATATATAGTATATATATAAATATTTTCGCAAATTTTAGCCCCATTTTAACAGCTAGAAGCTTCAAATTTCACCGAATGCTTACGTGTATAGCATATATTGATGTCTGAAAAAATCATTGAGATCGGTGGTATACATAGTATATATCTCATTACAACCAATTGTTCAGATAAGAAACTTGCGCAATTTCTGCCCCATTTTAATAGCTAGAAACCTCAAATTTCACCAAATGCTTACGTATATAGCATATATTGTTGCCTGAAAAAATCATAGAGATCGGTGGTATATATATTATATACCCCATATAAACTGTCATTTTTGCCCCTTTTTTACGACTAGACGCTTCAAAATTCATCAACCTTCATCAAATAGTTACGTTTGCATCATATATTTTTGAAATACGTGATTCGTAGTCATAGTTTTTACATGCAGACCACAAAAAACGTGAAGCTTTGCATCCTCACACAAAGTACCTACCTATTTTTTATTTTATATTTGTCTTAAAAATCGTTTAGGTATGTACATCTGTTCACTATATATTTCGTATCTTATACAACCGATTATTTGGAGATTACGAACAGCATAAGATTATTGTTCAGCCCCATTTATGAAAGGTATGAAGTCTTCGGCACAGCCGAAGACAGTCCCGTCCTTACTTGTTTTTCTTCGAGTTATGGCTCCCAAAACAGAAAATTTATTGATCATAAAAGGGGCGTTGCCGCGTCCAATTTATAATCCAATTTATAATTCCACTTGGAACACGAAACACCATTGATATACAGCTCTTTTTTGCAAAGACGTAGCTTTTTTATTCATCCACGACCCTTTTAAAAATCTTTCTTCGAAGCATTCTGTTTAGTTAACGCAACTTCTCTGTCGAACTTGGTTATGGAAAAAAAAATTTAAAATTTTAATCAACATTCTTGGTGTATTATTTGCTAAATAATGTGTTTTCCAAAATGTTGTATATATAAAAAAGGGCGGGGTTATCATCCGATTTCGCTCATTTTAAATAGCGATGGGAGATGATTGCCAAATAACCCATATACCAAATTTCAATAAGATATCTCTTTACGGAAGTTATCGTGTGCACAGACAGACCTCACAATAAATATTGATAAAGTTGCCAAAAGATTTATCTACGACACATATAGAAAGTCAACGGCCACCGACACAATAATACGCAATACCTCAAATCACCCTCAACAGCATAAAAATGCAGCATTAAGGCATTTGGTACATAGACTTGAAAGAACACCTCTTACACAAGAGGCATATAAGAGAGAGCTTGAAGTAATACATAACATTGCAGCAAACAACGGATATAAAAAAGCACTAGTCGATAAACTTAGAAGGACGCGTGGAGAACCAAAAAGAAATAATTAAAAGAAAAATAATAACATCTGGACGACTATGACATATACTGGAAAAGCAATACATAAATTGGCAAACTTCTTTAAAAACTACAACATTAATACAGCATTCAAAACTTCGAACAATCTAGGACGAAAACTAAGGACCAACACTAATCCAGAGGATCCGTTTAGGAGCCACGGCGTATACAAGCTTACCTGCGGATGCCAACACAGTTACATAAGACAAATAGGACTACAAATAAGAACGAGGTTCAGAGAAAACATTAGAGATTACAACAAAAAACACGGAATCCAAAGATTATACCAGAGTCTAACTTCGCGAATCACATAGTCGAAAAAGAATGTTCCCCAGCAAACATCAATAAAACAGTTAAGGTCCTTCACATAGAAGCAAAGGCCGCCGTCTCCATCAATCTCTTAATCAAATCCTTTCTTCATTCTTAATCCTGAGCGCTTTGATACGAAGTCTATATTTATCTCGACTGGTTTATTCCTTTACGATCAAACGTTAAATTACGAAGCTTAAAATAATCTGTGTGCAAAGCACGCTGAGTATAAAAAAAAAATTGGTAAAGAGTGAAAGATATCAATGAGTGCGTGAAATGAGCATGAATTTAAGTGGGATTTGTTCCTTTATTTAAACTGATATCTCAGATCTATATTTCATTTTATTCAATAAAGATTGGTGCAATAAGAGCTTAGTAGGAACAGATGGCCTTTTGTATAAAAAAAAGAACGTTGGTTTACTCAAGTATGCTAGCTTAAATATGAATTTGAAAGAATTGACAAAGGAGAGAAGAAAAAAATCAAGGAGAGAAGAAAAAATTAAGTCGACTATAACAATGAAGCTTGGAAATATTTTTTTTTTTCATATAGATAAAGAGGATCCCTGATCACCAGATGATAAAGGATTATATTGTAACGAATATTAGCAACACTAAGGGATGGTGGCCACCGTGGTGTGATGGTAGCGTGCTCCGCCAACCACACCGTATGCCCCGGGTTCAACCCCCAGGCAAAGCAACATCAAAATTTTAGAAATAAGGTTTTTCAATTAGAAGAAAATTTTTCTAAGCGGGGTCGCCCCTCGGCTGTGTTTGGCAAGCGCTCCGAATGTATTTCTGCCATGAAAGGCTCTCAGTGAAAACTCATCTGCCTTGCAGATGCCGTTCGGAGTCGGCATAAAACATGTAGGTGCCGTCCGGCCAATTTGTAGGGAAAATCAAGAGGAGCACGACGCAAATTGGAAGAGAAGCTCGGCCTTAGATCTCTTCGGAGGTTATCGCGCCTTACATTTATTTATTTATTTAAGGGATACTATCATCTCTAAGCCGATACTAAGCAGTCACTTGTATCTACATAAACAAATCAAACATTATGTCTACACATATACACATGTAAGCAGCGGAGAGATACGCACAAACGCATGCATATATCTGAGATACTCACAAAAGTATGCAATCATCGGTGGAAGTATTACTCACATATACACTGCGTATATGGCTATGCGAGAGGCTACAAACGTGAATCTGTAGTTTATAGCTGGTAACTAAGTATTAAATTCTAGAAGAAGAAACGCCTAGAAGTATGCGAACGAGACAGCAGAGTGTATAAAAGGAGCGAAAGCTGAGTAAGCAGCAATCAGTTTGATTTAAGCACGCTATCAGTTGCGAAGTATAAGTCTTATTGTGAAGTATTTTTAAAGTAATCTTATGAAGACCATTTTGCATTATTGAATATTGGAGATATTTATTCAACAGTTTAGCGATACGAGCGTTAGTAAAAGGTTCCAAATAAGCGGAATTTCCCTAAATTCGTTACAATTGGTGTCAGGAGAGGAATTGTTGAATAAATTCTGAAGATTTCGAATACAACTTGGATATGGCAAAGTTAAGTGAATTAAGGATCCAGCAACTGAAAAAGGAGTTGGAGAACGGTGGATTGAATACAACCGGCAAAAAGATCGAACTTCAAGCACGGCTACGAGGTGTAATGGAGTCGGAAGGAATTAATGTGGACGATTATGTCTTTTATCCTGATGGGGACGAGACAACAACAAAAATTGAAGAGAAAAATGAAACACCGCAGACAATGGCGAACACAGGCCTGAACATGATATTGGCTGCAATATCGGCACAAATGTCCGAAATATCAACACAAAAATCCACAAACATGTCATCGCAACTGGAATCACAGTAGACACGTTAACAATCAAAAATGGAATCACAGGAGACACGTATATCCGAAATGTCGTCACAAATAACATCCAGGATTGAAACACAGGAGGCACGTATATCCGAAATGTAGGGACAAATTTCAGCAGAGGTATCATCGCAGATCTCTGCACAACTGAAAGCCCGTATGGACGAAAAAATAATGCAGTTTGAGAACAAAATCGAGGCTGAGGTAAATGCTTTAAAAGGTCGTATACAGGAGCTGCAACTAAATCACCCAGCTGTTTCAGAAAGCAATACGAAGGTAAAAACTCCATCTTTTGACGGCTCTGTTCCTTTCCAGGTATTTAAGCTTCAATTTGAGAAGACGTCAGTCATAAAGAGATAAAGTTGCTGCACTCTTCGTGGCACTGAACGGGCCTGCAGCGGAAATCTTACAGACTATTCCAGAGTACTAATGGAACAGTTGTGACGCATTGATGGCCGTTGTCGAGAGACGTTGTGGAAGCGAGCAATGGAAACAGATATACCAAATTGAGTTGCAAAACCGTTACCAAAAGTGAATGAGACATTGCAGGAGTTTGCTTCGGATGTTGAAGGGTTGGCTCATTTGGCAAATGCGGACGCACCCGTGGAATGCACTGAAAGGGTAAAGATTCAGAGCTTTATATATGGCATACGGGACGTCGAAACAAAGCGAGCTACATACACAACCCTAAAGCTAACATTTTCAGAAACGGTATCACATGCATTGGCTTAGGAAACTGCCTCACTATTGAGTAAACTAGCATACAAAGCTCATCGTGTGGAAGTATAAAGACCAGAGTGGGTAGACGCAAATTTGGAAGCTTTAAAGGGAACGCAACAGAAGAATAATGATTCGATCAAATGCTTTAAGTGAGGGAAGTCAGGGCACATTGCACGTTATTGCAGCACCAACCCCAACAGTTCCAACAATGTGGGTGGCCGTGAATGCAGAGCTGAAGGAGATGAGCAAATCTCCAAGAGCAATCAATCGGTAAACTAAAGCAAGTCAGCCGCAAGGGGCGACCGCTGGCTCCCTCAATTGCATGCCCCATAATCTCTATCTCACAAATTGGAAGAAGGTCAAACAGTCTTATTGTCGGAGGAAATATGGATGGAAAGGAACGTTTACTGGTTGTAGATACGGGTGCATCTCATTCCATCATTCGAGCGGATTTAGTCAACAAGAAAATAAGACCATTGCATGGAGCAAGATTGCGTACATCCACTGGAGAAGACACCACGGTTCTAGGAGAAGTATCATGTGAAGTCGCAATTGGGAACGTCACGGTAGTACACAATTTTATAGTGGCAGAGATTGTTGATGAAATTATAGTTGGAGTGGACTTCTTAATCGACCAAGGCATCAAGATCGGCATGCAAAGCAAGACGATGCGATATAACATGGATGTGCCGCTTAATTTCGGCTACGAGAGAGACTACAGCAGTAAGCGGGTGCTGGTGGAAGAGAGGCTGCAAATACCACCAAAATCCGAAGCAGTCATCAGGGCATAGGTTGATGGAGATTGTGGGACAAACAAATTGTGGGTTGTCGAAGCAGCAAACAAATCAACACCGAACATACTTGTAGGAAAATCCTGGCTATGACAATAGATCTCTAGTTAAGGAAGATAGGTGTTGGTTTTATTTAATATATTTTATTACAAAAACTAGAACGTATCATTTCCAACATGAAAAATTAAATAATAATCAAACCAGAAAATTTTTGAAAAACAGAAAAATCCAAACTGAAAATTAAATAATTTGTTACATTTACAATAACAAAATTTTAAAGTAATAACTATTAAAGTTGTTTAGGCAACCAGCCTAAATATTCACGACCACCCTAATGCACACTTTTAGTAATATTAGGGCGTATTCACAGTCCTGAGTTAGAGTATGCTTCACTTGGTGCGGCACTAAAAAGATAGAGTACATTTCATTTCTAAGTATATCATAGTCAGTTTAGTGGCATGCTGTAACGAGAGCCTACTTTAGGCAAAATTATATTACATAAAAAAAATCTATTACACAATGTTGTCAAATCACTCGTCTGGACGTTTGCTTTTTGTTATTCATTTCTTGCGCCTGATTGCTAAAAATGTAAAAAGTAAACAATTTGTTAATTAAAAATGTATTTTAACCTCGTTAATTAATTAAAATTTGTATTTATTACTATAGAACAATAAAAGAGAACAAAACTGGAGTAACCGTGAGAAAGACTGCTTGCGGGAACTAATAAACTGTCACATAAATGTTATAGAAAATTGACGAAATTTAATAAAAATTGCACTGCTATTTTTCTTTTCGCTGCTTTATATGTATATATACTCATATCTGCTTGGAAGAATGATTCCATTTAAGTATTTGGTAGTAATTAGTTTTATTATTCATTCTATACACAAATCCAGATAAAATACAATAAGAAGTGGTTAGCACCAAATGATAGAACGGTGTTAACATGTAGTATATTTGAAATATTTAGATTGAATTATGTTTGTTATTCATACTAGAGATATGGTTACGAGGACTTGGTTTTGAATTTCACTTCGTCATCAGCTTGTTTTTGAAATGCAGGTACTTGAGTTCGAAGCTCGCCATCCGATGAAGAAGTGAAATTCAGAAACTGCCCTAGTAACCATCGCCAAATTGTATTAAATAATGAGCTTTGCTCGTAAAACGAATTATGTTTTTTAGTATTTAAAGTAACCTTGAACCCTAAAACAAATGGATCAAATCGTTCTTTATATATTTTTTTGGCTTTCCCATTAATCGCGAATCGTCAATAATTTCAAAATCTTTTTCGATTTCCTCAAAGTAAGACATTTTCACTCTTCTTGAATAAAAAATCCAGCTTAAATTACCGAATACACACGTAAATTGAAATTTCATTTCATTTGACAGATTTTAGTAATAGCTTTAGTTACACCTTTTCGGCTCTCTAACTTTAGCGATGGCTCTAACCGATGAATCCGCCTTTTTTGCGACTATGATAAAGATAAAGTGTACTTTTTATTGAAATATGCTCTAACGTTTTTAGCGCATCCTTTAACTTGACTATGAATATGCCCCATTATTATTTACCGGTAACGGCCCACCCCTGCCGGGCGCTGACTTCAAAGGGGAAAGACTCGACCAAAGTTAGCTATCGGCAGGTGGTGCGGACCTTTTTCGTTTTAAACCCTTTCACTTCTTTTACGAACGTTGAAGAGCCGGCAACCATCCCACAGGTGAGTAATCAAAAACTATCATTTTTTCCTAATTCATATTATAAATTGTGATACTTGTATTTAAACGTAAATTTGCGATTTGGTAATTGAATTAAATAATCCATTTCTTTCACGTTGCGAGCAATTGTGAATAAATTATTGTTATTAGTTACTAATTCTATTTCTCTTTCTTTTTTATTTGCGACGCATACACCCGACTTCCCGGGTCCACCTTGCCCTCGCAAAAAAAAGTAGAATAAATATAACTAAGAATAAAGAATAAACGAATTAAATATAAGAACCCTACAGAACTCCCCCTTCACGAAAAATTAACATCAAACAAATTAAATGTTACTCTCTTTTTATGTGTATTATTGGTGGTATTGTTTGTGTGTGTTGTTTCAAGAATCGCTGGTTTTAACCTATCTATAGGAATAGTTTTAATTTTATCATTGATTTCAAGTTTAAAATATTTAATATCCTTTACAACAACTCTGAAAGGTCCTTCATATGGTTGTTGCAACGAATGTTTATTTAAAACGGGAACAAAAACAAATTTACAAGCTTTGAGATATTTAGGGACGTAAATCCGGTATATAAATTTTTATGATTATTTAAATTAGATTTAATATTCCGAAAATGTTCACGTAAACTACTCAAAATTTCAGTTGATGAACTATTCTCAGTTGATGGAACAACAAGTTCCCCCGGTAAAGGCAAAATCTGACCAAAAACCATTTCCGCTGGTGTAGCCGAGATATCTTCTTTGTAAATAGATCACAAAAAAGTAATATGACAGGTAACTCGCCATACCAATTATTTGTGTCCTCTCTAGCCGTTATAATAGCTTTTAATTGCCTTGAATCCTTTCAACCATACCATTTCCTTGAGGGTTATATGCAGATGTTGTTTTTTGGTACCACCAAGTAATTTAGTTAACTCTGAAAATAATTTCGATGTAAATTGGCTACCTGTCAGTTGTTATCTTTAACGGAACTCCAAACCGAGAAATATATTCTCTAAAAAACTTATTTGCAATTTTAGTTGCTGAAATATCTTTTGATGCATATGTCTCAGGCCAACGTGTAAATCTTTTAATAAGCGTTAAAATATAGCGATGTCCTTTTGAAATAGGTAATGGTCCAATTATATCTAAATGGATGTGCTCAAATCTATTTTTGGGAATATGAATTTTGACAACAGGGGATTTTGTATGACGATAAACTTTAGACTTCTGACAATTAAGACACTCTTTTGACCAAATATTAATATCCTTATTCATATTAGGGCAATAATTTTTTTAACTATGAGCCGTCGTGTAGCTCTTGTACCCGGATGTGCTATTCTATGTAAAATATCATATACTGTCTTCCGCAAATTACTCGGTACAAATGGCCTGGGAGTTTCTCCTGAAATTTCACACCGACGCCCCGATTCTGAGCGTTACCGGTAAAATAGTACCCAGAACATTATGTAACCGAATATCGTTACCAGTTCTTTTATCCGCGGTTCTGGCCAAAAACTCACCAGTGTCTGTGGAGAAATTTGAAAGGTAGTTTTTTCCCTATCACGGTTTCCACTTTGGTCCATTTGGACCAGAAATGGTCCCTTCCAACCCCATTTGGTCCGCTGGTCCCTTTTCTCCAATTTTGGTCCTTTTTAGGCAGTAGCCACGATTGGTACTTTTTTTCTTTTTCACTCAGGTAAAAATTCACAATATTGCCTAAAAATTCGAAACACTTTCGTTAGCCCCATATAACTTTGAATTTACTTCAATGGAACTCTCACCAAAAAAATTGCTCAGTTAATAAAATGTACCAGAACAATAAGTGTTGACAAACACATTGTCGTTAATTGTTGATGAAATAACCGACTAATCAAAAAAACTCTTGTTTTATAATAATATTAATAACGGCTAGATATTTCGATCGGTTATACAACACTATGTAAAATATATGAAAATAAAAATTGCTTCTCGCCTAGCATAGCTTAATATTTAAATCTTTCTCACCCAGCTCAATGAGTTCAAGGAATTCCAGGACTATTGTGGTGTTAAGCCACGCAAGGTAATTGAAAACTAAGTATCTTGGCACAAGAAATATCTTAACTCGAAGACAGAAGGAAGCAAATGCAAAAGAGATTTGATTTCGGAAGAAATGTTTTGTATAAAATTATTCCCGTAGGTGCTAGCAGAACCCCTCAGACCTGGAATCAAAACTCACACTTACTGAATCTGGGTTCTGATATGAAGTTTAAACGTTAAGGGAAAAAGTAAGCATCTATAAAAATAGCACTAACAAAATTGCCCAGTTTCATTTATGAATTACTGAGTTTTCCACATACATAGTTCGGCAACAGCAGAACGCAAATTTTGAACCGTTTCTTACTAAAACCTAATTGCACTATACATTTTATTTCATTGCAATCAACAACATAATGCTAGAATCAAGAGCTTTGTGACCAAAACTAGGTTCACAACGTTTGGTTGGTGAAAGACATAGGCTTATCCTATGTCAAAATATAATACCATTTTTGGTTGCATGCACATATATTTGTTTGTTCAGCTTGAATTAAATGAAAGTCTTCACTATATTTAGTAAAATTTTATATGGAAACATCCTAAAATTTTGTATTTTATACTAATAAAATAAAACAAAAATTTGGTCATTTTTTTGGTCCCAAATGAAAACATGATGTGGCAACCGTGTTCGTTTACCGAAAATGTCTCACCTTTAGATACGAGGTTAACGAATAAACGGGACGACGTTATATGCATATTATGCAAGATAAGCTTCTACATAGGTATATTGTAATTTATTCTGTGAAAGTACATAATGTAAACAAATATGTATAGCAGGAGGAAACACTTTTTTACTGTTATCTGTACTTATTTGCGCTTACAATTCTTTATTTTTCAGTTTTGCCTTTTTCTAAACAACAGCTCTTGTGTTGATGTAACCACCTACTTTTGTGGGTCAAAAATTATCCGGTTACTATCGCGGGTAGAATACCAAAAGGGTGTAAAAGTTGCCACATGATTTCGTTACCGTGGTGAAGAATATTGTTACCATCTAGAATCGGGGCGCAAATATTAAAATTTAAAATGGGAGTACTAATTAGCTTTAAATTTAGATATTGAGAATCAGATACAAGTTGACTTAAGTCATCATCTTTTTGTTGTTCAGTTTGTAAAATTTTAAAATTCAGTTCTGTATTGTATATTGCATGAACCTCAAAAACTCTAGATAGCGTATCTGCTACAACATTGGATTCTCCTTTAACGTATTGTATGTCATCAGTAAATTGTGCTATACATTCCAAGTGTCTCGTTTGTCTAGGACTCCGTTCTGTTTTTGAATTTAAGGCTGTGGTTAAAGGTTTATGGTCCGTATAAACTGTAAATTGTCGTCCTTCCAAAAGATATGGAAAATGTTTTATATTTAAATAAGTTGCTAATAGTTCCCTATTAAAAGCACTGTACTTAGTTTCAATTGAAGAAAGTTTTTTTGAAAAGAATGCAAGAGGTTCAGTCCTATTATTATAATTTTGTTGTATAACACCACCAATAGCTGTATTAGATGCATCTACTGTTAAAGATAATTTGGCATCTTTGTTAAAATGATTTAACAATATCGTAGATTCAAACTTATTCTTAATGCATTCAAAAGCTTCACTCGATATGCTGTCCAAAATCTATACTTGTTACGCCAAAAGTACATTTACTTGGCTTAATGTTTAAACCGTAATCTGAAAGACGTTGAAAAAGTACTTGTAAATTTTTTAAATGCTTTTCTTCATCGTTGAAAAGTTTGCGCATAATTTCTAAGTCCGAAAGGCATTCGCATAAATTCAAACATACCGAAAGGAGTTGTAATTGCCGTTTTATAAATGTCTTCCTCAGCAATAGGAATTTGTTGATATGCCCTTGCTAAGTCTAATTTTGAAAATATATTTTTATTATGAAGATTCATATTAAAATCCTGAATGTGGGGTAAAGGATAACGATTAGGTACAGTTACAATATTTAATCTTCTAAAGTCGCCACAAGGACGCCAATCGTTTACATCTTTTTTAGCTACAAGATGAAGTGGAGGCCACTGAAGAATTTGAAGGCCGGCAAATCCCTGTCTTAACCAAAAAATCAAATCCTGTTTTAGCAACTTTGTATTTAACCGGATCCAAGCGTCTAGGTTTAGAAAATGGAAGGCTTCCTTCTATTACAAGTCGATGTACTGTTGCATGTTTAACAGGTTTTTTATAGTCTGGCTCCGCATTAAGTGACGGAAACTCTTTTAATAATTTTGTAAATTTATTGTCAACCGCAAATAGTTTAGTAATTGGATATCGCAAAAATAAGTTATGGTATTAACCCAAAGATTTGTTAAAGGATCTACTAAACATTTATGCTTAATATCGATCAATAGACCATATTTGCAAAGAAAATCGGCCCCAATTATCGGTTTAGCTATATCAGCTATCAAAAACGTAAAAGGAAATTCACGTCTTAAACCTAAATTTACATTTAAAAGCCTTTTCCCGAAAGTAGAAATTGTTGAACCGTTAGCTGCTGTGAGAATTATATCTTAACGTTTCGTATGAGGAAAATTAGATGCGCGTAATGCCGAAATTTCTGCCCCACTATCAATCAAAAAATTTTGTTTATTATCTTTGTCAAAAATGAATAAGCGACTAGTTGAAAATTCTAAATTCCCGATATTCGTCGCTGCAACAACGGTCGAATTTAGTTTGTCGAATCTTTATTATTATTGTAAGAACACAAATTCGAGAGTTATTTCCAAATTTTTAGTGGAACCTACACAACCCATTTGGATTATTACGCGAGTTAGAACGACGCCTAAAAGAATTTCTAAAATTGTTCCTAGAATTAGATCGCGACCTAGACTGATTTCGACACATTTCTGTTTTAATTTCAGCTAACTCCAAAGAAAGTTTCTGAAAACTTTCACACATCAAAGAGGTGGTTTTAACAATATTTTGAACAACCGAATTTTGAACTTTTTTATTTACTGAGAAAACTTCATTTTTATTCATAACTTCAAAAATAATATCCGCTAATTTTGTTAATTCATTAATATTGTCAGAACTTGAGCCAGCCAAAAGGGCATTTAAATTTTTGGGAAGTTTTCTCAACCAAATTTTCACTAAAATTTGAACCGGCTAACAAAATTAATGACCGATAAAACTCAGAGGGCTTGCGATCACCCATTTCAGAATCACTCAAAATTTTGTCAAGCTTTGAATTTTCACTAAGAGAATGTCTTTCTATCAAAACTTTTTTAAGTTCACTAAACTTGTTATTGAGGGGAGGGTTTTGGATAAAATCTAAAATTGTTACTATTACTTCTTGTGGAAGTGCTGTTATAATGTGTTCGTATTTGGCATTCTCTTGCGTTATATTTTTGGTGCTAAATTATGTTTCAGCATGTAAAAACCACGCTTCTGGACAACTAGTCCAAAATTGTGCAAGTTTGACTGATATTGCTGAAATTTCGTTTTGATTGTAATTATCATACGGATTTGTAATATTTGGTTGAAAAGTGTCATTTGTTATATTTATTAATGAATCATTTAAATTATTAGAAAGTGTAGGTGCTTGTGTATTGTGTTGTGGTGAACGAAACATGTTATATATATGTATATTGAATTAGTCAAAGAAGGAGTTTACAATTTTAAATGTTTAGCACTAGAAATTTACTGGGTTAAAAGAAAGAACAAAACAAAAATAAATAAATTAAATTGTGTAAAAAATTTCAATGATGTGCAAATTGAGCTTTCCTATTTACGCAAGACAAAGTATCTAAGGCACAATTTCAAATGATCTATTTAAATATAGATTGGCAATTATCTCCGAAAATTCACTTAACTTTCAGACGACTGAATTTAAACCATATTTAAATGTCCACCATTGGTTATTTAAATACGAATAGAACAACCCTGCTTCTATTGGGTTATTAAACCACCAAACTAACGCTAATGAACAAAATACACTATTTATGTGTGACTTCAACAGAAATATAAACGAAAAAGAACGTATGTTATGTTGATTTGCACATCACTGTATATGCAATATTAAAAAAAAAATTTAAATGTCTTTATGACATATATGTATGTATATAAATAAATTATAAATCCATCAATATATATAAGTACCAATGCATTTGGTATGTATGAATTCTCCACGTTTAATCCAATTTATTAATATTAATAACTCACTTTTTCATCACCAGTATTTGTATATTACCCAAGAAATGTACTTGTATTTTCACGCAACCTATTTCCGATTATCATTTTGTACACTGGCTATACACTGGTAATTCTTTAAAAACTGTCACAGTTCGTATGAGGCATTCAAATAAGTGTTGTTGTATTTACTGGTAGACACTTATTCATAGACTTTATTATTTAAATTTTGGGGCTAATGAATTGTTAACAAAGTTGATCCAGATCTCCCTGGGATAGATAGTTCCGTTATTGGTGTAGTTGTGTTGTCTTGTCTGTTTTAATATGTATTTAAATCGACCCTTAGCAATAAGTGATGTTGATGGTGATGACGTAAATTGTATGACACGATTTATTTGAAACTACAAACAGAGCTGCACACTTTTTCTTGTTTTTTTTTTTTTTTTAATTTGATTCTGATGATAGGTTATTCTTATTTTGACATCTAGTTTATTTACGCGACTTCTATGTTGTCCATTAGTGACCTTCTCTTCATTTAGCTTGATTATGTGCGATTTTGGTGTATCGGTTTTACTGCTCGTTAATCTTGTATATATTGGCAGAGATCGCCAACTATAGATATCCAGTTAAGGATAATAGGTGTTGGTTTTATTTAATATATTTTATTACAAAAACTAGAACGTATCATTTGGAACATGAAAAATTGAATAATAATGAAACCGGAAAATTTTTGAAAAACAGAAAAATCAAAACTGAAAATTAAATAATTTGTTACGTTTACAATAACAAAATTTTAAAGTAATAACTATTAAAGTAGAATAAATATAACTTAGGATAAAGAATAAACGAATTAAATATAAGAACCCTACAATAAAAAAAACAAGATGGACGTATTCCGGTAAGAGTACTCAATGAGTTCAAGTCACCAAGAAGCTGAAATAGTTATTAACTGTGAACAACTCCAGGAACACATTTCAACCAGCAACACTGATCTTTCAAATGACATCACGGCATGGACAGAGGGGCTTGAGGAAGACTATCAGAGTAAGGCAAAACAATTGCTCCTAAAGTACGCCAACATATGTGACCAATATGGCTCCAAACCAGGGCGCACCAACGTTGTGAAACATCAAATTGACACTGGAGATGCGAGGCCGATCCGTCAAGCTCCTCGTAGTGTTCCAAAAGCGATTCGGGAAGTTGTGAGTCAAATCGTACAAGAAATGAGCGACAGCGGCGTCATCGAACCATCAGCTAGTCCATGAAGCTCACCTGTGGTACTTGTGAAGAAGAAGGATGGAAAAATAAGGTTTTGCGTGGATTATCGAAAGTTGAGCGACGTTACTAAAAAGGATAGCTACCCATTGCCAAGAATTGGCGTTACGACTCGCTATCTGTTAGGAAATAGTTTTCCACACTGGACTTGGAAAGCGGCTACTGGCAAGTGGAGGTGAAGGAGGAATACAAAGAGAAAACAGCCTTCAGTGTCGGTGATGGTCTTTGGCAATTTACAGTGATGCCTTTTGGACTTTGTAATGCACCACCTACTTTTGAGAGACTCATGGACCAGGTACTGAAAGGACTACATTGGAAAACATGCTTGGTGTACCTGGACAACATTATCGTATTGGGCAAGAACTTTGATGAACATCTTAAGAACTTAGAGGAAATTTCCAGAGAATAGCTGGCGCTGGTCTGAAACTAAGTCCCAAAAAGTGTTCGCTGTTTAAAAACGAAGTAAATTATTTGGTTCACAAGGTAACGACAGAGGGCATCCGAACTGCGAATGAAAAGATAGAAGCTGTAAATGTTAGCCAAGACCACAGAACTTGCATGAATTAAGAAGCTTCCTTGGGCTAAACACATTTTACCGCCGGTTTGTAGCAAACTTGTCCAGCGTAGCCCAGAGCCTCAATGAGCTTACAATAAAGCTTTTGAATGGAAGAAGCAGCAAGAAGTGGCTTTCAAAATATTGAAGGAGCGTTTGTGTACTGCCCCAATGTTGGCATATCCGATTCCAGGAGTAACGTTTATTCTAGATACAGATGCGAGAGGATATGCTATAGGCGGCGTTTTGTCACAACTGGTCGATGGATAGGAGAAGGTAGTTGCGTATTACAGCCGTTCAATTAGAAAACCAGAGAGGAACTATTGCGTTACAAGGAGAGCTGTTGGCATTTGTTGAGTGCATTAAACATTTTCACAAGTACCTCTAGGGGCAGCGATTCCGCGTCAGGACAGATCACGCAGCGTTAAAATGGCTCTTGAACTTCCGTAATTCAGAAGGACAATTGGCACGGTGGATCGAGCGACTACAAAGCTATGACTTTTCCATTGAGCATCGAAAAGGTAGTACCCATGGAAAAGCTGACGCAATGTCACGAAGACCATGTAGTTTGGAATGTAAGCACTTTTCAAAGGCCGAAGCTAAAGAAGACATTATAGATGTCCGGCTAATGACTATAACGTGTACGGATGAATGGGGCAAGGAACAAATAAGGAAGTGTTAGCTAGAGGATACTGTTCTGTCACATGTTATGCAAGGGCTCGAACGAAACGAAAGACCAAATAGAGAGGAGATGTCAGCAAAGAGTCCCATTGCGAATTCTTATTGGGTACAGTGGTACAGTTTAGAATTGATATCCCGTTGCTTGTATTGAGTAGGGGAGAGTGAGGATGGTCAATGCAAGAAAAAACTGATAGTTGTTCCCAGAAAGTGGATTCCTGACGTGCTCAGCGAGCTGCATAATGGTCCAAGCAAAGGTCATCTTGGAATCACGAATACGCTCAAGTAGATTAAACAGAGATTCTATTGGGTTGGCTGCCGTGAGTCGGTCACTGAGTGGGTTGTGAACTGCGAGGTTTGCAACAGAGTGAAAGGGCCCAAAACCCGAAGTCATGGCCAGATGAAGCAATATAACTCAGTTGCGCCATTTAAAAGGATTGCTATGGATGTCGCAGGTCCATTTCCTATTAGTAACTGAGGAAACAAATATGTACTGGTGCTTATGGATTATTTCAGCAAATGGCTAGAGGTATACCCAATCCCAAATCGAGATGCGGAAACAGTAGCGGAAGTGTTTATAAACAATTGGGTTGCAAGGTATGGTGTACCAATAGAGTTACATTCTGACAAAGACCAGGAAATGTGTAAATCATTGGGCATTCGAAAAATACGGACAACTGCATTGCATCCTCAGTCCGATGGTATGGCGGAACGTTTCAATAGAATATCGGAGGAGCACTTAAGGAAAGTAGTGGACAAGTTCTATTAGGAGTGGGATACCCGCATACCATTATTCTCGATGGCTTACCGATCAGCAAAGGTAATTTTTGGCAATGGCCTTCGACTGCCAGCTGATTTGAAGTTTGGGATAGATGCCGATGCGGAGAGATGTCAAGAAATCCAATGTTTTGGAAAAAGAGCTGAGAGAAATACACGATCTTATAAGGCAACGATAAAAGATTATGTGAAAAGATGAAAGCCAGGTGCGATAAAGCAATGAATTGGGAAGCTGTTCAGGAAGGAGATTTGATGCTGTTAAACAACCCACAACGGAAAAAGGTTTGTCCCCGAAATTGCAGTGTATCTGGGAAGGCCCATACAAAGTTGTAAAAGGGATCAACGATGTAGTTTACCCCATACAAACCATTGGTAAACCACGAACCAAAATGAAAGTGGTTCATCTGGAAAGGCTGGCGGCGTTTAGATCAGGAAATTTGTCTGATCGGGACGATCAGACTTAGGTGGAGGGCAGTGTGACGAATATTAGCAACACTAAGGGATACTATCATCTTTAAGCTGATACTAAGCAGTCACTTGTATCTACATAAGCAAATCAATCATTATGTCTACACATATACACATGTAAGCAGCGGAGAGATACGCAACACATGCCTATATCTGAGATAATCACAAAAGTATGGAATCATCGGTGGAAGTATTACCCACATATACACGCGAGATATGCGAGTGGCTATAAACGTGCATCTGTAGTTTATAACTAGTAAGTTAACAGCTGGTAACTAAGTAGTAAATTCTAGAAGAAGAAACGCCAAGAAGTACGCGAACGAGACAGCAGAGAGTATAAAAGGAGCGAAAGCTGAGTAAGCAGCATTCAATTTGATTTAAGCACGCTATCAGTTGCGAAGTATAAGTGTTATTGTGAAGTATTTTCAAAGTAGTATAATAAAGAGCATTTTGTATTATTGAATATTGGAGTTATTTATTCAACACTTTAGCGATACGAGCGTTAGTAAAAGGTTGCAAATAAGCGGAATTCCTATAAATTCGTTACAATATAATTTTTGCTTTTTATATTCAGTTGAGCAGAGCTCACAGAGTATATTAAGTTTGATTGGAAAACGGTTGGTTGTACATATATAAAGGAATCGAGATAGATATAGACTTCCATATATCAAAATAATCAGGATCGTCCGTCCGTCCGTCCGTCCGTTAACACGATAACTGAGTAAATTTTGAGTTATCTTGATGAAATTTGGTATGTAGGTTCCTGAGCACTCATCTCAGATCGCTATTTAAAATGAACTATATCGGACTATAACCACGGCCACTTTTTCGATATCGAAAATTTCGAAAAACCGAAAAAGTGCGATAATTCATTACAAAAGACAGATAAAGCGACGAATCTTGGTACATGAGTTGAACTTATGACGCGGAATAGAAAATTAGTAAAATTTGGACAATGGGCGTGGCACCGCCCACTTTTAAAAGAAGGTAATTTAAAATTTTTGCAAGCTGTAATTTGGCAGTCGTTGAAGATATCATGATGAAATTTGGCAGGGCCGTTACTCCTATTACTATATGTAAAAAAATAAATGTAAGGCGCGATAACCTCCGAAGAGATCTAAGGCCGAGCTTCTCTTCCAATTTGCGTCGTGCTCCTCTTGATTTTCCCTACAAATTGGCCGGACGGGACCTACATGTTTTATGCCGACTCCGAACGGCATCTGCAAAGCAGATGAGTTTTCACTGAGAGCTTTTCATGGCAGAAATACACCCGGAGTGCTTGCCAAACACTGCCGAGGGGCGACCCCGCTTAGAAAAATTTTCTTCTAATTGAAAAATCTTATTTCTAAAATTTTGATGTTGCTTTGCCCGGGAGTTGAACCCAGGGCATACGGTGTGATAGGCGGAGCACGCTACCATCACACCACGGTGGCCGCATTATATATGTACGCTTAATAAAAATTAGCAAAATCGGAGAAGGACCACCACCACATTAAAAAAAAATTTTTTTCAAGTAAAATTTTAACAAAAAAATGTATATCTTTACAGTATATAAGTAAATTATGTCAACATTCAACTCCAGTAATGATATGGTGCAACAAAATACAAAAACAAAAGAAAATTTCAAAATGGGCGTGGCTCCGCCCTTTTTCATTTAATTTGTCTAGGATACTTTTAACGCCATAAGTCGAACAAAAATTAACCAATCCTTTTGAAATTTGGTAGGGGCATAGATTTTATGATGTTTTCTGTGAAAATGGGCGAAATCGGTTGATTACACGCCCAGTTTTTATACACAGTCGTCCGTCTGTCCTTCCGCATGGCCGTTAACACGATAACTTGAGCAAAAATCGACATATCTTTAATGAACTTAGTTCACGTGATTACTTGAACTCACTTTATCTTGGTATGAAAAATGAACGAAATCCGACTATGACCACGCCCAATTTTTCGATATCGAAAATAACGAAAAATTAAAAAAATGCCATAATTCTATACCAAATACGAAAAAAGGGATGAAACATGGTAAGGTAATTGGATTGTTTTATTGACGCGAAATATAACTTTAGAAAAACTTTATAAAATGGGTGTAACACCTACCATATTAAGTAGAAGAAAATGAAAAAGTTCTGCAGGGCGAAATAAAAAACCCTTAAAATCTTGGCAGGTATTACATATATAAATAAATTAGCGGTATCCAACAGATGATGTTCTGGGTCACCCTGGTCCACATTTTGGTCGATATCTGGAAAACGCCTTCACATATACAACTACCACCACTCCCTTTTAAAACTCTCATTAATACCTTTAATTTGATACCCATATCGTACAAACTCATTCTAGAGTCACCCCTGGTCCACCTTTATGGCGATATCTCGAAAAGGCGTCCACCTATAGAACTAAGCCCCACATCCTTTTAAAATACTCATTAACACCTTTCATTTGATACCCATATCGTACAACCAAAGTCTAGAGTCACCCCTGGTCCACCTTTATTGCGATACCTCGAAAAGGCGTCCACCTATAGAACTAAGGTCCACTCCCTTTTAAAATACTCTTTAATGCCTTTAATTTGATACACATTCCAGGGTTTCCCTCGGTTCATTTTCCTACATGGTTATTTTTCCTTATGTTGTCACCATAGCTCTCAACTGAGTATGTAATGTTCGGTTACACCCGAACATAACCTTCCTTACTTGTTATACATAATTATATCACATCTCAAAAGGCTCTGAAGTTCGCCTAGATAAACCAAATGCCTAGCGTGTAACATGATTGAAAACTACGTTCATAATATGAGACATTTTCTTGCTTTAAATGACTGCAAACTCGATTATGGATTTGGATTATAAGCTACCGGCAAGCTAGAGACTTGAAGTTTTGCGACTAGCCATGAAAATGCAACACTAACAATAAGACAATTTTCTAGACGAGGTAGAGATCGAGTTACATCGAGATACATAGAAAGGCCCTACAGTACAGAGCACGTGCTATCTTGCGACTGATTTTAAGTATTTTTTTTTTATTGATCTTGCAACATAATATATGACACCTATGTAGTTAAGAACTTGATGATATGACGAACTTTTGTACCAGCCGGGGAAGTTTTACGATCAACTATTAAGAAACTTCCCACTGAGCCACAAACTTCGAACCCCACACATAGCTCATAGAACGAAGACAATTCAAAAATCAACGATAGAAATGATAACCAAGTAAGCGAGATTAACAATATTTAGAGGTATTCTTATTTAACTTTCTGGAGGGCTTGAGACTTGACATTTTGAATGTTCTGAGGCCAAAGAAGTAAACTGCCTATAGCAAAAAGTTCCGCTTGTGCGAGGAATCCTGTATTAATTTATTTCTGATAAGCTATTTACATCAGCTATTTGGTAAAAATTTAAATATCAAAATTTATCAACAATATGTTGGTCCTTTATAAAAGTTTGCTATGAGCGTTTCCTTGTCTTTTGTGTAAGTTCTGTCAACAAGGGACTTCAAGATTTTCTTACGGCTCTGAGCTTGAGGTGCAATTGCGATCACTACAGAACGTCCCGCTATTTTTGGTTGGTGGACAGTCGGTAGCACATTGCCATCAACGTGGTTGTCCAAGTTTTACAGAATTTGCGACGTCTACGTCATAAACAAGGTCGCAGAAGACTTGGTGGGTGAAAGTGCCAAGTACGAGGGACAAAAAAAACTGGAAATAACAGTGAGAGAGTTCTTAATTTTACAGCATTTCTCATCTACGGAATTGTAAGAATCTGTTGCCAGTATTATGCAGTAATCGGCATAGGAAACAAACGAAAGTAGTTCTGGTGTGGCAGGGTGCTTCACGAAAAAAAATTTAACAAAAGTGGGGATAGAAAACCACCCTGAAGTACCTCTTTTTTAATTCGTCGAAGTTAAACCCAAACATAAACAGTTGGACTTCACAAAATTTCCGTTTCTCAAAACCAGACAGAAGAAGTCATTATTACAAGTCGCAATCGACAATACTCGCCATCTGCCCCCGGCAGAGGTTTTGCAGCAACGACGCTTTAAAATATTAGAGCTTATAGAAATTGATGGCAAATAAGAAATATGTGGCCTATCAAAAATTTGTTTTAAACAGCTCTGGCTGACCTGTAAACGTTTAGACAATCATGAAATAGCCGTATTATCAAACCCGAGAGAAATGGTTACGACTTTCCCTATCTATCCGCCTGCCTTTCCTCTGGGTAATCCCTTTTAATCTTCTTATATTTCCTCTCCACTCTGCATATTCTAAGTTACCTTAATAGGTCCACTGAATTTCCCTATCCCTTTCATTCTTCCGTAAATCTTACCGTTTTTCCTCTTACTATTCCTTCTCTTGCTCTTATCCAAGTCTAACTAACCCAATTAGTCTTAATTTTATCCTTAGATTATCCTTACTCTTCCTGTAAACTTCTTTTTGCTAACACTTCCCTCCAACTTCCTCCACTTTTTCTTCTTGGAAAACAAAGGCATTCTCATCATTTTTCGGTCATGTTCCCGTTTCCTTCCTATGTTTGAGATATATCGAGCTTGGCACTTTTCCGCACATTACATTGCTAAAGTGCTAAAAAAGTGGAAAAAGTGGCAAAAGGGTACCAAACATTTTCCCTTCCTTCTACTTGTTAATTCTTGTTCTGTTTACGAACAAATTTCGTAAAATATTATTAATATTCACTAATATGCAAAAAAAACAAACAAAAAAAAAACTGCACTTAACATTATATTTTGTATGAAGGCGTATTTTCGATATAAAAATCAATTACTCGGATGTATTAAATATAAAGCATAAAACAATAATAAAATAAATATGTAAATGTCACTTATCAAATAATGCACTTATTGATTAGAGCAAAAAGTCGCATAAAGTTATTAAGCGATTAAATATTTAATGAATTTTTGGGAATCCATAAATAAGTACAATTGTGGTTATATGCTGCAACTGGTAACAAATACTATAATGGAATTTGTAAATATTAATATTCAAAATAAAAACAGTTCAATGCACATCTACATGGTTTGTTTAATTCGTTTGTTTTTGCTACTTTCGCGTATTACTTTTTTGTTTTTTTTTTTTTTATTTGACCTAAATTTATGTTTTATTTTCCCGAACGCGCGAAAATATTTAGTTAATTTTGTTATAAAAGCAAAACAAGCTAAATTTCGATTTGCTTCATTTGTTTTCGTAAATATTTATTTATTTGTCGCGATGCATACGAAAGCAGATTTGTAAAAATACCAGGGTGCGCAAAAATTCGATCGCGATTGATCAAAAACATCATTTTACGTTCGCGATTTCTCGCGATAAATACTTATAAGGACGAACGATTGCAAAACAACATATGTGTACCTTTTTCGTTTTTGAGAGACTAGATAAACAACTTTTCACAGCAGCCTTTCCGCCGCAATCGATCGCTTTGTACGCTCGTTCGTTTTCGATGTGTATACACAAAATTATTGCCTGCGGTCTCTCAACTACGAAAAATATTTCAACGAACGTTCGCTGAACATAGCATTTATCGTGAGAGATCGAATTTTTGAGCAATCGCGATTGTTCTTCCTACGGTGCGTTTGCAAAAAGTTGAGTTTAATCAGTCGAAAAAAAGTTATATATAGATTGTTTTTAATCTTGTTAGTATTATATTAATAAAAAATGGGAAAAACGTCGAATATTGACATGGCAAAACTAGTGGCCTTTAATAAAGATACCAATTTGTCAATATGCCTTTTATGCGAAAAAAAGCTTAAAGAGGATATATATGGAAACATTAAAAGACACTACGAGACCATACATAAACATAGCTTTGGTGAAGTGGAACCATCCACAAGTGCAAGTAAGAACTCATATCGTGTAAAATTAAATAAAACCGAGTTTATAAAATGTTGTGTTGGACTGGTAACTGTAAAACACATACCATTTCGAATTTTCGACGACGAACTATATTTTAAGGAAATGATTGCACGCTACGAAAAAAAGTTTAACTCGAATTTGAATTCTAAAAATATCGTTGAACACGTGAACCTTATCGCAGATAACATAAAATATATTTTGAAACAAAACTTTCCAAGAAAATGTTATGTTTAAATATTGATATTGCTACAAGAATAAGAAAAAGTATATTGGATATAAATATTCAATACATCAAAGATTTTAAAATTGTGATAAACACTATTGGTATGATACAACTGAAAAAGAGGCATACGGCACATTTCTTAAAAGAGGAAATATTAAAATGCCTACGGGAATATCAAATTGAACTGACACAAATTTATTCAACTACATCAGACAACGGGAGAAACATGATAAAAGCCTTCCAACTACTCCAGCAGGAAATGTCAGACTTGCAAAATGATGAGTTGGAAGTTCCTTCAGAAAACGAGGATGACGACTGCGAATCAGTACCCGATCGCTTAAATTCAGTGCTGGCCATAGTTAGATGTGCTGCGCATACAATTCAACTTGCAGCTCATAATTCCTTCAAGCATATGCAA
The DNA here is from genome assembly GCF_040869045.1 of Eurosta solidaginis. NCBI lineage: Eukaryota > Metazoa > Arthropoda > Insecta > Diptera > Tephritidae > Eurosta > Eurosta solidaginis. The sequence continues at coordinate 190,096,976 of NC_090321.1, forward strand.
GGAAAATTAGAAGATTGCAGACATATTGTGAAACTCCTAAGCGCGAGCATTAGGCGGGGCGTAACACTGTGGACATACATATGCCACCTCTGGATCACCCGCTGGAACTCAACTTTTGAAATGATGGAGTCCCTGTTGAGTTTAAAAGATCACATAAATAGGAACGAGATCGAGTTTCCTGTTAACACTGAAATTGATTGGAGCTTTGTAGAAAGCTTGGTCGATGCACTCAAACCAATGGCGCAATGTACAAAGCAACTTCAAACTGAGCAATACATCATTAGTGATTTCTACAGAGATTGGCTAATATGTGAGGTCAAATTAAAAAGAATGACTGGAAATGCTTTTGCTGCCAAACTGTTAGAATCTATGGAAAAGAGAAAACAACGTCGCATTCCTTGCTGGTATATACCTCGATCCAAGATTTAACTTCTTAGATTCACAGTATGTGACTGATGAGCAGAAGAAAAGTGCTGTGGTATGTGTAAAAAATCTAACTATATGCTTCGTTTGAAAAATTGTCATTTCCTCAGGTGCATATATTACGAACAAACGCAAGCCTTAATTCCTTGAATGGAGAATGCAATTCGCCTAACGAAAGAAATGAATCAGAAGATACTGCGCTAGGTTTGCTTAATGATCCCTACAGTATTTTAGAAGAGGAGTTCAACATAATGACCAGGTGTACATTGACAACTGAAAGCAATGCTAGTATCCGCCAAAAGCTCGATAAATTAGCGTACGGTCAAAGGAAGACTTTTGGGGCTGATATACTTGATTATTGGAAAAATCTGTCCACAAAAGAAAAGGATTTGTATAAGCTGGCTGAAGTCATTTTAGCTGTTCGGTCAAGGCAAGTTTCCGTTGAGAGAGGATTTAGTGCGTTATCTACAATTCTCACTAAGCAGCGCCCCAGATTAAGCAGTAACACAATAAATGATTTACTTATGATTAAGCTCAATAATATTTTACTGGAAAAAGTAAATTTCTAAAAGTTCTATTCAAGTTTTACTAAATTGTCGCAGGAATCTCTTTTAAATATTTTATATTTTCTTTAATTCATATTTTTAAGTGTATTTTCATTTTCTTGTACCTACTTTAATTGAAGTGAATTGATATTTTAATAAATGGAAATATTTATAAAGATGTAGTTCCCTTTCTTGTACTTTTTTCATTTCAAAAAGAATAAAATAAAACTTTGTTTTTCATGTGAATGTGTCTACCTACTATTTTTACATTTGATGTCATCATAATTGAAATACCCTGTATCCATACTTCCCTGCAAAAATCGTTGGATCATGTGGTCCACTGGAGTACTTACCATTGTACTCCACTGTAATGCAGCAATGGACCAACTCATATTTCTACACGAACATATTGTAAGGCGATCATTGCTCGTTTTTAACGATTGTAATCACTACACGATGTTTATTGGACTGTGGGTACTCCATGGATTACTCTGATGTAATGTGGAGCTGGAGTATATGGTCTCGTCCTAGGACATCGCAATGTTAATTGGACTATTTTTTGTATTAATTGTGGTTAATTTTGGAGCACTCGGTTGGTCCATAGCGAGTACTCCATACATGCATGCATGGAGTACTCGCGATTTTTGCAGGGTTAGTATTTGCGTGAAAAGTTTTAGGTAAATAAATTTATTTCAAAAAGACATATTAGAATCATACATATAAGTATGCTTGAATATTCACATTGGTAGCATATCTATATATATGTATGTATATTAGGGTGTGCCAAACAAATTTTATTTTAATTTTGATATAGTAAAAATATAGTTCAGGACATCCGAATAGCTAAAAAAAAAATACCTGGCTCGATTTACCTCCGAGGATATTTATATTGAGCTTCTCTTCCAATTTGCGTCGTCCTTCTTTTCAATTTTACCTACAAATTGGCGGGACTCCGAACGGGATCTGCAAAGCAGATGAATTTTCGCTGATAAGGCTGTGTGCCAATCGATAACATTTTACTCAATGGAAAAATGAAGTGTAAAAATTTTCCATTCTGGTGAAAAATGTTCGATTTAGATGTGCTAATCCACGTGCAAAGAATTTATTTTCTCTTACATTTAGTTTTTTACGCACGCTTTTCACATGCATTTCTTCTTTTCGTATGTTTTTGGCTTGTTGGTGCTTGAGAAGCTATTATTTTTTGCATTATATTTGCATATATGCACGAGCACACAAAAGTAATTGCTAATTTTTACCTAGCGATTATCAATATTTTACCTATCCTCATTGGCTAGGGAAAATTCTGACATTCGTATTCACCACGATAAGTATCAAAATTTTCCTTCGGCTTGTCAAAATTTTACTTTTTCATGTGATTGGCCCAGGGTATATGTTTTTCATCGCAGAAATACCCTCAGATTGTTTGCGAAACTACCCTAACTAACTATGTAGGTATAATTGATAAATCTCTTTTTGATATTGCTTTGCCCGGGACTAACCCACACTTATTATATTTGTATAGAAAAATTAAGGTCGGTATGAGACTCTTCTAAACATAAAACAACAAATAAAAATTTGAAATTTTATACGGCTATATTTTTAGATGCCTTGAAAAACTTTTTCATTATAACAACACCCACCCCAATGTATATATGTATATGCATTTGTATAATTTCTCATTAATGATAATTTTGTATGTACTTGGGACCTACTCCTCTAGACGATCGCAATACATATAAATTAGAAATAAATTCAAGTAAATTTTTCAGTTTTGTTAAATTCATATTACAAAAATAGTAACTTTTCTTTGTGTTAAGATGGGATAACCTTTTATTGCTTAATGTATGAGAACATTTTAAAAAAAATTTTTTAATTTATTTACAATTTATCTAAAAATTAATTAATTCAATTTTTCACATATTACTTATAAACAAGTAAGGAAGGTTAAGTTCGGGTGTAACCGAACATTACATACTCAGTTGAGAGCTATGGTGACTACATAAGGGAAAATAACCATGTAGGAAAATGAACCGAGGGAAACCCTGGAATGTGTTTGTATGACATGTGTATCAAATGAAAGGCAATAAAGAGTATTTTATGAAGGAGTGGGCCATAGTTCTATAGGTGGACGCCATTTAGGGATATCGACATAAAGGTGGATCAGGGTTGACTCTAGAATTTGTTTGTACAATACGGGTATCAAATGAAAGGTGTTAAAGAGTATTTTATGAGGGAGTGGGCCATAGTTCTATAGGTGGACGCCATTTAGGGATATAGCCATAAAGGTGGATCAGGGTTGACTCTAGAATGCGTTTGTACGATATGGGTATCAAATGAAAGGTGTTAATGAGTATTTTAAAAGGGAGTAATCCTTAGTTCCATAAGTGGACGCCGTTTCGAGATATCGCCATAAAGGTGGACTAGGGGTGACCCTAGAATTTGTTTGTACAATATGGGTATCAAAAGAAATGTGTTAATGAGTATTTTAAAAGGGAGTAATCCTTAGTTCCATAGGTGGACGCCGTTTCGAAATATCGCCATAAAGGTGGACCAGGGGTGACCCTAGAATTTGTTTGTACAATATGGGCATCAAACGAAAGGTGTTAATGAGTATTTTAAAAGGGAGTGGGCCTTAGTTCTATAGGTGGACGCCGTTTCGAAATATCGCCATAAAGGTGGACCAGGGGTGACTCTAGAATGTGTTTGTACGATATGGGTATCAAATTAAAGGTATTAATGAGAGTTTTAAAAGGGAGTGGTGGTAGTTGTATATGTGAAGGCGTTTTCCAGATATCGACCAAAAAGTGGACCAGGGTGACCAAGATCATCATCTGTTGGATACCGCTAATTTATTTATATATATAATACCTGCCAAGATTTTAAGGGTTTTTTATTTCGCCCTGCAGAACTTTTTCATTTTCTTCTACTTAATATGGTAGGTGTCACAACCATTTTATAAAGTTTTTTCTAAAGTTATAATTCGCGTCAATAAACCAATCCAATTACCTCACCATGTTTCATCCATTTTTTCGTATTTGGTATAGAATTATGGCTTTTTTTTCATTTTTCGTAATTTTCGATATCGAAAAAGTGGGCGTGGTAATTGTCGGATTTCATTCATTTTTCATACCAAGATAAAGTGAGTTCAAGTAAGTACGTGAACTAAGTTCATTAAAGATATGTCGATTTTTGCTCAAGTTATCGTGTTAACGGCCATGCGGAAGGACAGACGAACGACTGTGTATAAAAACTGGGCGTGGCATCAACCGATTTCGCCCGTTTTCACAGAAAACAGTTAACATAATAAAATCTATGCCCCTACCAAACTTCAAGAGGATTGGTTAATTTTTGTTCGATTTATGGCGTTAAAAGTATCCTAGACAAATTAAATGAAAAAGGGCGGAGCCACGCCCATTTTGAAATTTTCTTTTATTTTTGTATTTTGTTGCACCATATCATTACTGGAGTTGAATGTTGACATAATTTACTTATATACTGTAAATATATTAAATTTTTTGTTAAAATTTTACTTAAAAAAAAATTTTTTTTAAAAGTGGGCGTGGTTCTTCTCCGATTTTGCTAAGTTTTATTAGGCGTACATATAGTAATAGGAGTAACGTTCCTGCCAAATTTCATCATGATATCTTCAACAACTGACAAATTACAGCTTGCAAAACTTTTAAATTACTTTCTTTTAAAAGTGGGCGGTGCCACGCCCATTGTCCAAAATTTTACTAATTTTCTATTCTGCGTCATAAATTCAACTCATCTACCAAGTTTCGTCGCTTTATCTGTCTTTGGTAATGAATTATCGCACTTTTTCGGTTTTTCGAAATTTTCGATATCGAAAAAGTGGGCGTGGTTATAGTCCGATATCGTTCATTTTAAATAGCGATCTGAGATGAGTGCTCAGGAACCTACATACCAGATTTCATCAAGATACCTCAAAATTTACTCAAGTTATCGTGTTAACGGACGGACGGACGGACATGGCTCAATCAAATTTTTTTTCGATCCTGATTATTTTGATATATGGAAGTCTTTATCTATCTCGATTCCTTTATATATGTACAACCAACCGTTATCCAATCAAACTTAGTATACTCTGTGAGCTCTGCTCAACTGAGTATAAAAAAATATTCTTTTCATTTAACTTATCAAGGGAAGACTCAAAGATACCCTGCAAAAATCGTTGGATCATGTGGTCCACTGGAGTACTTACCATTATACTCCACTGTAATGCAGCAATGGACCAACTCATGTTTCTACACGAACACATTGTAAGCCTATCATTGTTCGTTTTTAACGATTGTAATCACCACACGATGTTTATTGGACTGTGGGTACTCCATGGATTACTCTGATGTAATGCGGAGCTGGAGTATATGGTCCAGTCCTAGGATCGCGAGATCGATCTTTTTAAAACGAGAAAATATTTGAGTTTTGCAGTGGACGCTCGTAAATAACGATCGGTACCGAAAAATCGAATCACCACGCTTGAAAAGAAGTTTTGTCGCTCGCATTAGTTTGTGAAAATTGTTGTAGCTTGTGAGAGATTGTTTATTCATTCGTAGGCAAATTCGATTTCTCACTCGCGAGAAATGCCAAGCACTCAATTTTAATCGAGCGATAAGTTGTTTGAGAGATCGTATTTTGAGCGTTCTCCGCACCCTGAAAAATACACACAAAAAAATTTAGCAGAGTGTTAACACTTTTCCGAGTAATATCAATACTAATTTGGGTATATAGTGCAATGTGAAAAGCTTTGGTCTAATTTTAGAGTATTACACTTTTCGGAATGATATACATACATAAAACCAAAGTTTTGAGTCAACGCTGTTGCTCGTTGTATTGAGTAATGGCAGATGTGCACCAATGAACTGCAAAAATCGAACACAAAAACCTTCGATTACATTCGCCAACATGATCGTGTTCAATGATCCAACTTGCTTAAACGAACATAATCGACATTGATTTAATATCAACCAACTTATTGCATGCGTGAATACAATCAATTCAGGCGATTGCTCGTTGGCCTCAACGGTGATTACATTCATCGGAATGAAAAGGCAAATATGAAAACTCCATGCGTCTGAATATTTGCATCAGAGCCGGCCAAAAGTTGCACATTGTGCCATTTGAGTTCGTATTTTCGCACAGACACTAACGATGTGCGATCACGATCGTTTGTTTTCGCTTGTCACTCACTAAAATCAACAGTGAATCTAAAAGGAAAAGTCCATGCTACTTTTTGGGCATATAATAAAAACAATATGCTGCAATGTTAAAGTGACTTTTAATACGTTTTAGTTAGTATTACTAAATTCCTTTGAACATACATATTAATATTGACAATTTAAATATTAATATTACTAATTAATATATTAATACGAAGCTGATATACAAAATAAAAAAACACCACCGCCTTAGCGCAGCATATCACAACAAGTGGACACTCAGCTGATCTGGCAAATACAAAAATAATAGATAGGAACAAACACGGGAGAGCCAGATATACATTGGAAAGTCTGAGAATATTGGAAAAAGGGCAAATACGATAAACAAGAAAGAGGACACACAAAATATAGCAGCTGTTTACCTTGTATGTTTATAGTTAAGAATCAGTATGACAATGATACCAGTGTTAAATTGTACTAATGCTTTTAGTTTTAATAGTTAAATAACAAATACATTACGTAAGTATTGTCTATGTTTGTACGTATGCAAATCAAAGTTAGTGTTGTTCTTGTTACATATATAAAGTAAATTTATATATATAAATTAATGTAATCTTTGTACCACACATTAATGTAATATTTTTATACTCAGTTGAGCAGAGCTCACAGAGTATATTAAGTTTGATTGGATAACGGTTGGTTGTACATATATAAAGGAATCGAGATAGATATAGACTTCCATATATCAAAATAATCAGGATCGAAAAAAAATTTGATTGAGCCATGTCCGTCCGTCCGTCCGTCCGTCCGTTAACACGATAACTTGAGTAAATTTTGAGGTATCTTGATGAAATTTGATATGTAGGTCCCTGAGCACTCATCTCAGATCGCTATTTAAAATGAACGATATCGGACTATAACCACGCCCACTTTTTCGATATCGAAAATTTCGAAAAACCGAAAAATTGCGATAATTCATTACAAAATAGAGATAAAGCGACGACACTTGGTAGACGAGTTGAACTTATGACTCAGAATATAAAACTAGTAAAATGTTGGACAATGGGCGTGGCAACGCCCACTTTTAAAAGAAGGTAATTTAAAAGTTTTGCAAGCTGTAATTTGGCAGTCGTTGAAGATATTATGATGAAATTTGGCAGGAACGTTACTCCTATTACTATATGTACGCTTAATAAAAATTAGCAGAATCGGAGAAGCACCACGCCCACTTAAAAAAAAAATTTTTTAAAGTAAAATTTTAACAAAAAATTCAATATCTTTACAGTATATAAGTAAATTATGTCAACATTCAACTCCAGTAATGATATAGTGCAACAAAATACAAAAATAAAAGAAAATTTCAAAATGGGCGTGGCTCCGCCCTTTTTCATTTAATTTGTCTAGGATGCTTTTAACGCCATAAGTCGAACAAAAATTAACCAATCCTTTTGAAATTTGGTACAGGCATAGATTTTATGACGTTAACTCTATTCTGTGAAAATGGGCGAAATCGGTTGATGCCACGCCCAGTTTTTATACACAGTCGTCCGTCTGTCCTTCCGCATGGCCGTTAACACGATAACTTGAGCAAAAATCGACATATCTTTAATGAACTTAGTTCACGTGCTTACCTGAACTCACTTTATCTTGGTATGAAAAATGAACGAAATCCGACTATGACCACGCCCACTTTTTCGATATCGAAAATTACGAAAAATGAAAAAAATGCCATAATTCTATACCAAATACGAAAAAAGGGATGAAACATGGTAAGGTAATTGGATTGTTTTATTGAAGCGAAATATAAGTTTAGAAAAACTTTATAAAATGGTTGTGACATCTACCATGTTAAGTAGAAGAAAATGAAAAAGTTCTGCAGGGCGAAATAAAAAACCCTTAAAATCTTGGCAGGTATAACATATATAAATAAATTAGCGGTATCCAACAGATGATGTTCTGGGTCACCCTGGTCCACATTTTGGTCGATATCTGGAAAACGCCTTCACATATACAACTACCACCACTCCCTTTTAAAACTCTCATTAATACCTTTAATTTGATACCCATATCGTACAAGCTCATTCTAGAGTCACCCCTGGTCCACCGTTATGGCGATATCTCGAAAAGGCGTCCACCTATAGAACTAAGGCCCACTCCCTTTTAAAATACTCATTAATACCTTTAATTTGATACCCATATCGTACAAGCACATTCTAGAGTCACACCTGGTCCACCTTTATGGCGATATTTCGAAACGGCGTCCACCTATAGAACTAAGGCCCACTCTCTTTTAAAATACTCATTAACACCTTTCATTTGATACCCATATCGTACAAACATATTCTAAAGTCACCCCTGGTCCACCTTTATGGCGATATCTCGAAAAGGCGAACACCTATAGAACGAAGGCCCACTCCCTTTTAAAAATACTCATTAACACCTTTCATTTGATACCCATATCGTACTAACAAAGTCTAGAGTCACCCCTGGTCCACCTTTATTGCGATACCTCGAAAAGGCGCCCACCTATAGAACTAAGGCCCACTCCCTTTTAAAATACTCATTAACTCCTTTCGTTTGATACCGATATTGCACAAGCGAATTCTAGAGTCACCTCTGGCCCACCTTTATGGCGATATCTCGAAACGTCCACCTATGGAACTAAGGATTACTCCCTTTTAAAATACTCATTAACACCTTTCTTTTGATACCCATATTGTACAAACAAATTCTAGAGTCACCCCTGGTCCACCTTTGTGGCGATATTTCGAAAATGCGACCACCTATACAACAACCACCACTCCCTTTTAAAACCCTCATTAATACCTTTAATTTGATACCCATATCATACAAACACATTCTAGAGTCAACCCTGGTCCACCTTTATGGCGATATTTCGAAACGGCATCCACCTATAGAACCAAGGCCCACTCCCTTTTAAAATACTCATTAACACCATTCGTTTGATGCCCATATTGTACAAACAAATTCTAGGGTCACCCCTGTTCCACCTTTTTGCGATATCTCGAAACGGCGTCCACCTATGGAACTTAGGATTACTCCCTTTTAAAATACTCATGAACACCTTTAATTTGATACCCATATCGTACAAACACATTCTAGAGTCAACCCTGATCCACCTTTATGGCTATATATCTAAATGGCGTCCACCTATAGAACTATGGCCCACTCCCTCATAAAATACTCTTTAATGCCTTTCATTTGATACACATGTCATATAAACACATTCCAGGGTTTCCCTCGGTTCATTTTCCTACATGGTTATTTTCCCTTATGTTGTCACCATAGCTCTCAACTGAGTATATAATGTTCGGTTACACCCGAACTTAACCTTCCTTAATTGTTTTTCTTTTTGTTTGTTGAATTTTTCTTCATGTTTTCGCTTGCCGGAAAAATTGCAAACCGAATTAGTTTGTCGTATTCTTGGTTGGCATGCCATGAATAGTCGGCGAGGAAAAAGTCAAGCCAATGCAGAGAAACAATTCACAGTGCGGGAAGACTGACTTAAAATTATAAGAAAAAAAGTAATAACAAGTAAGGAAGCCTTAAGTTCGGGTGAAACCGAACATTATAAAT